>NC_141693.1:1942142901-1942742901 GCF_964263255.1 Lissotriton vulgaris
TAGGGTACCTCCATCGGAGTCTCTCCGTGCACCCCCTCACATCCACTGGGCCTGACCTTCGTGCTCGTGGAGTCCCTGTTCAGGCGCCATTTGAAGAACCGGTTAAACCCACTTACTGGGTCTCTGCGGCGGGGGAACCGCCCAAGTCTTCCATATCTTCCATACTTAGTAAAAGAAGACACAGGAGCCTTCGTCTGCAGGAGGAACCAGATTTATTCAATAGCCCGGGCTATGGAACAGAGTTCCAAGCTAGTCAGAGACAAGACAGAAGAGGTTGCTGCTTTACTCCGCAGCTTAAAAGCCTT
Source organism: Lissotriton vulgaris (assembly GCF_964263255.1). NCBI lineage: Eukaryota > Metazoa > Chordata > Amphibia > Caudata > Salamandridae > Lissotriton > Lissotriton vulgaris. Next base: position 1,942,143,207 of record NC_141693.1, read on the forward strand.
TTATACTTTTTCATTCCAGTCCTTTGGCTTAGTTCATTGTTCAATCAGGGCAGTGTTTTCAGTTGATAAGCAGATCCAGATGACGTTTGTAGATGATGACCTGGTCAAGGCTTGGTACACAAATCATTGTTAACTTGGCTTTCAAGTCATTGTTTAATCACCCTGATCAAGGCCCAGCAGTCAGACCATTGTCCAGATAAGCTGGTCACGGTGTCAAGGATGTTTACCAGCTGGAAGCAGGAGAGGGAAAACAAATCATTTACTCAGGGTGTGAGTGTCTCGTGGCTTTCAGTTGAACTGCAAAAAGCAGGGGAGTTGGGTGTGCGACAGTTCCTGGACAGGAATGCAGGCTGCAAGATGGCTGTTGTTGTGTTAGTTAGATTTTCCTCAGGCATCAGCAGAAATGACCAGATGGGTCGTGTGGAAGTGTTTGACACGAGATGGCAATGAAAAAAACAATGGAGTCCCGGTACAAATGATGCCGATCAGAAGAACACTTTTCCTCAATCCAGTAGCAAAGAAGCTTTTTCGAACATCAAAGAAGGGACCGATTAGAAGGAAATGGGCTGGCTGGAAGCCCATAGGCTGATTACAGAAGATCTGGGCGATACAGTTCATGCGCTGCCTAGGCTCAACTCAACCACTAGGAAGGAGTATGTTTTATAAGTGGGGCTAAAGGATCATAATGCTAATGAAAAACCATGACCACCCCTTTGTAAGGTGTGAGGAAATGTAGACACAGAGAACATGACATTAGATTGTGTACAGGGAATGGCCAGTATATTTAGAAGAAGTAAAGATAGTTGAAGTGCAAGTACTGCAAGGGAAATACATGTGAAGACGAAGCACAATAAATTGTGTTTTTCATGTTTTGAAGTAGGAATTGTGACCAAAGATACCCCATGTTGTGTTGTGCAGATGGATGGCAATGATGAAAAAGTGCTTGCAGATTCAGGGGTTAGATACACCCGATTGGGTGATATTTTGGCAAGAGTGTACAAAGAGAAAAGTTAGAATTCCCAAAAATAAAGTGAATGGGTAATAAACCTGTAAACATAATCAATGCTTCATTGCCAGTCCGGAGTTTAAGGGTGTTAAAATGGCAGCAAAAGTACATGTTGCAAAACAAGGTTCCTGTTGTCTAGGATTGGCCTCAAAAGAGACTTGAAACCGTAATGTTCCTGATCAGGGACTAAGTGGGCTGCAGGTCCTGGACAGCATCAGTGGGAATAAAAATACCAAGGGGGGTTTTAGTGAGAAATTGGTATTATTAAAGTAACCTTCAAATTAAATTATTGTTAAAGAAAATGCAAAATCCAATATATGCGAACTCAATAATGTTCAGTTGTCTGTGAGGGAAGAACTTTAAAGTGAATTCAGAAAATTGTGCGATGCTGGTGATGAGGAATAAGTGTCACTCACGGTTTCGGCAAAAAACACTCAATGGCTAGATCACATTCTGTGTGGTCTTTTGAGACCTCAATAATGTATTTGGATAGGTCCCCATCCTTTCCCAAGGATGCTAAGGTCTGTGCAATCCTTAACTTCCATCTGCATACCACCAACTGACTCTACAAGAAGATTCAAAGCATCTATCATCCCTCCTGAAGGAGCATTTAGATATACGGGCACATCGTCTTTTTGGGGGGGGAGTTTTATATAGCACAAACTTTACACAAACGTATCAGAGCTCTTTACTTGAGCTCCAGTTGTGCTACAGACAGACGGATAAATTTTTTTTGTTAGGCACGAGGAGATTAAATGATTTGCCCACAATCAGAGGATTTTGAGTGTCCCTGCCAAGACTCAAACCTAGTTCCCCAGCTTTGAGTTCCACCGTTCTAGCCGTTAGGCCGCATCGTCTTGGTTAGGTGCCATGGGCCATATTATCAAGAAAGGGCGATACATTATCGCAGCTTTTATCGGCAGGAAACTGCCGCTAAAGCGGCGATAATGGGCTTGATAACATGCCCTTGTGAATTCCCATAGAAGCCCAGGTTAACACCAGAACCTGGGCTTCTATGGGAATTCACAAGGTTTCCTGCCGATAAACGCGGCAATAATGTATCGCCCTTTCTTGATAATATGGCCCCTTGTCTGTGATTGTCCAGAGAGCTGTTCACAAGTTCTTGAAAGGGGTGTAAAATGTTACATATTTTCAGATTACATTTTATTGTTTGAGAACATTCGGAAGTGCATAGCAATACTTTGAACAAGCGCTTTATTGATTTTGAAACAAAGTGGATTGACAGTTCCATAGGGAAAATGTAAATTACTGGTTGAGAGGGTCATTGCATTAATAAGGACAGTGTTGCAACAAAGAAAAGCCTGGTTATGGTGGTGCTAAGGCAACAATTCCAGGTGATAAGGATCTATTATGCTAACTTGTGGGTCTGGTAGATCACTATTCCAGGTTAATTTCGAAATGTTGTTATAAAACTACTAATTTAAGAAAGTCAACATAGAAAACTGCGAAATTTGACAGGGATAAAAGTGCAATAGTGAATGAAGCAGTCAAAAAATGAATTGCGCGATGCTCCAGGATGGATTAGGAGCAGTATTACTTCAATAAGAAGCGAGGGAATACCCAATCGCTTTTGAATCAATTAAGTGGCACAAAAGGACGTTATTCTAGAGTGGAAAAAGAAGCCCTGGCTTGTTGGTAGGGTATTGTGAGTTTCTGATCCTAGTGTGGGGAGGTAAATGTGTTGGTTTGTCAAGTAGCAGATGGAATTATCACAATAAAACTTTGATATGAAGTATGTTTCAGGAATTAAGAATGTGGGGGCATATTAGCAACGCTCTGCGATAAATATCGCAAGGTGCGTTTAGCGAGTATTTTTTCATCGCCAGCTATCGCTGGATTCCATTGCCGAGATAGCACTTTATTAGCAACGGCTATCTCCACGGCGATGAAAAATCCAGCGATAGCGGCGAAAAGCGATAACAACCCAACGTTAGGGAGGTGGTTGCTGGTAGGCCATGGTGGTCTCAGCCACACAATCCACCCCCCCATTGAGTTGAATGGACAAGTCAGGTTTTGAGCTTGTGTAAAAAATCTGTGATAACCGCGGTTAGCGCGACTTTCATCATCGCTAACCGGGTCCCAGGGTCGCATTGCTGATAGGAGTTAGGTGTTTTTGCGAGTGGATTCCTGTTGTTTTCGTGGTCCACGCCTACTTTGCATGTCATTAGCGATAAATATCGCTGATATGCAAATGGGCAAGGGACACGGTCGCTGTCACCGGAAAGCTGTCGCTAACAGCTGTTAGCGACAGCTTGTTAATTGGGCGATAATATTATCGCCTCTTAAGCGGCAGAAAGTGCTGCTAAAGCGGCGTAAATGCCCTTGCTAATATGCCCCGTGGTTGCTAATCATCTTGATTATCAGTTTAAGATGTGAAGTGAGTTTATGAAGAACTAAAAGATGAATATTGGGTAGCTGCAATAGAGAGAGCAAGAAACCCTAGAGAAGCGTGGATACACATGTTGAATGTTGATGTTGCATTACGGAAAGAGATGAAAAGTGTTAACGAAGAATGGCCGAGTAGAAGAAAACATCTTGATAAGGAAGACCACGCCTTTTCTGGTGTAGTGGACAAGCAATCTTTCTGGGTTTGATTATTACATAGAGGAGAGCTTTGATTGTTCAAAATTGCTGATTTAAAAGGTTTAGCTCTACCTCATGAGGGATATCCTGAAAAAACTGTAATAAAAAGGAAATTACACACAAGTTTTTAGTGGTCGAGAACTGGCAGATGAGCAGACTAAAAAGTGAAGATGTTTGTGATGTATGTTTGGAGTTACAAATCACAGAATTGTTACAGATGAATGAAAAATGTTTGGTGGAAAGTCTGTGTGGATCATGGTGAAAACTGCTTTTAATATTTCTGGACCATCTTGTTTAGTTAAGGAGCTAAAATATTGTATTTGTTTGTATTGTAATTATATTTATATAGCGCTTACTACCCCTGATGAGGCGCTGCTACTCCGGAACCCATAAAGGATTAGTGTTGAATTATTATAGTGAAACATGAAAGTAATTTGAGTGGTGAATAAGTTAGTCAGTTATTTGGATTGAGAAGGATAGTGGACGGATAAAAGAGGGAAAAAAGGTTTGCATTTATAGAGCGCTTAAAGTATTAGTGTTGAATTAGTACAGTGAAATATGTAATTAATATGAGTGGTGGATAGGTTAGTCAGTTATTTGTATTCAGAAGGATAGCGGACAGATAAAAAGAGGGAAAAAGGTTTGCATTTATATAGCGCTTGTTGCCCCTGATAGGGTGTTGAAGCGCTTTTTTGTCAAATTCTCCAGAACCCATAAAGGATTAGTGTTGAATTAGTATAGTGAACTATGAAAGTAATTTGAGTGGGGGATATTAGTCAGTTATTTGGATTGAGCAGGGGCGTAACCCCGCAGCCCCTGCAGTGCGGGGGGCCTCACTCTCTACAGTTAATGAAGGGGGCCCCAGGGGGCCCGGCCCCTCAGCTCTTCTGAGAGCTGTGAGAGAGGTCTGCGCTGAACTAGCAAGCCTCTCTCCTCTGCGTCTGAGCCCTTCGCACCCTCCCTCTGACTGAAGAGAAACAAAGTATCAATATACATTGTTTCTCTTCAGTCAGAGCCAGAGGCAGTCCCAGAAAGAGGATGGGGGCCCCAGAGACAGCAGTCTCCACTGCTCCTCTGAGGCAGCAGAGAGCCCGGCCCCCACTCTCTCCTCTCGAAAAACAAAGCCCACCCCACAAGAAAAGAGAAGAGACAGGGACAAGGATGGGGTGGGGTGGGGGCCCCACCCCACAAGAGAAGAGAAGAGACAGGGACAAGGATGGGGTGGGGCCCTGGGGCTCCACCCCACAAGATAAGAGAAGAGACAGGGACAAGGATGGGGTGGGGGCCCCTCCCCACAAGAGAAGAGAAGAGACAGGGACAAGGATGGGGTGGGGGGCCCACCCCACAAGAGAAGAGAAGAGAAGAGACAGGGACAGGCCCCCATCCGAGAAGAGACAGGGACAAGGATGGGACGGGAGGCCCACCCCACAAGAGAAGAGAAGAGACAGGGACAAGGATGGGGTGGGGGCCCCACCCCACAAGAGAAGAGAAGAGAAGAGACAGGGACAAGGATGGGGTGGGGGGCCCACCCCACAAGAGAAGAGAAGAGAAGAGAAGAGACAGGGACAGGCCCCCATCCGAGAAGAGACAGGGACAAGGATGGGGTGGGGGGCCCACCCCACAAGAGAAGAGAAGAGACAGGGACAAGGACAAGGATGGGGTGGGGGCCTCAGAGAGCAAGAGCAAGAGCAAGAGACAGCACAGAGCAGTGCTCGGGACCCTTGCCCAGACAGAGTATTCTCCAGGGCAAAGCTCACATGAGAAGGGACAGGCAGCAAAATGGTGCCCTCAGGTAAGCACTCTTGTTAGAACACACCATGGGCGTCCTTAGGGAGAGGGAAAGGGGGGCCGAGAAGGGTGCAAGGCAGAAGTGGAGAAGGGTGTAAGGCAGAGGGGGAAAAGGATGCAAGGTGGAGAAGGGTGCAAGGCGGAGAGGAGAAGGGTGCAAGGCAGAGGGGAGAAGGGTGCAAGGCAGAGGGGAGAAGGGTGCAAGGCAGAGGGGAGAAGTGTGCAAGGCAGAGAAGAGAAGGGTGCAAGGCACAGGGGAAAAGGGTGCAAGGCAGAGGGGAGAGGAAGAAGGGTGCAAGGCACAGGGCAGAAGGGTGCAAGGCAGAGGGAAGAAGGGTGCAAGGTGGAGGGGAAGAAGGGTGCAAGGCAGAGTGGAGAAGTGTGCAAGGCAGAGAAGAGAAGGGTGCAAGGCAAAGAGGAGAAGGGTGCAAGGAAGAGAGGAGAAGGGTGCAAGGCAGAGGGGAGAAGGGTGCAAGGCAGAGGGGAGAAGGGTGCAAGGTAGAGAAGGGTGCAAGGCGGAAGGGGAGAAGGGTGCAAGGTAGAGGGGAGAAGGGTGCAAGGCAGAGGGGAGAAGGGTGCAAGGCAGAGGGGAGAAGGGTGCAAGGCAGAGAGGAGAAGGGTGCAAGGAAGGTAGAGAAGGGTGCAAGGTAGAGAAGGGTGCAAGGCCGAGGGGGCAAGGCAGAGGGGAGAAGGGTGCAAGGCAGAGGGGAGAAGGGTGCAAGGCAGAGAGGAGAAGTGTGCAAGGCAGAGAAGAGAAGGGTGCAAGGCAAAGAGGAGAAGGGTGCAAGGCAATGAGGAGAAGGGTGCAAGGAAGAGAGGAGAAGGGTGGAAGGTAGTGAAGGGTGCAAGGCGGAGGGGGAGAAGGGTGCAAGGTAGAGGGGAAAAGGGTGCAAGGCAGAGAGGAGAAGGGTGCATGGCGGAGGGGAGAAGGGTGCAAGGCGGAGGGGAGAAGGGTGCAAGGTGGAGGGGAGAAGGGTGCAAGGTGGAGGGGAGAAGGGTGCAAGGCAGAGGGGAGAAGGGTGGAAGGTAGAGAAGGGTGCAAGGCAGAGGGGGAGAAGGGTGCAAGGTATAGGGGAAAAGGGTGCAAGGCAGAGAGGAGAAGGGTGCAAGGCGGAGGGGAGAAGGGTGCAAGGCGGAGGGGAGAAGGGTGCAAGGCGGAGGGGAGAAGGGTGCAAGGTGGAGGGGAAAAGGGTGCAAGGTGGAGGGGAGAAGGGTGCAAGGCAGAGGGGAGAAGGGTGCAAGGCAGAGAGAAGAAGGGTGCAAGGCAGAGAGAAGGGTGCAAGGCAGAGAGGAGAAGGGTGCAAGGTAGAGAAGGGTGCAAGGCGGAGGGGGAGAAGGGTGCATGGCAGATGGGAGAAGGGTGAAAGGCAGAGGGGAGAAGGGTGCAAGGAAGAGAGGAGAAGGGTGCAAGGTATAGAAGGGTGCAAGGCGGAGGGGGAGAAGGGTGCAAGGCAGAGGTGAGAAGGGTGCAAAGCAGAAAGGAGAAGGGTGCAAGGCAAAGGGGAGAAGGGTGTAAGGCAGAGGGGAGAAGGGTGCAAGGCAGAGGGGAGAAGGGTGCAAGGCGGAGGTGGAGAAGGGTGCAAGGCAGAGAGGAGAAGGATGCAAGGCAGAGAGGAGAAGGATGCAAGGTAGAGAAGGGTGCAAGGCGGAGGGGGAGAAGGGTGCAAGGCAGAGGGGAGAAGGGTGCAAGGCAGAGGGGAGAAGGGTGCAAGGCAGAGGTGAGAATGGTGCAAGGCAGAGGTGAGAATGGTGCAAGGAAGAGAGGAGAAGGGTGCAAGGTAGAGAAGGGTGCAAGGCGGAGGAGGGAAGGGGTGCACGGCAGAGAGGAGAAGGGTGAAAGTTAGAGACTGGTGCAAGGCGGGGTGGAATAGGGTGCAAGACAGAGAGGAGAAGGGTGCAAGGCAGAGGGGAGAAGAGTGCAAGGCAGAGGGAGAATGGTGCAAGGTAGAAAAGGGTGCATGGCGGAGGTGGACTAGGGTATAAGGGGAAGGGGAGAAGGGTGCAAGGGGGAGGGGGAGAAAGGTGCAAGAGGGAGGGCAAGAAGGGTGCAAGGTGGAGGGGAGAAGGGTACAAGGTGGAGGGGAGAAGGGTGCAAGGTGGAGGGGAGAAGGGTGCAAGGCAGAGGGGAGAAGGGTGGAAGGTAGAGAAGGGTGCAAGGCGGAGGGGGAGAAGGGTGCAAGGTATAGGGGAAAAGGGTGCAAGGCAGAGAGGAGAAGGGTGCAAGGCGGAGGGGAGAAGGGTGCAAGGCGGAGGGGAGAAGGGTGCAAGGCGGAGGGGAAAAGGGTGCAAGGCGGAGGGGAGAAGGGTGCAAGGCGGAGGGGAGAAGGGTGCAAGGTGGAGGGGAGAAGGGTGCAAGGCAGAGGGGAGAAGGGTGCAAGGCAGAGAGGACAAGGGTGCAAGGCAGAGAGGGGAAGGGTGCAAGGCAGAGAGGAGAAGGGTGCAAGGTAGAGAAGGGTGCAAGGCAGAGGGGGGGAAGGGTGCATGGCAGATGGGAGAAGGGTAAAAGGCAGAGGGGAGAAGGGTGCAAGGAAGAGAGGAGAAGGGTGCAAGGTAGAGAGGAGAAGGGTGCAAGGCGGAGGGGGAGAAGGGTGCAAGGCAGAGGTGAGAAGGGTGCAAAGCAGAGAGGAGAAGGGTGCAAGGCAAAGGGGAGAAGGGTGCAAGGCAAAGGGGAGAAGGGTACAAGGCAAAGAGGAGAAGGGTGCAAGGCAGAGGGGAGAAGGGAGCAATGCAGAGGGGAGAAGGGTGCAAGGCGGAGGGGGAGAAGGGTGCAAGGCAGAGAGGAGAAGGATGCAAGGCAGAGAGGAGAAGGATGCAAGGTAGAGAAGGGTGCAAGGCGGAGGGGGAGAAGGGTGCAAGGCAGAGGGGAGAAGGGTGCAAGGCAGAGGGGAGAAGGGTGCAAGGCAGAGGTGAGAATGGTGCAAGGAAGAGAGGAGAAGGGTGCAAGGTAGAGAAGGGTGCAAGGCGGAGGGGGGAAGGGGTGCAAGGCAGAGAGGAGAAGGGTGAAAGTTAGAGACGGGTGCAGGGCGGGGGTGGAATAGGATGCAAGACAGAGAGGAGAAGGGTGCAAGGCAAAGGGGAGAAGGGTGCAAGGCAGAGGGAGAATGGTGCAAGGTAGAAAAGGGTGCATGGCGGAGGTGGACTAGGGTATAAGGGGAAGGGGAGAAGGGTGCAAGGCAGAGGGGAGAAGGGTACAAGGGGGATGGTGATGAAGTTAAAAATGTGCCCCCCCATGGAAACATTTCTGTGGACACCCATGGAACGCACACTACTTTGTGAGGGACAGTGGGAGAGTGTGGAGAGAGAGAGAGTGGAGAGATACAGTGGAGAGAAACAGTGGAGAGAGAGAGTGGCTAGAGAGAGAGAGTGGAGACAGAGTAGACAGTGGAGAGAGAGTGGAGATAGACAGTGGAGAGACCGAGAGCGGAGAGAGAGTGGAGAGAGCATGGAGAGACACTGGAGAGAGTGGAGAGAGAGAGAGTGGAGAGAGAGAGTGGAGAGAGAGAGAGTGGAGAGAGAGAGTGGAGAGACCGAGAGTAGAGATAGACAGTGGAGAGACCGAGAGTGGAGAGAGAGTGGAGAGAGCATGGAGAGACACTGGAGAGAGTGGAGAGAGAGAGTGGAATGAGAGAGAGAGTGGAGAGAGAGATAGTGGAGAGAGAGTGGAGAGAGAGAGAGTGAGTGAAGAGAGAGAGTAGAGAGAGAGATAGAGTGGAGAGAGAGATAGAGTGGAGAGAGAGATAGAGTGGAGAGAGAGATAGAGTGGAGAGAGAGAGAGTGGAGAGAGAGAGAGTGGAGAGAGCGAGTGGAGAGAGCGAGTAGAGAGAGCGAGTAGAGAGAGCGAGAAGAGAGAGTGGAGAGAGAGAGTGGAGAGAGAGAGTAGAGAGAGAGAGAGAGTGGAGAGAGAAAGAGTGGAAAGAGAGAGAAAGAGTGGAGAGAGAGTGGAGAGTGGAGAGAGAGTGGAGAGTAGAGAGAGACAGTGGAGAGAGAGACAGTGGAGGGAGACAGTGGAGAGAGAGTGAGTGGAGAGAGAGTGAGTGGAGAGAGAGTAGAGAGAGAGAAGGGAGAGAGGGTGGAGAGAGAGAGAGTGGAGGGAGACAGTGGCGGGAGACAGTGGAGGGAGACAGTGGAGAGAGAGAGACAGAGAGAGATTGTGGAGAGAGAGACAGTAGAGATAGAGTGGACAGAGTTGAGAGAGAGAGAATGGACAGAGTGGAGAGTAGAGACTGACTGACTGACTCAGAGACTGAATACTGACTGACCGAGAGACTGACTGACTGAGAAACTGACTGAGAGAGAGAGTGACTGCCTGACAGAGAGAGAGAGAGACTGATTGAGAGTGAGACTGACTGACAGAGACTGGCTGAGGTAGAGAGAAACTGACTGAGAGAGAGACTGAGAGAGAGAGGCAGAGACTGACTGACAGAGAGATAGACTGATTGACTGTGAGAGACTGACAGAGAGAGAGACTGATTGACTGTGAGAGACTGACAGAGAGAGAGACTGACTGAGTGAGAGACTGACAGAGAGAGAGACTGACTGAGTGAGAGAGTCTGACTGACAGAGATTGACTGACAGAGAGAGAGACTGACTAACTGGGGTAGAGAGAGAATGACTGACTGAGGGAGACTGACTGACTGACTGGGAGAGAGAGAGACTGACTGGGAGAGAGAGAGACTGACTGGGAGAGAGAGAGACTGACTGGGAGAGAGAGAGACTGACTGAGAGAGAGACTGACTGACAGAGAGAGAAAGAGACTGAGAGACTGACAGAGAAAGAGAGACTGACCAACAGAGAGAGAGAGACTGACTGACAGAGACTGACTGATAGATAGACTCACAGAGAGAGACTGACTGACTGATAGAGAGAGAGACTGAGACTCTGACAGAGAGAGAGACTGACTAAGAGAGAGAGACTGACTAAGAGAGACTGACAGAAAGACTGACAGAGAGAGACTGACTGACAGAGAGAGAGCGAGAGACTGACTGACTGACTGAGAGAGACTGAATGACAGAGAGTGATAGACTGACAGAGAGAGAGACTGACTGACAGAGAGAGACTGACTGGCTGACAGACTGACAGAGAGAGAGAGAGAGAGACTGACTGACTGACAGAGAGAGTGACTGACTAAGAGAGACTGAATGACAGAGAGAGATAGACTGACAGAGAGAGAGAGAGACTGTGATGGAATTGGGGTCAAAGTGTGTATGAAGCTATGCAATGCCTCTTAAGATTGCTATTGTCTAATAAAAATAAAAATGTATTATCAAAATGTGCTCTTTGTAGTTATATCTGCTTTTGAAATACTGCATTGACACTTTGTCCAATGTCTTAAAACGGAAATAAGGAGCAGTGGATGCATTTTTGTCAAAACTAAACGATGAGTGGGCCCGATGTTGTATGTCATGACAGGAGTCTGCATCAGGAAACCCACCTAAAATTGGGCAAACTTCCCTGGCGTACTGATGGCAGGGACCCTGTAATAAATGGACCGCCACCTATGATAGCCTGCGGGCAGACTAAGCCCAACCTTTAACTCCACCATTCAGTGTTACTTGCAACGGCTGGATTGGTGACAGTGGCGTAACAATCGCCCACATCCCCTGCAGTATGGCGGGTCGCTGGCCTGAGCGCTCTAGACTGGCACGGAGGATGGGAGGGGGGCCCCCTCTATGTAGTTTGCAGGGGGGCCCCCTCAAATTTCGTTACGCCACTGGGATTGAGAAGGATAGTGGATGGATAAAAGAGGGAAAAAAGGTTTGCATTTATAGAGCGCTTCCTACCCCTGATGAGGTGTTGAAGCGCTTTTTAGTGAGTAGCACGCTACTCCAGAACCCATAATGGATTAGTGTTTATTTAGTATAGGGAAATATGAAATTAATATGAGTGGTGGATAGGTTAGTCAGTTTTTTGGATTCAGAAGGATACTGGACAGATAAAAAGAGGGAAAAAGGTTTGCGTTTATATAGCTTGTGCTTAGGCCACGGAAGGCCAACGTGTTTCTTTTCTATAAATCGAGTTAGGAATGAGAGGGAGCGGGGGTCTGGTTCAAGCAGAATCCCTGCCTGTCCCAGAAATGTGGTAATTAACCTAAGCTTTACCACAATTATTCATCATTAGAGTTGATTGTTTTCAATGTCATTGATTTTATTTTTATTTCGGAGTTCAAGGGATATTGCCACACCAGAGTTTCAGGATGTTCATCAAGCAATTATTCCATCATAGCTGATTATTACGTTGTTCCTGTTTGACAGAGGAAATTATCGCTCAAGAGACCACAAAAGTGGTTACTGATTTTCTAGAAGAAATATGTATCAGTGAAGGAATGAACGGCTCTCATGGATCCATTGAAGACCATTGAAACTTTAAAGTTCGAGATTGGGGGACTGTCAAATCTGAGAGATCGAGAAAAAAAGGCTACTCCAAGTTTTCAAGGCCTAGTCAAGTTATTAGAGTGGGATGCAGGGTATTTGAAAAAAAATCTGGAACAAATCCTTAGCGGTTTGTGCCCTGGGTATGTTCTGGTAGAGGAACACCGTAGGGGAGCAGCTATGTCAAATAAGGGAAACTGATGGGGCAGATTTACAAGAACTGGTGCATATCTGCATATTAGCAGGGATGCGCTAGTTAAGATGCAACGCGCAAAAATACCCTTGCGCCACCACGGATGAGTCGCATTTACAATGTGGCGCACCGTGGTACACGTATAGACAGATGCGTGTCGCATCTTTTGTCATAAGGGCAGCGGATTGCTGGAGACTTGTCGCAAGCGCGACGCAACTCCAGCAACGCTCAGGGGCGGCCTATACTTATTGTGCTGCTTCACTCCTTACGCCTGCTTCAAGCAGGCGTAAGGTTTTGAAGCAGTGGCGTCGTAACACTGACACAGTGAAATCTTGTAGATTTCACTGCCTCACTTTTACGAGGTTTTCGTAACGAACGCCCACCCTGCATGCATTATACCTAATGCAGGTATAATGAGGCGCAGGGTTTACAACGTGACGCATCTCCCGAGGTGCGTCACATTGTAAATATGTCCCAACATGGCGCATTGTTTATGACGCCGCTGTTGCACAAAAGTGATGCGACGGCGGGGTAAAAGTGTTGCAAGGGGCTTGTAAATCTGCCCCTAGGAGTAAAAAACTACTGGTACGTTGTTGGTTAAAGGAGCATGAGACACATGGCCAGTCCGGCATAGATTGATTGCTTTGAAGTGGAAATAGTCCAAGAGATTCTGATTTTCTTCCTGTGAGTTGTGTATTGAACATGTCAGATTTTCAATCAGTTTAGTCACTGATAGGACTGTAACATGCTACTGTTTTGTTTTAGTTGAACCTATCAAGTGTTTAGGCAAAAGGAAATCTTTTCTTGTTAATAAAGGGAAATGCAGTATTCTGTCAGATACCCTGACTGCCATGACACAGGCTTCATCCTGGGATCTTCCGTTACAGAAGTTCTGAGTCTAGGTTCTTGGGAGTGGTATGTGATGCTGCTTCTATTAACATGCGGGGCACCTAGGGGAGGCTCTCCACCTTGTAAGACTTCTTTTCCTAATTCTGTATGGCACCCGAATTTTCACAAAGCTGTCTCCGGGGGACAGCTTCCCTTTTGTGAATCATGTCCGGTGGCCTCAAGGCAGCACACAACAGTCCAGGAGACCAGGTATCCAGGGGACGACTGCATGTTCCCCACTGTCTTTCCAAATAGAAAATGTTTTTGCAATTCTCAACCTGTTTCGTTAGGGGACATGGGCTGCTTCAAAAAAAGCTTCCCTTAAGCAGTCCTTGAAATGAAAAAGTAGAAGTGAAGATACTCTATACTAGAGCACCTGCTTGTTTCTGAGAAGTGCCGGTACTCTCCAATTTAAAGTATTACATTCCTCTTGAGAAGTGCAAACACTCTCCCTCTCAAAATAAAAAAGTGCTGATCCAGCGCCACTAAAGAAATTCTGTCTCAACTACACTACCCAACACCACAATACTTACCATTATTTATAAACTCTCACAAGGCCCATAAGAAACCAAGACAGATATTTGGCAACTGAATTATGTGGCCTAATTAATCAAACCTAAATACACTTTATATACATCTGCAGTATAACATCATTATAACCATGGCAAACTAACGGAAACATTTAATTAAGCCACACAGGTCGATAGAATCAAACTGATGGTAAAGACTAAAATAATCAAGGCCAGCTTGACATTTTAAAATCTTTTATTTTACAAAGAAAGAGCATTTTAAAAAGAAACCCTTTTTATTAGCATTAACTTTAGCAGTTTTATTAATAAAGGCACATTGATCTTGGCATTTCAAATTAATCAGAAACATTAATTTTAAACAATCATTTTTCATTCCCTAAATCTATTTCCCTAACTGACAACCTAAAGGGGAAAATATAAAGTCTTTAGCCCTGCTAATGCTTACATGAAAGAAAAGTCCATCAGCATGCCATCGTCTCATGGGAATCAGGAAGTGCGGACAGAGCTCTTGTCAAGGGGCCAGTTTTATACCTTTTCTAACTAAGTATCTAAATTCTAAAAGACACCAAAAATTGAGCTTCGCAATTGGCTGAGCCATGTCAGTCCACCAACGTGTCACTTGTTCGTGACCAAGTCCGAGGCACATCATAAGCCCCTATTGTTCATTGAATCCATCCTTCCAACTTCCTTAAGTTTGCAACAATAAACTAGGCAATAGGACGTTTGACTTCCTGAACTTGGCAAGCAAAGCAGGCTCACTGTCCTTGGCGCAATCCAAGAAACATAAAAAACTCAACCGACAACAGTCCTGCACATTATTCTTTTGTCTTGGCAGGAAACATTCTTTTGCACGTGAGTGAAAGCTTCACTCTGGTCAAGTCTCGTCCTTAGCAGCTCTGCCAGTCAGCCATCTTTCAATGAAGGCCCACTCGATAACTAATATTTAAACAAACACAAGACAGCAATTAATTAGAGAATTGAGACCCATCCTGTTTCCCACCCACCATAGCTAAAGTTAACCCATTAGTTTATGTTATCTAGCAAAAAGCACACTTATGCAGCGAGAATATCTACCATTCTCCTTTTAGGCCAACAGGATTTTTCACGAACCTGTGCAAAAATAAAAAGACACGACATAGAAAAAAAGCACATATAAAATAAGCACATACTATTAATTAAACAGCCGCATTAATGTTGACAAGGACATTAGACAAGGTTAATAAATTATTTTCAAACGTACTTGCAGATGCAACATAAAGCAGGTAATATTAGTCCCACGTGTCTTTGCTCACATTTTAATCTAGGTTGATTAATGAAAACCATGCACAAACACATTAATATAATTAATAGTTATGGAAGTATGACTTCACGAGACAGAATAAAATCATTTCTGAATCTCGCTCCATCAACTCTGGTACTCAGTACCGGTCAGTATCCGCCCATTTAAAACACTGCCCTTAAGGAATGTGAATGTAGTGATACAAACCCAATGCCCCTTACAGGCCACGTAGCCTTTTCGCAGTGAGTGGTCAATAGCAACCTGCCTAATTAATATTTATTAGGCAGGTGGTAGGCATGTGGTTTTGCAACATCCTGCAAATGGGCAATCTGTGATGCAGTCTCTCAGTACATAGGTCGAACTTCAAATTAGGTACCTGGTCAAAAACCAGTGGATGTGCTACTTATGCATATTGATTACGCACAAATATTATTATTTCAGATCATTATTCTTGTTATTTGTTTCGTATATTGAGACCGAAATGATTGTGCCCTCTACCTGAGATCTGCCCTTCCCCAGCAGCTCTGCTGTGCCGTGCTCTGCCTCAGACCCCCACCAGGCAGTGTTTGAGACTCGCTTGTGCCCGGTGCTACGCTCTGCCCTCACTGGTATTGTCATTTTCGCCCTCTCACAGTGCCATTTTTGTCTTTTGCATTCCTTCTGTTGTTTCTGTTGTGCCATAGTTTTTTTTTTCTTTTTGATTCACATTCTGCTGTTCTGCTCTCCTGCATTGCGCCCCTGCATATTCCATTCCCGTTTCCTTTTGTGTTAACCTTGTGTTTTTTCCCTTTGTGTTCCGTTGGCCTTTTGGCTTCCCTCCTTTTCCAGCCTAATCCCCAGCCCCCGACCGCCCTGACTGCCCACAGTCCCTCCTCCCTGGTGCTCGTCCCACCCCATCCCCTACAAATGGTGGCCGCGTGCAGTGGGCGCACTGCTGGCGTGCCCACGGTAAGCCCGTCTGTGCCCGCCCGCGACCCGACCGCGACCAGCGACAGGAACCCTGGATCTCCACCTATCCATTGCTACAACACCAACACCCTCCTCTCACTCAACCCCGGAAGACACACAGAATGCCAGGGATGGAGCAAGGACTCATAGAAAAGAGACTTGCTCGAAAGCAGTCCAATCCTTTAACTCACTAACAAGTATTAAAAACTGTTTTGTGTAAAACTAATATGAAACACGCCAACACACTGGTTAGTGAAGCTTAAATATGTGTTTGCTAACGTTAACAACTCGAACAAATTACTAAAACTGCTTTAAACTGGGAAATCTTTGTTGTGCATGCGTCAACTGCATCTAAGTAGTATGACGAGCTGTCGCTTGGAGGGAAATCCTTGCGCATGAGCATAAGGTACTAATATGAAGTCTTGAAGACTCACGTGTTTTGCCTCTGCTTGCTTGAAACTAAATCGAGTGATTTTACTGATGCTAACACGGGGTAAGAATTAATTAATAAAGGGGATTAGACTAGAGATGGGTGGTATACAACGAAACCATTTATTTTTTAAAGTAACATCTGTCTTTCTGACTTTATCACTAGTGTGCATTTGGGCCTCTTGTGCATAACTGAAGTAAGCTGAGCCATATAACTGTATTGTTCAACCGTGCATGTCTACTGAAAGCGATCCCGGGATGATGACACTGATCTGAACTAAGTATGGGTGAAATCTGCGAATTCATGGTCCGCAAATTCGCGTGAAATCGCAAAAAAATCTGCGAATTTGCGGATTTTCCCAGTAAGTGCTCCCGTGTTGGGTAAATGTATTGTGCTTTTACTACACTGCAGCTGCGTAAAGGGACAGAAGATGTGTCTCCAGTGACCATGTGTGCCTGTAACAAACACGCAGTTTGTTACAGGCACACGTGGTCACTGAATACACATCTTCTGGCCCTTTACGCAGCTGCAGTGTAGTAAAAGGCTACATTACTCCTTGTCACCAGGCACAGCTGTTCTTGTCCTGGGCTTTCCTCTTACAAGGCATTTTTTTCTGATGAGTTAGGCCAAGCTGTTTGACTGAACTTGGACTACAATTCCCAGAATGCAATGATTCTATAAATGTAAGCCCAGGACTAGCAGCAAGGTGACTTCCCGGTAACCCTACAAGCAGGGCCCTTATCTCATATCCCAATGCTCCCACATTGTAATTGTATTGTATTGTATTGTAATTGCATTTATATAGCACTTACTACCCCTGACGAGGCGTCAAAGTGCCTTCTCAGCAAGTAGCACGCTACTCCGGAACACTTAACGGATTAGTGTTGAATTAGTATAGTAAAATATGAAAGTAATTTGAGTGGTGGATAGTTTAGTTATTTGGATTCAGAAGGATAGCGGAAGGATAGAAGAGGGAAAAAAGGTTTGCATTTATATAGCGCTTGTTACCCATGATGGGGTGTTGAAGCACTTTTATGGCGAGTGGCACACTACTCTGAAACCCATAAAGGATTAGTGTTGAATTAGTATAGTGAAATATGAAAGTAATTTGAGTGGTGGATATGTTAGTCAGTTATTTGGATTGAGAAGGGTAGGGGGGATAGAAGAGGGGGAAAGGTTTGCATTTATATAGAGCTTGTTACCCCCCATGTAGTAATGAAGCACATGTCCCTATGCCTCGAGGAAATAGCTGTTGCATTGTGGTAATTGTAGTCACGATTTTCTGACGGGCTACCCAGTACAAAACCTCAATGCTAGTAAAAGTGTGAAGTGTGAAGAAGGCAGTGTCGTGAACAGACTTGTTCGAAGTTGAATTACCCTGGTCACTGGTGTAAAAGGCACAATACTGTTCCGTGCCATAGTACACAGACAGGGCTTGGCTGCAGAAACTATTCGTGCAAAGAACTTGGAAAACAGAGAGCTCTGACGTCCTGCTCTGGTAGCCACACGCCTTTAGGTTCCTTTGAAGTAAACCACTAGCCCAGCTCGATATACTGCCCCCTTCCCCTCCCCCCTTAAATAAGGTCTTATTTCCACGGTGACCACAGCTCAGGGCACAGACTACTGATGGCTGGTCCGGATGGATGACTAGAATCTACCACATAACAGGGGCGGTTAGGGGCCCAGTGAGGGGGAGTCTACGAAAGAGAGAAAGAGAGAACAAGAACAAGAGAAAGAGAGAGAGAGAAGAGAAAAAGAGAGAGAGAACGAGAGAAAGAGAGAGATAGAGAGAGAGAGAGGGAGGAAGAGAGAGAGAGAGAAAGAAAGAAAGAAAGAGAGAGAGCAAGAAAGAAAGAGAGACAGTCAGAAAAAGAGCAAGAAAGTGAAAGTGATAGAGAGAGAAAGGGAAAGAGGGAGAGAAAGAGAAAGATAGAGGAAGAGAGAGAGGGGGAAAGAAATAAAGAACGATAGAAAGAAAGAAAGAAAGAAAGAAAGAAACAAACAAACAAACACACAAACAAACAAACAGGGAGAGAGAGAATGAGAGAGAAAGAAAGAGAGAGAGAGAGACAGCGAAAGAGCAAGAAAGTGAAAGAGAGAGAGAAAGGGAGAGAGAGAGGAGAGAGGAAGAGAGAGAGGGATCGAGAGAGAGAAAGAGAATGAGAGAGAAAGAGAGAGAAAGAGAGAACGAGAGAGAAAGAAAGAAAGAGACAGAGAAAGAGCAAGAAAGTAAAAGAGGGAGAGAAAGTGAGAGAGAGAAATGGAAAGAGAGAGAGAAAGAGAGAAAGACACACAGAGAGGGAGAGAGGGGAGAGGATGAGAGAGAGAAAGAGAAAGAGAGAAAGAGGGAGAACGAGAGAGAACGGAAGAGAGAGAAAGAGAGAGCGAGAGAAAGAGGATGTGAGCGAGAGAAAGTTGGAGAGGGAGATAGAGAGAAAGAGAGAGAGCAACAGAGAAAGAAAGAGATACGCAGAGAAAGAGGAATAACTTTTGTTTCTTGTTTAACGAGCGTTATGTCTACTTGGAAGGAAGCAGTGAATTTTTCTAGGCTGCTTGAGTGTGGGAGGTGTAGATACACAGCTTCTCGCACAGGACAGTACGCACTATATTCAGCTTGTGGTGCATAAAATGCTAAATTGCGAGCACGCCACTGACATGAGGCAATCCACTCTTCTGTAGGGATAGATAAGCTGACGGGTACTGCCCACCCCTACCTGTCCTTTGCACGCATTTTAAGGAGACGTTTGGTGGATATCAGATCTGCCTAGTGGATTTGAATTATGAGGAGCGTCCCCTGTTTTGTGCCTCCTACTCCCCAGGGCACGAGTCGGGGTACCACGCGGGTTGACGGCATCCCCCCACTTATTTTCGAGGGTTTTCCAGGGTCGACGCCGTCCACCCTGCTCAATCACAAAGCCGTCCACCATTTACAATGAAAACCGTGTCCACCCTCACAAAATAGGTGCGCGCGGGTGGATGGCTGAAATCGGAAGGTTCTCGGACTGCCGCAGGACACCACGCCGGTCACCACGCCCCTTCACCTACCAGGTTCGCCGTTGCAACCAATGGATGGACGCCGTATTTCAACAGGTTTTTGCCTTTCGTGACGTCACTTCCGGTCGTGACGTCACTTTCGGTCTGTGAGCGTCCCCCCACTTCTAGGTTGCTGCCTTTCGTGACGTCACTTCCGGTCGTGATGTCACTTCCTGTATGCGAGCGTCCCCCCACTTCTTCATTTAGGACTTGTGCCCTGCTACTCCCCCTAGATCAGTGCACATTCACGCAAACGCTGTTTATTAGTGATAGCTTGTTCTACCCTAGCTATGATAGTAAATATGGATTAGTCATCAGAAGGCAAACAGATTAAAGGGATCGGTAATCTCCCCAAACATGGCTCATTAGAATCTGAGCCTGCGTTCGTGAACAAAAGCCTGCCGCCTTCTGTACACTCCAGGAGCCTGCCATGCTGGTGCATGAACGTAAAGCCATTATGGATGGCAGCTCCTAGGCACATGGAAAGGCCCCTCCTTCCTCCCAGGAGAGCCAGGCTTCGGGTTGCCTAGTGAGCATTGCGTACCAGCCCGTTACTGGGTTTTGGACCTCGGGAATCCTGTACTGGTCTCGGACACATACTGGCCCGTCACTGAACCCAGTGGAAGGAGGAGCCCTCTGTCCTCTGATTATGACTGGCACAGTTATCGGTGGTGCACATCATTCGCTCTTGCACATTGTATGTACGGAAGCATAGCCATAGCACCCGCTTCTTGTTCCGAAATGCACACACCATTGTTGAGAAAGGGTACACCTTAACAAATGGAGAGTAGTAAGCCTTGCATTGTAAAGAATCATGTGTTGCAGGAAATGGTGTAACAGGTAAATCTCTCCCTGGGAGGGTGAAAACCGGACTCAGTTCGAAGGTACAACCCACCTGTTCCCCTTATCAGTGGCCCACCCAACCATTATATTAAAAGACAGTAATGCAGCATGGGCATGGTTAAGTATCCAGATGATGTGAAATATTGTTTTTTTCAGTATGTCTGCATTCCCCTGGACTTTGTTGACTTATTTTTATATCTGTAAGTGCTTCCTGTTGAGGGTTAATTCTTGGGACAGGCGCCTCGTTACCTACTTGTAACTATTCTATGACCCTGCTTCGAGGGTCAGAGCAGGGTCAGAGAATAGTTGCAAGTAGGCAAGGAGGCGCCAGGAAGCACTTACAGGGTTACAGCAGCAGGTGCCCAAGTTGAAGTTAATTTCTTTGTAACCCTTTTGTAAACGGTTACAAAGAAATTAACTTCAACTTGTGCACCTGCTGCTGTACCCTGTAAGTGCTTCCATGAAAATTTGTCCCGCTCGCGAATTCGCGGATTTTCTGCAATTTCACGAGATTCGCGAATCGCGAAATCGCGGAAAATTCACAAATTCCGCAAGCGGAACAAATTTTCTGCCCACACTTAATCTGAACCGAAGCCAAGGTTGCAAGATGACTTTGCCTGAGAACAAACAGTGAAAAGTTCAAGCTGAATGGGTCGACATGTTGGATTATTAAAAATGTTGCAGATGAAATGTGAATGCGGGTGGGAAATAAAGATCATGAATAAAATTTAAGGGGATGGGTTTGTGAACAATGGTCCAACAGAATAAAGTGACATATAAGCATGGCGTGATGATCTTTCCCCCCTTGCCTGACCAATAAGATTTTGTATTTTTAGGATAATGAAACATTAATGGATGGTACATGAAGACGTAAAGGTATAATTGATATAGCTTTAGTTAGTTAGTTAGCACAGTTCGGGATGCTGCTGCTGCGAGAGGTGCTGGTGCTGGTAGAGGTGCTGTGAGATGCTGATGAAGAATCGAATGTAGAGCCTAATATCCTAAATTAATTAGGATTAGACAGAAGCAGAAGATCGCAGAAGAATCTCAAGGAGGAAGAGAGTGTCAGAGAGGGGTGCGAAGCAGTCATCAGTATTCTAGAGAGGTCATCTATCCTGTCCTGATTCCTTTCCTGAAGCCTTTGTTGCTTGGTCTATCTCGGGGGACCCTTACAAGCTCTTTGGCCGTGGGCTTGATCTTCACACAATTCTGGGTAAATATAACTTTGTGCATTTGCAGATGTTCTTTTTTCTCTGCCCTCTCCTTTCTGAGCATTGATCACTGTGTGAATCTAAAGTATGTGTCTAATTGAATTTTCTCTCCTAAGAAAGATGGTGACTGCACTGTGTATTTGCAAAGGTTCACATGTGTTTTGAAATTTAGATAAAGATTTAAAACCTTCCTGAGTCTGTGGTTATATGCATTAGGTAAAGAATAAGTTAACTTATGTCATTTCACCATCAACTAGTTCAACTAATGGTCCATTGACCAGAGGAAATAACTTTTTGATCAGTGAAAGATAAGTCAGGAGTATTGAATAACTAATTTTGAAAACTGTGAAAGAAATTTATAAAACTTTGACTCCAGTGGTTTACTCAAGTAAGTGTGTGTGTTTATGGGCCCAGGTGAGTATATGGTATTGGAGAATTTGACGTTGGTGTGCAGCTGGATAACCAGCAGGCCTCACCGAACATGACCCACAGCCAGTTTTCCTGCCTCCACTCCCGCAGGACCTTTAACACCACCCCAACCCTCAACACCACCAACACCAGCACTGACGGCACCCTCAGCTGCATCCTCCTCAACGTGCCCTCCGTGCACAAACACAGCATGGAAATCTGGAACCTACTCGACTCTCTCGATGTCGCCTTCTTCACAGAAACCTTGACCAACGCCACCTTCGACCCCGACATCAACACGGCCTCTCCGGACGGCTTCAAGATTCAGAGGAAGGACCGCCCCAACCACCCAGGAGGAGGCCTCGCCATAGTCCAAAAAGCACCCTCCGCCTCACCACCTCCAGCGAAACCTTCCCATCCGCTGAACACCTGCATTTCCAGATCAAGACCAGCCCTAAGACCACACTCCGTGGGACACTCATCTACAAACTCCTTGGCCCCCGGACGCCTTTCGCCACCACCATCAGCGACTTCATCGCACCCCACGCCATCACATCAACGAACTACATACTCATTGGAGACCTCAAATTCCACCTCGACAACCCCAGCGACCCCAACTCCACCATCCTTTGTGACAACCTCGCCAGCATCGGACTCACCCAACTCATCAACATGCGACACACAGAGCAGGGCACACCCTTGACCCCATCTTTGCCGCATGAAAGCGTCCACTTCAGCCACACAACGCAATCACCTTGGACCAACCACCACTGCATCCACTTCACCGTCGATAAACCCAAAGCACCTAAACCAGCCCTAAGCCAACCTCGAAGGAACTGGAGCAAGGATACCGACGAGCTACTGAACTCCACCCTCTCCCGACACAACCACACCCGGGCATCTGACGCAAAGACCGCAGCCAGAGAACTCCACACGTGGAGCTCCAACTGTGCAGACGAGCTCGCCCCGCTATGCAGACTCGGCAAACAACGCCACAGAAAAGCTGCCTATTTCACCACCGACATCCAAGAAGCCAGGCGCATCTGCAGACGCCTGGAAAAGAACTGGAAGAATACCAAGACAACTGACAGCTACTCCACCTACAAGGATGCCATGACGGACTACCACAACCAAATCAGAATGACCAAAAAGGAACTTCATCCACAATAAAATCCTCACCAACTCCAAGGAACTCTTCAACGTCATCCAGGAATTCACCAACCCACACAGCGAAGCCGCAGACACCACCCCATTCCAAGCTCTCTGCAACAAGCTCAGAACCTACTTCCACTTCAAGATTAGTACATTCAACGACAACTTCACCGACCACCCACAAGACACCTCAACCAGTCCCCATCCGCCCCAAGACACCACCCAGCCAACCATCTCCAACTGGTCACCAATCATGAGCATGGACATCGCCACGGCCATGAAAGGCATCCACTCAGGGGTCCCCACCGACCACTGCCCCAGCACATCTGCCACAGAGCTGCTGACACCATTGCGCCCCAACTTCAACACACCATCAATACCACCTTCAAAGTAGGCACCTTCCCAGATGACTGGAAGTGCGCCGAAGTCCGGCCCCTGCTCAAGAAGCCAGCGGCTGACCCCACCAACCTCAAATACTACCGGCCCATCTTGCTTCTCCCCTTCGCAGCCAAAGTGGGAGAGAAAGCAGTCAACAGGAAGCTGACACGATTCCTCAAAGAGCACGCTGTCCTCGACCCGTCCAAATCCGTATTCCGAGCCAACCACAGCACCAAGACCACCCTACTCGCCGCCAGAGACAACATCCGCACCCTCCTGGACCAGTGCCACTCTGCGGCCCTCATCTTCCTCGACCTGTCTGCAGCCTTCGACACAGTTTCTCATCGCACACTAATCACCAGACTACCTGACGCCGGCATACAAGAAACTGCCCTAGACTGGATCCACTCGTTACTCACCAGAAGAAGACAGGGGATCAGACTACTGCCCTTCCTCTCCGCCCCCACAACCTCACCTGCAGAGTCCCACAGGAGTCATCTCTGAGCCCGACCCTCTTCAACATCTACATGGCCCCCCCTTGCAGACATCGTACGACAACACGGCCTCAACATCGTATCCTACGCTGATGACACACAGCTCATTCTCTCCCTCATCAAAGACCCCACCAACGCAAAACTCAACTTCCAGAGAGAAATGCAAGAAGTGGCAGTCTGGATGACCAACAGCTGCCTAAAACTCAATGCTGAGAAGACAGAAGTCCTCGTCCTGGGAATCACCCCTTCAGCATGGGACAACACAGGGTGGCCCACCGCCCTCGGAATCCCACCTATCCCCTCAGACCACACCAAGAACCTCAGCATCATACTCGATTCTTCACTCACTATGAACCGACAAGTCAACGCATTCACCTCCCTCCGCATCCTCCGAAAGATATTCAAATGGATACCCCCGAATCAATGAAAACAGTCACCCACGCACTCATCACCCGCAGCCTTGACTATGGCAATGCACTCTATGCCGGCATCAACAAATCCCTATTCCGCAAACTGCAAACAATACCGAACACTGCTGCCAAACTCGTCCTCGGCATACCCCGGCACGAACACATCAGCCAATACCTGTGGCGACTCCACTGACTACCCGTGGAGAAAAGAGTTACCTTCAAAATCCTCACTCACGCCTACAAATGCCTGCACAACAAAGGACCCAAATACCTTAACCACAGAATAATCGTCCACGTACCCAAAAGAAACCTGCGATCATCCAACCTCACATTGGTGGATACCCCCCGCATCCACAGAGCCAGATCAGGCGAAAGATTGTTCTCCCACATTGAAGCCAAGTCCTGGAACAATCTACCGGCAAACATAAGACGCGTCCCCTCCCTGAACACCTTCAGGAAGACCCTCAAGTCATGGCTCTTTGAATGAATGGAGCAGCATCCAACCCTACCCCACCCCATCACCCCCAGCGCCTGGAGGCCCTCACGGGTGAGTAGCGCGCTTACAATTCCCTGATTGCTTGATTGTGGATTTTCTAACTATTTACCACTGCACTAAGACAAGAGACAATAGAGATGCTTCCTGTGTGATGTCACAGCAGGAAGAGAATCTCCATGCATGATGTCACAGCAGCAAGAGAAGCTCCCTGTGTGATGTCACAATAGCAAGAGAAGCTCCCTATGTGATGTCACAGCAACAAGAGAAGTTACATATGTGATGTCACAGCAAGAGAAGCTACCTATGTGATGTCACAGCAGCAAGAGAAGCTACATATGTGATATCACAGCAGCACAAGAAGATTCTTATGTGATGTCACAGCAGCAAGGCATGCTCCCTGTGTGATGTCACAGCAGCAAGAGAAGCTCCCTATGTGATGTCAGAGCAGCAAGAGCAGCAAGAGAAGCTACATATGTGATGTCACAACAGCAAGAGAAGATCCCTGTGTGATGTCACAGCTGGAAGTGAAGCTCCCTGTGTGATGTCAGAGTATCAATAGAAGCTCCCCATAGGATATCACAGGTAGAAGAGAAGCTCCCTGTGTGATATTACAGCATCAATAGAAGCTCCACGGGTGATTTCACAGCTGGAAGAGAAGCTCCTTGTGTGATGTTACAGCAGCAAGAGAAGCTCCCTATTTCATATCAACTTCAAGAGAAGCGCCCTGTGTGATGTCAGGCCAGCATAAGAAGCACCCTGTGTGATGTCATAGCAGCAAGAGAATCCCCGTGCGAAATAACAGCAGCAAGAGAAGCTCCCTGTGTGATGTAATGTTAATAAGGTAATAAGGTGTAACTGAATAGGATTGGGCCTTATCGAGCACATAGACCTAAAATGTACCCACCAGCCTAAATTCATCATTATTAATATTACAAGCATGATTCATATGCACTTTGACAACATCGAGCAATTCCATATGACTAACTATATCCATTTACACAACTGCAGTTAACAGCACAACTTATTTGAGAGCACTTTAGCCCCCATTAAAAGCCAACCAACCTAGTCTAAAAATAGGTGCAAACACTGCTGAATCTACGCCTGGTTTGTACTAGCAGTAGTGTTGCAATGATCCTGCTGCAGGCAACTTATTAGACTCTATTATTAGTTAATACCCTCATTATTTGTTGATAGCATGTCAGGTTGTTCGTGGTTGAATAGGGTAGGGGACGTTTATACATTTGACTGTAAAACTTGTGTTTTTTTTATTTTTGTAATTATCTGCAGGGAAACGCACCTCCATTATATAGCAATTTTGTTTTATTTACTCTTGTTAATACCATGAATTATTCTACTTTAAAAGTCATAATGACATGCCGATGGTCTTTTTACTGTATCCGTAGTAAATGGACTACCACAAAACATTGGTACTCTGCCCATTATGAACGTACGCGGTCTGACTGAGAGGGTGGCTTGAAACTGAGCCAAATCTAGATCAGTGCTTGCTAAGTGTGTCTTACGTAAATTTAAAAAAACAAGATATTATCCAGCGGGGTCCCTGCTCCTCCCCAGGGGCTTATCATGAAACTCATGGAAAGCCTTCAGAAGAACCCCAATCCCTTGTCCCAATGTAAGGAGTAGTTCCACTAAGAGGGTTTGAGCTTCCACGTTCTGTGTCGCTCGAGGACTATCTCCCCTGGGCCCCTGGGCCCCTGTGCTCTGTCAGTTTACTCTCAGCCGACGATTCACTATGCTGCACGAGAAATAATGTGAGGCTGTGACGTCACCTGAGGGGACAGTAGAGCACCAGAATCTCGAGTGGTGAGCACCATGCTACAAAATGTTGGGGCACAAATACCAATGACAAAAATATTGACAAAATATAGGTAAGTATAGATTTGTTACACTTATTTGCACATATGTGTACGTTAATGGTATGCATCTTCAAGGTACTTCGATGTGGATCTAAGATTATGTACATATATTTACCTTTCTGATATTTTTGCTACAATATTTTGGATATTTAGGTCATGGATATTTTTGGAGTGTCCGGCGGGTACTTTGTGTTCAATAGTCTGACATGCGACCTCCCCTGTGTGATGCCTGTAAGGAGCCTGGTGCACTATCAGGGCCTTGCATGTGCCGTATGGGAGAGGCTGATTTGCGCAGCAATAAAACACCACACACCGCTTGTAAAGCTGGGTGCCGACTGACCACGTGCGGTTTATTTAGCGCGCTCCGCCCTCTCGGCGTGAGCGCATGGGTGCCGCATATCTGGCGTGAGCCGGGACAGTCAGCTAGACCGCTCACTCATTTAGGGTGACCAACTGGTATAGGTGCAAATTCAGGATGGTGAGTGTAAAAATTCAGGACAAAGGGTCACAATTCCGGACAAAACTTCGGGAACAAAAGGTAAGTTTTACAGATACGTCAGAGGTGGTCGCGCAATAGTATATATGTAAGTAAATAAACAACCATCTAAGTACAAGTCAAAATAGGTTTACATTAGGTTGAGACAATCACTTCCTGGTTTTTCAGTATGGCCGCAGCTTGCTGCCTTAGACAATTCAAAATTCGCATCTCACTCCAGCAGGTACATTAATCACCAGACAATGGTGAACCACACCTGAATATAAGTGAAGCCGCTTTTATTGTTGATTGAAAACTACTGGATATATAAGGAACTTTGGAGTACCAGCCCCCTGTAACAAAACCACCCCACCCCCCCTTCCCAGCCTCCCAGGGAAACACACGATGCCCAGTCTGGCCAGTCTGCCTTGCTGTCACCCTTCAATGGTGCCCCTCATCTTCACTTAGACCGTCTCTCATGTGTATTTAATTTCTCTTATAGTGTTACTCATCCCAATTATGTAGGGCAGGGTGTCGGAGTGCGTTACATCACACACATTATATAGAGACAATGACTCATATTAACGTGAAAGCCAATGAATAGGAATGCTACTTAAGATAATGTGTGCTACAAGGTGTAATCATTCTTTTATCTATTATTCAGTCTTTCACCATTCATTCTGTCCTTTCATCTATGTGCCCATTTATATCCAAACATATTCAACCATTTGCAAACCTATCCGCCATATATCCTTCCATCCATCATTACACTCATCCATCCCTCCATCCACCCTTTCACCCCATCCATCCGTACAGTCATCCATCCACTCTTTCACCCATCCATCTATTCCCTCATCCATCCAGCTATTTACCCTTTCACCCATCCAGCCATTCATTCATTCACTTACTCATCCATCCACCCAGTCACTTATCCTTCCACCCATTCACCCTTTCAGTCATTCATCCTCCCTTTCTCTCTCCATCCCCCTTTCACTTATCCATCCATCCATCCATCATCCACCCATACAGCTACTCATCCATTCATTTATTCCATCCATTGATCCTATTACTCCTCCATCCTTTCACTCATCCATCCATCCGTTCTCTCATCCATCCACCCTTTCATTTCTTTACTCATCTATTCATCCTTTTGTCCATCTACCCCTTTCACTCATCCATCCATACATTCACCCTTTCACTTATCAATTCAATCCATCCATCCTTTCACTCATCTATCCACCGATTCACTCGCCCATCATCTAAGCTTTCACTCATCCATCCATCCTTTCATACACCCATCCACCCTTTTATCCATCCATCTACCCTTCCACCCATACATCCATCTATTTACCTTTTCCCTCATCCATACTTCCACTCATCCATCCTTTCTTTTATCTATCCATTCACCTTTTCATTTATCCATTCATCCTTTCAGTCATCCATCCAGCCATACACACATTCCTTCACTTATTTACTCACCCACCTTTATACATTATGAGCTGAGCCTTTGTCTACAGAGTTACAGACAGAAAAGACCCATCAAGAACTTCATCCTAGCTGTAGTTCCTAAAGCAGGGGGTGAGGTGAGGTGGGGGGAGGGTTCACTATGCCCCTGCACATAAGCAGTCTGAAAACGTAGAAGTCATCAGTCACACATGATGCACAGTGCCAGGATGTTAGGTGACTGTGACATGGTGTTG
Source organism: Lissotriton vulgaris (assembly GCF_964263255.1). Classification (NCBI taxonomy): domain Eukaryota; kingdom Metazoa; phylum Chordata; class Amphibia; order Caudata; family Salamandridae; genus Lissotriton; species Lissotriton vulgaris. Next base: position 1,942,171,715 of record NC_141693.1, read on the forward strand.
TTTCTAGGGCTTTAAGTGGTGTAAAAAAACTGGGGGGTCTCTTCAAAGGGTGTGTTCGATGTAATTAAGGGCGTAGTTTAAAACACCTAGGCTAAAAATCAGCGCCAGCGTAGTGTTCCTCCCGACTGGTATTATGTTGTTTATGTCTTTGCATCCAGATATATATATATAATACAGCAAGTATCATTACACCAACAAAAACCAGGACTATTGGCTTTGTCAATGGTTATTAGTTGCTTAAAATAAAAAAATAGCAGCAACCATGGGTTTGTTGGATATAATATTGAAAATACTTCAGTTAAAAAATAATGAGACAGTGAAAGAACGATAACCCATTCTTTTGAACTTATTTTACAGGCTTCTTTATATACACTGTTTTCTCACGTTGCTAAAGTTGCAGCATTAGCGTTTTGCCTTTTATTTTACAGAACGCCCTGCTGTACACTGAGGCAGGAGGAGGCCGCCACATGATTTACCAGCCCAGACTGCCCCATTGACATTCTGTATGTGGCAATCAGCCCCAGACAGAATGACAATGGGCGGGAGGGGCTGCTCTTTTGCTCCAGGAGGAGTGCAAGGCGGCCCCATCAGGAAGGTGAGGCCTCTTACAGGGGAGCAGTGCTGGCCAAAATTACGGACAAAAGGCGTCTGTAAAAGGTTTCCTCACGGACAACGGACGTGAGGCCCAAATTACGGACTGTCTGTGAAATTTACGGACGGTTGGTCACCCTAGACTCATTGCATCCCATCCCAACTCAGTCCTTTTATCTTTTACTGGGGATCTGCTGCCCACTTACTTTGCATGCAAAGTCCCTCAGGCGTGTGTTAGGTCGGGGGTTCCCCCTCAGCTCATACCTTGGGTGGCAGCCTCGGGTGTTGGATGGTGGCCCCAGTCCTCTGGATGCTGACGATGTCTCTGGTGTCTCTCCTGCCACCACCTCACTGGGTACGGCAGGCGGCGGTCATGCTGGCTGACTCCCGCGGGGTTCTTCTTGTTCTACTCCCCGCTCCTCCCAAACACCCGGGACCACGTCAGTTTCTTCACTGCAGGGGGTTCTGGTATCTTCTTAAACCATGAGATGTCTCGTGTCCCTGTTTCTCCTCCTTTCCCTGCTGTTATCATGGTCCCCTTGATGCTGACTACTGAGCAGTGACTAGGTTTGTATCATGTCTGAAATTTTCCTCCGGGTCTTCTGTCCTTCATTATAACTGTGTCCCCTCTTTGACATTGCTCTCCTTGTCCGACTGACAGCCAGGTTTTGTCTTTCTCTCCGCCCGATGGCGTCTTCTTCACTGTAGGGTGGTGGTGCCCCACCAGGACAGATGGGGAGAGTGTCATGGCGAACTAGAGTGGACTGGGCCAAATCCACTATCTACCCCCGACACACTGATACCCGGCACTGGGAGATAAATGTAGGAGACACCACAGTGTCCTGGAAGGGGGAGGCCCCAAGATACTTGGGAATTAGACTCTATCACACACCTACAGATCTCCTAGAGGGAAACCATTACAGGGCCCTACGAGGGTTAAAAACCCAAATCAACTTCTGGAGAACGCTGCCCTTGGCCCAAATAGGAATGGTAGCTCTATTAAAAATTATAATGGTGCTCCAGCTTCTCTATTATTTCGCAAATGTCTCTATGGTCCCCCCGCGTCCCTTCTGTCGAGAGCTAAGCTCCTCATTGATTTCACTGATCTGGGTGAAGGGCCACCGCAGAGTGGCTTTGACGACACTACAGCTGCCACGACACAAGGATTCCTAGGCCTACTTCCCGCCATATTACTGTGAACAATAATTAACAATAATGTTATGCAATGATTAAAGCTATCTGAAGTACACCCTGTATGGTAATTGTAAAATCCACTAAAAAGGTCTACAAAAAAAAAAAAGAGCGCCCATGGTGTTTGACGCGTGGTGCTGTGGGGGGTGCTTCGGTACTCTCGGTGGAACAGCTGCAGGCGCCGTTCAGGGTCCGTATTCTCGACCACAGCGATGGGGAGGGCCTTGTTGAGAGTCCTCATAAACCTTTCGATCTCTCCACTGGCATGTGGCCACTGTGAGGTGATGCAACGGTGTCGTATTCCATGATGTTGCATGAACTCTCGGATAGCGCTTTGCTGGTGTAGGCTAAGACTGACCATCTTCCTGGCACCTGTTCTTGAGTGAGAATGGCCCCGATATCTACGGGGCTGGTGTCAACCAGTATCTCTGTCTGTTTGGCGGAGTTCAAAATACACCAGCGTGGTGTGGTCAAGGAGTGTGTTCTTGATCATTTGGAATGCAGTTTCTTCCAAGGTCCCCCACTTCCACATGGCATCTGTGCCTGTGAGGTTCTGGAAGGGCTCCGCGATGGTGGCCAGATCAGGGATGAACCGGCTACAGTACGTGGCCATCCCAAGGAAGCTTCTGGCAACACTGTCAGGGGAACCAGTGCGTCCTTGATTGCCTGGGATTTCCGAGGGTCTACTTGGATTCCCTCTTGGTTAAAGGTGTATCCAAAAAACTCTATTTCCTTCTGGAAGAAGAGGCATTTTTCTCTGTGAAGGGTGACGCTGTGTTCCTGGTGCCGCTTCAGCTTAGCTCCTAGGTGTTTGTAATGCTCATCCGCGGTTCTTGAGTGGATGACAATGTCATCACTCATGTTCAGTACTCCTGGCAAACCGGTCAAGATCTCCTTCACAGCGTCCTGGAACACCACGGCTGCCGACGATATCCCGAAGTTAAGGCGCTTGTACCTTCGCAGCCCCAGATGGGTACTGAACGCAGTGATGTAGAGACTCTCCTTTGCCAGTACCAGCTGGTGGTAGCCGGCATTCAGGAGCCAACTTGGAAAACCAGCGGGATCTGTTGAGATCAGCCACAATGTCGTCCATCGTTGGCGTGATGTGGCGTTTGCACCGGATGGCTTTGTTAGGGAGGTGCATGTCTATGCACAGCCTGATCTTCCGTGGCTGTCGGGGCTTTTCCGCGAACACCATGGGGGACACCCAGGGTGTGGGTCTGGAGACCTTCTTAATGACCCCTTGGTCTTCCAGCTTTTGTAGCTCATGTTCTACTAGCAGTCTGAGGTGGAAAGGGATCAGCCTGTGTCGTTGCGCCATCGAGGTGACAGACGGGTCAATGTGCAGCTTAATGGGTACATTTTCCATCCGTCCTAGGCCTTTGAACAGACCCGCAAATTGGCTTAGAAGTTCTTTAGTCTGGTCTGCCGTCAGACTCCTCGCAAATGTCACCTGTCTGAGGTCTTCCGCAGTGTGGCTACTTAGTAGGGTGTCAGCCTCTTGGTTTATGACGTGGGTCTCGGTGGTGATTTTGTTGTCTTCGGCCCATATGGGCACGGTCATTTTGCCTTGGAGTGGCAGGGGTGCGTCACTCCCATATGCAAATATCTTCATCTTGGAAGGTCTGAGCTCTGGTTTGGTTATCAACCGATTATACTGCTGAATCCCCATGACGTTAACTGATGCACCGGTGTCAATCACAGTGCTCACTTCAGATCCAGCGATTCGCACTGTCCAAGTGGGCTGAGGTCTACTATGTTTATTGAGTGCTTGAGTGAAAGAGACTAAGTACGTCTCACCTTCATCATCCTCCGTGGATGTGTCTTCTGCTTGCTAGGCAGCCCACTCTTTCTTTCCTCCCCATTGGAGGATGTGAGGGAAATGCTTGATAGCTGTTGCACCAGTTCTCGTATGGGCTTTGCTCCTCCGCCATCCTTTTGCGGTGCATTTCTTCAACACACGGACGCGAAGTGATTTAGGATGCCACAGTTGGTGAATATCTTTCCCTGGGCAGGGCATGATTGGGGCAGGTGTTCCTCATGCCCACAGAATCCGCACTGGCCCCTGGGGGTTTGGGGTGGGTGGTTTCGTGGCCTGCTGCCTCTGTCGCATGTCTTGACGGCATCAGCTCCCTCCACTTTGATGGTGGTGCTGTTCTTGGTTGTGTGTGTCAGTGTCACATCATTTTCGTCTGTCCGGGCTGCTAACAGGTCGTGCGATCTGGCCATGACTAATATGTCGTTCAAGGGTATGTTTGACAGCCATAGTATAAGTCTGTGCAGCACCTTGCTGCGTATCCCTTGGATGAACTGAGCTCTGATTTTTTCTGCCACTCTTTCGTCCACCAGGTGCGTGCTTGCTAACTCCCTCACTCTCGTATGGAAGGCATCAATGGGTTCCCCTTCTCTTTGCCTGGCCTGTCGCTACTTCAACTGCTCAAAATCCGGGTTCAGTTGGGGGTCAAAATGCGCGTTGAGCGCTGCCACTGCTGCTTCATAGTCATTCGGGGCTCCGAAGGCTGGGAGATGTTTGAAGAGCAAGAACACTTCTTCCCCGGCGTAATGAAGCTAGAGCGACCTCTTGACTGCCCCATCTGTTTCCCTGGTGGCTATGAAATAGTTCTCAAGACGACCGAGCCCCGTCTTCCACCTTGGGGATGCTGTGATGGGGTCAGCTGCCTCACTAAACGGGGGCAGGGCACCTGTGGGAGGGTTCTATGTAATCATTTGGACTGGACCTGGTTCTCCTCTGCGTTGTCCCCAATCATGTCTTGGGGCTGTGTCCTTGCACCATGTGGTGCGGGGTCTGCAGGACCTGATCTGTGCCCCCCTCGCGGTTGTTCTGCAGGGGCGGCTGCTACTTTGTATGGCTACACAGGCACAGCCTTACTGGACGCTTGTGTCTGCGCCGTGTTTGGGGCTCCTCTTCGCCCGTGCGGGTGTTGCCCAATATGGCATGTGGGCGAGCCTTGCGCTGCATAAAGGTTATTCGGCCGGCCCGAGCGATTCTGCCTTACCTGCTGCGGTTCATGCAGGGTCATGTGGTTTCACCGGTGTCAGACGCTGCCCTTGCTGGGTTGTGGAGGCATGGGAGGCACTTCCACACTCCTCCGGGTGGAATACGCCGTCTGGACTATTCGTGGGACTGCAGCCACAGGTCTCACATTGTCGGCCGTTTGTGGCACTGCCGCCACTGTGGGAAATCGGAGCGTGAATCCGGCTTCGCTCCTCGCCTGGTGCACTATGAGGGCCTTGTATACACCCTATAGGAGAGTCTGATTTGCGCAGCAATAAAACACCACACACCGCTTGTAGAGCTGGGTGCCGACTGACCACGTGCAGTCACGCCCCTTCACCCTCTTGGCGTGAGCGCGTCGGTGCGGCATATCCGGAATGAGCGGCACAGTCAGCTAGACTGCTAACTCATTACAATGACCACACATCTGTTTCTCTGACACCGCAGGAAGATGGTGTATGCGTAGTGATCACAGCCCATTGGTGCCTTCAGACAGGTAGGGGCATGTCACTGCACATCTGCCCCGCATTCTTATTATGACAGCAGAAACAGCACCACGGCACTGGGCCTCACACAGGAAGGGGCGGGGCTCTGCTCACCAGCCCCGGATGCTTCCTATGACAGCAGAAACAGCACCGCGTCACTGGTGCCTCACACAGGAAGAGGCGGGTCTCTGCACACCAGTACCGGATGCTTCCAATGACAGTAAAGAGACCCCCGCAAGCTATGAACCCTCACCTGAGGAACTATTATAAGACTCTCAACGGTTTCTTTATCGCAGTTATTGCAACTTTTTTAAAATAACCCAGTGGAAATCAAGTGCATCCCAAGAGAAGGCGGGACCAGCATACGTGTAGGGCTTCGGTGTACCCATACTTGGGCATTTTAGTGGAAGACACAATGACCTGGCGTAAGGCAGTGGAAGCCAGAAACCTTAATTTTCGTCGTGCAGTATCAGCATTAAGTGCTTTCTCAAGGAAACTAGGCAAACCAGCTCCAGCGGAACTATTAACGATATACTATGCAAAATGCCACAGTGTGGCTACGTACGGAGCAGGCATCTGGGGTCATGGATGTATCGACCAACTCCAGGTTACTGAGAACGCTTTTATCAAATACATCCTAGCTCTCCCCCAAAGCTCCCCGATCCTAGCTTCACATCGGGAGCTGGGTATGGAATATATGACCGACACCATACGATGCCAGCCCATCCTACTGTGGCAGCGTATATGGTGTAACCCCGAAAGCCACATCACCCGCTCCCTCATCACCGAATGTCTCGGTCTAGCGTACTGGAGGAAAATACCTAGGCTCAATTATATTCACAAATTCTTTCTAGATCTTGACTGCGAGCACTACTTCCTCGAACCCCCTTCAATAGAAGATATCTCGAAGAAACAATTGAAGGAACTATGTATGGGCCATTTAAGGGAACTCCGCAACCAAGCTGAGATTATCAAAACACAAAATGGAAAAACTCGCACACTGCAGACAGGGAAACTCATACAGCCATACCTGACATACTTCCTCTCAAACTATGAAAAGTTTTTAATTACAAGATTCCGGTTCAATCTTTTTTTCCGTCTGGTCTCATTTCCAGAAATGAAGAACTGGTCCAGAAATCTGTCGAGATGCCCTTGCGACGGAGTTTCTGAACAATCGACGATACATGTTGTCCTTTTCTGCAAATACTACAGACTAGCAAGGAAAACATGGATTTTGCCCCTCCTCTGTTTAAGCGGTCTCAGACAATCATACTCAGCACTCTCCCACTTACAATCCCCGAAATCCCCGCATGAAGCAAAAATGATAGCGACCTTTCTTAAAATAGTAATATCAACTCGTCGCAAAGTCAACTCCTAAACTTGTATCATTTCCATAACAGTAACCCACTTCGACATTTTTTTTGTTCGATACAGCGATGCTAGTTCTGTGATCAAATGCATATTGACTTTTTCTTTCTGACTATGTTTTATTTCTCTGTTTTAAAATGTACTTTTTATGATTATACAAGTCTATAATCGAATAAAAGTTGATGAAACAGAAACGTGTAGGGCTTCCACCCTGTGAGGTTTCAGTAAGTGCTGCCAGTGACTTGTGAAAAGCAGAATTAAGCAATAATTGCACACAGTGTGAAACCCGCGTCCATCTCAATGCCACGGTTTCACAAGTCGGACTCTTCCATTGAGAAGGAAGGGGGCTCATTTTTGCACAATTACATGGATTCATTATAATACGAGGAGTAGCAAAAGGGACATCACCCCCCATTTGACCCCTGGCGAGACCACTGGTTTTGGACCCTTATCACACCCTTGGCTTATCTTATCTGCTGAGGAGTAGGTGTCCTTAAATTTCTCTGTTAACACCTTAGCTGCGTGTAAACATTTCTCCCCAGTGCTGCGCTGTCCATTAGAACTAGTGCTGAATGGACGTTCAATGGTCGTGCGCAGCACTGGGGAGGTAGCGCTGCTGACGACCATTGGCCGTCAGCAGCACTTAAGGGGTTAAAGACTTTGTTTACTCTAGAGCCTCCCTGTGACAGCATTATTTACCCTCTCTCTCGAAGGGTCCGTACTACCATATAATCTCTACTCAGTAGCATTTTCTAGGGTTCCAAGGGGCATATCATCAAGCTCAGAAGATAAAATTATCGCCGCTTTGGCGTCCGTTTTCAGACGAAAAGCGGCGATAATTTTATTGCCTAATCAGCAAGGTCACGCTATTGTGTGAATCCTTGCATTATCGCCCTTTCCCCCAACGCCCATCTTTGCATCTCTAGTGATATGCAAAGTGGGCGTTCCTGCCCTGACATAACTGGAGAAATGTCGCTAAGCAACCTTTCTCTAATTATCAATGGGCCGTTAACCTGCAGAGCGACAAGCAAAGTAGTGATAACCTCTGTTATCGCTATTTTCCTTACGCCTGCTTCAAAACTGACTTAGCCATGATATCCTATGTAAGGTGGATAGCATGGCTAAGTATGTCTTCCCCTTTTAGCACGCTTTCGCCAAACCTTGCACGATTATCGCTGTATTTCTAGCGATAATAGCACAATTGATAGCTTGCACTCTGAATTTTTTGTCGCTTTGGAGATAAGCGTTGTTGATAGCATGCTCTCTCTGCAATAATATTCAGAGTTGGCCAGCGATAATTATTCTTGTGCTAAGAGCCCTGAGCGATAATTATCGCATGGCCTTGATGATATGCCCCTAAGTTCAACTAAAGAACACTAGTCAACTCCATCAGTAACTCTCTCTGGAAGACTCACTTTCTTTCAAACCTCTCTTGGACAGCAATTAATGTTCATTGTGAGATCGAATGGTCACCATTAATTCTTCACTGACAACATTCTTTTATTTATCTTCAAACATTCTGTTACGAGCCCTTAAAAATGTTTTAATTACAATCTTGCCTGATGATATTCTATAAAATGCCATTACTAAAAATTATTTCTAACGGCATGTTGCAGATGTAAAAATGATGTGTCTGCTGTCAAATCTCTCTTAAAGCGCTCCCATAACCCCCTAAATCTCAGTTGCTGAGTATTAGCCACCCATAAAAACACTAAATGAAAGTATTTATCATCCTTCAATTCCACCTACTTAGCCTTCTTATAATTCCAGATTATTTTTTGAAGAGCACTGTTGTTTCCCAAGATCTGGTCTTCTGACTTTTGCCTAACCTTAAATCTCTCCTATGTTTATTTATTTTACCATCACATCTCCCTCGAGGAGCATTTGTCTAACCTCTGATCATGCTTATGTACCACGTTTCTTGAGGATCAATTCACAAATATAAAAAGTCAGAGGTTCCCAAACTTATTCGACCCACGGCTCCCTTGACCCATTGGCCATTGGCCACGACTCCCCAATATGCTACCTTTTACTGGCGGGTGGGGGGGATGTTAGCCCAGCCTCAGAAGTACTTACATTTTTCACCCTGAAAATAATTGGAATGAAGCAGATGAAGGTATTATAATCATAGATGATGTAACAAATTAAAAATATAACAATTATTTAATAAAACACTTTAATAGGTTATGTCAGGAACAATTCTCTTCAGCAGTGGGGTCTGCATATGGAATTTTTTAAAACAATTTTTTGTTGCCTTTAGAGGGAGGCGCTCACTGCTGGAAACCAAGTGGAGAGGAAGATAGGCGGGGGACAAAATAAATAATTCTCATTGGCACCTTTCATGAGATCATGTTAATGTGCAAATGCATGCCAGCAAGAGTAGAGTGAACATAGAGTAGTATAGTTACCCATAAATTAGTCATGCAGTTCAATGCAAGCATTCAAGTGGACATTGATAGATACATTGAAAAAGTCAAAAGTATTAGTTAGCAATAATATAAAATACCGCATCTGTATTAACAATTTTCCTTTTTGTCCTGAAAAAGGAAATGGTGGTAGCTTTCTAACTTTCTGTATATGTGCCTAAATTTTTTTTATTAATTAATGGCCAGGAGCATGTAGAAATTGGCTTAATAAATTGGCTAGCTGTCTAATTATTACAGACATATGAACCGAATCTACTTCCCTATTGTGAATTTAGAAGTGCCACTCTGCTCCCAATTACAACACCGGTTCAATATATTTTGGTCAGGGATTAGAATAATCTCATGATGAAAAAACTATGCTCTACTATACATTTGTTCCCATTTGCAATACTCCAAAAACTATATTTTTTTATTAACTCGTGGGAACGCTGCCCCCTCTGCATGTTTAGCACCAAGACGCTTTGGTGAAGCTGTGTTTACAAACAATAAATCCAAAATGCACAGATTTAAACCTTGATCTTTAAATATCTACCAGGAACTGGAAATGTTGTGGCATACAAAAACATGCAAGCCCAGGGTATTGTGTGGTATTTAAAGTTTGAAAGGAAATACAAACAATTCTAAAATAAGGAAATACCATGGTGACCATATTCGGTGGTGCGCCATAAAAATGTAAAACATCCTTCCTATTTTTCAGCAACTCCCGTTTTACCTTTTTCCTGTTTAGGGGGGCAATTTACAGAAGTAATCTGAGATAAAATCCTAAACTTACCACTTTTGGTATTCACAGAAGTCATTTAGTAGTAGTAGAGTTAGGACTCCTAACTTTACTACTGCTAAACTGAGATAACATCCTAAACTTACTACTTTTGGTATTCAGAGAAGGCATTTAGTAGTAGTAGAGTTAGGACTCTGTGAATACTGAAAGTCGTAAAGTTAGGATTTTGTCTCAGTTTAGTAGTAGTAAAGTTAGGAGTCATAACTTTACTACTATGCCTTCTGTGGATACCAAAAGTAGTACGTTTAGGATTTTATCTCAGAATTGTCCTGTGAAAAGGCCCCATCGCTTTTAGTGCTATTTTGTAATGTGTCAATTTACTATGTACAGCATTAGCAATAAAAAAACGCTTATAGGATCACGTAGAGTAGAGTAGCAACAATTTTCACTTGTGATCAGATGGACCTAGTTTCTGACAGGTTGGAGCTGTACCAGCAGGAGCTCTGACAGCACCATCACACCTGGTACTCAGATGGAACCAGTGTAAGGTCTCTGACAGGGTGGGGATGTACCAGCTGGAGCCCTGATGACACTAACACACATGCAGCCTGATTCATCAAAGATCCGTTTTGCGAGTCTATAATAGCGATTCATAAGGAATCGCAATTACAGGCTCGCAAAACGGGATTCATGTAGGAATCGCAAAAAAATGCAATTCCTACATATTCCTTATTTGCGATTAGCAAATTGCTAATCGCAAATAAGGAATAACTCCCCATTCATTCCTATGGGCCAAAAGGCCCATAGGAATGAATGGGGAGTATTCCTTATTTGCGATTAGCAATTAGCTAATCGCAAATAAGATAGCGATTTAAAGGGTGCCAGGGGTGTCCAAAGGACACCCAGTAGCACCCCTTAATGCAAATTTAAACAGGTGTTGCGCACACACATGTCCAAAGGACATGTGTGTGCAACATGCAACTTAGAAAAATGCTTTTAAAAGATTTGACCTCGCGGTAAATAGCGGCCCGAAATAGCGAATTCGCAATTTGAAAATGGATGATGAATTGCATTTAAGGAATCTCAAATAGAGATTCCTTAAATGTAATTCCTCGCAAATTTGCGAATTCACTATTACCGATTTTTGCATTTGGGATGATGAATCCCAAATGCAAAAATTGCGCTCGCAAAGGGCCAGATTCTGGGAATCTGGCCCTTTGCGAGCGCTATTCACCTTCATGAATCTGGCTGATGGTACTCAGTTGGACTCAGTGTACGGTGTCTGACAGTGTGAGGCTGTACGACCCAGAGCCCTGATAACACTTACACACTGGCACTCAGATGGATCACAGTGTACGTTCTTGGACAGGGTGGGGCTGTACCAGCTAGAGACCTGATAACACTAACACACCTGGTACTCTGGTCGAACATAGCCTGTTGCCTCTGACAGGGTGGAGCTCTACCAGCCAGTTAACTCATAGCACTGACACATCTGGTACTCAGATGGAACCCAGTGAGGGGTATTTTGCAGGGTTGAGCTGTGCGACCAGCAGCCCTCATTGCTTTAACACACCTGGTACTCAGATGGAACCCAGTGTGGGGTCTTTTACAGGGCGGAGCTCTGCGACCAGCAGCCCTCATAGCTCTAACACACCTGATACTCAGATGGAACTCAGTGCAGGGTAGTTTACAGGGCTGCGCTGTGCGACCTGGAGCCGTCATGTCACTAACACACCTGATACTCAGATGGAATCCAGTGCAGGGTCTGTTGCAGGGTGGAGATGTGTGACCAGCAGCCCTCATTGCTCTAACACACCTGATTCTCAGATGGAACCCAGTGCAGGGTCTTTTACAAGGTGGAGCTGTGCGCCCTGGAGCCCCCATGTCACTAACACATCTGGTACTCAGATGGAGCCAAGTGTGGGGTCTTTTAGAGGGTGGAGCTGTGCGACCTGCAGCCCTCATGTCTCTAACACACCTGATACTCAGATGGAACCCAGTGCGGGGTCTTTTGCAGGGTGAAGCTGTGCGACCAGCAGCCCTCATAGCTCTAACACACCTGATACTCAGATGGAACCCAGTGCGGGGTCTATTACAGGGCGAAGCTGTGCGACCAGCAGCCCTCATAGCTCTAACACACCTGATACTCAGATGGAACCCAGTGCAGGGTCTTTTACAGGGTGGAGCTGTGCGACCAGCAGCCCTCATAGCTCTAACACACCTGATACTCAGATGGAACCCAGTGCGACGTCTTTTACAGGACGGCGCTGTGCAACCTGGAGCCCTCATGTAACTAACACACCTGATACTCAGATGGACCCAGTGCGGGGTCTATTACAGGGCGAAGCTGTGCGACCAGCAGCCCTCATAACTCTAACACACCTGATACTCAGATGGAACCCAGTGCGGGGTCTTTTACAGGGTGGAGCTGTGGGACCAGCAGCCCTCATAGCTCTAACACACCTGATACTCAGATGGAACCCAGTGCGGGGTATTTTGCAGGGTGGAGCTGTGCGACCAGCAGCCCTCATAGCTCTAACACACCTGATACTCAGATGGAACTCAGTGCAGGGTAGTTTACAGGGCTGCGCTGTGTGACCTGGAGCCGTCATGTCACTAACACACCTGATACTCAGATGGAATCCAGTGCAGGGTCTGTTGCAGGGTGGAGATGTGTGACCAGCAGCCCTCATTGCTCTAACACACCTGATTCTCAGATGGAACCCAGTGCAGGGTCTTTTACAAGGTGGAGCTGTGCGCCCTGGAGCCCCCATGTCACTAACACATCTGGTACTCAGATGGAGCCAAGTGTGGGGTCTTTTAGAGGGTGGAGCTGTGCGACCTGCAGCCCTCATGTCTCTAACACACCTGATACTCAGATGGAACCCAGTGAGGGGTCTTTTACCGGGTGGAGCTGTGCGCTCTGGAACCCTCATAACACTAACACATCTGATACTCAGATGGAACCCATTGCAGGGTCTTTTAAAGGGTGGAGCTGTGCGACCTGTAGCCCTCATGTCTCTAACACACCTGATACTCAGATGGAACCCAGTGCAGGGTCTATTACAGGGCAAAGCTGTGCGACCAGCAGCCCTCATAGCTCTAACACACCTGATACTCAGATGGAACCCAGTGCGGGGTCTTTTACAGGGTGGAGCTGTGCGACCAGCAGCCCTCATAGCTCTAACACACCTGATTCTCAAATGGAACCCAGTGAGGGGTCTTTTACAGAGTGGAGCTGTGCGACCTGAAGCACTCATAGCTCAAACACACCTGATACTCAGATGGAACCCAGTGCGGGGTCTTTTACAGGGTGGAGCTGTGCGACCAGCAGCCCTCATAGATCTAACACACCTGATACTCAGATGGAACCCAGAGCGGGGTCTTTTACAGGGTGGAGCTGTGCGACCAGCAGCCCTCATAGCTCTAACACACCTGATACTCAGATGGAACCCAGTGCAGGGTCATTCGCAGGGCGGAGCTGTGCGACCTGCAGCCCTCATAGCTCTAACACACCTGATTCTCAAATGGAACCCAGTGAGGGGTCTTTTACAGAGTGGAGCTGTGCGACCTGAAGCACTCATAGCTCAAACACACCTGATACTCAGATGGAACCCAGTGCGGGGTCTTTTACAGGGTGGAGCTGTGCGACCAGCAGCCCTCATAGATCTAACACACCTGATACTCAGATGGAACCCAGAGCGGGGTCTTTTACAGGGTGGAGCTGTGCAACCAGCAGCCCTCATAGCTCTAACACACCTGATACTCAGATGGAACCCAGTGAGGGGTCTTTTACAGGGTGGAGCTGTGCGACCTGAAGCACTCATAGCTCAAACACACCTGATACTCAGATGGAACCCAGTGAGGGGTCTTTTACAGGGTGGAGCTGTGCGACCTGCAGCCCTCATAGATCTAACACACCTGATACTCAGATGGAACCCAGTGCGGGGTCTTTTACAGGGTGGAGCTGTGCGACCAGCAGCCCTCATGTCTCTAACACACCTGATACTCAGATGGAACCCAGTGCGACGTCTTTTACAGGACGGCGCTGTGCAACCTGGAGCCCTCATGTAACTAACACACCTGATACTCAGATGGAACCCAGTGAGGGGTCTTTTACAGGGTGGAGCTGTGCGGCCTGGAGCCCTCATAGCTCCAACACACCTGATACTCAGATGGAACCAAGTGTGGGGTCATTTACGGGGCGGCGCTGTGCAACCTGGAGCCCTCATGTCACTAACACACCTGATACTCAGATGGAACCCAGTGCGTGGTCTTTTACAGGGCGGAGCTCTGCGACCTGCAGCCCTCATGTCTCTAACACACCTGATACTCAGATGGAACCCAGTGCAGGGTAGTTTACAGGGCTGCGCTGTGCGACCTGGAGCCGTCATGTCACTAACACACCTGATACTCAGATGGAATCCAGTGCAGGGTCTTTTACAAGGTGGAGCTGTGCGCCCTGGAGCCCCCATGTCACTAACACATCTGGTACTCAGATGGAGCCAAGTGTATGGTCTTTTACAGGGTGGAGCTGTGTGGCCTGGAGCCCTCATTGCTCTAACACACCTGATACTCAGATGGAACCCATTGCAGGGTCTTTTAAAGGGTGGAGCTGTGCGACCTGTAGCCCTAATAGCTCTAAAACACCTGATACTCAGATGGAACCCAGTGCGGGGTATTTTACAGGGTGGAGCTGTGCGACCTGCAGCCCTCCTGTCTCTAACACACCTGATACTCAGATGGAACCCAGTGCAGGGTCTATTACAGGGCGAAGCTGTGCGACCAGCAGCCCTCATAACTCTAACACACCTGATACTCAGATGGAACCCAGTGCGGGGTCTTTTACAGGGTGGAGCTGTGCGACCAGCAGCCCTCATAGCTCTAACACACCTGATACTCAGATGGAACCCAGTGCGACGTCTTTTACAGGACGGCGCTGTGCAATCTGGAGCCCTCATGTAACTAACACACCTGATACTCAGATGGAACCCAGTGCAGGGTCTATTACAGGGCGAAGCTGTGCGACCAGCAGCCCTCATAACTCTAACACACCTAATACTCAGATGGAACCCAGTGCGGGGTCTTTTACAGGGTGGAGCTGTGCGACCTGGAGCCGTCATGTCACTAACACACCTGATACTCAGATGGAATCCAGTGCAGGGTCTTTTACAAGGTGGAGCTGTGCGCCCTGGAGCCCCCATGTCACTAACACATCTGGTACTCAGATGGAGCCAAGTGTATGGTCTTTTACAGGGTGGAGCTGTGTGGCCTGGAGCCCTCATTGCTCTAACACACCTGATACTCAGATGGAACCCATTGCAGGGTCTTTTAAAGGGTGGAGCTGTGCGACCTGTAGCCCTAATAGCTCTAAAACACCTGATACTCAGATGGAACCCAGTGCGGGGTATTTTACAGGGCGGAGCTGTGCGACCTGCAGCCCTCATAGCTCTAACACACCTGATACTCAGATGGAAACCAGTGTTGGGGTATTTTACAGAGTGGAGCTGTGCGACCTGAAGCACTCATAGCTCAAACACACCTGATACTCAGATCGAACCCAGTGTGTGGTCTTTTACAGGGTGGAGCTGTGCGACCTGCAGCCCTCATAGCTCTAACACACCTGATACTCAGATGGAAACCAGTGTTGGGGTATTTTACAGAGTGGAGCTGTGCGACCTGAAGCACTCATAGCTCAAACACACCTGATACTCAGATCGAACCCAGTGTGTGGTCTTTTACAGGGTGGAGCTGTGCGACCTGCAGCCCTCATGTCTCTAACACACCTGATACTCAGATGGAATCCAGTGCAGGGTCTTTTACAGGGCGGAGCTCTGCGACCTGCAGCCCTCATGTCACTAACACACCTAATACTCAGATGGAACCCAGAGCGGGGTCTTTTACAGGGTGGAGCTGTGCGACCAGCAGCCCTCATAGCTCTAACACACCTGATACTCAGATGGAACCCAGTGAGGGGTCTTTTACAGGGTGGAGCTGTGCGACCTGAAGCACTCATAGCTCAAACACACCTGATACTCAGATGGAACCCAGTGCGTGGTCTTTTACAGGGTGGAGCTGTGCGACCTGCAGCCCTCATAGCTCTAACACACCTGATACTCAGATGGAACTCAGTGCGGGGTCTTTTACAGGGTGGAGCTGTGCAACCAGCAGCCCTCATAGCTCTAACACACCTGATACTCAGATGGAACCCAGTGCGACGTCTTTTACAGGACGGCGCTGTGCAACCTGGAGCCCTCATGTAACTAACACACCTGATACTCAGATGGACCCAGTGCGGGGTCTTTTGCAGGGTGGAGCTGTGTGACCAGCAGCCCTCATAGATCTAACACACCTGATACTCAGATGGAACCCAGAGCGGGGTCTTTTACAGGGTGGAGCTGTGCGACCAGCAGCCCTCATAGCTCTAACACACCTGATACTCAGATGGAACCCAGTGCAGGGTCATTTGCAGGGCGGAGCTGTGCGACCTGCAGCCCTCATGTCTCTAACACACCTGATACTCAGATGGAACCCAGTGCGGGGTCTTTTACAGGGCGGAGCTCTGCGACCAGCAGCCCTCATAGATCTAACACACCTGATACTCAGATGGAACCCAGTGCAGGGTCATTTGCAGGGCGGAGCTGTGCGACCAGCAGCCCTCATAGCTCTAACACACCTGATACTCAGATGGAACCCAGTGCAGGGTCATTTGCAGGGTGGAGCTGTGCGACCAGCAGCACTCATAGCTCAAACACACCTGATACTCAGATGGAACCCAGTGCGGGGTCTTTTACAGGGTGGAGCTGTGCGACCTGGAGCCCTCATGTCAGTAACACACGTGATACTCAGATGGAACCCAGTGCGGGGTATTTTGCATGGTGGAGCTGTGCGACCAGCAGCCCTCATAGCTCTAACACACCTGGTACTCATATGGACCCAGTGTGTGGCTTCTGAACTGATAGTGCAAGGCCATGCCAGCTGGAGCCCTGGTAGCACTGACATACATGGGGTGTTTTAAGGGTCGCAAAGGTATAGAGTTTTCTCTATACCTACTCTGTGCCACTTTCTACGAAACGTAACAAACTTCACAACCTAGCCCAGGTTTTCTGGGAAATACCCTTTCAAAAACGTTGTGGACGAAAATTAATTTGGGAAGCAATTTTTCAAGAATTGTTAGGCTTAAACAAAGGTTATACAAGAAAATGGGTAACAGTTTGACAAGAGCGCACAGGAGATATAGGTAAGTAGTAATGTCCAAAGTCTGAAAGTAGTGCTCCCGGAAGATGGGATTGGTTACCACAACCCAATATCCAACCACCCTCCGGTGATCTTAAATTGCAACAATGATTCTTCCGAGCACTTCAGTAGAAATAACTGTCCCCCACTTGTATTTCCAGTTGTCTGTATCCCATTTTTTATTTTCTCCAGCAGATTCAAAGCCCATACACTAGGGGCAGCGCAGCCAACACGTGTTTCGTCTAGTCAGTTATTGACTTTTAGACTTCTTCAGGGCTGCAACCCAAACAACAACATATAAGACAAATAGTACACTTCATAGGAATACTACATCGTGATGTAGACTTATATCTCAATTCCATAAAGGGTTAAGGGATACACCCTCCCGTCACCAAGTGCTGTAATAGCGTGAAAATAGAAGTAAGAAAAAAGAAAAAGAAAACCAAAAAGCCAAGTCCAAACCAGAATCACCATTGTGTGATAGCTTATTCAATAACAAAATAGTCTGCTATATTTCCAGTTTAAACATATGGCAGGTACATATAATTCAGTCCTTTTTTGACTACCTTAATGACAACACTTTCAATCTGAAATTTACGGCACATTATGATAAAGATCAGATAACTTTTTTGGACATTGAACTATTTGTAGATGGAGTCAGACTAGGCAGCAGGATGTACGGAAAACCTACTAGCTGTAATGTTATCCCGCATGCAGGTAGCTGCCATCCAAGTAGTCAAATTACTGCAATACCCTATGGGGAAATGACTAGAGCCAGACGAAACTGTACTAATGAGAAGGACTTTGATTACAATTTAAAGGATATGTCACGCAGATTCATCAATCGAGGTTATGACAAACAGACAATCGTGAAGGCTGAGGCAAGAGCTAGGAAATTGAAACGTGACAAAACCTTACAGAGTAAACAGCAGAGCACTATTCAGGGAACTGAGAAAGTACGAATGATTACTAAATATAATGCAGATAGTGCTAAGCTATACTCTATTCTTAGAAGACACTGGTATTTACTTAAACTAGATAATGACTTGTCGCCTTTTCTTAATGAAAAACCGAGTTTGACATTTAAAAGAGGCACTACACTGGCGAATTTGATTAGCCCCAGCTACCCGAGGAAACCAGAGAGTACAGTACACATTTGCTGTACACATTTTTGCAATCATGGGTTTTGGACCTGGTGCCCAAGCAGAGATTAGAGGCCACGCCTCCATGTTCTCCAGTCAGCAGGCTAGGTTTCCTTCATGTTGGGTTGGCCCGGAGCATCCTTGCACAGAGGCTCACGGATGAGTCGCCCCTCCCTGCTTAGGAAGTGGTTGCTTCTGTTTCGGGGTTTCCTCTCTCTGCAAGTGGTTCCGATATCCGGATGCGTCTGTCCTAAGGCAGAGGGCGCACCATCCGAGGCCGGTGACTCAGCTCGCAGTTGCACAGGCCTTCTGGAGCTATTTTAAGCTTTTTCATCGTCTTCAATATACAGGGAGGTTTTGCAATGTCACTTCCTGCGAGGAGCACAGATACCCATGGTGGGAGACAGTAGGGAGGCAGGCCCTGGGCAAAAGTTATCTTATGCGGCTAAACCGGAAACCTACCCAAGCCGTCATGACCAGTGGCAACTGGTGAGCAGTGCCAGTGAGCACATGAAGTGATTAATTTAGACTTCCTCCGAGGATGTTTGTTTACTCAAACCAGTGGGTAGAAGGGTTCCCTTGAGAACAACTGGAAAACATTGGTCTGAATGGCACATTTAATTTCACATTTTTCATATAATTTAACTTATAATCTAAAAAATTCCAAGAAGAGCACTCGAGAAATATTGCAGTGCATTTATGCTCTGCCAAAAATGGCTGTGTACTCTGTTCTATTTGCAAAAATTTTCAATAAAAATTTATTAAAAAAAAAAAAAATGTCTGATCTTTCCACAAGAAGTTAGAGGTTCATCCGCTCAAGAAAAGTGCATAAATTGGCCAAACGAAATACTTTTGACCACGGTTTCCCAAAAGTTGGTTACAAAAATCATAGAAAAAAGAGGCAGTTCATAAAATGTGTGCATAAATGTCACATGAACTCTCCTATGTACATTGTGTAGCGCGTTTCTTTCTTTCTGTGTTTCACTTATTTTGCTGTTTCTAGCCCTGCTTCTTTCAAGTGGAGTCTCAACCATGACATGACTAGGCTCGGGTGAAATCTTGTTTACGCCAACGTAATGCTGTGTAATTTCTAGCATTCTATGTTTCACTTATTACACAAACGCCAGAGATAATGCGATTAAGCCATGTTGCGTAATTGAGATATTGAGGGCATATCATCAAGCGGCAGCGATAATTATCGCTGGTAATTATCACCCTGCTAGGGATGTATTTACAAAGCATAGCGCAATGGCGATAATTATTCCAGCGATAGCAGTGTTTTCCATGGAACATCGCTGGTTTTTCAGCGATGTTCCATGACAAATGGCGATAACCTTGCTGATACCACCCTGTGGGCGTATCAGCATAATCCACCCCCAATGGTAAGTATACCTAAGTCAGCATTTTAGCAAATGTTAGTTTTTGGCGAAAACCGCCGTTTTCTAACGTCTGCAAAAATGCGTGGGCCTCCTTGTAAATATTGCAATGTGCACATCAGCGATAATTTACAAGGAGTACTGCCCAGTGACGCCCACTAGAGATGCAAAGCGAGGTGTCGGGAAAACGGGTGCCAACAAGCACTAATGCATGTTAGCATCCCCTCGTAGATAGGGCGATGTCATTTTCACAGCTTTTTTGGCTTTTAAAGCCAAAAAAGCGGCGAAATGGCCCTTGAAAGTATGCCTCTCGGTTAGCTAAAAATCCTATCATTGAAGCACTGGAGAAGAGCGAACGAATAGACTGTGACAGCTGTTGGTACGTATCGCTTGCAAGTTCGCACTTTTTTGTTGTTGTAGGAAATGCATTGTCACATCTAAAATAGACATGCATTTTGAACTAACGGATGCATTTAAACAAAAAATATTTTAGACCGGAATTTCTCCTAATTTTCCTTATTGTTTTATTTAATTTTTTTAAAAAAATTAAATGTTTTCGTAATTTCCTTCTCTTCTGGCCAGTGTTAGTTAGGACCAAGAATCTAATTGAAAAGGACAAGTTGGAAAAATAAGTTACATAGACTCGAGACGTTTTAAGACTTGGACAAAGTGGGCCCTGGTTCAGGGCCACCCCCTTTCGGGGCCCCTGATAGAGCCAGCTCTGTTTTTGTCATGATGACCTTGAACGGTTCTGAACAGATTGTTTTAAATACCGTTTTCTTTTAATCTACTTTCAATGTGGGTAATGTATTGAAGCCTATTTCGCACATTTGGCAGATAAATGTTTGTTTTCCAACACCATACAATGCTCATCACACAGTTTCTTTTTGAAGAAAAGAGGACCTCAGATATGAGAAATGGCAGGGGGCCACACAGGTTATTAGCAATAATATTAGAGAGCTGATTCTGAATTATAATATAGAAAACACATCACTTTCCCTGAATATTAGAAGTATGTAAATTTAGAATTTGGACCAGTCATCCTGAGGTTCCGTGACGGTTCCGTGACGACTTGAACCCGTGTTTTCAAGTTTGTCGGAAATACATAAAATTAGTATCAGCGAACCGCAAATGATCCATTTAGTATATCCTAGTGTTTTCGCTACGCTACGAGCAAGAGCACTCCTTCCACTGACACATTTCTGATATACACACGGCATCCATCTTAGATCGTGGCCGCCATTTTTGTGGTTCCTTGCCCTCACATATGCAATAGCCTCTGATCATTTCATTCACTTCACTTTGATTAAAGACACGTAGCCTTAGCCGGAGATTCACCTCTTACATGACACGTGCACCTTAAACCAGATCACGCTGAAGCTGCATGACTCGACAAAGGCTGCCTCCTCTGCCCGAGGCCAGCCCACCTGAACTGGTTTTCCTGTCCATTGTACCTGATCATGATTAGGCGGCCGAAGCCGGTAGCCTTGCCCATTTACAACCCACAAACATCTCTTATCCCGCTTTTCTATCTTCTGCACCTGGCTCTGCTCCTTTCCTTCTGGGCCTTTATTAGGGGGAGGTAACGAACTTTACGATGAGGCGGTCCGGGTCTTGAATGCAATATTGACAAGGGATTGTGATGGACTGGTGGGAACCCCTCTTCGTGATGTTTGGTATCAGATATTATCGACAGTTCCTGTGTAACGCCAAATATTTATTGTTTAGAGACACAAAAGGTTTGGGAATGTACCGACATGTGAAATATTTGCCTAGAGCACAATTTTTGGTATATAAGGAGCAACCCTCAATGTACAAATCGAACAGTCTCCTAGATTCTGCCCGTGTGTAGATTCTGTGACTTCTGTGTCCCTGCAGTAATAAACCTTTGGTCTTTGACGCCACCATCGAGAAGCCCGTGTTTCTGTTCATTTGTGCACCAAGGCAGGTGGGACTCCGGGGTCTTTGGGTGTTGTACCCTGACACCTCTGGACGGAACCAAAAAGTCCAGAACTCCAATTGGCGCCCAACGTGGGGCGACGTCATTCGGTACCGGTCCAAAAGCCTGAAGAGTTCGAGAAGCTTCGTGTGAAGATTCCTGAGGGAGGCGCCCCACTTCATCGATCCCGGCATATCGCAAAAGTGGCCCTGAAGTTCTCTTCCACGAGGGTTCCCGTTCAGGACGGCTGCAGTGGGCCGTTGCCTTGACCGTCGCCCTGTCTTGGACCCGAAGTGGTGCAGTCCTTAGTACAGCGAAACGTGACGGGTTTCTCCTTGGTGACGTCTTCAGTGCCTCAGTTAAGTATTTAGTGATAGCTAGCTGGTTACTTTTGTGAGGATTGTTAAAAATCCTTGATCGGTTCTTGGTTTGGTTTGGTTTCGTAAGATTATCACTAGTTGTTCTGGTTACGATAATCTATTTGGTTCAGTTTTGGGTATCGATACATCAGTTCGTTTTTGGTAGGCCTAAGTTCTTGGTTCAAGTGCACAATTTGTTCCGTGTTTGTTTGTTTTGTGTTCCGGACTGAGAATGGTAAGTCGGAAAATGTTGTCTTGTTTTAGTTGCAACAGTGACTCACAATTAGAGGATTCCTGTCTGGTTCCTCCGATTGGGACTCCCCTATATGACCTATATTGTAAGTATGGTGTGGGTCCTATAACTTATAATGAGATATGGGTCCGTTATTGTAAGAAGGATGGTGTCCTTAGTTGGCCACTGCATGGTAGTTTTGAACAAGAGATTCTCGACAATTTAGAAGCGAAATTGTTTAGGAAGAAAGCCCGGCCGGCAATGTTTGACTCTTTTCGTTATTGGCGGAAAGAATCCAAACAGAGAGAAATGAAAAGGTTGAAAAAAGAGCAAAAAGAACTAGAAGAGTTAACTCTAGAGCAAGCGACTAAGCAGTTGCAGGCTGACGAGTGTGAGAAAGCCATAGATGTAGCCATTAGAGAGCGTAACTTAGCGATTGACAAGTGCTATCCTGCCTTGCCATCGAAAATGGCTAAGATACTGGAGGATTCCGAAAACGATCCTCTGCTATCTTATCTGTTACGGTCGCCTCCACCGTACGCACAAGGTGCTGCGGCTCCACTTATACCGGATGTTCAATTGCCGGTTGCTGGACAACCTGGTGTTCTTGTTCCTCAGAATCAAGTTCCTATACCTCCTGTGGTGAATGTAAATGTTCCTACAGCTCCTCCTCTTCCCGCACTGCCCGCTCCTATACCTACCACTGTACCTATAGGTCCTCAAACTATTTTCCTCGATACTCCTACTGTTTCGTCATCTATTCCTACCTCTACTGCATTTTCTATGTCTGCGAGTGTACTAACTCCACTTTCTGTTCGTCGAAGAATCACTGATTCTGTTACTAATATGCTGTCGCCTATATATAAAACCTTGATTAAGACTCCTACTCCTGACTCTGTTCAGAGACGGAGTCAGCTTCCAAGTACTGAGGAACGGGGAGTTTTAGACTCCACAGCTCTCAGATGGATTACAAAAGTTAGAAGATATAGTACGAAAGATGTGTTAGAGACATTTATGCAATGGGGAGAGCCAACGCAGCGATACGTCTTCGACGAGATGTGCTCGTTGTTGCGTGAGGAAATAGAAGAAGACGATGTCGAATCAGATTTGGAAGATTTAATTAAAATTCAAAAAGAGTTTGCTGCTGGAATGATAGTGGGCGATAATATAAAGGAAGCGATGGAACTCATTTTGAGTTTTAGGATTGATCCATCTCTTCGTTCCCCGAGAGATTTAGAGAAAGGTAGAATGAAGCCAAGTCGCCAATATCCTATGAGGGAAGTTCCTCCAATTTGGCGCGAGGCAGTACAACGTGATGATAATGCGGGTATTGCAGCTGCTCCAGCACAGTTCCAAAGAGTATGGATACATATTCCGTGGAAGCGAGCAGAAGTGTTAGCAGTGAAACAGGCCTTGCCAGATCCACGTAAGAATCCAGCCGGATATTACAAGGAATTGACACAGACAGTTGAGGCTTGTATAATGAACTTAGCCGACATTGATATGTTGTTTGGTAATGTAGTTCCACAACCAGTGTGGGCTAAAATTCGTAGAGAGGATCATCAGGCTGCTTTAGGTGGTGATTGGGCAGCTATCACTGCAGCAGATGCTCAACAAACAGGTGGTGCGAAACCCGAACCCCTAATTGCTAATCTGCCAGGTAGAATAATAGATTTAATGAAGACTCTGATGCCAGCATTGCGTGTTAATTGGGATAAATTATCCGCATGCAAGCAGAAGAAAGACGAAAGTGTCTCCGACTTCTTCACGAGGTTCGAAGAGACTTTTGTAGACCATAGTGGTCAGGATATGAGCACTGAAGGAGGACAGAGATTGTTTGTCGATAAATTTGTGCATAATTTGTTACCCGAATTATGCAATAAATTGAAAGACTCAGAAAGTGCGTGGGCTGTATCTACGACAGCGCAAATACTTGCGACTGCACAGTACTATGAAAATAGGGATAAAGAGGAAAAGGAGAAATCAGAGAAGAAAACGAAAGATTTAAAGACTAAAGTTCTTTTACAGCAGGCGTATCCGCCTCGCACGAATCAGACTAATATGCAACAGAATTCGTATCAAAAGACAGATTATAATTCGACCAGGCCTCAATACCAGTGGAATCAGTGCGCATACTGCAAGAAAGAGGGGCACTACAAAAATGAATGTCCGATCTTAGCACAAAATAATAAGGCAGCAGCTCAGAGAGGTCGTGGTGGTTTTGCACAGAATTCTAGAGGTCGGGGACGAGGTGCTATGCCTCCACAAACGAATGATCGTCCTTCTAATCACTTTGATCAACAAAATGTACAGTCAGCTCAACAGAATAGATCTCAGCAATATCTTGTTGAGGATTATTGTGAAGTTGAAGAGGGATTTCAACAAAATGGGTACTAGGACAGCCATGGACAGAGAGAGGGAGTAGTATCAGTTCCAGTGGATCAGAGTGGGCCTTATGTCGCAGTAGCAACATCAGGTGTAGTCGAACCGTTTCTGTTGGATACTGGTGCCGCAAAAAGTTCTATCATGCATGCGAAACTCCCTGGCGCACCTTTGTCTGGCTCAACAAATGTTTCCGTAGGTTTTTCAGGCGCCCCTGTGTACAACCCGATATCTGGTCCTTTGTCTATTTCTGTTGGACCGTGTCAATTGAAAGCACCCTTAATTTTGACGACAGGTTGTAATGAAAATCTGCTTGGTTTAGATTTGTTAAAACGACTATATGCGACATTGTACTGTTCTCCGGAAGGAGTACAGCTTACTTTGGGTAAAAGACTCACCTCTCCGATGTACTTGTCAATGGACAAACTCCCGCCGGAGCTACGTTCACTCCCTGATTCTCTTTGGGCGACTGGTCCCAATGATGTAGGTCTACTAGAGATTCCACCGTATGTAGTAACTTTGAAAGCGAATGTGAAATTTCCAAGAATTCCTCAATATAAAATATCGAATGAAGGTGAGCGTGCACTCTTATTGATTGTGCAAGATTTGATTAAAAAAGGTGTGGTTGAAGAAACGCGAGGAAATGTTTGTAATAGTCCTGTATTGCCGATTTTGAAACGAACAGATCCTACAAAGCCTCCAGTCTATAGGTTTGTCATAGACCTTAGAGAAGTTAATAAGATTGTAATTCCGCAGTTTCCTGTAGTGCCAGACATTACTGCCTTGCTAACATTGATTCCCGCTACAGCCAATTGGTTCTCAGTCATCGACTTGAAGAATGCCTTTTTCAGCATTCCGATAGCCGAGGAAAGCAGAGATATTTTTGGCTTCTGTTTAGGAGGTCGCAGTTTCAGATTTAAACGCGCTCCACAAGGCTACTGTGAGAGTCCATCTATTTATAGTCAAGCTTTAAAAAGCCAGTTAGATTCTTTTGTCCTTCCTCCAGGTTCTGCCCTAGTACAGTACGTAGACGATCTTTTGGTGGCTGCCGATGACAAGGAAACTTGCAAGGCAGCTACAATTTCACTATTGCATCATTTGTCTAATTTGAATCATAAGGTGTCACCTTCGAAAATGCAATATTGCTGCCAAGAAGTAACCTACTTAGGTCATCTCTTGTCAAAGGAGGGAAGGAAGTTGACCCCAGAAAGAATAAAAGCAATTACGCAGATGAGTGTTCCACGCACACAGAGGGAAGTACGTGCCTTTCTAGGTATTACCTCTTACTGTAGGCAATGGATCCCAAATTTTTCACTTTTAGCAAAGCCATTGGTAGCTTTGACTGGGAAAAATGTTCCGAGTCCGGTGCCATGGTCTGATGAATGTCAAAAGAGTTTTGCTGAATTACGAAAAGCTTTGTGTTCAGCTCCTGTATTGGGCACACCTGATTACAGTAAGCCATTCACGCTCTACGTTCACGAAAGAGAAGGTTGCGCGTTGAGTGTCTTGACACAGAAGTTTGGTGATAAACAACGCCCTTGTGCGTATTTCTCATCAACATTAGATCCGGTAGCTAGAGCATTGCCTAGTTGTTTGAGGGCTACAGCGGCAGCTGCAGCTTCCATTCGACAATCTGCTGGTTTGGTGATGAACAATATGCTAGTGGTCATGGTTCCTCATGCAGTGGACACACTCATGAACCGAACGAAGACACAACACCTTACTAGTGCGAGATTATCTGGTTACGAGCTGACGTTATTAGCGAGTCATATTCAGATCAAAAGATGCAATGTATTGAACCCAGCAACATTGTTGCCGACTGATCAAGAGTCGAGTGATTCTGAGCCACATGACTGTTATTTCAAAACGGAGGAAGAGACAAAAGGTCGTATCGACTTGAGAGATACTCCTCTATCCGACCCAGATGGTACGCTGTATGTGGACGGGTCATGTTTTAAATTGGAGAATGGTGATGTGACTGCTGCCTACGCGGTAACGACTTTGAAGACGATTGTGGAGACTGCAAGAGTGAGTCAGAATTCTGCCCAAGCTGCAGAGTTAATAGCTCTTACGAGAGCGTGTGTTTTAGCTGAGGGAAAGAGAGTGAATGTGTTTACAGATAGTCAGTACGCATTTGGCGTGGCCCATAGTTTTGGCCGGTTGTGGAGAGAAAGGGGTTTCATTACGTCCCATGGGACTAAGATTCAACATGGTCAGCTAGTTAACGACTTGTTAGAATCTCTAACCTTACCGACTGAAGTTGCGATTGTGAAGTGCAGTGCTCATAAAGCAATCACGGATGATGTTGGTCGGGGAAATGCCTTTGCTGATGAAACCGCTAAACAGACAGCTAGAGACATGATGAGTAGAATGTATGTTGCTACGTCTGCAAGATGGATTGCTGAGTCTGGAATGTGTGAGGATACTATGGAAAGTGTGAAAGAGATTCAGAAAGAAGCGACTGAGGAAGAGAAACGCGTATGGAGAGAAAGTACGGGCAAATTGGACTCGAATGGATGTTGGATCGATTTGACAGAACAGCAGCGTTGGATGTTGCCTGATGCGTATGTGCTTGCAGTAGTGACGATGGCGCATGGAGTGGCGCACATAAGTTCTAAAGGGATATGTAAGATGTTAGCTCCGGTTTGGAAGAATGAGGGAATCAGTAAGTGTGCAGAGAGAGTGGTGAAAAATTGTATGGTGTGCTTGATGCATAATCCTGGCAAGGGAACTCCAACTCCAGCTGGTCATTTTGCTCCTCCTTCCTGTCCCTTTGAAGTAATACAGTTAGACTTCATTCACATGGAACGCTGCAACAATTTAAAATACGTCCTGGTGGTAGTTTGTGCTTTTTCCAGGTGGATAGAAGCGTACCCACTAAAGGACAACACTGCTTTATCAACTGCCAAAATTCTTCTCAAAGAATTTTTCCCTAGGTATGGAATGCCACGGATTGTATGGTCAGATAACGGAAGTGAGTTTATAGGGAAAGTTATGCAGAGTGTGTGTGCTGGTCTAGGATTGAAACAAAAATTTCATAGTGCGAACCATCCCCAGTCTGCTGGTTTAGTCGAGGGTTACAATGGCACCCTCAAGCTTAAAATAGCCAAAATTCAAGCATCCACAGGTTTGGCTTGGCCAGACGCACTTCCTTTGGCCTTGTTATCAACGAGAGCAACAATGCATTCTAGAATAGGGCTTTCTCCATATGAGATTGTATTTGGCCGCCCGGCAAATGTCTGGGGTGTGCCAAGGCCTAAACAATTCTGCTCCATTGAATATCCTATGTTGATAGACTATCTTTATGACTTGACTGCTAAATTAAGTCTTATTCATCAACAGGTTTTTGATGCTTTGCCAAAGCCTCCGGAGAGTCCAGGGCATCAACTGAAACCGGGTGACTTCATAGTGGTCCGGAACTTCGCGAGGACAAAGAATCTTCAGCCTCGCTACATCGGCCCCTTCCAAATCCTGCTGGCAACGAGGACAGCTGTACGTGTTGCTGGCCGGAAGAACTGGATCCACGCTTCTCACGTAAAGCGTGTTCCACTGCCGCTGCCCTACGACGACTGGGTGAAGAAGGGAATTGGTGCCTCCGAATCTGAAATAACTCCGAAATTTGTCCCTTTCAGCGATGCCGATTTGATTTCTGACACTTTGAAACGTGACTCTCCTCTTGAAAAGACTACTTTGAACATTGAACATTTGTCTCCAGCATCAGAAGAAACTTTGCCATCTGCGAACGTAAACTCTGCAACAGCTGCTAGTGATACACTATTTTCCGATCAAACAGTACCAGCAAGGAAAAGATACAACCTTAGAAGCCATAAAACGAACTAATAAAGCAGGCAACTGCATATTGTGATTTTGATATTTATATACATTGGACTTTTTTGCTTTTCAGCCAGGAAGTTTGCTATTGTTTATTGTTTTTAATAAATTGCCTTGCCGTCTGGGTAGCCGTAGGGTCGTGGCTGTGTGCCTAGTTTGAATTTGCAGGGGTCTGACACAAGGTCGATCTTTCTGTTAGTACTGGGAACTCCCAGGGCTGACAGAGGCATTTTCATCTACGTACACATCATCAGTGGTCGCGAGCGGATTGTAGAAGATGGAACTTCCTGCGCTGCAACGAGAAAATGTGATTTACGTTCGCAGAAACAGACTAAATAGAATTCTTCATAGCAAATGTTTCTTGATGCAATGTGCCATTACATTTTTGATTGTTTTAGCAACACTGGTGGGTGGAATTGTCTTTAGCATAAATTTGATTTTTGTGCCAGTATCTACAGTACCTCCCCTTGATCCTGCCATTTCTACTGTTTCTTCTATACACTCTTTTCACTCGTTTCCGGAACATGAACAAGCTCGACGCTCAGAATTCATTAATAATACTTTTGTACAGCTCTTGCACCAACACCAACTGGTAGTTAACACGACAGACTGTTGGGTGTGTGGCTTGATACCCCACACTATGGATAAAGGTATTCCCTATCTGGTTTTGCCTTTCAGCTACAATGGATCATTTCAGGCCCTTCAAACCATCTTTGCTTATGCTCTTGAGACCTATCCTCCACGCCCACCACGCTCCACTAAATATAACTCTGCCAACAAAGCTTTAGTCCAGGGAATTATTGACATGATCAAAGACGTCAATAATACTCCATCTTACCCTAGAGACGAATTGCGAGTATATTTAAGTTGGAATACTTCAGAGTATCGCCTTAGTTTAGGAGAAAGCAAGCGTAAAAGCTCAACTCCAATCTGGGTCGTACCTCACCGAGGTCAGGTCTGTTTGCAAGGTAATGGGAGAAATCCGAGAGCTCAGCTAGGGAGGAGTGAGTGCGTAGAGACTTATGTGTTTCCGGCTAACTCTTCCCCTGCCTTCCTTACTGCCAGGGGTACCTACTTCATCTGTCGAGACAGAGCTTATACATGGTTGCCTGCTGACTTTTCAGGTTCATGTTATATTGCTCGATTGTTGCCTCCGACATACACTGCTTCACCGGATTACCACAGAATAAGAGTAGCTAGAGGTGTTTTCAGTAAGGAAGATACCGCTGGTCAGGAAGCTGGAGACTTCTTCAAAGGCTTCCTTCCGTTCTGGGGGCCTATGGCCAATAGTAGAAACATACGTCAGCTAACACGGGTAGTTGAATCTACTATTACCGAAACTGCTGGTGCCCTTAGCAATCTGACAGCTGAGCTTCAGGCGGATAGGCTCATGACATTGCAGAACCGTATGGTTCTAGATGTTATACTTGCAGATCGAGGTGGGGTATGCAGAATGATCCAATCGAGCTGCTGTGTCTTTATTCCTAATAATGCTCCAACAGTTTACGAGGCGATCTCTAAGTTGCACAAGATTTCGGACTCCATACATGTAGATGAGGGAAACTGGTCCTTTATGGAGTGGGTTTGGACTCTGATCTCAGCGTGGGGATGGAAGGTTCTAATGGTCATTGGTGTCATCTTAATATTACTATTCTCATGTTGTCTGATTATCCAGTGTGGTCCTGCTCTGTGTAGTCTTTGTGCTACAACCTGTTTTAGGAAACCACCTGCATTTGGAGAAAAGACACGAGAAAGGATGATGATACAACAACATGTCACTGACCTGATGAGCATAGAACTAGATTCAGACATAGATTGAGTAATTGCCTATGTAAGGGCAAAAGGAGGGTCTGAGGTTCCGTGACGGTTCCGTGACGACTTGAACCCGTGTTTTCAAGTTTGTCGGAAATACATAAAATTAGTATCAGCGAACCGCAAATGATCCATTTAGTATATCCTAGTGTTTTCGCTACGCTACGAGCAAGAGCACTCCTTCCACTGACACATTTCTGATATACACACGGCATCCATCTTAGATCGTGGCCGCCATTTTTGTGGTTCCTTGCCCTCACATATGCAATAGCCTCTGATCATTTCATTCACTTCACTTTGATTAAAGACACGTAGCCTTAGCCGGAGATTCACCTCTTACATGACACGTGCACCTTAAACCAGATCACGCTGAAGCTGCATGACTCGACAAAGGCTGCCTCCTCTGCCCGAGGCCAGCCCACCTGAACTGGTTTTCCTGTCCATTGTACCTGATCATGATTAGGCGGCCGAAGCCGGTAGCCTTGCCCATTTACAACCCACAAACATCTCTTATCCCGCTTTTCTATCTTCTGCACCTGGCTCTGCTCCTTTCCTTCTGGGCCTTTATTAGGGGGAGGTAACGAACTTTACGATGAGGCGGTCCGGGTCTTGAATGCAATATTGACAAGGGATTGTGATGGACTGGTGGGAACCCCTCTTCGTGATGTTTGGTATCAGATATTATCGACAGTTCCTGTGTAACGCCAAATATTTATTGTTTAGAGACACAAAAGGTTTGGGAATGTACCGACATGTGAAATATTTGCCTAGAGCACAATTTTTGGTATATAAGGAGCAACCCTCAATGTACAAATCGAACAGTCTCCTAGATTCTGCCCGTGTGTAGATTCTGTGACTTCTGTGTCCCTGCAGTAATAAACCTTTGGTCTTTGACGCCACCATCGAGAAGCCCGTGTTTCTGTTCATTTGTGCACCAAGGCAGGTGGGACTCCGGGGTCTTTGGGTGTTGTACCCTGACACCTCTGGACGGAACCAAAAAGTCCAGAACTCCAATCCTGCGCACTGTCAGTGACCTGGCCACAGAAGGTTTGAAAGAGATGAAATTGGATCATAAATTCAAAGCGGTTATGAACAGGGGCCCCCAAAATACATTTGGCCCAGTGCCCCCAAATGCCTAAGATGTCCCTGACATAGACCTAGAAATCTCACATCGTAAACATCAGTGCTGAACAGATCTAACAGGCTCTACTACACTGTCACTTTTCAGG
Organism: Lissotriton vulgaris; assembly: GCF_964263255.1. NCBI lineage: Eukaryota > Metazoa > Chordata > Amphibia > Caudata > Salamandridae > Lissotriton > Lissotriton vulgaris. Next base: position 1,942,203,048 of record NC_141693.1, read on the forward strand.
TTACAGAGACTCTCAGATTCAGACAGCAAACAGTAATAATGTCAACACTTACAGCAAAGAGTAATTAAAATGTCAAACAAGCATTGGAAATGCAATTAGCCTCGCATTTATTGAAAATAGAGCCATTGGCATTGTAAATTGTAATGTTTTTTACCCATGTGTTATGGAGTGTAAATATGTTGTGTGGAGTGGAATTATGTGGGTTCGATTGGAATTGTTAGTTGAAAAATTGTGTGTTGTGGAGTGGAATTAGTATGCAGTGGAATTATGTTGATAGTAATTAGATCATATTGAGTTCGGCCCTCCCTGCCACCTTCCAGCCAGCTTCTGTGACAGCATTTATAGTAACTTTTGATCCACTTGAGTTTAAAACAGTTTTTCTTTTAAACTGCAAATTATGCAGCAGATGATGGATTATGTGACAAATGCGGCAAATCCATAATCAAGCAGAAGAAGACACAGCCGCAGAATTGCATAAATCCAGTGGCCTTGGCTAGAAGTCACTCGTGGAATATATCAGTGTGCTCAACAGACTGAGCTCGATTTTTGCAGAAATAGAGCTATATGAAGGAAGTTGTTTAAAAATGTAATAAGGCTGAAAAGTTATACCATGGAGGGAATAGTTTTACCAAGAAATTTTCCATGATTTATGTACGAAGGGAGCCTTTATGGGATTCATTATTATTATGGGTCATCGATACAAAGTACCTAAGAAGAGTGTGAAAACCAATGTATTAAATAAATGTTATGGTTTACTGACAAAAATATTTGAGCAGCAGCACCTGTAGATTGTCTTGTGCATGTTCATTCTTACATTAAATGCAAAGGTTTATTGCAAATACTAAATAGCATGCATTTTTTTGGGCACTGACTATTCCAAAGATTTAATACCATTTGTTTTCTAACCGCACAGAGAATACTGAGGGAGCGTGTTACACTTGGTATTACTGAACACACTTTAGAACCCATTTTGGTAACCTGGAAGCTACAAGATGCATTGTAAGTGTGTGATAAATTAAGCTGCGAAATTAAATGGATTAGTGAGCAGCGAAATTACTCGATAGGCTGTCAGACCCCCTTAATTAGGCATGACTGACAGCCGAGGTGTACTACACATATGAATCACAAACTATTACAGATCCCAACACAATCCATCATTTCCAACCTCGTTGCATTTTCTTGATTTCATGCTATTTCACTGTACTTTCCACTAATGTCGACATTTTAATGTTACAGAAAAGAAAATGCCGCACTGAATACCCCGGGTAATGAAGCAGTAAAAAGTTTGTATATGAAATGAAACCGTGAACCCCTGATGAAGCCATGATAACTGTCTAGCCTTTTTCACTGTGATTTTGTAAAAGCAAGTTAAATGCAGTTGCAACTTTATCGGAAGCTGCAAAACACCCCAAGAGATTTCCTTCACCATTTGCACATAACAAACAAAGTGAAGGATTCAGAGGGTGTCGGGTCTAAAATCACATTTTTTTATGGTTAACTATATCCAGTAAAAAAATACTTGTGCGAGTATGAAAGCTCGTGAGTGACAACAGCCAGCAAGTATACCTACACAATGCAAATAACACAGACCCCCAGCCGTTCAGATTAACGCTTTTCAAAATTGCCACAAAGAAAACATATTAAAGGTATCTTTTATTTATGCAATAAACCCAAGCAGTCTATTTGCCCTTGCACTTAGGATTGTAACTAGATACTGTAAGCTCGTGTTGGAATGCCACAGCCTGCTATCTCGCTCTCCTATTGGCCGAGTAAAGCAGCCGCAGGGTTCCCCCTCGGGGATCCCTCCTCAGTGCATGGTCAGCAGGGCTGCCTCTGGCGTTGGGGTGGGGGGAGCGGAGCCACTCAGAGAAGTCACCCCGGAAGAAGAGCAGCGGAAACACAACAATGCTCATTTAGCTGCCAACATAGACGAGGGATTTGCCGCGCTTCCTCTCTGCTACGAAATGCGAGGGGGCAGAAAAATAAATCGAAATACCTTCAGATGGACATGTACCGGATTTGTAAAAGTAATCCGCTGTCCATCAGCGTGGCGTTTCCACTGCAAACGTTGGGAAATGCTATGTTTCTGTCAGTGGGTGGTCAAAGGGCGGAAGCAGCAACAGACCTAATGCATTGTTTTTTTAAAAAAGTTCTGAAATCAACAGTTGAAGAAATTAAGGGGCATATCATCAACGGCCAGCGATAATTATTGCTGACCGGGTGTAGCGTGCAGAAAAATAACGCTGCATTCTATCGCCCGGTGAGCGCACTATCAGCAACGTGCATTGCCGAGACGATAGTAATCCAGGCAAAAGCTGCGGAAAGAGTAGAAATCGCCAGAATTCCAGCGATAAAGAAACGCGTTAGGGAAAAACCTTATAGATAGGGAGACGTGGACTCAGAAAAACAATCCACCTCCCATTATACATATGGCTTAGTAAGGAAAATCGCAGGAGTTACAAACCGGCGAAAAACCCGGTTAGCGCTGATTTTAATATTGCTATGCGTGTTAGCGATACACTTGAAAATAGGGAGAATCTGGGTAAGCGATAATATCCCATGTTGTTTCACGGGACACACCTCCCTTGCATCTCATTAGCGATGCAAGGCGATGCAATGTTGAAGCAAGGGGTAATCCCATTGTGCACGCGTTAGGGTGCTTTGGTAAATAAAGCGATATTTTTATTGCGCATTTCGTCCGAAAACAGACACAAACGCGGCAATACAAATATCGCTATCCCTTGATAATATGCCCCGAAGCCTAAGGAGACCGTGCTTGACCGGTGCTCCTCAGCCTTGACCGGAAGTGATGTGTCTGTCTCTCGACTACTTAAAAGGCAGCAAAGAAGAGCGATGGAGGAGGGAACCAATGGTAAGTAGCAGGTGGGAAGAAAGTGGTTTTGTTGACTACAAGTGGTCTTGCAGACAGCGCATGCGTGCTGATGCTCGACCTAAAAAGCTTTAGCAGTTTAGCTGGTGAAAAGCCTCCACCAAGATAGCAAAATGAGAATCAGCTTAGGAGAAAGTGCCCTATGACACCAAGGAAACAACATCATGAACCTGTCAGCATGAATTATTACCAAAATATTGGTTTATGTATCTTTTGGAAATGCTGTAATTTTGGCTCTAAATATCAGATTGCCAGTTTCTGGAAACAGGCCCATTTTGCTGTCAGACACAGATATTTCAGTTAAATTGTTCTAAAAAGTAAGTCTGGTACTTTCCTGATAAAACATATTTTTTTTCCAGAATTGCCAACTTTTATGTGAGGGTTTTCTTGTTTAGTAAATCAAGACCTGACATGTTCTTCTAGCACACATGCCCCTGTGTAATCCTATCTAAGACGGTTGTGCTTCATATACCACGGGTTTCCATTATTACGCTGGGTGTGGTCACAATTGTGTAATGGATGCCTGCTGTTTGTCATGAGTTGGTTTTGTGTTATGACTGGAGTCAGCCTTACACCAGAATCATCTGGCTCCTTCATGCTAAGGTGGATAGTATTAAATCAAGAGTAGGCATCGCCTTGCCAAGTATGCTCACTGCATGAATGACTCCCCCCTATTGCAAAGCTAATATTATGGCACAGGCACCATCATGTCAGACCTGCCTGCAGTCTGTTAAAATGGCCATAGTTACACCAGACATGACGCCCCCGCCCCATGCACCATCATAACACAGATGCTCTCAAAATTGTAAGAATTCAGAATACTCACCATTATGCCAGACACTGCATTATGCCAGGGATAGAGACCACCATGCCAAAGACGCTTAAAACATGCCAAGAATGGCCAACATTATGCCATCGTTGAACCCCCTCATGGCAGATGGCCCCTCACATCAAGGGAGAGTGCACCATATGCCACAAATGTTAACAGATTTCAGACATCCCAGAAGGGATGGAATTTTTTTTATGCCCAAGCGGCTCGGTTTGCATCTCTGTGCCACCGCACAGAACTTCTTAGGAATGACTAAAATCTCCTTGATGCTTGGCACAAACTCAAGCACAGCTCTTTCATCGCGTGATGTCATTTCTTGCCCTCAGAAAAACCAACAGTGTCCTTGGGTGGTAACTGGCAGGAAACTTTAGGATAGGTCTGCGCTGTATACCATGTTATATAACTTCCCATAACCACATGACCAGCCAAAGGAAAGCAAGCCTCTGTCACACACACAACGGGTACAGCACATGTAGCAGCAGTGGAGTTTCCAACATGCACTGAACAGATTCAACAGACTGAGGGAGAGCAATTCCGCACAAGAGAAGCTCAGCATAGAGGAAGCAAGTTTGAGCAAGACACACAACGCAAACATGAGACACAGGACCCAAACATAAGACACACAACCCAAAAATAAGACACACAACGCAAACATAAGACACACAACCCAAACATAAGACACACAACCAAAACCAAGACACACAACCCACACATTAATTAGACACACAACCCAAACATAAGACACTCAACCCAAAAATAAGACACACAACTCAAACATTAGACACACAACTCAAACATTAGACACACAAACCAAACATTAGACAAACAACTCAAACATAAGACACACAACCAAAACCAAGACACACAACCCACACATTAATTAGACACACAACCCAAACATAAGACACTCAACCCAAACATAAGACACACAATCCAAACATAAGACACACAAACCAAACATTAGACACACAATCCAAACATAAGACACACAAACCAAACATAAGACACACAATCCAAACATAAGACACACAAACCAAACATAAGACACGCAATCCAAACATAAGACACACAAACCAAACATTAGACACACAATCCAAACATAAGACACACAAACCAAACATAAGACACACAATCCAAACATAAGACACACAACCCAAACATAAGACACACAACCAAAACCAAGACACACAACCCACACATTAATTAGACACACAACCCAAACATAAGACACTCAACTCAAACATAAGACACACAACCCAAACATAAGACACACAACCAAAACCAAGACACACAACCCACACATTAATTAGACACACAACCCAAACATAAGACACTCAACCCAAACATAAGACACACAACCCAAACATAAGACACACAACCCAAACATTAGACACACAACCCAAACATAAGACACACAAGCCAAACATTAGACACACAACTCAAACATTAGACACACAACCCAAACATAAGACACACAACCCAAACATAAGACACACAACCCAAACATAAGACACACAACCCAAACATAAGACACACAATCCAAACATAAGACACACAAACAAAACATTAGAGAGAGAAGGAGCAAAAGGCTTGGTAAAACACAGATTACATATATCACAATAGAAGCAGTGTGAACTGCCAAAGCAATCGGAGCTTGTGCTGAAGGAAAGAACAGAGGAGGAACAAGCTTCTGTAACACACTCACAGATGGAGCACAGGTGGAGGCAGCATAAGCCACTGTATCACTTAGAACATACAAAACAAGCATTGGCAAAGCTAATCAATCTGGGTTTACTGTGCAGGGAAGCAGCCCGTCTTGCACTGCAGTGCAAGCACTCCAGTGGAGATGGAAGGATGCACTCAAACAGCCAATAGAACTCACCGTGAGATGAATCCTGCAGTAGGCTGAGCCAAGACAAGGTTTATACAATGCCATGCCAATGGGTAAAAGAGCCTCGTGGAATAAAAAAGAATGCTTGAAAGGGGAGGGCCTAAATCTCACTCGATAAATATGGTTAGAAAAAGGCCTGTTTGACCAGTGTGGTGTTAAATGTCAGACACAAAAAGCAGAAACAAAGCCTCCCCTGTCCCCTCTCCTCCACACACGCATTCTCCTGGTTAAAAACGAACCCAGCCGGTCTGGTCGGTAACATGTCTTTGTCCTTCTGTGCAGCGGTGATATCTTTCTTGTCCACCACAGCCTGCCAATCACAAGGCAGCTTTCAGTAAGTCAAACGCGATTTGCAGACCTCACACACGAGGGAAATCAAAGAAACACGATTGGCTGTGGATGATGGTGTACAGATCTCTGGTGGAGAGCCAGAGAACGGTGAGCCCCCCTCAGCAGCTGGACAGCTCAGTGAGCCCTAACTGGGGCACAGTTCAGCAGCTGGACAGCACAGTGAGCCCTAACTGGGGCACAGTTCAGCAGCTGGAGAGCTCAGTGAGCCCTAACAGGGGTCACTGTTCAGCAGCTGGACAACACAGTGAGCCCTAACGGGGTCACTGTTCAGCAGCTGGACAGCACAGTGAGCCCTAACTGGGTCACTGTTCAGCAGCTGGACAGCACAGTGAGCCCTAACTGGGGCACAGTTGAGCAGCTGGACAGCACAGTGAGCCCTAACTGGGGCACTGTTCAGCAGCTGGACAGCACAGTGAGCCCTAACTGGGGCACAGTTCAGCAGCTGGACAGCACAGTGAGCCCTAACTGGGGTCACTGTTCAGCAGCTGGACAGCACAGTGAGCCCTAACTGGGGCACAGTTCAGCAGCTGGACAGCACAGTGAGCCCTAACTGGGGTCACTGTTCAGCAGCTGGATAGCACAGTGAGCCCTAACTGGGGCACAGTTCAGCAGCTGGACAGCACAGTGAGCCCTAACTGGGGCACAGTTCAGCAGCTGGACAGCACAGTGAGCCCTAACTGGGGTCACTGTTCAGCAGCTGGACAGCACAGTGAGCCCTAACTGGGGCACAGTTCAGCAGCTGGACAGCACAGTGAGCCCTAACTGGGGCACAGTTCAGCAGCTGGACAGCACAGTGAGCCCTAACTGGGGTCACTGTTCAGCAGCTGGACAGCACAGTGAGCCCTAACTGGGGCACAGTTCAGCAGCTGGACAGCACAGTGAGCCCTAACTGGGGCACAGTTCAGCACCTGGACAGAACAGTGAGCCCAAACTGGGGCACAGTTCAGCAGCTGGACAGCACAGTGAGCCCTAACTGGGGCACAGTTCAGCAGCTGGACAGCACAGTGAGCCCAAACTGGGGCACAGTTCAGCAGCTGGACAGCACAGTGAGCCCAAACTGGGGTACAGTTCAGCAGCTGGACAGCACAGTGAGCCCTAACTGGGGCACAGTTCAGCAGCTGGACAGCACAGTGAGCCCTAACTGGGGCACAGTTCAGCAGCTGGACAGCACAGTGAGCCCTAACTGGGGTCACTGTTCAGCAGCTGGACAACACAGTGAGCCCTAACTGGGGTCACTGTTTAGCAGCTGGACAACACAGTGAGCCCTAACTGGGGTCACTGTTTAGCAGCTGGACAGCACAGTGAGCCCTAACTTGGGCACAGTTTGTGAACTTTGCCCATCAGGTGAACTGGACCCACGGCGGCCGCTCATGCTGTGCAGGGGCTTGACTAGGACAAAGGAGATTCACCAATAAAACTGGATAAAATGATGCAAGACAAATCAACTTGAGTTGGGTTGGGTTATTTGGTGCATATGCCAGCTTCGGCTGGGGTGGGCACTAATATCTGCTGGCAAAAAGACATATCTGTCAAGTAAATGGTTTTCTATTATAAATTCAAATATGTATTACATGAACCGAATTGCATTAATTTCCTAATTGATTGTATTGTATTTATTTTATTTTCATTTTGTTTACTGAGTTGATTGAACTTGGGGTTAGTTATGGAGACAGGTGTGGCTAGATATGGCGTCTTTTCAGTATTGGCCGCTTCAGGTGTCAAAAAGGTTCTGACCTCACTTTGATTGTTGTCCTAGACGCTGACCCTAACGATCAGAGGCAACATGAGGCAAGGGACATGGGACAATGCCAACTATTCTGTTCAGCACAAAAAAGACAGTCCAGGATCTAGATCAGAGTGACCTTACTGTTAAAAGTGGCACTGGCAAGAGGGGAAAGCTTTCTTCTTCTCAGTGGGAGTCTGAGTTGGCAGATGTTTGCATGACAGGAGCAGCGCCGACTTCGAGTCAAAGGAATGTGATTGGTATTACATTGCGACAATCATGGAATGACCTTACCTCGTCTTTGGATGTGAAGGAAGGAGCAGTGCTAGTGGCTTTAATGATATCCTTCTTGGATAAAATCCCTTCTTCACTAACTTCATTTCCCAGGTAAGTAACTGTTAAAAAAACAAACTTACACTTTGCAAATTCAGCAGTCAAAAACCTCCTTTCAAACACACATAACACTTTTTTGAACCAATGATCGTGTTCTTCTCTTTTTTTACCCATGACTAAAATATCATTTTATAAGAAAATGACCACCTTGTAACTTTTAAAATGCATTCATACAAATTGGTGACAGCCAAATGATGTCATGAATCCTGTGAGATTTCTCCTGTCTTTGTACTCAGGTACTAGATGGCAAGTTGAGGTTAATTTGAGGGCTGAGAATCATTTAAGTCTTTTGGGGCCATATGTATCATGCCCAAATGCGTTCGCAAACGCCAAAATTCACAGAATTTCGGCGTTTGCGAACGCATTTTCACAAAATGGTATGTATCACACAAATCTGCATGCAAAATAAGGAATCGCAAAATTTGCGATTCCTTATTTTGCGATTGCATTTAAGGAATCGCAAATTTTGCGATTCCTTAAATGCAATGTAAGAAGCCAAAAAAAATTGCAAAATGTCCTTAAGGAATCGCAAATTACCACCAACTTCTAGTTGGTGGTAAGTTGCGAATTCCTTGAAAAATGCAAATTTTTGCATTTTTCAAAGTGCCATGTGACACACATACATGCCCTTAGGCATGTATGTGCGCCACATGTGCACCCATGCATATTTCAGGGATGCAACAGGGTGTCCTTTGGACACCTCTGCACCCTTGAAATTATTCTCAATTTGCATTTAGCAAATTGCGAATCGCAAATTGAGAATAACTTCCCATTCATTCCTATGGGCCTACTGGCCCATAGAAATGAATGGGAAAGTATTCCTTAATTGCGATTCGCAATTTGCTAATCTCAATTAAGGAATTTTAAGAAATCGCAAAAAAAAAGCGATTTTGTACATACATACCTATTTGCGATTCTCAAATAGCGATTTCTTAAAAATCGCTATTTGAGAATCGCAAAACTGGATGATCATACATATGGCCCTTGGTCATCGCTAACAGTTTGCTAATTTTGGGTAACAGAAACTTATCAATAAGTATGTTAATTATTTAAGTCCCTCAAGTCTATACAGAGTCTGACTCGTCCGTTGACTCGTCTTGCCACGACTAAGGGAACTAACCATTCTGTGGACTCAACGGCTTCTATTACACCATCAATTTCTAGTCTTTTTAATTCAGCTGATACTTCATCCCTGGCTGCCAGGGGAATGTTCTACACTTTGTTAAAATGATCTTGTGCACAAATTCTTTCAATACTCCCACAGTGCCTGAAAAAATATTTGGAAACTCACTCTACATAACAGAATCAAACTCATCTGCCCAATTTAACAAGAAAACTTGTTCTTGGCTATCAAGATCCAAAGTAATACCTATCCCAGAACAGAAAGCCCTGTCTCTCAACACAAAGTTTCTCATACGCCTTCTTTCCCTTGAATGCGAAGTGACCCGCATCCCATCAACGGAATTGATTACCCTGTAAAGCTTTTTGGAGGATCCAGATTGTCTCTAATAATGCATAAAAACTTACCCTGCCACACATTCTTGTCCTTAAAATTGGAATGAGATCATGATGTTGACACTGTGTTGAAAAGGATCCCACCAATTGTCATCGTGTACGCAGGTTTGTTTCGAGATTTCACATCCAAACTCTACACATTCGATTCAATGCTCGCAAGGCAATCCACAGCAACATTGTCTGTGCTACCAGAAGACTCTACCTCAGAACTGCCTGTCACACACTTCAAATTAGGAGAATAACTCCTTTTTTACCAACTCTAACAGAATGGCCTAAAATGCTGCAATATGAGCACCTTTGTTTTGCATCAGGGACTTTTATTGCATGCGAAATGATCCTTGCTCCTGCACCTAAAACATGAGTGGTTGTGTTTATGTTTCAGAGATCAGGCTTTATTGTGACAATCACTGTTGTTAATAGGCATTTATTTCTTATTGTCTATCTTTAAATAATACAATTCACTGAGCTAACTATGCTAATAATGTCTTCGAATAAAAGTGACTTCAGGCTGTCCTGGCACATTTTCTGAGAATTTCAGCTTTTATAACTAAGGTTAAAACTTCCTTCAGACTGAAATCTTGAAACCCACAGCTTGTCCTGCACACTTGAATTGTTGGCGTGCATCACCTTCTGGTCTCAAAATAGTTAAGTGTGCAAGTTTCAAAACTTGCAGACGATAGCAAGTTTTTTGAGGGCAAATACATAATCCTCCACCAGTTCTGAGACGCTTTGTATCTTCTGGAAAAAAACTGAAAGCAAAAATTGAAGACATGTAGTGTTATCAAGATCTTTTCCAGAGTTTCTGAAAACATCAGTTTCTGTTTCAGTTCTGGTCTTTTTCTACATTTGGTTGTAGATGTTAAAAACCTCAGGATCCAATGTGTAAAAAAGGATTTATTGTTTCCTCTTAGGAGTGAACTCTTTATTTGTATCATCCTCAGTCGTTGTGATGTAATTGAGGAAATATATTCCCTCAACTCTGGCCATTTCATGGCAGGTTCTCCAGGAGCTGATAGAAAGGCATAGGGAGGAGTGAAGGAGTATATCTATGCAGCAGGTATGTTGACAAGGTAAAATGAAATGAAAGATGCATTTATATAGAGCATGGCTACCTGAAGGCATCCCAGGCTGGTAGTGGCAGACAGCGAGGAAACGAACCAGGCTAAGGGGATAGACAAGTCTTTAACAGTTTGCGGAAGGCCAAATGATTAGGTTCCTTTCGAAGGAGGAGTGGAAGGGAGTTCCATAGTCTGACCGCATTATATGAGAATAGCCGGTCCCCACTTCTGGCTTTCTTAATCCTGGGGACAATAACCAAGTTCAAGTCATCTGAACGAAGATGTTGGTTAGCCCAATAGGGCTGGATAGTGGTGTGGATAATGGCAGGGCTCTTTCCAGCTAGTGACTCCTGAACGATATACAGCGCCTTGAAGTTGACTCTCTCCCTAATGGGAAGCCAGTGGAAGGAGTTCAAGGCAGATTTGGCTGATTGGTGTTTAGGAATACCCAGAAGAAATCTGGCTGCCCAATTTTGTATAATCTAGAGTTTGGCGAGGGTCGCAGTTGGAGCACCCAAGTAAAGGGCATTCCCGTAGTCCAGCCTTGACAGGATAAGGGCCAGGGCTATAGTTTTTCTTGCCTGGAATGGGAGAAGAGGGAGGACTTTTTGAAGCATTTTCACGATGCCATAGCACGTGGCCGCCGTATTACGTGCCTATGTCTTAGAAGTAATGTCTTGGTCTAACCAGACGGCCAGTCTTTTTAACTGAGTCTTAGGGGTAGGGACAGGATCCCAATGTAGAAGGCCATATAGTATTTAGGTCAATGGGGACCAATTTCCTAGGACCATTATCTCGCTTTTTTCTCCATTCAATTTCAGGAAGGAGTCATTCATCCAATTGGCAATTTCCTCTAAGCGAGGGCGAAGGTTAGGAGGGTAATTATCAGCTTGATTAAGTCCCACCACTAGTTGCGTGTCATCTGCCTAGGTAACTATGTGTACACCAAAAGGTAATACTGACTCCGCTAACAATCTCATGTAAGCGTTAAGTAAGGTGGGGCTCAGGGGGATGACCCCTTAGGAACCCCGCAGCATAGGGGCTTCTGTATAGAGGTCCCCTCCTCGTCGAAGACCTGAAAGGATCTATTATTCAGGAAAGACTGTAGCCAGGACAGAGCGACTCCGGTTACTCCCAGCTTTCTAAGTCTATGAACCTGGATATGATGATTAACCGTGTCGAATGGTGCGCTGAGGTCCAAAAGAATGACCACAGCGGTGCCTCTGAAGTCCACGATAACAGTTTACAGTTAGTTAAAAAATAGCAATAAATGCAAGCATCAATGGTTACGTGCTAAGAGCGGCCGACTTTGGAGCTAGGGTACCAGGTTCTAGTCTCGGCGTCGGTTCAACATTGTGTGATTCTTGGCAAATCACTTATCTCCCTGTACCTACAAAAAATGAATGTGCCCTTGTGTAATGCAACTGGTGCTCAGGGCTGGATTAACCATTATTTAAAATAAGCACGTCCTTAGGGCATCAAGGGAAGGGGGGCACCACAGAAATTTTCCATTGCCGGATTTACCATGAACCATATGGTGCAAAACTGAAAATGTTGGAAGTATACAACAAGAAACATTATTTTCCTTCTTATTGCAAGTTTTGTTTCATTTCCAAAAATAACATTTTATTTTACTGTTTATTATTGTTTAAATCTTGAATTAGTTATATATGGGGGGGGCACCACAATCTTGTAAATGCTTAGGGCCTCTAAAGGTTTTAATCTGGCCTTGCTGGTGCTCATGTAAAGCGTGCCACTAACTTCGGGTCGAGGCCGAGTTACATGTAAAACTTCAAATAAAGAAAAGCGCCTGCAATAATCTACAATAAACCAGGTGTAGTTTAAATGTGCCACTAGGAATAAAGAAAACATTTCTAAAACTGCAAGAGCAAAAAAAAAAAAAAATCTCATGGGTCGGAAGAACTGCTATGCCTCCTTTCTCAATTATACCGCAACGATTGGTGATAAAATGATCGTGAAAACTGCTAATGCGCGGGAATTTCATTCTAATTTTCACAGTTGAGTAAATTTCAAGTTACTGGGCGCTAGAACACAGCCAAGCTCCATGAGTGACTTTAAGGCTGAAAGTTTTACAGGACACACAGGTAGATTCATCAAAGACCCGTTTTGCGAGTCTTTAATAGCGATTCATAAGGAATCGCTATTACAGACTCGCAAAACGGGATTCATGTAGGAACCGCAAAATAAATTGCGCTTCCTACACATTCCTTATTTGCAATTAGCAAATTGCTAATTGCAAATAAGGAATAACTCCCCATTCATTCCTATGGGCCTAAATCCCATAGGAATGAATGGGGAGTTATTCCTTATTTGCGATTAGCAATTAGCTAATCGCAAATAAGATAGTGATTTCAAGTGTGCCAGGGGTGTCCAAAGGACACCCTGTAGCACCCCTGAAATGCAAATTTGCATAGGTGTTGCGCACACACATGTCCAAAGAACATGTGTGTGTAACATGCAAAAGAGAAAAATGCGCTAAAGTGCTTTTTTCTATTTTTTCGCAATTTACCACAAAGTCAGACTTCGTGGTAAATAGCGACCAAATATTGCGAATTCGCAATTTCAAATTGGTTGATGAATTGCATTTAAGGAATCTCTATTAGAGATTCCTTAAATCCAATTCTTCGCAAATATGCGATTTCGCAAAAAGCGATTTTTGCTTTTGGGATGATGAATCCCAAATGCAAAAATCGCACTCGTAAAGGGCCAGATTCTCAGAATCTGGCCCGTTGCAAGCGAAATTTTGTTTCATGATTCGGGCTGATATTCTTGAACAAGTTGGAGAAAAATGCCATTGGTTCCAGTTCAAGAGAATACTAGGTGACCACCTACAAAGCCACCAGCAGGGGGTGCTAGATTCACCCTGGCCTACAAGCAGAGAATATGTCCCTGTTTCTATATTGAGGGCAAGGGGTCGTTTATGGTTAACTCGGTGTGCAGAATTCATTGTGCTGGAGTGAGTCTAGATTTCATCACCAAAGACTGCAAACAGAGACAGCCTTTTTCACTGCAGTTAAGAGAACACCCTTCTGAAAATGAGGAGCTCTGCATTACGTCACGAGCATTAACATATTTTAGGCTGATTGTTACTGGAAAGGGACTTACCTGGCACTTAATTACACAGGCTTACCCCTGTGTTTATACAATTAGTGCACATGGGCGGGAGACCTGGCACCCAGCCAAGGATTTTTTTTTATCTCTGAGCAAATACAATATTTTTTTAATAGTGTAGTCCATGTACTGAATCACCTCGAAGCGCTTAAGACATTTTTAGGTGTGGCTTTGATGCAGGTAGGGAGTGTTATTCTCTCTTACACCAGTCTTTCTCCTATTTAAATCTCTCATTGGAACTTGCAACTCGGTAAAAAGCACCTCCCACTGGGGTTTGTGTGGGTTATTAGTTGAGAGTGTGGAAATTTTACTTAAACAACAGTCACAATCCTTGTCAGGGTGTACCACATAGTCAATAAATTAACCTGTGCTTAACCCTCTGGTATCTTTGTAGAAAAGCAGTCAGGCTTAACTTAGAGGTACTGTGCACAGTATTTATGCAGTACACAAACAGTCATAAAGTGAAAACATAATACAATAAAAATCCCAAACCAATTTACAAAAAAAATAAATTTTCATTTAAAGAAATTACATCAAAACGAATTAAATCCAATCAGTAGAACCAGAGTTATGATGTTCTAAAGTTTTAGTGAAATCTAGTGCCTAAAAGATCAAAACACCAACCACGAGTATCTGGTCAAGCAAGACCGGGTCAAAGTCAAAAGTTAAGTCCGACCACGATAGAACGTGGATCGGATACAAGGTGTGGATTGGGCCTGGTCTCTTGGGGAAGGGAAAATCTTGAGCCGGGCAAGGCAGCAGGTGGTGTCCGAGAAGGTGGCTTAATCGTCAGGCAGCTGCTGGACGATGTTGCAGTAAAGATTTCTTTTTTAGACTTAGACAACTTTTTGGAAGTCGAAAACTTCTAGCAGAATATAGCTGTCCGATACTTCACTGGGAGGCCGGATACTGTCACTAAGAGGTCCTGTTGTGAAGGATTTGCTACTGTGGAGAGGTACATATCAGAAGCTACCATGAAGTCAAACCAATCAGTGATGCACTTTTGGCGGATCAGCTAGCAGGAAGGTCTTCTGTCGGTTTTAACAGACAGAGTTGCTTAAGAAAGTTTCCAAGTCCCAACATTGGGAGAATTACTAACAACACTACCACTACCATGGACCTGTGGGGCAACACTTGGGGGCTTAGGACTCATTCCAGCAAAGGCCAGAAGCAGCTTCAAGGCCACCAGAGGCCAGTCAGCTAGCCCTTGGAGGCACTTCTGGTGGTCCTGGTTCAAGGTGATGGTCCACTACTCCTTCAAGCAGCAAGGCAGTCGCTCAAATAGCAAGTCAATCCTTCTGGCGGCAGAATCTTCCACAGGTTCAGAAGTGTACTGAACAGTGGTGGTGTGAGGGTCAAGTATTAATACCTGGTGCCAGCTTTGTGTGTGGGTCGAACACCCTGTCCCATCCCCACATCTGGTTCTTGAAAGTTTTTACCTTTCCCTGTCAAGGCTCCAAGACATCTGGGGTGACAAAAGGCTAGTGTCAGGTTCCTTTGTGTATGCTGGAGGCAAGCCCTTTGAAGTGTAAGTGGGGAAGGGAACAGCTCTGCTCCAACCATTCTTGCAGGATGGCCCATCATGTCGACACATAATACCTTTTGTGTCAATTTCTAGGAGTAGTACACAAAGCCCAAAAGGAAAGCGATTTACAGTGTCAGTCCAAGGACACTGGCAGAAGGCATAAAAGGCTAGGACAAGAAAATTCCAACTTTCTAAAAGAATTATGACACAATTATCCAACTTTACCATTAAAGAGGGTTTATGTTTATTATGTATTTGAGCCCAAACAGCATATCTCTGTCTGCCCCCAATCCTAAGTAAACACTTATTAATTGGAATAAGGTAACCCGGTGTTAGCCTATGGAGGAGCTAAACCTTACATAAGTGAAAAACGACCTTAGGAGTTGTTTAGTACCAGCAGATGTAAAACTTAAACCCGTATCTCCTACCTTTTCAATACTGTGCACTTTGCCCTACTAGCCTTTAGTACCCACCGCAGGGGCCCACTAGTAAAATTTAATTTAAAGACCCTGTGTAGATGTACTATCATTTGCTAGGCCAAGTTTAGCATTGTTTAGGGAGAGAGCACAATCATTTTAGAACTGGTTAGCAGTGGTAAAGTGCACAAAGTCCTAATACTAACACAAATTAATTCAGCAATGCAGGAGGGATGAAGGCAAAATGTTTGAAGGAAACCCTGTACAGGGGTCCAGGTCCAACACACCCTATTTATTGATTTATTGGCAGTCGAGCCTTCTCCTACATTGCTCTGAAAGCATGTAATGACCTGCCTCTACACACAAGAGCCTTCTCCTTACTTCTTGAATTCCACAATATGCCGAAGGCCTGGCTTTTCGTGTAGTCCCACTAGACCCTAGATGTTAATAGACTCACACCTGTTCCGTGTCTAGATACCTTCCCGAGTGACAGTGCATTCTAAAAATCTGCAATACATGACATTTCAATTTTTGTATAGCGCATGATGTCAAAATATCTGCTACACAAAGAGCATGACTCAGAGCACGTCATTATAGAAGACACTGGTGATGGATGAGCTGAGTGTTTGAATGTAGAATCTATATCTACTAGAAAGTAGGTGAGGTGTGAATCAGGTGCAGTGGCACCGGGTCCAATGGTCTCAGAAGCTCATTGCACAGCACTCTATGGAAACCGCTCTTTTACGGGCCACTGAAACTATCAGGAAGGGAGCAGATGCGGGGCATACCATGGCCTTAATCATGTTAGACCTGAGCGCAGCCTTTGACACTGTAGCACATTCCACCTTGCTACAGTGTCTTAGTAAACGTGGCGTATCAGGATCTGCCTTAAAATGGATAAAGTCCTTTTTAACAGGGCGGAGCTTCCAGGTTAGGCTGGGCATGCATCATTCCAGAGATATAGATTTGCAGCAAGGGCTGCCTCAGGGCTCAGCCCTGAGCCCCACGCTGTTTAATCTATATATGGCCCCTTTAGCAAAGATAGTGCAGGGGTATGGAGTTGGGGTCGTCTCTTATGCAGACGACACCCAGCTGCTGGTCTCCCTATCTCATGCTCCGGAGTGTGCTGCATCCAATTTCAAAATCTGTATGCAGGACCTTGCCACTTGGATGAATGAGCACTGCCTCAAATTGAACAGTAGTAAAACTGAGGTTTTGGTGGTAGGGGGAAGTAGCAACAGCTGGTCTGCGGAATGGTGGCCGTCGAGCCTGGGTCCCACCCCCATTCCTTGTAAAGAGGCCAAAAATCTGGGGGTATGGGTGGATCCAGCACTTTCCTATGAAGGACACATAAGTAAGGTGGCCAGCAAATGTTTCGGAGTGCTAAAGTCCCTGCGTAAGACACTGGACTTGCTCCCATTAGAGGCTCGCAAGACCATGGTTCATGCGCTTGTAACGTCGAGCCTCGATTATGCCAATATTTTATACTTAGGGGCCACGGAACATAGTCTTAGTCGATTACAGGTTTTGCAAAACTCGGCGGCGCAGCTTGTGCTGAATCAACCTAGGAGGGCGGCTTCTAAGAAAGCCCTTACCTCCTTGCACTCGCTACCCGTCAGACAAAGCATTATTTTTAAGTCTCTTTGTACCTGTCATCGCATTCTTAACAACGCTAGCCCGAACTACTTAAGTGACTTGGTTACCAGATATGTGCCCCAAAGATCATTACGGTCCGTCGGAACTGGAATGGTGGTCATTCCCAGGGTCAAGAAAACCAGGATGTGTGGCCGCTCATTTAGATTCCGGGCTGCGCAGCATTGGAATAAGCTCCCTGTGAATCTCAGGCAAGAGGGCTCTGAACGGAATTTTAGAAGGATGTTGAAAACTCACCTGTTTTCGTGCAGCAGGTAGTGGCGTAAGGAGTAGCTATGTCTACAGTCAACTCACCCAGCGCGGGGACACGCCGAGATGGTGGAACCATTGTGCTTTATAAATGCTTTGTTATTATTATTATTATAATTATATTTGTTTTTAATACCAACCAGGGCAGTGGAACAGTAGAGGGCATTTCAATTGTTTGCATTAGGGCTCATGGCACCCTAACTACCCCTCGGGATGGGACGGATAACACAGGGAGACAGAGTAAAAGCTGCTGAAAATAGAAGTACATCACATTTCTTTCTAACTCAGTCCTACTGTTCTAATCCCTGGTCTAGCATTGAGTTGCCAACCTCATAATGGGAGTGTCAAAAAGTGGTCTCTGTGATATGTGTGTTTAAATGTCATGATGGGAGAGTGAACTGCTGCCTGGCCTTGTATGGCACAAAGTAAATGAGTTGTGGGATAGTTTAGACACAACACCTACATACATTTTTCCAGGGGCCAAAGAATGTGTTCTGTGGTGTGACTGATGGATTTATTGATGTGAGGTGTGGTGGGGGGGGGGAGGTGCAGGGGGGAGTGTGAGGTGGGTGTAGAGGGAGTGAGGAATGTAACTAGTGAGAGCTGTGAGTCATGGAGGTCTTTTGAGGGGTTAATTCTGTTCTGCACCCCTCTAAACAAACTAAACTAGAACAAATGGTATCATATGGTAATGAATTATTACAGTAGTACTTTCCTCCTTGAAAATTTTAATTAGTCACTGGGGATGTATTTGATTATACAAATCATTATTTATTCTGATTTCTTAATACGCTTAGTAATCTTCACTCCGGGTACAGGTACCTGGGGTGCACATATTAAAACACTTCTGACATACAAATTATACGTAAATACACAAAGTGAACAAACGAATAACTCAAAGAAAAAATTATATTGTGTTGTACAAGTTTTGATTTTATAATTTGCTTAGCAACTAAAAACTTAATTCAGTCTTCCAGTTGTTTGGACATACTATGGCTGTGCTTCTTAATAATCACAGTCCATAAAGGGACCACCCAAACAACAAAACAGAACAAAGGCCTTAGTATCTAGAAGGACCCTAGATTTTACAATACTGTGTTATGCTGTATCTGAGTTGCTCTCCCTCTTCTGCACACTTGAGTAATTGCTATACTTACCTTTGGCGAGTCAAGTGTACAAAGAAAGAAACTTAAAATAGAGGCTTAAGACTCACAATCTCTAAATGCCTCTATTGTCTTATCTATTAACATTAGGAATGCATATAAAGAGACTCAAGATAGTGTATAAGATAGTACTATAAAAAAAACAACAGGGACTCGCAGCAAGGTGTGTAGTGTTGGGTGAGCAGATCCAACCTTTGCAGCTACATGGGGTAAAGTAGGAATGTTTTGGCAATGGGAGACTTAATTTATCCACTCGTTACCACTTTACCAAAATATGTTGTGTGTTTTAAAAATTTGGGCAGGTTCCCCAGCATAGCACTGTTTGTTTGGTGAGAGAAGTTCACCATCTGACCCACTCAAATTGCAGTTGTTTTGTTGTGAGCAAAATGTAAACTATGGAACCAGACGAGACAGACTTTGTGCTCTTGGGTAGTCACTGCTGCTTTTATTTTCTTGTATCTGTCTGCTAAACTGTGTAATAGATAACACCCACTCTCATCTTCCACTCACTAAATTGTGAGAGACAACTCCCAGTGTCAAAGTCCACTCACTAAAATGTGGTGTAGTAAGAGGTTTTTCACCCTAATACAATCACTGCAGGCCTCCTACTCACACTTCACTAGATTGTTTTATGAAGGGCAAATCATGTACTTCTTGGGGCTTTGCAACCTTTGTTTTTTTAAATAGCTCTTTATTGGTTTCTTTTTAAGCTGATGTATTGTGCAATTATACATATCTGCATGTTGTCAAGGGAATATCTTCATAAATATAGACTATAATCTCCATCCCACCATAGCACCAATGCAGCTAGTCCGATCTCAATCCTAAGGCACCATACATGACCGTGGGTCCACACATAGCCATTCTGGCTCGACTCCGAGACTAAGCAGAGCTGAGTGTAACTACTAACTCCACTGAGTGAGCCAGTACCTCTCCCCTAAGCTTTACCAATTGCTGGGCATTTCCTACACCATGTGGTAGAAGTGGGCTTTGGGGTCTCCACACCTGTGGCACCGCGGGGACAGGCCCCGGAACATGTGGCTTATGTGTTGTGGGGACAAGTTGGTTTGATGGAGGAAGTTAAACTGTAAAAGCTTAAATCTGGATTTGTGCAAAACTTGTTTCGCGAATCTTTTTGTGGTGGCCCATGGTTAGTCTGGGATCTCATGGTTGAGACATTGTGATCACTTGGTCTGAACATCCTCACATGGTCTAGCTAGCTGCTCCTGAAGCACAATGTAGAGATGCAAGGTGGCTTTTCTGCCACAGCCCTATAACAGTAGACAGTGCAGCGTCGCATTTGTGGTCGGTTCCGATGGACCCCACCATAATGGGTTCAGTGCATGCGTCATTAATGGACCTGGGCCTATTTCAAAGTATTTCATTATTGCTCAAACATGCCCTGTTCAAATACACCTTTCATCTGTGCGGTGCCAGCCTGCACCCATGGCCGGCTGTCAAATGTTTATTATTATTATTATTTGTGTGTTTTATATAGCTCGTAGCTACCCCAACGGGGAGTCCCGGCACTCATGCTCAGAATACTAGGTCTTGTCCCTTTAGCAGAAGAGAAATGCTTCCAGCGCTTTGCGGAACGGTAATTCCTCCTGGATCTGATGGAGGAAGATGGGAAGTTTGTTCCACTGAGAGGTGGCGCACACTTGAAAAGTTCTTCCCCCAGAGCGAGCTTTTTTAAATCTGGGGGTGGTCAGCAGAAATTTAGAGTTGGATCGAAGGGTTCTGGCATTGCTATAGGGACGGAGACAGGATGAAAGATAAGCAGATCCGTGTCCTTTTATTGCCAGATGAGCCAGAGTCAAAGCTTTGAACTCTGCCCTTTTATGGACTGGCAGCCAATGCAGTCTCCGCCGATGAGGCAATATATGCTCTCGGAGGGAGATGCTACAGACTAGCCGAACCGCTGCATTTTGAACTGTTTGTAGTCTGTTGCACAGACCAGAAGCAAGTCCGAGATAGAGACCGTTGGCATAGTCCAGGTGTGAAGTGATTAATGCCTAGACAATTATTTTCCTGGTATTGCTGGGAAGATAATTGATTAATTGTTTAATCATCCTGATTTTAGAAAAGCAGGCAGCGGAAACTGCATGAACTTGGCTGTGGAAAGAGAGACTGGTGTCCCATCTGAACCCAAGGCTTCTTACTGATTCCTTGGGTGGGGGAGCCAAGCTGAGATCAACTGGCCACCAGAGGCAGGAGTCTAAATGGGAAGGTTGATGGAAGAAGAGAACCTCGGTTTTTCCTGCGTTCAATCTCAGGAAGTTGTTATCTATCCAGCAAGCTATGTCACGGAGACAGTCTTTCAAAGGGTCGAAAGTGGTCAGGGTGGGATCATCGTATGAGAACAAAAGCTGTATGTCGTCAGCATAAGAAGTCACCTTTATTCCTGTCTGGGAAATTAACTCGGCCAGGGGGGAAAAATAATGTTTGATTGATTTTCAGCAGTCCAGAATACAAGCATGGGCCGCCTTTCAGCTACAAATATTTAGACCAGAAATACTTTGCAACCTTGAGAATTTTGGGCAGCCGCCTCCAGTGCTTCAGGCGTAAAATCACCTATTCAATTCTGCCCTGGACCATGGATTAGATCTTCCCTTTTGTGTTTTTGACGGCACCTGAAGGCAACGCAATGGCCACTGTAGTTGCACCGCTGCATAATACAATTTGTAATTTGGGGTACCTAGACCGCCCTCTGTGAGTGGTAATTGTGTCTTGGCAAGTGCCGCTCTTTCTCTAATTCCACCCCCAAATGAGGTCTGAGAGCATTGAGTGTAATTCAGCCAAGAATGTTCTTGTCAGCAGCACTGGTATTGCTGAGAACAGATAAAGCAGCCGTGGTGGGATTAACATCTTGGATATGGTTATCCTTATGTTGAGAAGAGCGCCTTTGCTTTCAACTGAGGAGAGACCATTTGGAACTACTAATGTATGAGAAGTTTCTCTTTTAAAAGGCGAGCATAAAAAAAGAGTAGAAACTGTAGAATGAGGAGTGCTTGCAGCGTTTATGGATTACTATATTGAGAAATACATAATAATATCAGACAAATGGAACAAGAGCCTTGAATAAGCGGCAGGGTGCTCTGAAACACATGTTGGCTTGGCTCTGATTTGGCTCATGTCATATATATAAAAATATAAAATAAAATTTAAAATGGGTTATAATGTGTATAAATCTGAGTCTCAATTTATAATAATTTAAGATTGTCAGTGATCTTTGGTTCCGCTCATGCTTAAGAATACAATGAGCTACTTTCTACAGAGAATTTCAGTAAATTTTTCTAAACCTATTTTCTTATTGTAAATATGTAATGCATTTTTCTAATAACCAATTGTTTATCTATATTTTTATAGACAAATTATAAGTGGATATATTTTATGGAAATTGTGAAAATTGGTGGTCATTTTATATTATAAATTAAGCCTACAATTAGATTTTCAAATAACCTATAGGTATCCTTATATTGAATTTCTTACTGTATGAACATGTGTTATGTTTAAAAGTTCTCTTTCACTGGCTAGGTTTTTCTTCTGAACTGGAATGCTAAAAGGTTTGAGGTCAGACATTCAAAAAGAGCGCGAAGTGAGTGTGGACAGAGAGGAGGTGTGAGACTGGTCTTGATGAGTTAACCAGCACTAACTGCAACTAGTTAGCTGTCCTTTCTGCTCCTATTGACATGAATTAAATTGTACGTTGAACTTTTTTCCAAAGCAGACTCATCTTGTTTATACCATGCAACAGTGGCGATGATTGCCTACATGTAAATGGTATTAGAAGTCTGAAGCCCTGCTTACTGTGTGCCCGGGATCTAGGCCGTCGATGTCTTCTTCGCCAGGCTTCATGACGGTATTGGTGAGAGAAGTTGGCCTAACGGCTAGGGCGGTCGACCCCGAATTTGGGGAACTGGGTTTGAGGCTCGGTAACGACGCTGAACATCCTGTGATTCTGGGCAAATCACTTAATCTCCCCGTGCCTAACAAAACAATTAATGTATCCTCATGTAACGCAACTGGTGCTATGTAAAGCGCTCTGATACCTTCGGGTCAAGTTTGCGCTGTATAAAACTCTGTAAAATAGCAATTGTGTAGTTTTGTTCCCATGTGAACTGTTTATGGATCTAAAATCACTATAACTTCTAGGAGTACAGTGGATCTAAGAGATCTGATTCACACCCTGAAATCTACTGTGAAGTTCATTTTGCTGTATATTGTACTCTCGCACTGCTGGGCATTTTGTTTATCGCAGCGCTTCCGCTCTGCTGGGCTTTGTGTGCTTTCAAACCTTATCTCTGGGATTGTGAGGTGCAGTCTGCTGCTAACTTTCACTCTCGCACTGCTGGGCATTTCCTCTGGTTATTTACTTCTGCTGGGTGCATTGCTGAGCGTAGCGCTTTGATTTCTACACAGCGCTTCCTACCGCTAGCCACCACTGACTTCATTCCCCCCATAGCGCTCCATCAGTAAAACAACTTAGGGCCCCAACCTCGCACGGCATTGCAACATTTGTTATTTATTGTTGCAGCCATTTTGTTTGCGGTCCTAGACCCTCCCTACACCTCGAGCCCGCCTCCCAGCTGCCCCTCCCACGCTCCGCCCCCTCTACATTCCCATTTAAGACAGATGACCCAACGCGCAGCGTCCACGCGCATCGGCCGCGCCAAAGGTGCCCCAAAGGTAAGCCCGTCTACGCCCGTCCGTGCCTGGACCGCGCCCAGCGCCAGACCCCCTGGCCCTCGTACCACCCACCCCACCCGCATTACATACGACGCCACCACCCTCTTAGCCCTAAACCCCGGCCGTCTCCCCAACTGCATCCAAGCCGCTCCTGGACACACCCATGGACCCTTCTCTTGCAACTCCTGCAAGTTCGACGGCACCAAGAACAACTCCTCATCCACAAACACAACAGATATCTGACACCAACCACCTACAATGCATCCTGCTCAACACCCGCTCGGTCCACAGGCACGCCATCGACCTCTGGAATCGACTAGACACCATCTCTCCGGACGTCGCCTTCCTAACAGAAACATGGATGAACGCCTCATCAGCCCCAGACATCACCATTGCCATCCCAGAAGGCTACAAGATCATCCGTAAGGACCGCACCGACCAAACAGGAGGAGGCATCGCTATCGTCCATAAGAATTCCATCCGCATCTCAACCAGCTCAGACGTCAACCTTGCCAGCGCCGAACACCTTCACTTCCAGATCCACACCGACCCCAAGACCACACTCAGAGGCACACTCCTCTACAGGCCACCAGGACCCCGTGCACAATTCAGTGACGACATCACAGACTTTATCACCCCACACGCCCTCCCCTCCGAGGAATACATTCTATTGGGAGACCTCAACTTTCACCTGGAAAAGAGCAATGACAGCAACGCCCCACCCTTCTGGACAATCTCGCCAACCTCGGACTCAAACAACTTGTCACTACCCCACCGCCCACATTGCAGGTCACACACTCGACCCTATCTTCACCTCCAGCAAACATGTCTCCTTATGTCACACCACAGCTCTCCATTGGACGGACCACAGCTGCGTTCACTTTATCTACAATAAGACCACAACCCACAACCATCCTCAACCTACTCTGCGAAGAAACTGGAACAAAATCACCATCGACCAGATCTCCTCATCGCTTCTTCAAAACCCCCCTGCCCACTCCTCAAACCCCGACCAAGCAGCCATTAACCTCACCCAATGGCTATCCAACAGCGCCGACATCCTAGCACCGTTGAAAAAACGTCAAATCAAACTAGGCAGCAAAAACGCCTCCTGGTTCAACGATGATCTTAAGAAATCGAAGAAACTCTGTCGCTCCCTCGAGAAGGCCTGGAAAAAAGACCCAAACACCAGCACCAGGGACGCCTTCATAAACGCCACCCGCATACACCACCAACTAATCCGGTCTGCCAAGAAAGCCGCATTCAAAGACCGACTAGATAACAACGCCCACATAGCAAGGAATTATTCAACATCGTCAAAGAAGAACCAAGATGGCCGCGTAAGCTCGGAGCTCCGCGGACCTTCCGATCCTCCGCACCTATCCTGCCCGTAATCCTGATCCACGAGGGTGGATATTCGTTGCTGAGGGCCCACTGAGGCGAGAACCGTTTTCAGATCCCGAATCGGAGTCTCCTACGCTGAGCTACGTCGAGTGGGACTCCGTGCCAGCTCAGTGCCATTGTCTCTGCAGACTCTGCCGCTACGCACTGCCGTTCTGCGGAGTGCTTGCCTGCCTTCGCCTGAGGCGGAGTGTGCTGGACAGCGGTGCTATCCGGACAGCGGAGCGAACCTGTGACGGCACTCAACCGTCTTCCCGGACAAATCTCCGACTCTCTGGACTTGGACTTGCCTGGCATAGCCCTCTGTTCTCTTGGACCTAACATGGCGGGCAAGGGGGACCCCGACAAGCCGTCTAACAGAGGCGTACGCTGCAAATCACAACAGCAGCAGAATAGGATTGAGCGCTATACTCAACCGAAGACGCCGCCTGTTACTGGGCCCTCTGCTAAGGGCATCCCGCATTCGGGCTCGTCGGACGACTCTGAGCCCACTTTGAGCGACATTTTGGGAGCCATTACAAACTTCCGGGCGGACATGCAGCAGCAGCATGAAGTCCTCACGCACAAGGTGGATGGCATGGCCGTTGATCTGTCCCTCATTAGAGCCGACTTGGGCAAAACTAATGATCGGGTTAAGAATTTGGACATCAAGACGTCCAGTCTGACGGGAGACGTCTCGGACTTGCAAACTGAAGTCCGGAACCTGCAGAGGACAGCGGAGCAATTCGCGAGGCGGCTGGATGACTTTGAAAGCCGGGCCAGGCGGCAGAACGTCCGCATTGTCGGTGTACCGGAGGGTTCGGAGGAGGCGGCGACGGACCTCCTCGTTGAAGACCTGATCAGGACTCATCTGGCCCCGCCTGGCCTCAGCAACTTTTTCTCGGTGGAGCGTGCCCACCGAGTGCCGGGTGGCCCGCCGAAGTCGGGCGTGGCACCTAGACCCATCGTAGCCCGGCTGCTCAATTTCCGTGACAGGGATGCTGTCCTGCAGGCCTCCAGACGACATGGACCGCTTAAATTCCAGAATGCCGATGTCCATTTCTATCCGGACTTTACTAGGACGGTTCAGCGACAGCGCCAGAGCTATGCAGGGGTGAAGCGAAGACTGCGGGACCTGGGCTTCAAGTACTCCATGATGTTCCCTGCTAAGCTCCGGATCGAGCACGAAGGTCGTGCCCATTTCTTTGACTTCGCTGAGAACGTTAGTGACTGGCTTGACACTCTATCGACGCGCCGAGAAGCACAGGAGGACCATGAAGGTGGCGCTGCTGGCGGCCCGGACCTATGAGACTTGGTTCTATAGTGGGTGATTCCTTGATTATCTTGTTTGCCTCAGTGGTCTATCGAATGTAGCTTTGAGATGTCGTATTATCTTTCCTGTTAGTACATGGAGGGTGGCGGGAGGTGTTCGCGGAGATTCCTCACTCCTCTGGGTGTCTTCTTGTAGAGTAGTTATGGGGCGACAGGCACACTGCTGGTTGGGGGGGCTTTTTAGTCACATGCAGGGGTGCAGGGTGGGGGGTGCAACTATGCAAGTTTTATTGTTTGTTTGTTCTATCTCTTTTTCTTCCTTGAGGCAATGGACTGTGTGTTTTACTGTACAATTGACGATTGAGTTGGATGGAGTCGGGTGGGGCGGATTGTTCGGGGATGGGGGGTAGGAAATTGAAAGTGCTTAGCTGGAACGTCAATGGCTTGGGTGACCGAGTTAAGAGAGGGGTGGTGATCCAACTGATAAAGAGAAACATGCCTGATGTTGTACTATTGCAAGAGACGCACTTAGTGGGGAACTCCTGTAGGGCCCTGAATCGTAAGGGTTACAAAATGGTTGCCCACTCTGGGTTCTCCTCGGGCTCCCGGGGGCGGGCATCCTTGTGCGTGCGTCCCTTCCTCTTGAAATAGACGTCACGCTACTGGATGATAGAGGACGCTACGCAGCTGTGGCCGGAAGATGGGAGGGGCGTTCCTTGGCTCTGCTTTCGGTTTATGTCCCCCCGGGCCTCCAATCTAGCACCTTCCAGGACCTTGGTAGCGCCATCTTATCTCTGCCTTCGGGCTTATTGATCTTAGGGGGTGATTTCAACTCAGTCTGCTCTGGCACTCTCGATCGCCAGCCACCGAGAGACCTCCTGGGTTCCCAGACGTGGCTGCCGACCTTCCTTGACTCTATGGGTCTGGTGGACTGTTGGCGGTTACTGCATCCTGCGCTCCGCCAATTTTCGTTTCTCTCCGGTGCCCATGGGAGCCTGTCCCGCTTAGATTATGTCCTCCCCCTGGCTGCGCAGTCGCCTACCATCTCCGAGGCACGTTTTCTGGCGAGGGGCGTGTCCGACCACTCGCCGTTGTGGACCTCCTTTGACTTCGGTGTCATTCTGTCCAGCCGGCCGGCCGCGGTAAATCCCTGGTATTTCCGCAACCATAACACGCGAGCACTCCTGGCCAAGGCCATCGACCTATATTTTGCTGAAAATGCGGGCTCCGTGGGCTCTCCGGTCACTCTGTGGGAAGCCTTCAAGACTGTGTTGCGGGGTGAAGCCCTAGCTCTCATCGCAAAGGCTAAACGAGCTCGTGATGCTGATCTTCTGCATGTGGAGGAGGAGGTCTTGGATCTCGAGTCCCGTTTGGGGCCTGAGCCCGACCCTTCTCTCCTGCACGAACTCTCCCTGAAACAGTCGGAGTATCATGATCTCGCCACGAACGCTGCCCTCGTCTTGGCGAAGGAGCAGCAGGGCCGCATCTATGATGTCGGGGATAAGGCTGGTAAACTGTTGGCCTGGCTGGACAGGCGGGAGATGGCAAGCCGGGTGGTCCCGGAGATCCTGGGCGAGGACGGAGTGGTGGTCACTGATCCGAGTGCCATTGCCGAGTCTTTCGCGGACTATTTTCGGGGTGTTTATACTTCCGGCTCGGACCGCTCCGAGGCCGACTCATCCGAATTCCTCTCGGCGATAGACCTTCCTTGTCTTTCGGAGGAGGACAGCGCCGACATGGACCGGGACATCACTGCGGACGAGGTCGCTCTGGCGATCCGCGCTCTGCGTGCAGGCAAGGCAACCGGACCCAATGGCATACCGGTTGAACTGTACAAGATCCGGCCGGATGCGATCTCCCCATATTTGAGAGATATGTTCCTTCGTGCCCGTGATGAGGGTGTCCTCCCCCTGGACCAGCGACTGGCCACCATAGTGGTTATCCACAAAGAAGGCAAGCCGCGGGATGTTTGCAAGTCCTATCGCCCCATTTCTCTCCTCAACGCTGAGCCCAAGATCCTGGCCAAACTGCTGGCCAATCGGTTGGTCGGGGTCATGAGCGACCTGGTGCACCCGGACCAGTCCGGTTTTATCCCCCGCCGCAACACTGCCCTCAACCTGAGACGCCTGCACGGGGTTATGGCCAGAGCTCACGTCCTTACAGAACCAGCGGTACTGGCCTCCCTCGATGCCACGATGGCCTTTGATTCCCTGGAATGGAGCTATTTATGGGCGGTACTGACAAGACTCGGGTTTGGACCTGGTTTCCTGGGCTGGGTGCGACTTCTTTATGCTAGCCCTCTGGCTGCTGTCACGGTTAACGGCCGCTTGTCCGCTCCCTTTGCGCTCCATCGCGGCACCAGACAGGGCTGCCCCTTGTCTCCGCTCCTGTTTGCGCTGGCTCTGGAGCCACTCGCAGCCATGCTACGCTCACACCCTGACTTACATGGGATTTCCTGGTCCCTGGGTTTCGAAGACAAGGTCTCCCTGTACGCAGACGACATCCTGCTCTACCTCACCTCCCCTTGCAAGTTGCTTATTGTGGCGTGTGACGTGCTCAGGTTGTTTGGGCGCTACTCCGGCCTGATTATTAACTGGGCCAAATCCTCCCTTTACATCCTCAAGGGTGACACGCCGCGCCTCCCCAGAGGTTGCAACATACAACTGGCCGGGCAAGGCTTCAAGTATTTGGGGATTTACATCTCGAATAACCCTAAGGCGAGGTATGAACACAACTTGCTCCCCCCGCTCCACCGGTTGCGAAGGGATGTGGAGAGTTGGCGTAAGCTCCCTCTCTCTCTCCTGGGCCGGGCGGCATTATTTAAAATGATGTCCCTGCCCAGGTTCCTATATGCCTTGCAGAATACTCAGGACCTTGTTCCGGCTCGCTACTTTAGGGAGGTTGAGAGCCTGCAGCGTGCCCTGCTTTGGGATGGTCGGCCTCGTGTCGCTGTCCAGAAGCTTACCATGCCATGGTACAACGGGGGCATTGCGTTACCGGATGTGCGGAGGTACTACTGGGCTTCTCAACTGACCGCTATCAATCATGGTTTTTACGGTCCTGCGGACAGCCCGGGCTACGCCATGGATAGATGGCTCTTGCAAGGAGGCAATTACTACCGCGCCCTCTATTCTAGATCCTTTGATCGGAGCCTCACGGGTCCGACCAAGGCGGCGGTCCACACGTGGCGAACGGTCAATAAGATACAGGGTTGGCAGGGCAGACTGACGAAATTCACCCCTCTATTTGATTCCGACATTTTAGGCAAGCTCTGGCATACCAAGGGTTTCGACAAGTGGGACCTCATAGGTATTTCGAGGGTTGAAGACATGCTGGCCAGGGGGGAAGTTAAGACTTTCCCGCAGCTACAGGCGGAATACCAATTGAGTGGAACAGAGTTCTTCCGCTATGCCCAACTTAAGCACGCAATAGCCGCCGCCGGACCGGAGGAGGGCGACATCCCCGAGAGTTCTCCCTTGGAGGACAGGGTGCTGGACGGGCATATGCCGGATAGCGCCATCTCTCTGTCCTACAAGAAGCTGATTAATGTTCAGGTCGACCTCCTCCAGCGCCTGCGGGAGCAGTGGGTAGCCGATGGTCTGGAACTGGACGACGAGGACTGGCAGAGTGCTGTGTCCTCCCCTAAGGAGGTCGCCATCTCCTCACGTCTGCGGCTGGTCCAGTTCAAAATCCTCCACCGGGTGTACGTCACCGGCCCCCGCCTTGTGCGTATGGGCTTCTCGCCAGATGGCCTTTGCCGTCGTGGCTGCGGAGCCCTTGCTACTTATCTGCATATATTATGGGAGTGCCCCCTTATTGCCCCTTACTGGGAGAGGGTACATCGAGTGATGAGGGAGGTGACTGGAGTGGAGTTGGCTGCGGAGGCGCGTAGATGCCTCCTTAATATCTGGGAGCCGAATGATTATAACGCGGCGCAGACCCGATGGGCTACACTGGGCAACATGGTCGCTAAGCGGGACATAGCGCAGAAATGGGGATCCAACGTGGCCCCCCTGGTGGTACAATGGAAGGCCAACATGGATTGGTGTATGTTGCGTGAAAAGACTGTGTATACTGCCAGGGGACGGCCTCAGACATGGAATAAGGTATGGGGGGCTTGGAACGCTTACAGAGGGGATTTGTGTCTGCCACCTGAACCGCTGCCTCGCGATGAACGCCTATCGCCGTAGACGTTGACGACAGCTATGCTACTCATGTTCTGATTCTCCTGTTCTTCCTTTCCCCCCCCCTTTCTCTACATCCTACTTAAGTTCTTTTCTAAATCTTCTCTAGCCTCCGACGCCTCCTACTGACTCATAGCCTTCTCCTCCTTCCATTGCCTTTTCTGCGCCCTCGGGCGCCTCTGTTCACGTTTCTGTTTGTATATAAAAAAATAAAAAACAACCTGCATTGTCCTGATATGAATCGTTTAGCACTATAACCATTCTGTGACTTTGCTGCCTTGCCTCTGGGATGTTAGGCTGAATAGCTGTGTGCTTTCTTACAATAAAGGTTTTAAAAAATTAAAAAAAAAAAAAAAAAACATCGTCAAAGAATTTACCAACCCTTCAGCCAACTCCAACGACATCACCCCCTCTCAAGCCCTCTGCAACTCCCTAGCTTCATTCTTCCACAACAAAATCGCAGACATCCACAACAGCTTCGACAACCGACCCGGAGACCAACCCACCCAACCTTCTGCAGGACCTTCACCCCCCTTGAACATCCTTAATGACTGGAACCCAATCACCACAGAAGACACCATCCGCCTGATGAACTCCATCCACTCAGGATCCCCCACAGACCCATGCCCTCACCACATCTTCAACAAAGCAGACTCCATCATAGCACCACACCTCCGAGACGTCATCAACTGCTCCCTCAACTCCGCCACCTTCCCGGAAAGCTGGAAACACGCAGAACTCAGCGCCCTTCTGAAAAAACCCACAGCTGACCCCACCGAACTCAAAAACTACCGCCCCATCTCGCTCCTTCCATTCCCGGCCAAAGTCATCGAGAAAGCTGTCAACAACCAGCTCGCCGCCTTCCTCGAAACCAACAAATCCCTCGACTCCTCACAGTCCGGCTTCCGAGCCAAACACAGCACTGAGACCGCCCTCATCGCAGCAACAGACGACATTCGAACTCTACTGGACAATGGAGACACAGTCGCCCTCATCCTCGTCGACCTCTCCGTAGCCTTCGACACAGTCTGCCATAGCACCCTATTACAGCGCCTCAGAAACATCGGAATCCAAGGAAAAGCACTGGACTGGATCACCTCGTTCCTCACCGGAAGAACCCAGAGAGTCCGCCTCCCACCATTCAAGTCAGAGGCCACTGAAGTCATCTGCGGCGTACCCCAAGGATCTTCACTCAGCCCCACCCTCTTCAACGTATACATGAGCCCCCTCGCGGTCATCGCACGCCAACACAATCTCAACATCATCTCGTACGCTGATGACACTCAACTGATCCTTTCACTCACCAGAGACCCTAACACTGCCAAAACCAACCTACATGAAGGCATGAAAGAAGTAGCCGAGTGGATGAAGCACAGCCGTCTGAAACTGAACTCAGACAAAACAGAAGTCCTTATCTTAGGTACCTCCCCCTCCGCCTGGGATGACTCTTGGTGGCCAAAGGCCCTTGGGAAAGCACCCATCCCGACGGACCACGCACGGAACCTGGGCGTCATCCTGGACTCCTCACTCTCTATGAACAGACAAGTCAACGCCGTTTCATCATCTTGCTTCAACATTCTTCGCATGCTCAAAAAAACATTTTGCTGGATCCCCACCGAAACTAGAAGAACGGTCACCCACGCACTGGTCACGAGCCGCCTGGACTACGGAAACACCCTATACGCCGGTACCACCGCAAAACTCCAGAAAAAACTCCAACGCATCCAGAACGCTTCAGCCAGACTCATACTAGACATCCCGCGTAAAGATCACATCTCTGGTCACCTGAAAAACCTCCACTGGCTCCCCGTCAATAAGAGGATTACTTTCCGCCTCCTAACCCACGCACACAAAGCACTTTACGAACTTGGACCCGAATGCCTCAACACACGACTTTCCTTCTACACCCCCTCCCGCCAGCTTCGATCCTCCAACCAAGCCCTTGCTACTGTACCTCGCATCAACAAAACCACCATGGGAGGTAGATCCTTCTCCTACCTGGCAGCTAAAACCTGGAACTCACTTCCCACTCACCTTCGCCTCACTCAGAACCACCTAGCATTCAGAAAGCAACTTAAAACTTGGATATTCGACAAGTAATTCCCCACCCTTCTTCAAGCGCCTTGAGACCCTCTGGGTATGTAGCCCGCTATATAAATCTTTTGACTTTGACTTTGACTTTGACTTTGAAATATGTAATTGAGAAAAGGGCGGTACGGGAATTGAAAAGCTGTTAAGAAGTATTTAAAGATGGATTGGGGAATTGAAGGGGTTCTAACATGTAAATAAAGTAAAAAATAGGGTAGTGCAACTGAAGCACAAACTAAAGTGTGCAGCTGTGAGTGTAAGCAATTAACTGAGTGGTTTGTTGGATAAATTGTATAAAGATGAAGTAATTGAGTCAATAGAATCCTCTTTATGGTGGTCACCAGTTGTGATGGGGTGTAAGGAGAACAAGAGAATTGCATATGTGCATAGATCTCAGAGGTGTAAAACAAGTCGATTTGGGTAGATGGACATCCATTGCCCAAGATTAATGAACTGGTAAAACTTCTTGAGGATGAGCCCAATTGTATCAAAACTTGACTTGTGGTCAGAGTACCATCAGTAGCGTTAGTTCAAGAATCCCACCACCTCATAGCTTTCTTTACATCAGTCGGTGTTTTACAATTTAACAGAATGCCTTTTGGTTTGGCATCAGCTGTGGACGTGTTTCAGTGTCTGATAACTAAAGTACTGCTTGGGTTGGATGGAGTCTCGACTTTTCAAGACAATATTTTGATATTTAGATAAAACTGAATGAAACACGTGTAGACTGAATGCGGTGCTGAAGGTACTCATGAAGAAGAGCATAAGACTTAGGAAAAATTTGTTTATGTTGAATGTTCGAAAATTTGAATATTTGGGTCATGTATTTTGTAAAGGAATTAGACCTCAACCAGGGTTATTGAAAGCAATTAAAATGTGTTCCTAGACTAATTAACCATGATCAATTATTGCATTCATTGGAATGGATATGTTTTATGCAATGTTCATTGAGAGTTTTGCAACAGTTGCAGAACCAATGTATAAATTGTTTTAAAAATGTGAAATTTGACTGGGGAAGTGAGCAAGAAGAGATATTCAGGAATGTCAAAAAACGTTGTGCTTTAATTGCCTCTTTTTATATTGCAGTAAAAAGACTTTGTATAATAGTGGATGCAAATAATGTGGGTATGGGTACAGTGTATAAATTAAAATCTTATGAACACCAGTATACACTTATGGAGAAAGAGATATAGGCAAAAGAAAAATCAAGCCGTATGTTTGGGGAACCAAGTTTATTATATGCATGGGCCATAAACCTTCGGTTCTATTTCTTAATGGATCAAATGTTACTTCTACTACATCTACCGCTAGGTTGGTGCAGCTCTGCTCTAAGTTAATGGAACATCTTTATGAAGAGGAACCCATGCCAGTTAAAAGGAACAAGAATACGGATTGTCTCTCTCATCTTCCTATGTCTGAAAGCATGGATGATGACATAATGAATGAGAAGACGATGTAAAAAATGTGGTAGATATTGTTGCATGGCTTTCAGAAAAGTTGGCTTACAGATTAGTAGCAGATAATAGAGAATGAGTGGAGAGGGGCTTTGTTTGAAGATTATGTTAGAAATGGGATTCCTGGTATGCACCCAGGTCAAGCAGGAACCACCACTCTAGTCAGGGTACGCTAGTTACACACTAAAAGATAACCTGTACTCACCCTCTGGTAGCTTGGCACAGAACAGTCAGGCTTATCTAAAGAGGAAATGTGTAAAGTATTTGTACAACACCGAACCAGTAACATCGTGAGTACACCACAAAAAGAATCCCCACAAATTGAGAAAATAGAGACTCCATCTGAGTACAACAAGACCAACACAACAAAAATCCAAGCAGTAGAAGTAGAGATATGAATTTTTAAAGATTAAATGCCAAAACAGTGCTTAGAAGTCGCAAGTGCTAAAAGGTTACTTGTGGTCATGCTAAGCCGGGGTAAATCCAAAGTACAGGCCAACTGCGATCGAGGGCAGGCCGGCTACAGGACTCAGACAGGTCCGTCTAACAGAGTACATTGGATGGAGCAAAGTGTTGATGATGAAGACTCGTGGTGAGGATGGAGGCGAGCATTGGTTCCGATCGACGCCGTCATTGGAAGCTTTGGTGATAAATCCCTTTGCTATGCAGGTGCTGTGCCGATGTTGAACCATGCTTGACCCTGCCTGCAGGCAGGTCGCTCCCCACGCCGCACAGCACCACCTATCTCTGTATTTTGTTCCTTCTGCCCCCTTGTACTGTATTGTTCCCACATTTCTCGCCCTCTGTTCTCCCCCGCCGGTTCCTGCCGCTGCATCCCCTGCGGCCCAGCCCCCCTCGTCTGCCATTGGCCTCCCTGCTCCCACCTCCCAGCTGCACCTCCCTCCCTCCTCCCCATCTATGGCAGACGCTGCGCTGCCCCGCCGCTGGCGCACCGAAGACGCGCCTGTCCGCGCCTGGACCACACCCGACCTGGACCGCGCCTGGACCACATCCAGCACCAGAACCCCCGGCCCCCGCGGATGCAACAACACCCGACTGCCCTATGATGCCAGCACCCTCCACGCACGCAACACCGGAAAAGAACACACTTGCTGCCGGGCCACCCCGAAGAACACCCAAGGACCCTTCACCTGCCGGAGCTGCAGCTTCACCAGCATCCGGCCAGCCAAACCGCCAACCAAGATACCCAACTACATCAACTGTATCCTCCTCAACACCCGCTCCACTTGCAAACACGCCGTCGAACTCTGGGACCTTTCCGATCCACCACCCCGGACGTCGCCTTCCTGACTGAGACCTGGTTGAACCCCGCCTCAGCATCAGACATTGCCATAGCCATCACGGAAGGCTACAAGATCACCCACAGAGACCGTTCCAACGGAGTAGGAGGAGGAATCGCCATCGTCCACAGGAACACTCTCAGAGTCTCAACCAACACCGACGACACCCTCAGCACCGCCAAACACATGCACTTTCTGATCCACACCGACCCCAACACCACCCTCAGAGGAACCCTCATCCACAGACCCCCGGACCCCGAGGGTAGTTCAGCGACTCCATCGCCGACTTCATTAGCATGCATGCCCTTGCCTCCACTGACTACATCCTCCTAGGAGACCTGAACTTCCACCTCGAGAACAACAACAACACTAACTCCACCTCCCTGATCGCCAACCTCGGACTCAGGCAGCTTGTGACAACACCCACCCACGACGCCGGCCACGTGCTCGACCCCATCTTCACCGCAAGCCACCACGTCTCCTTCAACCACACCACCGAACCCCACTGGACAGACCACCACTGCATCCACTTCACCTTCAGGAAGCCCACCACGCACCACAGCATTAAACAGAGGCCTCAACGCTGCTGGAGCAAAGTCTTCGAAGACCAGCTAACCGCCACCCTCACTCAGAACCCGCCCGCCAACTCCACAGATCCCAACACCGCCGCCCGCAACCTCAGACAATGGCTCGACAACTGCACCAACACCCTCGTCCCGCTCAAGTCACCCTCCAACAGCCGCACCAGCAAGAAAGCCAACGGGTTCACCGAAGACCTCCAGGCCTCCAAAACAACATGCCGAAAATTGGAAAAGAACTGGCTCCGCAAACGATCACCCTGACAGCTACACAGCCCACAAGAACGTCACCCTTAGACACCATCAACTCATCAGAGCCGCCAAGAGGACCGCCCAGATAACAATGCACACAACAGCAAAGAGCTCTTCAACATCGTGAATGAACTCTCCAACCCCAGCTCCAACACCAATGACATCCCGCCTTCGCAAGACCTGTGCGACTCACTGGCCACCTTCCTCCACCGCAAGATCGTCGACATCTACGACATCTTCAGCGCCACGACCACCCCGACAACCACCACCCCCACGACCACCACCACCACAAACCGCCTGCTATCCTGGACCAGTGCCAACAACGAGGACACCAGCAAAATCATGAACATCATTCACTCCAGATCACCATTAGACCCATGCCCTCACCACATATTCAACAAAGCCAGCACAGCCATCGCACCCCATCTCCGGAGAATAATCAACATCTCCTTTGAGACAGCAACCTTCCCGAAGAGCTGGAAGCACGACGAGATCAACGCCTTGCTCAAGAAACCCAAGGCGGACCCCAAGGTACTCAAGAACGTCCGAACCATCTCCCTGCTTCCTTTCCCGGCGAAGGTCACTGAGAAAATCATCAACAAACAACTGACCCGCTACCTCGAGGAGAACAACATCTTGGACCCATCCCAGTCCGGTTTCCGCAGCAACCACAGCACCAAAACCGTCCTCATCGCCGCCACCCATGACATCAGTACCCTGCTTGACAACGGAGAAACAGCGGCCCTCATCGTCCTGGACCTGGCAGCCGCCTTCGACGCGGTCTGCCACAACACACTACGAACACGCTTACACGACGCCGGAATCCAAGAGAAGGCCCTGGACTGGACCACATTGTTCCTCTCCAGCAGAACTCAGAGCGTCCGCCTCTCCCTTTCCACTCCAAAGCCACCAAGATCATCTGCGGCATACCCCAGGGCTCTTCCCTCAGCCCAACGCTGTTCAACATCTACATGGCACCCCTCGCCCACGTTGCCCGACAGCATGACCTCAACATCATCTCCTACGCCGACGACACCCAGCTGATCATCTCCCTCACTAAGACCCTCACACCGCCAAAACCAACCTCCACGAAGGAATGAAGGACGTCGCTGAATGGATGAAGAACAGCTGACTGAAGCTGAACTCAGACAAGACGGAGGACCTCATCCTCGGCCCCACCCGCTCAGCCTGAGAAGACTCCTGGTGGCTGACAACACTGGGAACAGCACCGACACCCACCAACCACTCACGCAACCTAGGGGTCATCCTCGACGCCACCCTCTCCATGACTAAGCAGGTCAACGCTGTCTCCTCATCCTGCTTCAACACCCTCCGAATGCTCCGCAGGATCTTCAAGTGGATCCCCACTGAAATGAAAAAACAGTCACCCAGGTCCTCGTCACCAGCAGGCTGGACTACGGAAATGTCCAAGCTCCTTAGACGGCTGCAACACATCCAGAACGCCTCGGCACGCCTGATCCTCGGCATCCCCCGCTGGAGCCACATCACCCCCACCTGAGAGACCTTCACTGGCTCCCCATAAACAAGAGGGTCACCGCCTTCAAGCTCCTGCTCCAAGCGCACAAAGCTCTCAACAACACCGGCCCAGCATACCTCAACAGACGACTCAGCTTCAACACCCCCCCACCCGCCAGCTCCGCTCCACAGGTCTCGCCCTCGCCACAGTCCCTCGCATCCGAAGAACGACCGCCGGCGGCAGATCCTTCTCCCACCTAGCCGCCAAGACCTGGAACACCCTCCCCACAACACTACGGCGGACCCAAGACCTACTGGCCTTCAGAAGACTCCTCAAGACCTGGCTCTTCGATCAGTAACAAAAACCCTGCCCCCCCAGCGCCTTGAGACCCTAATGGGTATGTAGTGCACTTTATAAGTGTCTTGATTGATTGATTGATGCTGTCCGTCAGTGTCGAGCCTCGCCGGCAGTAGAATCACCGTTGTTGAGCAGCCACTGCTTTCACATTGAAAGCGATGCGTTGGTTCTAATTGGTGCAAAGTCTCTGTTGCATTGAAGTTGACATGGTAAAAGCAGCAAAAACTCACTTTTGACACCCAGAACTTGGAGAGGGCACATCAGGCAAAAGTAGAACTCACAGATGGCAGAGTCCAGCAGCACCTGCAATATTGAAGGAAGTCTTTTGTGTCTCTGAGACTTCAGAAACAGGAGGCAAGGCAGCAAGCCCTTGGAGATAACTTGGAGGGAAGGCAGAGTCCAGCTCTTCTTCCAGCAGAGAGTCATGGAGCAGCCGACAGCAGGACAACAAGCAGGAAAGCATTGCTTCCAGTAAAGCAGTCCAGTTGAGTCCTTTAAGCAGCACATCATTCCTTCTGACAGAGGTTCAGTTTAAGATCCAGAAGTGTCCCATTTTAGGGGGGGTCAGAGACCCAGTTCTTATACCCAAAAGTGCATTTGATATAGGGGGTGACTTGAAAGCAGCTCTCTGAAGTGCACAAGGATCCCTTACAACCCAGTCCTGTCTGTCAGACTATCGGTTGGGGGGCAAATCAGTTTTGTGTGGACAGGACACTATGGGGGTCATTAGGAAGACAGGCGGACTTAGTCCGCCCGCCATCCTATCGGGACTAGGGACTCCTCGCCATAAGGCGGGGGTCCCATGGCTGGAATTAGGATGCGGCCTCCACAGTGGCGGCCGCTTTCTGCATTTATAACATTGTGGCGGGCGGTGCATTTGCATACACAATGCGGCAGGCACCGCGCTGTGCCTACCGCATTGTATATGCAAATGCAGGGGGGTACCACAGGTACCCCCCGTGTGTACCCCCACCCCTACTTCACTTTGGGGGCCCATAGGGGGCCCCCAAAGTGAAGACCGCATGCCGATGCCGCCACGGAAAGGCACCTGCCCAGGCCCATCGTAATATGGCTGGCGGTGTCTAATAGACACCGCCACAATATTATTCCTTTTCCACCCCGGCCGCAAGGCGACCGGGCGGAAAAGCGGCGGACGGTCTTGCCGTCCGGCGAGGTCCTCCCCGCCATACTAATATGGTGGGGGGAAACGAGCGTGAATGTCGGGCGGATTGCCCCCGCCAGACCACCCTAAGGATGAGAGGTCTAACAGATGTTATCTCGAACAAGGCCATAAATTATATCAGGGATGTTGGCCTACAGAAGGAGCTTTGTCAATGACGTTCAAAGTTACAGTAAAGTAAAATCTGACTTGAAATTTGAGAGTGGGATTAATTTTTGGGATGATAAATGAATCACCCAATATAAAAGTATTCATTAGGGACATTTAGGCATAACTCTTCACAAAAAGGTTACCTGAAAGCTATCGGTGGTCTGTACTAGACAGGGAGATGTAAAGATAGGTGAAGAGGTGCAATGTATGAATAAATATTGATAAGAATTTACAACTGAGGACTTCCCTGATGGCTGAGGTTGGATGTCCTGAACGGTCAGTGAAATAAGTTATACATACATTTTTGGGTTCTTTTCATGCTCTACATCAAGGCCAGAAATTTGCTATTGTCCTGATTGACAACATGGCCGAATGGATGAAAGTGAGATTTGTCAAGAAACTGCAAACCTTATTAATATTTGTCACAAATGGATTTGCCAGAGAAGGATTTCCAGCTGAACTCCATTCTAATAATGGTGCGCCATTCATGTCAACAGAAATAAACGAGTTCTTGGGGAGTGCAACTACCAAGCAGAAGGAGAGCAGTTTATACATATTTAAAGAAATTGTCTTGTGGAAAGAATGACTAGAGTAGTGAATGAGTGTGCGTGGTGTGCAGTTGGTACGGTCTCAATGTTGAAGATTCTCTCAGATTTATATTGCGGCTCATCCGTAATACCCTATGTTATGTTATGTTATGTTAGTGCTATTTGTATTGCGCACGGCTGCTCCAGCGAAGGAGCGTCCCGGCGCACCGACAAGGTGGCGAACACAACACAACTGGGGAACAGAAATAATTATTAAGAAATTGGGGAGTGAAGGATTTAACAAAGCTCAGCAAATAAATGAGTTTTAGCGGCCTTGCGGAAGGAGAGCAGGTCACCAAAGGTCCGGAGTTTCAAAGGGAGAGCGTTCCAGAGTGCGGCTGCCCGCACCTTAAAAGAGCGACCCCCCACCCGACTGAGTTTGAACCGAGGGGCTACCGCTAATTCTTGGTCTAGCGAGCGCAGAGTGCGGCCCGGGATGTAAGGGCGCAAGAGTTGGTGCAGTAAGGGAGGTGATAGGCACTTCAGAATTTTGAAGGAAAGGCACAAAACTTTAAAGTGGATCCGCTGCCTAACGGGTAACCAATGCAAGGCTCGCAAAGATGGACCGGCCGAGCAAAACCTAGGAAGACCTACGATCGCTCTGGCCGCAGCGTTCTGCACTCTTTGAAGTCGGGTTAACTCAGCCTGGTTTAATCCTATAAAAAGGGAGCTGGCATAGTCCAACCGCGCCAAAACCGTTGCTTGCACCACCAATTGACGAGTTGCGTTACAGGGGTTGCACCTTTGAAAGCTCTCAGGCGAAGG
The DNA here is from genome assembly GCF_964263255.1 of Lissotriton vulgaris. Lineage (NCBI taxonomy): Eukaryota > Metazoa > Chordata > Amphibia > Caudata > Salamandridae > Lissotriton > Lissotriton vulgaris. The sequence continues at coordinate 1,942,243,550 of NC_141693.1, forward strand.
ATTGTTTGGAACCATTTATGTCTAGCAGGGCTAAGCAAGTTCAGGAAAGTTATGGTAGAAAGTGATTAGAGAAAAGAAATGTTGGGGAGTATGAAACAGAAGGTTGTGCAAAGGGAAAGATTTGATCTGATTAAAGGTACCTGTGTGAGAACTTTCCACAGGGATGATCTTGTGCAGATTAAGTTTGCTGATTCCAAAATCAGGAAGGGAAGAAAGTGGTTTGGATCTGTTGAGGAGGTTGAAGAAGTGACTGAGAATGCTAGAGCTGTGAGGCTGTCTAATAGTCAGTGGTGGAATTGTAGTTGAGTGGTTAAGATCAGAAGCAAGGATTTGAGTGTTGATCAAATGTGTGATAAGGGTAGAAGAACTCCTGAGATTCCACATGTTCCTGGTCAATCTTTGGATTCTATTAACAAGGAGCTAAGACAATATGAACTGTGTGGTGAACAACAACCCAGCCTGAAGATTTGAAGGTTCCCGAGCAGGTACAAAGACTATGTGATATATTAACTTTCTTCTGATCTACTTTTGTTTATTCTCTCGGTTGTAAGGACAATAATTATCTTCTTTCACTGGATAATTACTGTATTTGTTTTTAGATAGTTATCACATAATAATCGTTTGTTTTGTTTCAGTTTGTTTGCTATAAGGGGAGCTGTATTGTGTCCTTCAGTTCTCTTTCCCAGGCTTGGTTTTCCTGCTGTTCTGAAATGCTGATGGTTGTGAGGTCAGTGGTACAAAAGTGGGTGGTTTTTGCGGTTGTGAGGTCAGGCATTCCAGGAGAGCATGGAGCGGAGAGACTGGAGCTGTGAGGCCACGCTTGACGAGATAACCAGAATTTTGCACAACTCGCTGGCTTTCCTTTGTCCTCCTGCTGGCATAAATACAGTAGCATGTTGAACTTTTCTCCAAAGTGGACTCACCTTATTTTTTCCATTTAACAAACTGCCAAGCCATAGCATCTCGTACTTATGGAAAAGATGTGGACGTTTCCATTTTACAGGCAATACAGTTCCTCAAGTAATTCATGTCAAGTCCCTTGGACTTCATTAGCTCAATTTGCTTTAAGGTGAGGTTTTATTTTAAAAGGGTTTTTAAAGTCCAAATTTGTTTAACATAAAAAGTCACATGCAGAAAATTCAGGGAACTTCAGGTAGTTCCTGTATTCACATTATTCCCGGAAGTTCATAGGATAACAACTTTGCTCAACCCCACTGTTTAGAGTGCCATTAGAACCATCCTCGCACACATTTTGCGAGAGTGGGTTTGAAGTTTTGGCTCTTAATGTTTCTGTTTGACAACACCATCTTTAATTTTGGGGGGAGTCATTGTACTTGGGATCACAGGAAAAAATGTACTTCAGGATTCCAAACATTGGGGTTTAAGGTGTGGCAGACAAAAGGGGGTGTAGTCATGATAGGCAGAGTCATGAATAGTGACGTTTGACAGTCAACCTATATATTTTGTTTTTTTTAAAGTCTGCCACAAAGAAACTGGCAACAAGGAGAAATGTAACAGTAAATCTGTTTTGGCCTATTAACTGGCCACAAAGACTACATTTTAAAATATCTTCTGCGTTAAGGCATCAGCTCCAGAAATATTTTCAAAAACAAAAGTTGATGGACAGAATGCAGAACAATGTCGTACAGAGATCTGGGCCTCAATCCATCGTTTTCTTGCTCACCATGCCATTCCAGTTTGAACCCAGCCATATGCAAATCAGTCTTGACCCTGTGCCCCATGGGAACAGTCCAGCCTGAACTGTCAAGCCAGGTCCTCCCTGGACTGGAAAAAAGCATCCTAGTACCGGTTTCGGGCTTTACGCCCTCATCAGCCAGGATAGCTTGATTCCAGGGGCATGGAGAGCATGGGACTCACATCTGAGCATACCCGTCCCACTCGGGGTGACAAATGCAAAAACAACAGTTGATGGGCAGAATGCAGAACAATGTCATACATTCACCCCAGTACAGAGATCTGGGCCTAAATACATCGTTTTTTCGCTCACTATGCCATTCTAGTTTGAACCTAGCCATATGCAAATCAGTCTTGACCCTGTGCCCCATGGGAACAGTCTAGTCCGAACTGCCAAGCCAGGTCCTCCCTGGACTGGAAACAAGGATACTAGGACCGGTTTCGGGCTTTCAGCCCTCATCAGCCAGGATAGCTTGATTCTTGTTTCAGCGGATAATAATAAAGGTGAGATAACTCTGGTGGTTAATGCATTTGCAGAGAGATCTCTTTTTGTCTAGTCACAGTTTTAACTCATAAAATAGCATAGAAGGGTATTGTTCCTGCAGCAAAGCACATAAAGGAACAAGCTGATTACAGATATTTATTTTACGTAGGTAGGTAAGTGGGTTACTGCTTTTGGTACAGAAACAGAGGTTCCCCTTTGTTACTTCGAGTTCCTGAGTTGCAATCCTTCTAATATAGCAGTGAGCTATACAATGGGGTCAATGAGCTGCATGCAAACTTCTGGTCAAGGGTTTAGATCCCTATTGTTTTTTCTCAATCTGTTCTTATTTAAAGATTGGAAAGAAGGGTTTATTTGGGTAGTAATAAAGTTTTACTATTACCGACAACCCATATCACAAAGTATAACCTGACTTTGTGTTTCTCCCAACCATTCACTCTTAACTTATAATGTGTACAAGTATGGAAGATATGTGACTCCGAGCCCATAAAACCCTCATTATCATGTAACATTTCATGTACAATGATTTCTATACATGTATAATTTATTCTCTCTCTGAGTTTGGTATAAAGCACTCTGACACCCTACTCTGTAGTAACAGGGCATGCACATCTCTTACATGAGGGGAGGGGGGGTGGTGGGGGGGACTTTAGAAAGTAAAAAACATGCCTCCAAAACATAGTTTCTCTAGAGTACTTCTGAAGTGATATCAAGCTGTGTGCCTTTGTTTCATTCCATTGCATTGGCATCTAGGTGTTAGGCTTCAGATGGTTCCAGCCAAAGAGATACTTGAACACAAAAAAAGGGCTGATGGTCTTTCAAAGGAGGCCCGCTGGAAGTGAAAATAAGAAAGCCCCCTTGCCAACTGCAGGTTGCTGCTCCAAACAGAAAGCAAAAGACACACAGATGATGGATGGAATGCAGTGCAAATCATACATTCACCCCCAGTCAAGAGATCTGGGTGAACTCCATCATTCTTTTGCTCACAGAAAGCAGGCAATGTGTGAGCCCTGCTGAATTGTGTCCTGGTGACAGAAAATTAAACCAGGACAAATTCAGTATATTTCACTGGGCTGGCAGTATCCCATATCCGACTCAGGAATAGCTGCAGAAACCAGGAGCCAGCAGGATCCGCCTCATTTCCTGCACTTCTCCTTCAAGAGGTGACACTGCCTGAGCTCTGAGCACAGAATACTCATGGGTGTGGGAGTCCCATGGGGCTTTCCAACTCAAACTTTCACCTCCACCCATCAGCAGTGCACCCAGATCCTGGCCCACATATTAGCCTGGGTGTTTGCTCAATCCTAGGTGCTTTCTAAGTCGAAGTCACTGGGCCCAACCACATAAGTAGGTTACAAAACATGTAGTAAAAATCCTAAACAAAAGATAATACAGTCCTATACTACACAGGAAAAAGTGTGGCAAAACTATATCAGTTTTACAATAGGCTAGATACACTCAAATGCACATATAAAATAAATAGGGAACTAACACAATGTATACATGCAGTTACATCAAATAACAAAATAAAGAGTAAAAATTGTTTTAAAAAAAATCATGAAACATAATAAAGATTACATACAGTATAATTCATTGTAGCTAGCGCTGAACTGCAATGCCTCAAACATATTGCATCCAACTTGCTTTAGTGTAGTCCAGATTGTAAAAATTAAAGTGTGGCTTGCCTTAAAGTGAGATATTTCATTTAGGGGGGTGTGGCTGTGAAGTTATGCTGCTCATTGCCCAGGCATGTGCAGATCCCAGTTTGTAAATTCGCCTTTTTCCCTTAGGATTCTGCCTCTTGCGCTTCTACAGGGAGACATACCACTCATTACCAGATGCTCTGGGAACGTGAGTAGGTTTCGAGGGAGGGCTGAAATCCTTGCCCAATCAGACTGCAGCATACAGTCTTAGACTGCAGCATAGTGAGTCTTATCTTATGCAACATTAAACTTAATGCATAGGCAGCTGGCTCCTTCGTACATATACTGTGTGGTATCTATAGTTTTAAGATTACACTTTACTCACAGCAGGTAGGCGGCTCTTGTGTATGTACACTGTGTACTTTGTATAGTTTTAATGGTAAATCTTTACTCACAGGCAGGCCGGTTATTTAAATGCATACTATGTACGTTGTATAGTTTTAAGATTAAACTTTACACACAGGTGGGTGGCCCTTTCGTATATATACACTGTGTAGCTTGTATAGTTTTAAGATTAAAATGTACTCACAGGCCGGTGGCTCTTTTGTATGCATATTGTGTACTTTGTGTAGTTTTAAGATTACACTTTATGCACAAGCAGGTCACTTTAACTTATGTATACTGCTTATTTTTTTAAATGTTAAGGTTAAACTTTACTAACAGCAGGCAGGCGGCTCTTTGTATGTATACTGTGTACTTTGATTAGTCTTAAGGTAAATTTGTATTCACAGGCAGGCCGCTTTTTAAAATATATAGGGCCAGATGTATCAAGGCTTTTGCGACTCGCAAACGGCCTTTTTGCATTTTTTCATATGTATGAAAAAATCGCAATTTAAGGAAACGCAATAATTTGCGATTCCTTATATTGCCATAGCATTTAAGGAATCGCAAATTTTGGGATTCCTTAAATGATATGTATGAAACATTTTGAAATTGCGATTTTGTGTTAAGAAATCGCAAATTACCACCAACTTGTAGTTGGTGGTAATTTGCGATTTCTTCTAAAAATGCCCTATTTGGCATTTGTGTGGGTGGCATGTGACACACATACATGGCCACAGGGCATGTATGTGTGCCACATGCACACACATGTAGATTTCAAGGGTGCAGCAGGGTGTCTTTGAGACACCCCTGCACCCTTGAAATAATTCTCAAATTGTGATTAGCAAATTGCGAATTCGCAATTTGCAAATTATTGCACTATCATTCCTATGGGCCTCCTGGCCCATAGGAATGCATTGGAAATTATTCTTTATTTGTGAATTCGCAAAATGCGAATTCTCAAATAAAGAATAATAAGGAATCGCTAAAAAATAGCGATTTTGTACATACATTCCGTTTTGCGAATTCTAAATAGCGATTCACAAAAAATCGCTATTTAGGATTCGCAAAACAGAATCTGGATACATCTGCCCCATACTGTGTACTTTGGATAACTTTAAGATTAAATTTAACGCACAGGCATGCATCTCTTTCGTATGCATACAATGTACTTTGTATAGTTTTAAGGTAAACCTTTACTCACAGACAGGCTGCTTTTTTGTACGTATACCGTGTACTTTGTATAATTTTAAGATCAAACTTTACGCACAGGCAGGTTGCTTTTTCGTATGTATACTGTGTAATTTGTACAGTTAAAAGATTCAACTTTCCATACAGGCAGGCGGTTCATTCGTATGTTGGCTGTGCACAAGATGGCAGACACCGCGTGGTGCCTGTCACATTGTGCAGGTCAATGTACAACATGCATATTTGGCATTGCGGCGGGTGCTGCACAAAGTCCGCCCGCCGCAATGTTAAATATGCAGGATGTTACCGCCAGGATGGTGGTCGCATCCTAATGAACACAACGGGACCGCCGTACCTCTGGTGGGCGGTCCAGTTTATCGTTACAGTGGCAGGCGGATTTTGACCGCCCGCCATTGTAATGGGCCCCTAAGTATATTCCTTAAATTTCTCTGGCAGTCTCAGTGTCCTCCTACAAATATATGTGTCTGAGCCCTCCAAAGAAGCTGAACTTCCTTGTTGATTCTTTGACATTGCAGAAGGCATGGAGTCCACCAGAACAGCATCCTTCACCGCTTAGGGTGACATGTTCTAGATTCCGCCACTCCCCAAAGGACAGCTTCACAGCATTTCTCACGAGCTCAACCACAGTCACAGCTTGGACATATTGCAATTTACCTTATTTCACATTGGAAGGGACTCTGATTCTCAACACATCCCCCCAATTGAGCACCATAAACCCAGCCTACTTAGGCTAATCATACCTCTTGTGCTGCAGCACTGGGACACTCATTTCCACCAAAGCCTCATCCACCTGCCTGTCCTTGAGGGAGCACCCATTCAAACAAGCCAGTCTCAATACTTCCTGAGCATCTCTTTCTTGCAACGCTCTGAAGGGTGGTATCCCCAATGTCGAATGTAGGGTGCTGGTGTAAACAGTCTGGATCTCGAAGCACCCTGCAGCACAAAACTACCAGCACCATCAGTAACCCATTCATGCTCTCGGCGTCACCATTTCCTTGTGGATGACATAGACTGCACCTTCTATGATTAAAACAGAAGTGCCTCAGGAAATCTTTCTCTTGTTTTTGTTTAGGTGAACTGTACCCCATCATCAGAACAAGGGGGCATATTATCAAGGGATTTATCTCCGCTTTTTCGGCTTTAGAAGCCAAGAAAGCTGAGATAAAATTATCTCCCTATCAGCAACAGGGTGCTAACACACAAATTCGCATGTTAGCACCCTTTTTGTCTACGCTTCCCCTTGCATCTCTAATGAGATGCAAAGGGGGCGTTCCAGGGAAAAATAATAGGAGAAATGTTGTTAAGCGACATTTCTCCTATTATCAAGGATTTCGCTAACCCTGTTAGTGATAAAAAAAGCAGCGCTAACCGCGGTTAGCACTGCTTTTTTTACACCTGGGGTCTCATTTATGAAAAGTGACGCATCGCTGCGTGAAAACAGCGATGCGTCACTTTTCACTGCGCATTCCTTGCGACACCAATGATGCGTCATATTTAATGTATGACGCATCATGTCGCAAGGACTTACAGATACGTCAGTATTTCTGACGCATCTGTAAGCGCAAAAGTGACGCATTGCTGGAGTGTGTCACAAAAGTGACGCAACTCCAGCAATGCGTCCTTTCACATGGGGAAAGCCCCATGTGAAAGGGCTTGCGTCAGTCTTACGCCTGCTGTGAGGCAGGCGCAAGATTTTGACGCAACAGCATCCTAAAAGTGACGCAGTGAAATCTCATAGATTTCACTGCGTCACTATTACGAGGCTTTTTGCGGGGGAACGCCCCCTCTGCATACATTATACCTGACACAGGTATAATGTGGCGCAGGGGTTTGAAAAGTGACGCATCTACCTAGATGCGTCACTTTTTAAATATGGCGCAACAAGGCGCATGTTTTACGCTGCCGATGCGTCACAAAAAGTGACGCATCTGCAGCGCAAAACTGACGCAAGGCCTCATAAATGAGACCCCTGGTATTTTCCTGACTTAGCCATGATACCCTATGGAAGGTGGATATCATGGCTAAGTTTGTGAGCCCCTATCATCAAGCTAACGCCAAACTTTGAGAGATTATCGTTGGTTTTCCAGCGATAATCTCTCAATTGGCAGTTAGCGTGAGGATTTTTATCACTTCTGAGATAAACCTTGCTAATAGCAAGTTATCTCTGTGATTATTCCCAGCGATGCTTAGCGCCAAAAAAATCGTTGCTAAGCATCGTTAGCGATACATATCGCCTAACGTTGGTAATATGCCCCAAAGTTCATTAGGACATCCTTCCCATAAACACACATCAGTTAAAAGTTCTATCACACTTCTAGTATTGGGATCCTTCACAAATTGCACCTCTACCCATCTTGATCTGTAGTTGACTAATAACCAGTGCTCAATTTGAGCCTGTGGTTGCCGGAGGAGCACTTATTTTGTGAACTGTTACTATTTTCCCGCATTAGATATTCACAGAGAAAAACACACAGATCGGAAAAACAGAGGAAGAGAAAAAGGCAAAACAGTCACAAAGGGAGAAAGCAGGGCCCTGCAAGAGTGAGCTAAATAGGCAGGGAGTGTATAGCAGTGTATTAAAGAGGAATGAGCTAGGTTTAATGCTACCAGCTTTGGTATTCAATGCAACCAACATTTAATTGCAATGGTCATAGGCTTCGGAGCAGAGCTTTGGGCATTAGCACTCTTTCTTATATAAATCAACATCCTGAATACCACTATAGGTAACATCTGGGAAACATGCAATACATGGAATAACTGCAGGAGTCAATCACTAACTTCATGTAGACATGTTCGGGTACTCATACTTCCACCATGGGTTGAGAGTGAAACTTCTTGCGTGGAGCACAGTTTCACACCTTTAGTTCCACACCTCTTCCCATGCCTAGTCACCAGTACTGTTTTGGTAATCGCAACTTGTTAAGAGGTATACCATACTTAATAGTTTCACCCTGATCTCTTAAGGAGCTTCTAGCACATCCTCTCTGAAAAGCAGTCCTGCTTCAATGGACAATTCAGTTTCTGACTCTTTGTCCACATCTAACCTCACTGGCAGCATACTTTCTCTTGCGTCCCCCCAACCAAGTCTCTCACTTTATTTACTCATGAGTCATTCATTCATTAAATCTTTATTCGGTTACTTGCAGAGAACAACCATAAAAGCACAATTTAATATACATCATAAAAACAGATTGATAAAGAAAACCACATTGTCCTCAGGAATAAAACACAATTGATCTGTAGGTGAATATATACAACAATATCAGGCATTATCCCTCCATGCTGATTCTACATTTTAGGGCTAATTTTAAAAAACCGATTACAAATAAAGTGCATTCATTGTTTAGCAGCTGTAGATGACAGAGTGCAGGTTTAATCTGGGTAAAATTCAGTCTTTTAAGAAGAGGCCTTCTACAGTTCCTCCCTCCAGTTCTACTAAAAAAACAGCCATTGTCTAACCAACACATGCTCTCCATCAAACATTCACAATCATCCAACGCATGCCCGTCAACATTAGCATCCTCATTTTTGCACACCAGCAGCTTAGCATCTTCTTTTTTATGGTACCCTGGAACATGCTCAACATCAAAATGATATTCCATTGATTTCGTGCTCAGCCTCAACAATCTAGTTGTGACACCTTGAACGAGCATTGCTGCTACTAAAGATTTACAATCCATCCACAACTTGAACTTAGTGCTCCACACATAAGTTCTAAATTTGTGAATCACTCATACACTCACCAGCATTTTCCTCTCAGTCGCTGAGTGCAGATGAACACTACGGTACGCTCCCTCCCATCCTCTCTCTGGCCAAAATCGCTTGGGTCCACAATGATGGTGGTCCAATGTCGACTAAAGAGATGTGCCTGAGTCAGTGAGTGTTTGAGCTATAAGAGCGTATGTCTTTCGCACTTCTCCAAAGGACTTTCAATCCTTCTTTAACAACATTATTGGGTCTACTAGTGTAGCAATGTTCTCTTTTTTTTATACTTTATTTTTCCCAAGTTTCGCATACAGGAGTAAAAAGGTCAGTACATTGCAGAGTATAATATCAGCAGCAGCAAGAAGAGCCTACATATCAAAACAGATGGTCAGAACAACAGGTAATGATGTACATGGCGAATGCATTGCGGACAAGTATCAATGATAAATCAAATGTGAGCAAAATACAGAGTTACAATAGTAGAGTACCACGTCTCTCACAAAAGCTGAGATTTCACATGAAACACAGCAACACCAGTGGCAGATATCTAAGGAGGATCATAAAAACAAAGAACTGTATAAAAAGAAACTCGTCTAGCCCCCTCAGGAACAATCCCGTTTGATGTCTGTGAGGGTAGATCTGATCTAGTCTTGGCGATGTAATCCCTATAGATGCCCCAAATATCCACTTGACGTGACGAGCTAGGAATCAGAGTGGAGTTTCCTCGCAGTTTACATTACAGAACGCCAAACTACGAAGCCATGCCTCCCGTGTTGGGGATCTCCTACTGCCCCATAGCAGAGCAAACTCCCTTTTGGCCAGCAGAAAGCCCAGTGCAGCCAGTTTCCTGACCGTCCGAAGGAAATTAACCACATAACCCAGTAATGCGATCTCAGGGGTGGGTACTAGCTGCATGGAGAGTATATCGCCAAGTGTGGTATGAATCGAGGACCAGTAAAGGTGTATCTTTGGGCAAGTCCAAGAGAGGTGAGCAAAATCCGCAAAAGGAGCACCACATTTCCGACAGTGATGGGGCCTGCTAGGGTCAATTCTGTGCGAATGTGCTGGAGTGTGATACATTCTGCGAAGAAACTTAAAATGTAGAAGCTTATGCCCACTGTTTAAGGAGACCTCCTTAGTTGCCCCGCAGCAATGTTCCCATTGGTCATCAGTGATGGGTTTACCCAGGTCTCCCTCCCATGCAGCGCGCACCATGACGTCCGAGTTAGGAATGGATTCACTACATTGCTTGTATAATTTAGAGACCTAGGGCCCGATGTAGGTAGCCTAATTCTGGTCGGTAACGGCCAAAAATACAGAATTTCGGCAGTTACCGGCCAGAATTAGGCTTTTTATATGTAGGGGCCTAAATTCAGGATTCAGTAATTTACTGAATCGGTAATTTAAGGAATTGGTAAATTACCGAATTCTTAAATACCGATTTGGTAAATTACCGAATCCTGATATGTAGGGAGCACTCAAATGAGTGATTTTCCCATTTTAGGATTCGTTATTCACCACCAACTACACCCTAAACCCTAAAAAATGCAAATGTATGCAAATTATAACAGTGCCATGTGGCAGACATACATGCCCTTAAGGCAGTGTGCCACATGTGCACCCATGCACAACTCAAGGGTGCAACAGGGTGTCAAAGTGACACCCTGCCACCCTTCAATGTTTCCCCCCTTTTACCAAATCGGTATTTACCGATTCAGTAATACCCATTCATTCCTATGGGCCTTAAGGCCCGTAGAAATGAATGGGGAATACCGAATCGGTAAATACAGATTCAGTATTTACAGAATTTTACAGATTCTGTCAAATTTACCGATTGGATACCTACATGGCATTTACCGATTCTAAAATACCGAATCGGTATAATTCTGTATTTTAGAATCGGTAAATGCTGATTATCTACATCTGGCCCCAAGTGTGCACCAGTAGGATTTTGAATAAACAGTCTTAATGGTAGAGTAGGTTCAGGGGCAGTCGGGAAGGAAGGAAAGGTAGCCCGAAGCATGGAGTGCACCCGTGTCAAAACAAACGTATCCATAAAAGTACATTCAGAAAATCGGGCATCTTCCAACACCGCCCTCGGGGAATAGGTCACCTATAGTGCAGATGTGAAATTTTGCCATCGTGCGTCGAATCAATGTCTCACCCGGTATAGGGAACAAAGAGGGGTTAGGTAGAGGTAATGCCGGAGAATATAGTCGTTCAAGGCCCAACAGTCTGCGCAGTCTGTCCCATGCCCAGCACGTTGTCGATACCGTTTGAATGTCGTGGCGATCCCGAGGGAATCCGGTAGGTAAAATGTTGGAAAGAGGGCGAGGCAGCACCAGGTCAGCTTCAGGTTTCAAATATGGGATACGGGCGTCTGGATGAAACCGGGCATGAGTGTAACAGCATTGTGCTATCAGATAATATACATAGAAGCCTGGGACCACGAAGCCTCCTCTAGCATATGGTAGGGTCAGAATCCGCCAGCTAACCTGAGGCACTTTATCCCCCCAAGCGAGGCATAACAATAATGAACGCAATTGAGAAAAGAAGGTTTCGGTGAGCGGGAAGGGAATGTTATTAAAAAGCTATAAGAATCACGGAAGGACAACCATTTTAATATTGGCGAATCTCCTGGCCATGGACAATGGCAGGCGCAGCCATTTTACGATCTGAGTTTCTAGAGAACTGATCGCCCTGCCGTAATTTAGCCTAATCATGGTAGTGGTATCAAGATGGATCTGGACACCAAGATACTTGACCGAGTCTTGACACCATTCAAGTGGAAACGCACAGCTCCAGGCAGCAGTGCTGACAGTAAGTGGAAAAATGACTGACTTATGCCAGTTAATGTTGAGCCTGGAAAATTTACCAAAGCGGATTATTTCCAATATGAGGGGTTCGAGATTAAGCTGGGGCGTCCTAACATATAAAATAGTGTCATCCGCATAGAGCAAGATCAAAAGGGGGCCAGTGGAAAATTGCAGGCCATGATGTTGGTGTTTTTCTTGAAAATGGCGTACCAGTGGGTCCATCTCCAAAATAAAAAGCAATGGGGACAAGGGGCAGCCTTGTTGCGTGCCCCGAGACAAAGAAAATGGGACAGAAATAGTTCCGTTCAGCCGTAATCTAGCAGTTGGCTTGGTGTATAGCAAAGCCACTGTGGAGACAAAGCACTTGGGCATGCCCATACGCCTCATGATGGACAAGAAAAAAGGCCACTCAAGGGAGTCGAATGACTTCTCTGTGGAAGAAGAATAATGACTGCCTCCCTAAATGTTGAAGGAAGTTGGCCCACCTCTAGCTCCTCACCGTACACCTCAACCAATTGAGGAACCAAGATATCTTTGTAAGCTTTATAAAAGTCGGCCGAAAAGCTGTCAAGGTCAGGAGCAGATGAACCCTGCAGTGCCTCTATGGCCTCCAAAATGCTGTCCTGGCTAATGGGAACCGCCAAAAATCCTGCATGTATCTTTCTGAATAGACCATTGCAATCTGTGCAAGATAGTCACCCTGATCACACATATCTCCCAAGATTCTGGACCTATATAGCAATTTATAGTATGAAAGAAAGGAATCACATATGTCAGGAGTCGAATGTAGCAAGGTGTCATGGGGGCCGGTGATCTCCTTGATGTAAGATGAATCCCGAGGGGGGCGCAGGGTCTGAGCCAGCAATCTACCAGGCGTCTCGCCTTCTCTATAACACCGCACGGTGATGTGTTTCTGCAGGAACAATAACTCACGTTCAGCTGCTTCCCTAAACTCAAGCATCAGTGCTAGCCGTCTGGCCTCGCCTGTATTGGACGCGGTGACCGTTATTTCTCGGTCCTGAGCGGTGATGTGAGTTCAATGCGATCCAACGTGGGGCGCAAATCACTGAGCATTCCTGCATGTTTAGCAATACATACGCCTCTGATGTAGGTCTTGAACCCCTCCAGGAGAACTGCCCAGGTGTCGACCGAACCAGTGTTAAGTTTGAAGTAGTCCTTTATGGCATCTCGAACTTCCTCGAGAAAAATCGGATCCGATAATGCCTTTCCAGGAAAGCGCCATTGCCGTTCGAAGCCACCCGGTCTGGGAATTTTTCATTTAAGAACAACCGGAGAGTGGTCCGAAAGAGTACGAGGTATCGTGAGTAGCCCAACCATCCAGCCCGTGATTCCCAGGGAGACTAACCAATAGTCTAGCCTGGTCCAAGTGTTATGAAACCCAGAATAGTGAGTGAAGTCTGGGAGATGCGGGTGCAGTTGCTTCTCAGTGTCTATCAGGGAGAAGTGAGTGCAAATATCATGCAGGGCTTGCCGGGAGCGGGGTTTGGCATCAGAAGAGGTGGAAGTACTGTCCCTGGAAGGGACAACCAATAGATTGAAGTCGCCCCCCATAATCAATAATCCGGGATCAAGGGAGAGGAGCTGTACTTGTAGAGTGCGGAAAAAAGAGTTTGAGTCTATATTTGGACCATAAACCCTGATAAATGAAATCTTGTGTCCCAGGAGGGAACCCGTGACAATCAGAGTCCGACCCTCAACATCAGTCAAGCTCTTGTGCAGTGCAAAAGGGACCCGTTTGTGTATGAATATGGCAACCCCCTTGGCATACCGACTATAATTGGAGAAAAATCTGTGCAAACCCCAGCTCCTGGCGACGGAGGAATGGTCGAAATTGGACAGATGCATCTCCTGCATAAATACAATATCAATGTTGTGTCTGACAATATAGTTGAGGACTTGTCTACGCTTCTTAGTGTTGTTCAGACCCCTAACGTTCCACGACATCAGGGAGATCCCGGAAGGACCGGGCTGATGGCCTAATTTAACCATAAGAAAATCTTAAATACAACATGCAATTCCTTTGCCACATACTGACAACCTGAGCAATGATTCTAAACGTGCAATAAGATTGAACAAAAAAAAAACACCACCCGCCACCCAGCCTCAATTTAACCACAAAGAGGCAAACCTCAACTTTCTTAGTCAAACATGAGTGCAGTGTGAATATACCAATCATAGTAGGAGACTGATAAGCACATAGCAAAAATACCATACAAAACAAAAAACCTTTGGTATTCTCCATAGGGCGTGGCAACGCCACGCCGGTCGGGCAAAGAGCAATATTAGTTCTGAATGCAAATAAGAAAGACATGAACGTGGAAAACACAGCAGAGCACAGTGATAATATGTCATGGCAGTAAACCAGTCCCGGGATCGGAGAAGAGTTCAACGCTATCCTGCGAGCCCACCCGGGACGGGGAGCCAGCGCTCGGTTAGACAGCCGTCCCAGAGCGATTCCCCTTATAGTTTTGGCAAAATTCCTGCGCCTCAGTGGGAGTGTCAAAGATGCGAGCTCTGCCATCCACGTCGACCCTCAATCGTGCAGGATACAGCATGCCGTATCTGAGGCCCAAATTCTTCAAGGCAGCCTTTACACCATTGAATTTACGCCGTGCATCTTGAACCATGATGGTTAAGTCTGGGTAGAAAGACAATTTGTTCCCTTGCCACTGGATGTCTCCCATGTCTCAAGCTGAACGGAAGCAGCGTCTCTATCTCTAAAGTTCATGAGTCTAGCAATGATGGGGCGCAGGGGAGACCTGGCCAAGGACGGGGGCCCAATGATCGGTGAGCGTGTTCAACCACGGAGCCCTGTGTAAACGTATCTCTACCAAAAAGCTCTGTGAGAAGTTTTTCAAAAAGGATGTCCATACGTCCAGTGGAGGTCGTCTCTGAAATGCCAATGATCCTGATAATATTTCGGCGGCTACGGGCCTCTAAGTCCTCATTTTTGATGGCCACGTCCTTGAGGTTCTTTTCCAGCCTGTCCAGCCTTTACAGAGAGGAAGAGGAGCCATCCTCAATGTCTGGCACCCTGGTCTCCACCACATCTAGTCTTCGATCGTGTACTTGAATCTTAGATCCCATATCAGCCAATTTCTTGTCTAGGTCATCAAATCTGTTATCAAGTGACTTGAAACCAGCCCTCATTTCATTGAGCATGGCCGTGGTCAGTGAGGCCGAGCTCTCCTGGATGTTGGAGCACATGGCCCCATTAGCTGGGTCTGGGAGGGCGTCCGAGGTGGGGCCAGGGGCCTTGTCGAATTGCAGGTTGCGTTGGTTGGGGTCCTTCTTTCCCATTTCATATGCAGAGTAGGGAGGCTAATTGGATGACTGGCACGGGCAGGACAACCCGAGGGCAGAGAGGCACAGAGTGTGTGTGTGAAGGTGGCGGCAGCGGCAGCGTTGTAGGCCGCGGACTGAACTCTCAGTGGCTAGCAACCAGTGGCTTCAGCGCCAAGATAGGCCTGCTGAAGGATGTCAGGCAAGCAGGTTGGTGAAATAGCTGGAGTGAGGCAACCGGACCAGGTGCAGGATAGAAGCAGCACACAGAGAAGTAGGCCTGATGACAATGCGGCAGAGCATCTATGACCCCCTTAGGGTTGACAAATGGGGTCCAGGGCCACCAAGAATACCACGGGGAGACCGGCAAAGCGTAGAAGCGCCAGAGGCAACAACCTGCGCATGCAGGAAGGGTCTCAGCGAGTGACAGCCATCAGGGGCAGACCCAACTTCCAGGGATAACAGACGTCACTTAAGGCAAAGCAGTGGGGCGAAAATGGAGCGCCACCGCCCACTTGCCCACGCGTGCCCTCCCCAAGCCTGCATCCACAGATCACAGCAGTCAGTCAGCTCACAGGGGGGGCAGGGGGCGGGAGTATGCAAGCCCGGACAGAACCAGCGCCGCCACTGCTCGGAGAAAAGTGTAGGGGCCTCCGCACTAGCCCGCCTCGCCTCTCACCGCAGCCCACAATCTAGGCCCCGGCGCCGAGACGCCTACCAGGCCGGGAAAGACCCAGAGGCGTCCCACACATAGCGAGACCCATCCGGGAGCCACAGCGAGAGGGACGGGGGAGGAGAGCCCACAGAGGCCACGAGGGAGGAGCGCAGGGCAGTGCCGGACCCCAACCACGGCCGCACTCACCACACCAGTAGGCCGCTAGATCTGCGTCAGGAGAGGGCTGCAGGCCCACGCCTTTCCCTAGTTCTGGGCTGCTGTACAAAAGACTAACGTCAATTGTGGAACCCCATCCCTTTGGTTTCGGGGTCCCTCTCTCTTTTACTAGAGCTGCTGTACAAAAGCCCAGAGCGACGGCGCTGCCACCACTCGGCATCAGGATGTTCCACCAGTCATCAGGAGCAGATGGAGGGTGCTCGCTGTTGCTGGGAACGCGTTCGCATCGGGAAAAATGTAGTTTGCTTAGCCCGACTGGCGGAGCTTCTGCAAAAAGGCGGCCATATTGGTCGCCTCCATGGCCACACCCCCTGTAGCAATGTTCTTAACATATTTTTTACAGCACCCAGCCATTTTATCCATGACATGAACTGCTCTCTGTTTGCTGATGCTGGAGTTTCTTTGAAACCTTTTAATAACCCTAGCCTAGAACATACCCCATTCCCTGACACAATATGTCCCAAGTACTCTACCTCTCCGGCACCCAAGATATATTTGTCTTTGCTAAGCTGACCAGATTGTCTGAACCCCAAATTGCCTAACAGAATATGTATTATATCTGTAGGGCCCTATACAAGGTACTCATGTTGGCAAGGCCAATAAAACATACTTTCCAGCAGGTGGGGAGATACTCTTCATGAAGCGTGGTGAGAAGTAAAATATATTACATACTTGCAGCCCAACCTTACTAGTAGTTATATCTCAGGAGTAATGGTGAGTGGGATACAGACTTCTTTGAGCCTCATTTTAACTGCCCCAGGTAAAAGGAGACACAAGGGACTTCCCAAACTTTCAATGCATCATTGAAAGATAAGGAGCAACCAGGTACTAGGAAGAACCAGTATGAGATCTATGCATCTGGATCGAAAGGCAATAACTAAAGAGGCGTGTGGGCAATGTTTTGGTCACCTGTCGTCTGTATATTACTATTCACACAGTCGGCTGGTTGTGTACTGGAACATAGTTTCTTCTTTAGGGACAGTGTCTGGATTGAATCAGTGAACCCGGACCAGTAATTAATGAGACTGAATAAATCTGACCCTCTGGAGTTGGTGGGTGGGGAGGGAGGTGTGGGCCAGCTTCTCTCAACCCAATCACCAAACACTGGGGCAGAGAGAGAAACTACAATTCTCTAAATACAGATTTGCAGGGCCTCCTTTTGAGGTCTGCCTGGATAGAAACCCCTCAAGCCTCCCCATGATAGTCACACCATCAGCGAGGACCCTGCTGCCCAGAGGCCATACATTTTCCAGGGAACCATCTAAGAGGACACACGGCTCTTGAATGGAACTAATTTTTTTAGATTTATTGGACCTGATAATAGCTTCACAGTGCTATTCTATTGTGCCTGGCTTCTTCTGAGAAATGCTTCCCTGATGTCTCAGAGCTGGAGGACTCCACACATGAGAGGCAGCTTCAAGGCCATTAAGGGTTCAGTCCACCTGATAAGTCGGAGGGCTGGCTACACCCAGATACGCAGAATGCCAGGATACCTACCATAGTTCCAAAAACACAAAGAGCAAGGGTCAGCCTTAAATACAATGGAGTGGCACTAATTAAATAAACAACAACACACACGATAATTGTATGTGTATTTGTATAGCGCACTATCACTCATGAGGATATACTGGGGCTGACAATTACATTATTCAAAACTAAATGAGTACAAAGCTCCTACTCTACCTCTAATAAACCTTTAGAAATAATAACGCGGGTCAGTTAAGGGATGCTGAGTGGATGGGATGAATCGAGGGGTGGACCAGTGGCAAGTGCACAGGCAAGGGTGAGACCCAACCATGAGGTCTTTCCTCACCTGCGGCAGGTGCCTGGAAGGGGTTAATTTCACAAAGAATCATGTTTTCTGACACAGCTAGACTTGGTTGGTCTGTTGATGTGGTCCATTTCTGGATCCCTGGAACTGACCTAATTCTAGGGTTGCTTCTGTCAGTTGTCAATATTGTCTACTCTAAGTGTCGTATTGTTGAAGATGTTTTCTAGTTCTTGTCTGCTGTTGGAGCACAAACCTTGAGGCAAGAATGCTTGTAGAGACTTTTCTTCACATATATGTAGTGTTTGTATAGCAGCCACCTAGCCAAAGGGCAGTGGAGTATTGTATAGAGTCAAAGGTGAGCATACTGTCAATGAGTAATGGGAGAGGTAGCCAGGTTCTAGGAGCAGAAATGTACTATTACTGCATTGTGATGTAGTGTTCTTTAAATAGGTGAGTCTTCAATTATCACCTATCTCCAAAATTGGAGCAGCGTTGGGACAGTCCTGATGGATACTAGGATGTGTTCCAGATGCAAAAGGCCTGCTACCTTACTTTTTCCTCATCACTTTTTTGAGTCTGCGCTCTGACGATATTCTGGCTGTGAGTGTGCAGAGAGCCACAAGAGATGGTGAGCTTGTTTGCAATATAAGCAGGCTCGCTAGTCATGATGGCTTTAGAAATGATGCTGCTGTTTTAGATCATCGTGTGAACCGACAAGGGGGGCCAGTGGACCTTCATCTAAATAGGGGTGATGTCATCATATTCTTCGGGCCCTGGGTGGAACCAAATATGGAGTCTGGGATGCCATGAAGCAAGGCATTACTACATCCAGATATGAGAGTAGGGAGACATGAACAGCAGTTCAGAAGTCCCTTCTGGAAGAAGCAGTTTACTTTCTTTAGAAAAGAGAGTTGGTATTAGGCCATCTTTATTTTTTGGGCATTTTGTTTTTGCAGTTTTACATAGAACAAACCTAGCTCAATTAAAATAATTTACAAGAGAACTGGACATTACACATTTCTTTAGGCACCAAGGGCCACATTGTAGAAAGTGCCCCGGGGTGTAACATGCAAAACCAGCAGTTGATGGACAGAATGCAGAACAATGTCATACATTCACCCCAGTACCGAGATCTGGGCCTAAATCCATCGTTTTTTTGGACTCGACACCACCCCAGTGGCCATATGCAAATGTAAATGTAAATGTATGTGTCTTGTAAAGCGCACTGCTGCCCTGAGGCGTCGTGGCGCTGTAGACCGCTGGGGAACCCGTCCTGGCTATCCCTGTGAGATGGTCCCTAATGGGTATCTCCAAGGTGAAACCAGGCATCCCCGGCGAATGTGGGGGGCCGTTGTAGAGCAAAGGCCCAGAGTTGCCGAGTGTGATCCCTGGTTAGAGTAGGCACCGAAGCGAGAATTATCGAGTCCGTTTGACCCTGGTCCACGACCCTGCCGCGTCGGGAATTGAACCCTGGTCCCGGCCCGTTCTCTGCTTCCAGGTCTGCCACCTCTAACCAGTGAGCCACACCACTCCACTAAATCAGCCTTGACCCTGTGCCTCATGGGGACAGTAGAGCCCGAACTGCCAAGCCATGTCTTTACTGGACCGGAATCAAGCATCCTAGGACCGGTTTCTGGCTATCAGCCGTCTTCAGCCAGGATAGCTTGACTCCTGTGGTGTGGAGAGCATGGGAGTCACGTCTGAGCATACCCATCCCACTCGAGGTGACAAATGCAAAACCAACAGTTGATGGACAGAATGCAGAACAATGTCATACATTCACCCCAGTACAGTGATCTGGGCCTAAATCCATCGTTTTCTTGCACTCTACACCACCCCAGTTCAGACATGGCCATATGCAAATCAGCCTTGACCCTGTGCCTCATGGGAACAGTCCAGCCCGAACTGCCAAGCCATGTCTTTACTGGACCGGAATCAAGCATCCTAGGACCGGTTTCTGGCTATCAGCCGTCTTCAGCAAGGATAGCTTGACTCCAGTGGTGTGGAGAGCATGGGACTCACGTCTGAGCATACCCATCCCACTCGGGGTGACAAATGCAAAACCAACAGTTGATGGACAGAATGCAGAACAATGTCATACATTCACCCCAGTCCTGAGATCTGGGTCTAAATCCATCGTTTTTTTGCACTCCACAACACCCCAGTTCAGACATGGCCATATGCAAATCAGCCTTGACCCTGTGCCTCATGGGAACAGTCCAGCCCGAACTGCCAAGCCATGTCTTTACTGGACCGGAATCAAGCATCCAAGGACCGGTTTGTGGCTCTCAGCCGTCTTCAGCCAGGATAGCTTGACTCCAGTGGTGTGGAGAGCATGGGACTCAGGTCTGAGCATACCCATACCACTCGGGGTGACAAATGCAAAACCAACAGTTGATGGACAGAATGCAGAACAATGTCATACATTCACCCCAATACTGAGATCTGGGCCTAAATCCATCTTTTTTTGCACTCCACACCACCTCAGTTCCGACATGGCCATATGCAAATCAGCCTTGACCCTGTGCCTCATGGGAACAGTCCAGCCCGAACTGCCAAGCCATGTCTTTACTGGACCGGAATCAAGCATCCTAGGACCGGTTTCTGGCTATCAGCCGTCTTCAGCAAGGATAGCTTGACTCCAGTGGTGTGGAGAGCATGGGACTCACGTCTGAGCATACCCATCCCACTCGGGGTGACAAATGCAAAATCAGCAGTTGATGGACAGAATGCAGAACAATGTCATACATTCACTCCAGTACAGAGATCTGGGTCTAAATCCATCGTTTTTTTGCACTCCACACCACCCCAGTTCAGACAAGGCCATATACAAATCAGCCTTGACCCTGTGCCTCATGGGAACAGTCCAGCCCGAACTGCCAAGCCATGTCTTTACTGGACCGGAATCAAGGATGCTAGGAACGGTTTCTGGCTATCAGCCGTCTTCAGCCAGGATAGCTTGACTCCAGTGGTGTGGAGAGCATGGGACTCACGTCTGAGCATACCCATCCCACTCGGGGTGACAAATGCAAAACCAACAGTTGATGGACAGAATGCAGAACAATGTCATACATTCACCCCAGTACAGCGATCTGGGCCTAAATCCATCGTTTTCTTGCACTCTACACCACCCAAGATCAGACATGGCCATATGCAAATCAGCGTTGACCCTGTGCCTCATGGGAACAGTCCAGCCCGAACTGCCAAGCCATGTCTTTACTGGACCGGAATCAAGCATCCTAGGACCGGTTTCTGGCTATCAGCCGTCTTCAGCCAGGATAGCTTGACTCCTGTGGTGTGGAGAGCATGGGACTCACATCTGAGCATACCCATCCCACTCGGGGTGACAAAATGCAAAATCAGCAGTTGATGGACAGAATGCAGAACAATGTCATACATTCACTCCAGTACAGAGATCTGGGTCTAAATCCATCGTTTTTTTGCACTCTACACCACCCCAGTTCAGACATGGCCATATGAAAATCAGCCTTGACCCTGTGCCTCATGTGAACAGTCCAGCGCGAACTGCCAAGCAACGTCTTTACTGGACCGGAATCAAGCATCCTAGGACCGGTTTCTGGCTATCAGCCGTCTTCAGCCAGGATAGCTTGACTCCAGTGGTGTGGAGAGCATGAGACTCACGTCTGAGCATACCCATCCCACTCGGGGTGACGAATGCAAAACCAACAGTTGATGGACAGTATGCAGAACAATGTCATACATTCACCCCAGTACAGAGATCTGGGACTAAATCCATCGTTTTTTTGCACTCTACACCACCCCAGTGCAGACAAGGCCATATGCAAATCAGCCTTGACCCTGTGCCTCATGGGAACAGTCCAGCCCGAACTGCCAAGCCATGTCTTTACTGGACCGGAATCAAGCATCCTAGGATCGGGTTCTGGCTATCAGCCGTCTTCAGCTAGCATAGCTTGACTCCTGTGGTGTGGAGAGCATGGGACTCATGTCTGAGCATACCCATCCCACTCGAGGTGACAAATGCAAAACCAACAGTTGATGGACAGAATGCAGAACAATGTCATACATTCACCCCAGTACAGTGATCTGGGCCTCAATCCATCGTTTTCTTGCACTCTACACCACCCCAGTTCAGACATGGCCATATGCAAATCAGCCTTGACCCTGTGCCTCATGGGAACAGTCCAGCCCGAACTGCCGAGCCATGTCTTTACTGGACCGGAATCAAGCATCCTAGGACCGGTTTCTGGCTATTAGCTGTCTTCAGACAGGATAGCTTGACTCCAGTGGTGTGGAGAGCATGGGACTCACGTCTGAGCATACCCATCCCACTCGGGGTGACAAATGCAAAACCAACAGTTGATGGACAGAATGCAGAACAATGTCATACATTCACCCCAGTCCTGAGATTTGGTTCTAAATCCATCGTTTTTTTGCACTCCACAACACCCCAGTTCAGACATGGCCATATGCAAATCAGCCTTGACCCTGTGCCTCATGGGAACAGTCCAGCCCGAACTGCCAAGCCATGTCTTTACTGGACCGGAATCAAGCATCCAAGGACCGGTTTGTGGCTTTCAACCGTCTTCAGCCAGGATAGCTTGACTCCAGTGGTGTGGAGAGCATGGGACTCACGTCTGAGCATACCCATACCACTCGGGGTGACAAATGCAAAACCAACAGTTGATGGACAGAATGCAGAACAATGTCATACATTCACCCCAATACTGAGATCTGGGCCTAAATCCATCTTTTTTTGCACTCCACACCACCCCAGTTCCGAAATGGCCATATGCAAATCAGCCTTGACCCTGTGCCTCATGGGAACAGTCCAGCCCGAACTGCCAAGCCATGTCTTTACTGGACCGGAATCAAGCATCCTAGGACCAGTTTCTGGCTATTAGCTGTCTTCAGACAGGATAGCTTGACTCCAGTGGTGTGGAGAGCATGGGACTCACGTCTGAGCATACCCATCCCACTCGGGGTGACAAATGCAAAACCAACAGTTGATGGACAGAATGCAGAACAATGTCATACATTCACCCCAATACTGAGATCTGGGCCTAAATCCATCTTTATTTGCACTCCACACCACCCCAGTTCCGACATGGCCATATGCAAATCAGCCTTGACCCTGTGCCTCATGGGAACAGTCCAGCCCGAACTGCCAAGCCATGTCTTTACTGGACCGGAATCAAGCATCCTAGGACCGGTTTCTGGCTATCAGCCGTCTTCAGCAAGGATAGCTTGACTCCAGTGGTGTGGAGAGCATGGGACTCACGTCTGAGCATACCCATCCCACTTGGGGTGACAAATGCAAAATCAGCAGTTGATGGACAGAATGCAGAACAATGTCATACATTCACCCCAATACAGCGATCTGGGCATAAATCCATCGTTTTCTTGCACTCTACACCACCCCAGTTCAGTCATGGCCATATGCAAATCAGCCTTGACCCTGTGCCTCATGGGGACAGTACAGCCCGAACTGCCAAGCCATGTCTTTACTGGACCGGAATCAAGCATCCTAGGATCGGTTTCTGGCTACCAGCCGTCTTCAGCCAGGATAGCTTGACTCCTGTGGTGTGGAGAGCATGGGACTCACGTCTGAGCATACCCATCCCACTCGAGGTGACAAATGCAAAACCAACAGTTGATGGACAGAATGCAGAACAATGACATACATTCACCCCAGTACAGTGATCTGGGCCTCAATCCATCGTTTTCTTGCACTCGACACCACCCCAGTTCAGACATGGCCATATGCAAATCAGCCTTGACCCTGTGCCTCATGGGAACAGTCCAGCCCGAACTGCCAAGCCATGTCTTTACTGGACCGGAATCAAGCATCCTAGGACCGGTTTCTGGCTATTAGCTGTCTTCAGACAGGATAGCTTGACTCCAGTGGTGTGGAGAGCATGGGACTCACGTCTGAGCATACCCATCCCACTCGGGGTGACAAATGCAAAACCAACAGTTGATGGACAGAATGCAGAACAATGTCATACATTCACCCCAATACTGAGACCTGGGCCTAAATCCATCTTTTTTTGCACTCCACACCACCCCAGTTCCGACATGGCCATATGCAAATCAGCCTTGACCCTGTGCCTCATGGGAACAGTCCAGCCCGAACTGCCAAGCCATGTCTTTACTGGACGGGAATCAAGCATCCTAGGACCGGTTTCTGGCTATCAGCCGTCTTCAGCAAGGATAGCTTGACTCCAGTGGTGTGGAGAGCATGGGACTCACGTCTGAGCATACCCATCCCACTCGGGGTGACAAATGCAAAATCAGCAGTTGATGGACAGAATGCAGAACAATGTCATACATTCACTCCAGTACAGAGATCTGGATCTAAATCCATCGTTTTTTTGAACTCCACACCACCCCAGTTCAGACAAGGCCATATGCAAATCAGCCTTGACCCTGTGCCTCATGGGAACAGTCTAGCCCGAACTGCCAAGCCATGTCTTTACTGGACCGGAATCAAGGATGCTAGGAACGGTTTCTGGCTATCAGCCGTCTTCAGCCAGGATAGCTTGACTCCAGTGGTGTGGAGAGCATGGGACTCACGTCTGAGCATACCCATCCCACTCGGGGTGACAAATGCAAAACCAACAGTTGATGGACAGAATGCAGAAAAATGTCATACATTCACCCCAGTACAGCGATCTGGGCCTAAATCCATCGTTTTCTTGCACTCTACACCACCCCAGTTCAGACATGGCCATATGCAAATCAGCCTTGACCCTGTGCCTCATGGAAACAGTCCAGCCCGAACTGCCAAGCCATGTCTTTACTGGACCGGAATCAAGCATCCTAGGACCGGTTTCTGGCTATTAGCTGTCTTCAGACAGGATAGCTTGACTCCAGTGGTGTGGAGAGCATGGGACTCACGTCTGAGCATACCCATCCCACTCGGGGTGACAAATGCAAAATCAGCAGTTGATGGACAGAATGCAGAACAATGTCATACATTCACCCCAGTCCTGAGATCTGGGTCTAAATCCATCGTTTTTTTGCACTCCACACCACCCCAGTTCAGACATGGCCATATGCAAATCAGCCTTGACCCTGTGCCTCATGGGAACAGTCCAGCCCGAACTGCCAAGCCATGTCTTTACTGGACCGGAATCAAGCATCCAAGGACCAGTTTGTGGCTCTCAACCGTCTTCAGCCAGGATAGCTTGACTCTTGTGGTGTGGAGAGCATGGGACTCACGTCTGAGCATACCCATCCCACTCGGGGTGACAAATGCAAAACCAACAGTTGATGGACAGAATGCAGAACAATGTCATACATTCACCCCAATACTGAGACCTGGGCCTAAATCCATCTTTTTTTGCACTCCACACCACCCCAGTTCCGACATGGCCATATGCAAATCAGCCTTGACCCTGTGCCTCATGGGAACAGTCCAGCCCGAACTGCCAAGCCATGTCTTTACTGGACGGGAATCAAGCATCCTAGGACCGGTTTCTGGCTATCAGCCGTCTTCAGCAAGGATAGCTTGACTCCAGTGGTGTGGAGAGCATGGGACTCACGTCTGAGCATACCCATCCCACTCGGGGTGACAAATGCAAAATCAGCAGTTGATGGACAGAATGCAGAACAATGTCATACATTCACTCCAGTACAGAGATCTGGATCTAAATCCATCGTTTTTTTGAACTCCACACCACCCCAGTTCAGACAAGGCCATATGCAAATCAGCCTTGACCCTGTGCCTCATGGGAACAGTCTAGCCCGAACTGCCAAGCCATGTCTTTACTGGACCGGAATCAAGCATCCTAGGACCGGTTTCTGGCTATTAGCTGTCTTCAGACAGGATAGCTTGACTCCAGTGGTGTGGAGAGCATGGGACTCACGTCTGAGCATACCCATCCCACTCGGGGTGACAAATGCAAAACCAACAGTTGATGGACAGAATGCAGAACAATGTCATACATTCACCCCAGTCCTGAGATCTGGGTCTAAATCCATCGTTTTTTTGCACTCCACACCACCCCAGTTCAGACATGGCCATATGCAAATCAGCCTTGACCCTGTGCCTCATGGGAACAGTCCAGCCCGAACTGCCAAGCCATGTCTTTACTGGACCGGAATCAAGCATCCAAGGACCAGTTTGTGGCTCTCAACCGTCTTCAGCCAGGATAGCTTGACTCTTGTGGTGTGGAGAGCATGGGACTCACGTCTGAGCATACCCATCCCACTCGGGGTGACAAATGCAAAACCAACAGTTGATGGACAGAATGCAGAACAATGTCATACATTCACCCCAATACTGAGACCTGGGCCTAAATCCATCTTTTTTTGCACTCCACACCACCCCAGTTCCGACATGGCCATATGCAAATCAGCCTTGACCCTGTGCCTCATGGGAACAGTCCAGCCCGAACTGCCAAGCCATGTCTTTACTGGACGGGAATCAAGCATCCTAGGACCGGTTTCTGGCTATCAGCCGTCTTCAGCAAGGATAGCTTGACTCCAGTGGTGTGGAGAGCATGGGACTCACGTCTGAGCATACCCATCCCACTCGGGGTGACAAATGCAAAATCAGCAGTTGATGGACAGAATGCAGAACAATGTCATACATTCACTCCAGTACAGAGATCTGGATCTAAATCCATCGTTTTTTTGAACTCCACACCACCCCAGTTCAGACAAGGCCATATGCAAATCAGCCTTGACCCTGTGCCTCATGGGAACAGTCTAGCCCGAACTGCCAAGCCATGTCTTTACTGGACCGGAATCAAGGATGCTAGGAACGGTTTCTGGCTATCAGCCGTCTTCAGCCAGGATAGCTTGACTCCAGTGGTGTGGAGAGCATGGGACTCACGTCTGAGCATACCCATCCCACTCGGGGTGACAAATGCAAAACCAACAGTTGATGGACAGAATGCAGAAAAATGTCATACATTCACCCCAGTACAGCGATCTGGGCCTAAATCCATCGTTTTCTTGCACTCTACACCACCCCAGTTCAGACATGGCCATATGCAAATCAGCCTTGACCCTGTGCCTCATGGAAACAGTCCAGCCCGAACTGCCAAGCCATGTCTTTACTGGACCGGAATCAAGCATCCTAGGACCGGTTTCTGGCTATTAGCTGTCTTCAGACAGGATAGCTTGACTCCAGTGGTGTGGAGAGCATGGGACTCACGTCTGAGCATACCCATCCCACTCGGGGTGACAAATGCAAAATCAGCAGTTGATGGACAGAATCCAGAACAATGTCATACATTCACTCCAGTACAGCGATCTGGGCCTAAATCCATCGTTTTCTTGCACTCTACACCACCCCAGTTCAGACATGGCCATATGCAAATCAGCCTTGACCCTGTGCCTCATGGAAACAGTCCAGCCCGAACTGCCAAGCCATGTCTTTACTGGACCGAATCAAGCATCCTAGGACCGGTTTCTGGCTATTAGCTGTCTTCAGACAGGATAGCTTGACTCCAGTGGTGTGGAGAGCATGGGACTCACGTCTGAGCATACCCATCCCACTCGGGGTGACAAATGCAAAACCAACAGTTGATGGACAGAATGCAGAACAATGTCATACATTCACCCCAGTCCTGAGATCTGGGCCTAAATCCATCGTTTTTTTGCACTCCACAACACCCCAGTTCAGACATGGCCATATGCAAACCAGCCTTGACCCTGTGCCTCATGGGAACAGTCCAGCCCGCACTGCCAAGCCATGTCTTTACTGGACCGGAATCCAGCATCCTAGGACGGGTTTCTGGCTCTCAGCCGTCTTCAGCCAGGATAGCTTGACTCCAGTGGTGTGGAGAGCATGGGACTCAAGTTTGAGCATACCCATCCCACTCGGGGTGACAAATGCAAAACAAGCAGTTGATGGACAGAATGCAGAACAATGTCATACATTCACCCCAGTACAGCGATCTGGGCCTAAATCCATCGTTTTCTTGCACTCTACACCACCCCAGTTCAGACATGGCCATATGCAAATCAGCCTTGACCCTGTGCCTCATGGGAACAGTCCAGCCCGAACTGCCAAGCCATGTCTTTACTGGACCGGAATCAAGCATCCTAGGACCGGTTTCTGGCTATTAGCTGTCTTCAGACAGGATAGCTTGACTCCAGTGGTGTGGAGAGCATGGGACTCACGTCTGAGCATACCCATCCCACTCGGGGTGACAAATGCAAAACCAACAGTTGATGGACAGAATGCAGAAAAATGTCATACATTCACCCCAGTACAGCGATCTGGGCCTAAATCCATCGTTTTCTTGCACTCTACACCACCCCAGTTCAGACATGGCCATATGCAAATCAGCCTTGACCCTGTGCCTCATGGAAACAGTCCAGCCCGAACTGCCAAGCCATGTCTTTACTGGACCGGAATCAAGCATCCTAGGACCGGTTTCTGGCTATTAGCTGTCTTCAGACAGGATAGCTTGACTCCAGTGGTGTGGAGAGCATGGGACTCACGTCTGAGCATACTCATCCCACTCGGGGTGACAAATGCAAAATCAGCACTTGATGGACAGAATGCAGAACAATGTCATACATTCACTCCAGTACAGAGATCTGGATCTAAATCCATCGTTTTTTTGAACTCCACACCACCCCAGTTCAGACAAGGCCATATGCAAATCAGCCTTGACCCTGTGCCTCATGGGAACAGTCTAGCCCGAACTGCCAAGCCATGTCTTTACTGGACCGGAATCAAGGATGCTAGGAACGGTTTCTGGCTATCAGCCGTCTTCAGCCAGGATAGCTTGACTCCAGTGGTGTGGAGAGCATGGGACTCACGTCTGAGCATACCCATCCCACTCGGGGTGACAAATGCAAAACCAACAGTTGATGGACAGAATGCAGAAAAATGTCATACATTCACCCCAGTACAGCGATCTGGGCCTAAATCCATCGTTTTCTTGCACTCTACACCACCCCAGTTCAGACATGGCCATATGCAAATCAGCCTTGACCCTGTGCCTCATGGAAACAGTCCAGCCCGAACTGCCAAGCCATGTCTTTACTGGACCGGAATCAAGCATCCTAGGACCGGTTTCTGGCTATTAGCTGTCTTCAGACAGGATAGCTTGACTCCAGTGGTGTGGAGAGCATGGGACTCACGTCTGAGCATACCCATCCCACTCGGGGTGACAAATGCAAAACCAACAGTTGATGGACAGAATGCAGAACAATGTCATACATTCACCCCAGTCCTGAGATCTGGGCCTAAATCCATCGTTTTTTTGCACTCCACAACACCCCAGTTCAGACATGGCCATATGCAAACCAGCCTTGACCCTGTGCCTCATGGGAACAGTCCAGCCCGAACTGCCAAGCCATGTCTTTACTGGACCGGAATCCAGCATCCTAGGACGGGTTTCTGGCTCTCAGCCGTCTTCAGCCAGGATAGCTTGACTCCAGTGGTGTGGAGAGCATGGGACTCAAGTTTGAGCATACCCATCCCACTCGGGGTGACAAATGCAAAACAAGCAGTTGATGGACAGAATGCAGAACAATGTCATACATTCACCCCAGTACAGCGATCTGGGCCTAAATCCATCGTTTTCTTGCACTCTACACCACCCCAGTTCAGACATGGCCATATGCAAATCAGCCTTGACCCTGTGCCTCATGGGAACAGTCCAGCCCGAACTGCCAAGCCATGTCTTTACTGGACCGGAATCAAGCATCCTAGGACCGGTTTCTGGCTATTAGCTGTCTTCAGACAGGATAGCTTGACTCCAGTGGTGTGGAGAGCATGGGACTCACGTCTGAGCATACCCATCCCACTCGGGGTGACAAATGCAAAACCAACAGTTGATGGACAGAATGCAGAACAATGTCATACATTCACCCCAGTCCTGAGATCTGGGCCTAAATCCATCGTTTTTTTGCACTCCACAACACCCCAGTTCAGACATGGCCATATGCAAACCAGCCTTGACCCTGTGCCTCATGGGAACAGTCCAGCCCGAACTGCCAAGCCATGTCTTTACTGGACCGGAATCAAGCATCCTAGGACCGGTTTCTGGCTCTCAGCCGTCTTCAACCAGGATAGCTTGACTCCAGTGGTGGGGAGAGCATGGGACTCACGTCTGAGCATACCCATACCACTCGGGGTGACAAATGCAAAACCAACAGTTGATGGACAGAATGCAGAACAATGTCATACATTCACCCCAATACTGAGATCTGGGCCTAAATCCATCGTTTTTTTGCACTCCACACCACCCCAGTTCCGACATGGCCATATGCAAATCAGCCTTGACCCTGTGCCTCATGGGAACAGTCCGGCCCGAACTGCCAAGCCATGTCCTTACTGGACCGGAATCAAGCATCCTAGGACCGGTTTCTGGCTATCAGCCGTCTTCAGCAAGGATAGCTTGACTCCAGTGGTGTGGAGAGCATGGGACTCACATCTGAGCATACCCATCCCACTCGGGGTGACAAATGGAAAATCAGCATTTGATGGACAGAATGCAGAACAATGTCATACATTCACCCCAGTACAGCGATCTGGGCCTAAATCCATCGTTTTCTTGCCCTCCACACCACCCCAGTTCCGACATGGCCATATGCAAATCAGCCTTGACCCTGTGCCTCATGGGAACAGTCCAGCCCGAACTGCCAAGCCATGTCTTTACTGGACCGGAATCAAGCATCCTAGGACCGGTTTCTGGCTATCAGCCGTCTTCAGCCAGGATAGCTTGACTCCAGTGGTGTGGAGAGCATGGGACTCACGTCTGAGCATACCCATCCCACTCGGGGTGACAAATGCAAAACCAACAGTTGATGGACAGAATGCAGAAAAATGTCATACATTCACCCCAGTACAGCGATCTGGGCCTAAATCCATCGTTTTCTTGCACTCTACACCACCCCAGTTCAGACATGGCCATATGCAAATCAGCCTTGACCCTGTGCCTCATGGAAACAGTCCAGCCCGAACTGCCAAGCCATGTCTTTACTGGACCGGAATCAAGCATCCTAGGACCGGTTTCTGGCTATTAGCTGTCTTCAGACAGGATAGCTTGACTCCAGTGGTGTGGAGAGCATGGGACTCACGTCTGAGCATACCCATCCCACTCGGGGTGACAAATGCAAAACCAACAGTTGATGGACAGAATGCAGAACAATGTCAAACATTCACCCCAGTCCTGAGATCTGGGCCTAAATCCATCGTTTTTTTGCACTCCACAACACCCCAGTTCAGACATGGCCATATGCAAACCAGCCTTGACCCTGTGCCTCATGGGAACAGTCCAGCCCGAACTGCCAAGCCATGTCTTTACTGGACCGGAATCCAGCATCCTAGGACGGGTTTCTGGCTCTCAGCCGTCTTCAGCCAGGATAGCTTGACTCCAGTGGTGTGGAGAGCATGGGACTCAAGTTTGAGCATACCCATCCCACTCGGGGTGACAAATGCAAAACAAGCAGTTGATGGACAGAATGCAGAACAATGTCATACATTCACCCCAGTACAGCGATCTGGGCCTAAATCCATCGTTTTCTTGCACTCTACACCACCCCAGTTCAGACATGGCCATATGCAAATCAGCCTTGACCCTGTGCCTCATGGGAACAGTCCAGCCCGAACTGCCAAGCCATGTCTTTACTGGACCGGAATCAAGCATCCTAGGACCGGTTTCTGGCTATTAGCTGTCTTCAGACAGGATAGCTTGACTCCAGTGGTGTGGAGAGCATGGGACTCACGTCTGAGCATACCCATCCCACTCGGGGTGACAAATGCAAAACCAACAGTTGATGGACAGAATGCAGAACAATGTCATACATTCACCCCAGTCCTGAGATCTGGGCCTAAATCCATCGTTTTTTTGCACTCCACAACACCCCAGTTCAGACATGGCCATATGCAAACCAGCCTTGACCCTGTGCCTCATGGGAACAGTCCAGCCCGAACTGCCAAGCCATGTCTTTACTGGACCGGAATCAAGCATCCTAGGACCGGTTTCTGGCTCTCAGCCGTCTTCAACCAGGATAGCTTGACTCCAGTGGTGGGGAGAGCATGGGACTCACGTCTGAGCATACCCATACCACTCGGGGTGACAAATGCAAAACCAACAGTTGATGGACAGAATGCAGAACAATGTCATACATTCACCCCAATACTGAGATCTGGGCCTAAATCCATCGTTTTTTTGCACTCCACACCACCCCAGTTCCGACATGGCCATATGCAAATCAGCCTTGACCCTGTGCCTCATGGGAACAGTCCGGCCCGAACTGCCAAGCCATGTCCTTACTGGACCGGAATCAAGCATCCTAGGACCGGTTTCTGGCTATCAGCCGTCTTCAGCAAGGATAGCTTGACTCCAGTGGTGTGGAGAGCATGGGACTCACATCTGAGCATACCCATCCCACTCGGGGTGACAAATGGAAAATCAGCAGTTGATGGACAGAATGCAGAACAATGTCATACATTCACCCCAGTACAGCGATCTGGGCCCAAATCCATCGTTTTCTTGCACTCTACACCACCCCAGTTCAGACATGGCCATATGCAAATCAGCCTTGATCCTGTGCCTCATGGGAACAGTCCAGCCCGAACTGCCAAGCCATGTCTTTACTGGACCGGACTCAAGCATCCTAGGACCGGTTTCTGGCTATTAGCTGTCTTCAGACAGGATAGCTTGACTCCAGTGGTGTGGAGAGCATGGGACTCACGTCTGAGCATACCCATCCCACTCGGGGTGACAAATGCAAAACCAACAGTTGATGGACAGAATGCAGAACAATGTCATACATTCACCCCAGTCCTGAGATCTGGACCTAAATCCATCGTTTTTTTCCACTCCACAACACCCCAGTTCAGATATGGCCATATGCAAACCAGCCTTGACCCTGTGCCTCATGGGAACAGTCCAGCCCGAACTGCCAAGCCATGTCTTTACTGGACTGGAATCAAGCATCCTAGGACCGGTTTCTGGCTCTCAGCCGTCTTCAGCTAGGATAGCTTGACTCCAGTGGTGTGGAGAGCATAGGACTCACGTCTGAGCATACCCATACCACTCGGGGTGACAAATGCAAAACCAACAGTTGATGGACAGAATGCAGAACAATGTCATACATTCACCCCAATACTGAGATCTGGGCCTAAATCCATCGTTTTTTTGCCCTCCACACCACCCCAGTTCCGACATGGCCATATGCAAATCAGCCTTGACCCTGTGCCTCATGGGAACAGTCCAGCCCGAACTGCCAAGCCATGTCTTTACTGGACCGGAATCAAGCATCCTAGGACCGGTTTCTGGCTATCAGCCGTCTTCAGCAAGGATAGCTTGACTCCAGTGGTGTGGAGAGCATGGGACTCACATCTGAGCATACCCATCCCACTCGGGGTGACAAATGCAAAATCAGCAGTTGATGGAAAGAATGCAGAACAATGTCATACATTCACTCCAGTACAGAGATCTGGGTCTAAATCCATCTTTTTTTGCACTCCACACCACCCCAGTTCAGACATGGCCATATGAAAATCAGCCTTGACCCTGTGCCTCATGTGAACAGTCCAGCGCGAACTGCCAAGCAATGTCTTTACTGCACCGGAATCAAGCATCCTAGGACCGGTTTCTGGCTATCAGCCGTCTTCAGCCAGGATAGCTTGACTCCAGTGGTGTGGAGAGCATGAGACTCACGTCTGAGCATACCCATCCCACTCGGGGTGACAAATGCAAAACCAACAGTTGATGGACAGTATGCAGAACAATGTCATACATTCACCCCAGTACAGCGATCTGGGCCTAAATCCATCGTTTTCTTGCACTCTACACCACCCCAGTTCAGACATGGCCATATGCAAATCAGCCTTGACCCTGTGCCTCATGGGAACAGTCCAGCCCGAACTGCCAAGCCATGTCTTTACTGGACCGGAATCAAGCATCCTAGGACCGGTTTCTGGCTATTAGCTGTCTTCAGACAGGATAGCTTGACTCCAGTGGTGTGGAGAGCATGGGACTCACGTCTGAGCATACCCATCCCACTCGGGGTGACAAATGCAAAACCAACAGTTGATGGACAGAATGCAGAACAATGTCATACATTCACCCCAGTCCTGAGATCTGGGCCTAAATCCATCGTTTTTTTGCACTCCACAACACCCCAGTTAAGAAATGGCCATATGCAAACCAGCCTTGACCCTGTGCCTCATGGGAACAGTCCAGCCCGAACTGCCAAGCCATGTCTTTACTGGACCGGAATCAAGCATCCTAGGACCGGTTTCTGGCTATCAGCCGTCTTCAGCATGGATAGCTTGACTCCACTGGTATGGAGAGCATGGGACTCACGTCTGAGCATACCCATCCAACTCGGGGTGACAAATGCAAAATCAGCAGTTGATGGACAGAATGCAGAACAATGTCATACATTCACCCAGTACAGAGATCTGGGCCTAAATCCATCGTTTTTTTGGACTCCACACCACCCAGTGCAGACAATGCCATATGCAAATCAGCCTTGACCCTGTGCCTCATGGGAACAGTCCAGCCCGAACTGCCAAGCCATGTCTTTACTGGACCGGAATCAAGGATGCTAGGACCGGTTTCTGGCTATCAGCTGTCTTCAGCCAGGATAGCTTGACTCCAGTGGTGTGGAGAGCATGGGACTCACGTCTAAGCATACCCATCCCACTCGGGGTGACAAATGCAAAACCAACAGTTGATGGACAGAATGCAGAACAATGTCATACATTCACTCTAGTACAGAGATCTGGGTCTAAATCCATTGGTTTTTTTCACTCCACACCACCCACGTTCAGACATGGCCATATGAAAATCAGCCTTGACCCTGTGACTCATGTGAACAGGCCAGCGCGAACTGCCATGCCATGTCTTTACTGGACCGGAATCAAGCCTCCTAGGACAGGTTTCTGGCTATCAGCCGTCTTCAGCCAAGATAGCTTGACTCCAGTGGTGTGGAGAGCATGGGACTCACGTCTGAACATACCCATCCCATTCGGGGTCACAAATGCAAAACCAACAGTTGATGGACAGAATGCAGAACAATGTCATACATTCACCCCAGTACAGAGATCTGGGCCTAAATCCATCGTTTTTTTGGACTCCACACCACCCAGTGCAGACAA
The DNA here is from genome assembly GCF_964263255.1 of Lissotriton vulgaris. Classification (NCBI taxonomy): domain Eukaryota; kingdom Metazoa; phylum Chordata; class Amphibia; order Caudata; family Salamandridae; genus Lissotriton; species Lissotriton vulgaris. The sequence goes on from NC_141693.1 coordinate 1,942,278,535, forward strand.
TGCCATATGCAAATCAGCCTTGACCCTGTGCCTCATGGGAACAGTCCAGCCCGAACTGCCAAGCCATGTCTTTACTGGACCGGAATCAAGGATCCTATGACCGGTTTCTGGCTATGAGCCGTCTTCAGCCAGGATAGCTTGACTCCAGTGGTGTGGAGAGCATGGTACTCACGTCTGAGCATACCCATCCCACTCGGGGTGACAAATGCAAAACCAACAGTTGATTGACAGAATGCAGAACACTGTCATACATGCACCCCAGTACAGAAATCTGGGACTAAATCCATCGTTTTTTAGCACTCCACACCACCCCAGTTTGGACATGGCCATATGCAAATCAGCCTTGACCCTGTGCCTCATGGGAAGAGTCCAGTCCGAACTGCCAAGCCATGTATTCACTGGTCCGGAATCCAGCATCCTAAGACCGGTTTCTGGCTATCAGCCGTCTTCAGCCAGGATAGCTTGACTCCAGTGGTGTGGAAAGCATGGGACTCATGTCTGAGCATACCCATCCCACTCGGGGTGACAAATGCAAAACCAACAGTTGATGGACAGAATGCAGAACAATGTCATACATTCACCCCAGTCCTGAGATCTGGACCTAAATCCATTGTTTTTTTCCACTCCACAACACCCCAGTTCAGATATGGCCATATGCAAACCAGCCTTGACCCTGTGCCTCATGGGAACAGTCCAGCCCGAACTGCCAAGCCATGTCTTTACTGGACTGGAATCAAGCATCCTAGGACCGGTTTCTGGCTCTCAGCCGTCTTCAGCTAGGATAGCTTGACTCCAGTGGTGTGGAGAGCATAGGACTCACGTCTGAGCATACCCATACCACTCGGGGTGACAAATGCAAAACCAACAGTTGATGGACAGAATGCAGAACAATGTCATACATTCACCCCAATACTGAGATCTGGGCCTAAATCCATCGTTTTTTTGCCCTCCACACCACCCCAGTTCCGACATGGCCATATGCAAATCAGCCTTGACCCTGTGCCTCATGGGAACAGTCCAGCCCGAACTGCCAAGCCATGTCTTTACTGGACCGGAATCAAGCATCCTAGGACCGGTTTCTGGCTATCAGCCGTCTTCAGCAAGGATAGCTTGACTCCAGTGGTGTGGAGAGCATGGGACTCACATCTGAGCATACCCATCCCACTCGGGGTGACAAATGCAAAATCAGCAGTTGATGGAAAGAATGCAGAACAATGTCATACATTCACTCCAGTACAGAGATCTGGGTCTAAATCCATCTTTTTTTGCACTCCACACCACCCCAGTTCAGACATGGCCATATGAAAATCAGCCTTGACCCTGTGCCTCATGTGAACAGTCCAGCGCGAACTGCCAAGCAATGTCTTTACTGCACCGGAATCAAGCATCCTAGGACCGGTTTCTGGCTATCAGCCGTCTTCAGCCAGGATAGCTTGACTCCAGTGGTGTGGAGAGCATGAGACTCACGTCTGAGCATACCCATCCCACTCGGGGTGACAAATGCAAAACCAACAGTTGATGGACAGTATGCAGAACAATGTCATACATTCACCCGAGTACAGCGATCTGGGCCTAAATCCATCGTTTTCTTGCACTCTACACCACCCCAGTTCAGACATGGCCATATGCAAATCAGCCTTGACCCTGTGCCTCATGGGAACAGTCCAGCCCGAACTGCCAAGCCATGTCTTTACTGGACCGGAATCAAGCATCCTAGGACCGGTTTCTGGCTATTAGCTGTCTTCAGACAGGATAGCTTGACTCCAGTGGTGTGGAGAGCATGGGACTCACGTCTGAGCATACCCATCCCACTCGGGGTGACAAATGCAAAACCAACAGTTGATGGACAGAATGCAGAACAATGTCATACATTCACCCCAGTCCTGAGATCTGGGCCTAAATCCATCGTTTTTTTGCACTCCACAACACCCCAGTTAAGAAATGGCCATATGCAAACCAGCCTTGACCCTGTGCCTCATGGGAACAGTCCAGCCCGAACTGCCAAGCCATGTCTTTACTGGACCGGAATCAAGCATCCTAGGACCGGTTTCTGGCTATCAGCCGTCTTCAGCATGGATAGCTTGACTCCACTGGTATGGAGAGCATGGGACTCACGTCTGAGCATACCCATCCAACTCGGGGTGACAAATGCAAAATCAGCAGTTGATGGACAGAATGCAGAACAATGTCATACATTCACCCCAGTACAGAGATCTGGGCCTAAATCCATCGTTTTTTTGGACTCCACACCACCCAGTGCAGACAATGCCATATGCAAATCAGCCTTGACCCTGTGCCTCATGGGAACAGTCCAGCCCGAACTGCCAAGCCATGTCTTTACTGGACCGGAATCAAGGATGCTAGGACCGGTTTCTGGCTATCAGCTGTCTTCAGCCAGGATAGCTTGACTCCAGTGGTGTGGAGAGCATGGGACTCACGTCTAAGCATACCCATCCCACTCGGGGTGACAAATGCAAAACCAACAGTTGATGGACAGAATGCAGAACAATGTCATACATTCACTCTAGTACAGAGATCTGGGTCTAAATCCATTGGTTTTTTTCACTCCACACCACCCACGTTCAGACATGGCCATATGAAAATCAGCCTTGACCCTGTGACTCATGTGAACAGGCCAGCGCGAACTGCCATGCCATGTCTTTACTGGACCGGAATCAAGCCTCCTAGGACAGGTTTCTGGCTATCAGCCGTCTTCAGCCAAGATAGCTTGACTCCAGTGGTGTGGAGAGCATGGGACTCACGTCTGAACATACCCATCCCATTCGGGGTCACAAATGCAAAACCAACAGTTGATGGACAGAATGCAGAACAATGTCATACATTCACCCCAGTACAGAGATCTGGGCCTAAATCCATCGTTTTTTTGGACTCCACACCACCCAGTGCAGACAATGCCATATGCAAATCAGCCTTGACCCTGTGCCTCATGGGAACAGTCCAGCCCGAACTGCCAAGCCATGTCTTTACTGGACCGGAATCAAGGATCCTATGACCGGTTTCTGGCTATGAGCCGTCTTCAGCCAGGATAGCTTGACTCCAGTGGTGTGGAGAGCATGGTACTCACGTCTGAGCATACCCATCCCACTCGGGGTGACAAATGCAAAACCAACAGTTGATTGACAGAATGCAGAACACTGTCATACATGCACCCCAGTACAGAAATCTGGGACTAAATCCATCGTTTTTTAGCACTCCACACCACCCCAGTTTGGACATGGCCATATGCAAATCAGCCTTGACCCTGTGCCTCATGGGAAGAGTCCAGTCCGAACTGCCAAGCCATGTATTCACTGGTCCGGAATCCAGCATCCTAAGACCGGTTTCTGGCTATCAGCCGTCTTCAGCCAGGATAGCTTGACTCCAGTGGTGTGGAAAGCATGGGACTCATGTCTGAGCATACCCATCCCACTCGGGGTGACAAATGCAAAACCAACAGTTGATGGACAGAATGCAGAACAATGTCATACATTCACCCCAGTACAGAGATCTGGGCCTAAATCCATCGTTTTTTTGCACTCCACACCACCCCAGTTCAGACATGGGCATATGGAAATCATCCTTGACCCTGTGCCTCATAGGAACAGTCCAGCCCGAACTGCCAAGCCATGTCTTTACTGGACCGGAATGAAGCATCCTAGGACCGGTTTCTGGCTTTCAGCTGTCTTCAGCCAGGATAGGTTGACTCCAGTGGTGTGGAGAGCATGGGACTCACGTCTGAGCATACCCATCCCACTCGGGCAGTTCGGGCTGGACTGTTCTCATGAGGCACAGGGTCAAGGCTGATTTGCGTATGGCCATGTCTGAACTGGGGTGGTGTGGAGTGCAAAAAAACAATGAATTTAGGCCCAGATCTCGGTACGGGGTGAATGTATGACATTGTTCTGCATTTTGTCCCTCAATTGTTGTTTTTGCAATTGTCACCCCGAATGGGATGGGTATGCTCAGAAGTGAGTCCCATGCTCTCCACACCACTGGAGTCAAGCTATCCTGGGTGAAGACGGCTGATAGCCAGAAACCGGTCCTAGGATGTTTGATTCAAGTCCAGGAAAGACATTGCTTGGCAGTTCGGGCAGGACTGCTCCCATGAGGCACAGGGTCAAGGCTGATTTGCATATGGCTATGTCTGAACTGGGGTGGTGTTAAGTGCAAAAAAACTATGGATTTAGGCCCAGATCTCTGTACTGGGGGGAATGTATGACATTGTTCTGAATTCTGTCCATCTATTGTTGTTTTTGCATTTTTCACCCCGAGTGGGATGGGTATTCTCAGACAGGAGTCCCATGCTCTCCACACCAATGGAGTCAAGCTATCCTGGCTGAAGACGGCTGATAGCCAGAAACCGGTCCTAGGATGCTTGATTCCAGTCCAGGAAAGACATGGCTTGGCAGTTTGGGCTGGACTGTTCCCATGAGGCACAGGGTCAAGGCTGATTTGCATATGACCATGTCGCAACTGGGGTGGTGGGGAGAGCAAACAAACAATGGATTTAGGCCCAGATCTCTGTACTGGGGTGAGTGTATGACATTGTTCTGCATTCTGTCCATCAATTGTTGTTTTTGCATTGTCATCCCGAGTGGGATGGGTATGCTCAGACGTGAGTCCCATGCTATCCACACCTCTGGAGTCAAGCAATCCTGGCTGAAGACGGCTGATAGCCAGAAACCGTTCCTAGGATGCTTGAACCCAGTCCAGGAAGACATGGCTTGGCAGTTCGGGCTGGACTGTTCCCATGAGGCACAGGGTCAAGGCTGATTTGCATATGGCGATGTCTGAACTGGGGTGGTGTGGAGTGCAAAAAAAAATGGATTTAGGCCCAGATCTCTGTACTGGGTTGAATGTATGACATTGTTCTGCCTTCTGTCCATCAATTATTGTTTTTGCATTTGTCACCCCGAGTGGGATGGGTATGCTCAGACGTGAGTCCCATGCTCTCCATACCACTTGAGTCAAGCTATCCTGGCTGAAGACGGCTGATTGCCAGAAAGCGGTCCTAGGATGCTTGATTCCAGTCCAGGAAAGACATGGCTTGGCAGTTCGGGCTGGACTGTTCCCATGAGGCACAGGGTCAAAGCTGATTTGCATATGGCCATGTCTGCACTGGGGTGGTGTGGAGTGCAAAACTAAGATGGATTTAGGGCCATATCTCTGTACTGGGGTGAATGTATGACATTGTTCTGCATTCTGTCCATCAATTGTTGTTTTTGCATTTGTCACCCCGAGTGGGATGGGTATGCTCAGACGTGAGTTCCATGCTCTCCACACCTCTGGAGTCAAGCTATCCTGGCTGAAGACAGCTGATAGCCAGAAACCGGTCCTAGGATGCTTGATTCCAGTCCAGGAAATACATGGCTTGGCAGTTCGGGCTGGACTGTTCCCATGAGGCACAGGGTCAAGGCTGATTTGCATATGGCCATGTCTGAACCGGGGGTGGTGTGGAGTGCAAAAAAACGATGGATTTAGGCCCAGATCTCTGTACTGGGGTGAATGTATGACATTGTTCTGCATTCTGTCCATCAATTGTTGTTTTTGCATTTGTCACCCCGAGTGGGATGGGTATGCTCAGACGTGAGTCCCATGCTCTCCACACCACTGGAGTCAAGCTATCCTGGCTGAAGACGGCTGATTGCCAGAAACCGGTCATAGGATGCTTGATTCCAGTCCAGGAAAGACATGGCTTGGCAGTTCGGGCTGGACTGTTCCCATGAAGCAAAGGGTCAAGGCTGATTTGCATATGGCCATGTCTGCACTGGGGTGGTGTGGAGTGCAAAGAAACGATGGATTTAGGGCCAGATCTCTGTACTGGGGTGAATGTATGACATTGTTCTGCATTCTGTCCATCAATTATTGTTTTTGCATTTGTCACCCCGAGTGGGATGGGTATGCTCAGACGTGAGTTCCATGCTCTCCACACCACTGGAGTCAAGCTATCCTGGCTGAAGACGGCTGATAGCCAGAAACCGGTCCTAGGATGCTTGATTCCAGTCCAGGAAAGACATGGCTTGGCAGTTCGGGCTGGACTGTTCCCATGAGGCACAGGGTCAAGGCTGATTTGCATATGGCCATGTCTGAACTGGGGTAGTGTGGAGTGCAAAAAAACGATGGATTTAGGCCCATATCTCTGTACTGGAGTGAATGTATGACATTGTTCTGCATTCTGTCCATCAACTGTCAATCAATCAATCAGGAGTTTGTTAAAGCGTGACTACTCACCCGTGAGGGTCTCAAGGCGCTAGGGGTGGGGGGAGGGGGGGTGCAGGTTCCATTCCATCAGGAGGGGGTCTCTCGAAGAGCCAGGTTTTGAGGTTTCTTGCGAAGATGGGGAGCGATGTTGTCTGTCTGAGGTGGAGCGGAAGGGCGTTCCATGCTTTGGCCGCGAGGAAGGAGAAGGAGCGGCCTCCCGATCTGGTCTTTCTGGTGCGAGGGACCACAGCGTAGGAAAGCTGGGCTGATCGTAGGGTCCTTTGGGGTGCGTGGAATTTGAGTCGGCTGTTCAGGTATGCTGGTCCGGTGCTGTGGAGGGCCTTGTGTGTGTGGGTGAGCATCTTAAAGGTGATTCTCGCCTCGACGGGGAGCCAGTGGAGTGTGCGCAGGTGCTGGGAGATGTGGCAGTGTTTTGGCAGGTTGAGGACCAGTCTTGCGGCAGGTTTCTGGATGTTCTGTAGCTTGCGGATGAGGTTTTTGTTTATTCTGGCGTAGATTGCGTTGCCGTAGTCGAGTCTGCTGGTGACCAGGGGGTGAGTGACTGTCTTTCGGTGTTCGAGGGGGATCCATTTGAAGGTCTTACAAAGGAGGCGGAGGGTGTGGAACCAGGAAGATGAGACAGAGTTGATCTGGCGGTCCATTTTGAGCTCGGAGTCCAGGATGATTCCCAGGTTGCGTGCGTGGTCTGTGGGGGTTGGCGGGTTTCCGAGGGCGGTGGGCCACCAGGTGTCGCTCCAGGCGTCGGGGTTTGGGCCCATGATGAGTACTTCCTTTTTGTTGGTGTTTAGTTGTAGGCAGCTGTTTTTCATCAATTTGGCGATGGCTTCCATGCCTTCTCATAAGTTGCGTCTGGCGGTGTTGGGCTCGTTGGATAGGGAGAGGATGAGCTGGGTGTCGTCTGCGTATGACACGATGTTGAGTCCGTAGGTTCTGACGATGGGGGCAAGTGGAGCCATGTAGACGTTGAAGAGCGTCGGGCTGAGGGAGGAGCCCTGGGGGACTCCGCAGGTGGTAGGTGTGAGGTCCGAGAGGAAAGGGGGGAGTCTGACCCGCTTAGTCCTGCCAGAGAGGAAGGAGCAGATCCAGTCGAGGGACTTGTCCTGGATTCCTGCATCGTAGAGTCTGCGTATTAGGGTGCGGTGGGAGACTGTGTCGAACGCTGCTGATAGGTCGAGGAGGATGAGGGCTACTGTTTCTCCTTTGTCCAGTAAGGTGCGGATGTCGTCTGTTGCGGCGAGGAGGGCGGTTTACGTACTGTGGTTTTTTCTGAAGCCGGATTGGGAGGAGTTGAGGATGTTGTGTTCTTCAATGAATGTGGCGAGTTGGCTGTTGATGGCTTTCTCAATGACTTTTGCTGGGAACGGGAGCAGGGAGATGGGTCTGTAGTTTTTGAGGTCGGTGGGGTCCGCTGAGGGTTTCTTCAGCAGGGGGTTGACCTCGGCATGGTTCCAGTCGTCGGGGAACGAGGCGTTCGCCAGGGAGCGGTTGATAGTGTGGCAGAGCATGGGTGCGATGGTGTTGGCGGCTTTGTTGAAGATGTGGTGGGGGCAGGGGTCCGTGGGGGCCCCTGAGTGGATTGACTTCGTTGTCTACAGTGTGTCTTCGGTGGTGAGGGCTGTCCAGTCATCAATCGCTGGTTTCCGGGTGTCGGAGTGGTTGGTGAGGGTTCAGTGTGTTGGTTGTCTTTGTCGAAGTTGTCGTAGATGCTCTTGATTTTGTGGTGGAAAAAGATGCTGAGTTTGTCGCAGAGGTCTTGTGAGGGAGGGATGTCAGTAGACTCGCTGGTCGGTTGGGCGAACTCCTTGATGATGCTGAAGAGTTCCTTGCTGTTGTGTGCGTGGGTTGAGATTCTGTCTTCAATCGCTTTTTTCCTCGTTTCTCTGATGAGTTGATGGTGGGCGTTGGTGGAGGCTCTGAAGTTGTTGTGGGCTTCTGTGGATTTGGTGTTTCTCCAGGTCTTTTCGAGGCGGCAGAATGTGCGCCTGGACTCTCGAAGTTCAGTGGTAAACCATCTGGCTTTCTTGGCACGGGTATTGTTGTTTTTCTTGAGGGGGGCTATGGTGTTGGTGCTGTCCGAGATCCATCTATGCAGGGTTCGGGCTGCGGTGTTGGGGTCGTCGTTTTCCGCGATGGTTGGTGTGGAGTTGTTGAGTGAGGAGGTGAGCTGGTCATCGGTGATTTTGGTCCAGTTTCTTTGTGGAAGCAGGTGCTGGTGTTGTTTTTGCATTTGTCACCCCGAGTGGGATGGGTATGCTCAGACGTGAGTCCCATGCTCTCCACACCACTGGAGTCAAGCTATCCTGGCTGAAGACGGCTGATAGCCAGAAACCGGTCCTAGGATGCTTGATTCCGGTCCAGTAAAGACATGGCTTGGCAGTTCGGGCTGGACTGTTCCCATGAGGCACAGGGTCAAGGCTGATTTGCATATGGCCATGTCTGAGCCGGGGGTGGTGTGGAGCGCAAAAAAACGATGGATTTAGGCCCAGATCTCTGTACTGGAGTGAATGTATGACATTGTTCTGCATTCTGTCCATCAACTGTCAATCAATCAATCAGGAGTTTGTTAAAGCGCGACTTCTCACCCGTGAGGGTCTCAAGGCGCTAGGGGTGGGGGGTGGGGGGAGAGGGGGGTGCAGGTTCCATTCCATCAGGAGGGGGTCTGTCGAAGAGCCAGGTTTTGAGGTTTCTTGCAAAGATGGCGAGCGATGTGTCTGTCTGAGGTGGAGCGGAAGGGCGTTCCATGCTTTGGCCGCGAGGAAGGAGAAGGAGCGGCCTCCCGATCTGGTCTTTCTGGTGCGAGGGACCACAGCGTAGGAAAGCTGGGCTGATCGTAGGGTCCTTTGGGGTGCGTGGAATTTGAGTCGGCTGTTCAGGTATGCTGGTCCGGTGCCGTGGAGGGCCTTGTGTGTGTGGGTGAGCATCTTAAAGGTGATTCTCGCCTCGACGGGGAGCCAGTGGAGTGTGCGCAGGTGCTGGGAGATGTGGCAGTGTTTTGGCAGGTTGAGGACCAGTCTTGCGGCGGTGTTCTGGATGTTCTGTAGCTTGCGGATGAGGTTTTTGTTTATTCTGGCGTAGAGTGCGTTGTCGTAGTCGAGTCTGCTGGTGACCAGGGCGTGAGTGACTGTCTTTCGGTGTTCGAGGGGGATCCATTTGAAGGTCTTACGAAGGAGGCGGAGGGTGTGGAAGCAGGAAGATGAGACAGAGTTGATCTGGCGGTCCATTTTGAGCTCGGAGTCCAGGATGATTCCCAGGTTGCGTGCGTGGTCTGTGGGGGTTGGCGGGTTTCCGAGGGCGGTGGGCCACCAGGTGTCGCTCCAGGCGTCGGGGTTTGGGCCCATGATGAGTACTTCTGTTTTGTTGGTGTTTAGTTGTAGGCAGCTGTTTTTCATCCATTTGGCGACGGCTTCCATGCCTTCTCGAAAGTTGCGTCTGGCGGTGTTGGGCTCGTTGGATAGGGAGAGGATGAGCTGGGTGTCGTCTGCGTATGACACGATGTTGAGTCCGTAGGTTCTGACGATGGGGGCAAGTGGAGCCATGTAGACGTTGAAGAGCGTCGGGCTGAGGGAGGAGCCCTGGGGGACTCCGCAGGTGGTAGGTGTGGGGTCTGAGAGGAAAGGGGGGAGTCTGACCCGCTGCGTCCTGCCAGAGAGGAAGGAGCAGATCCAGTTGAGGGACTTGTCCTGGATTCCTGCATCGTAGAGTCTGCGTATTAGGGTGCGGTGGGAGACTGTGTCGAACGCCGCTGATAGGTCGAGGAGGATGAGGGCTACTGTTTCTCCTTTGTCCAGTAAGGTGCGGATGTCATCTGTTGTGGCGAGGAGGGCGGTTTCCGTACTGTGGTTTTTTTCTGAAGCCGGATTGGGAGGAGTCGAGGATGTTGTGTTCTTCAATGAATGTGGCGAGTTGGCTGTTGATGGCTTTCTCAATGACTTTTGCTGGGAACGGGAGCAGGGAGATGGGTCTGTAGTTTTTGAGGTCGGTGGGGTCCGCTGAGGGTTTCTTCAGCAGGGGGTTGACCTCGGCGTGTTTCCAGTCGTCGGGGAACGAGGCGGTCGCCAGGGAGCGGTTGATGGTGTGGCAGAGCATGGGTGCGATGGTGTTGGCGGCTCTGTTGAAGATGTGGTGGGGGCAGGGGTACGTGGGGGCCCCTGAGTGGATTGACTTCGTTGTCTTCAGTGTGTCTTCGGTGGTGAGGGCTGTCCAGTCATCAATCGCTGGTTTCCGGGTGTCGGGGTGGTTGGTGAGGGTTCAGTGTGTTGGTTGTCTTCGTCGAAGTTGTCGTACATGCTCTTGATTTTGTGGTGGAAAAAGATGCTGAGTTTGTCGCAGAGGTCTTGTGAGGGAGGGATGTCTGTAGACTCGCTGGTGGGTTGGGCGAACTCCTTGATGATGCTGAAGAGTTCCTTGCTGTTGTGTGCGTGGGTGGAGATTCTGTCTTCAATCGCTTTTTTCCTTGTTTCTCTGATGAGTTGATGGTGGGCGTTGGTGGCGGCTCTGAAGTTGTTGTGGGCTTCTGTGGATTTGGTGTTTCTCCAGGTCTTTTCGAGGCGGCAGAATGTGTGCCTGGACTCTCGAAGTTCGGTGGTAAACCATCTGGCTTTCTTGGCACGGGTATTGTTGTTTTTCTTGAGGGGGGCTATGGTGTTGGTGCTGTCCGAGATCCATCTATGCAGGGTTCGGGCTGCGGTGTTGGGGTCGTCGTTTTCCGCGATGGTTGGGGTGAAGTTGTTGAGTGAGGAGGTGAGCTGGTCATCTGTGATTTTGGACCAGTTTCTTTGTGGAAGCAGGTGCTGGTGTTGTTTTTGCATTTGTCACCCCGAGTGGGATGGGTATGCTCAGACTTGAGTCCCATGCTCTCCACACCACTGGAGTCAAGCTATCCTGGCTGAAGACGGCTGATAGCCAGAAACCGGTCCAAGGATGCTTGATTCCGGTCCAGTAAAGACATGGCTTGGCAGTTCGGGCTGGACTGTTCCCATGAGGCACAGGGTCAAGGCTGATTTGCATATGGCCATGTCTGAACCGGGGGTGGTGTGGAGTACCAAAAAACGATGGATTTAGGACCAGATCTCTGTACTGGGGTGAATGTATGACATTGTTCCGCATTCTGTCCATCAATTGTTGTTTTTGCATTTGTCACCCCGAGTGGGATGGGTATGCTCAGACGTGAGTCCCATGCTCTCCACACCACTGGAGTCAAGCTATCCTGGCTGAAGACGGCTGATAGCCAGAAACCGGTCCTAGGATGCTTGATTCCAGTCCTGGAAAGACATTGCTTGGCAGTTCCGGCTGGACTGTTCCCATGAGGCACAGGGTCAAGGCTGATTTGCATATGGCCATGTCTGAACTGGGGTAGTGTGGAGTGCAAAAAAACGATGGATTTAGGCCCAGATCTCTGTACTGGAGTGAATGTATGACATTGTTCTGCATTCTGTCCATCAACTGTCAATCAATCAATCAGGAGTTTGTTAAAGCGCGACTTCTCACCCGTGAGGGTCTCAAGGCGCTAGGGGTGGGGGGGAGGGGGTTGCAGGTTCCATTCCATCAGGAGGGGGTCTGTCGAAGAGCCAGGTTTTGAGGTTTCTTGCGAAGATGGGGAGCGATGTTGTCTGTCTGAGGTGGAGCGGAAGGGCGTTCCATGCTTTGGCCGCGAGGAAGGAGAAGGAGCGGCCTCCCGATCTGGTCTTTCTGGTGCGAGGAACCACAGCGTAGGGAAGCTGGGCTGATCGTAGGGACCTTTGGGGTGCGTGGAATTTGAGTCGGCTGTTCAGGTATGCTGGTCCGGTGCCGTGGAGGGCCTTGTGTGTGTGGGTGAGCATCTTAAAGGTGATTCTCGCCTCGACGGGGAGCCAGTGGTGTGTGCGCAGGTGCTGGGAGATGTGGCAGTGTTTTGGCAGGTTGAGGACCAGTCTTGCGGCCGTGTTCTGGATGTTCTGTAGCTTGCGGATGAGGTTTTTCTTTATTCTGGCGTAGAGTGCATTGCCGTAGTCGAGTCTGCTGGTGACCAGGGCGTGAGTGACTGTCTTTCGGTGTTCGAGGGGGATCCATTTGAAGGTCTTACGAAGGAGGCGGAGGGTGTGGAAGCAGGAAGATGAGAGAGTTGATCTGGTGGTCCATTTTGAGCTCGGAGTCCAGGATGATTACCAGGTTGCGTGCGTGGTCTGTGGGGGTTGGCGGGTTTCCGAGGGCGGTGGGCCACCAGGTGTCGCTCCAGGCGTCCGGGTTTGGGCCCATGATGAGTACTTCTGTTTTGTTGGTGTTTAGTTGTAGGCAGCTGTTTTTCATCCATTTGGCGACGGTTTCCATGCCTTCTCGAAAGTTGCGTCCGGCGGTGTTGGGCTCGTTGGATAGGGAGAGGATGAGCTGGGTGTCGTCTGCGTATGACATGATGTTGAGTCCGTAGGTTCTGACGATGGGGGTAAGTGGAGCCATGTAGACGTTGAAGAGCGTCGGGCTGAGGGAGGAGCCCTGGGGGACTCCGCAGGAGGTAGGTGTGGGGTCTAAGAGGAAAGGGGGGAGTCTGACCCGCTGCGTCCTGCCAGAGAGGAAGGAGCAGATCCAGTCGAGGGACTTGTCCTGGATTCCTGCATCGTAGAGTCTGCGTATTAGGGTGCGGTGGGAGACTGTGTCGAACGCCGCTGATAGGTCAAGGAGGATGAGGGCTACTGTTTCTTCTTTGTCCAGTAAGGTGCGGATGTCGTCTTTTGTGGCGAGGAGGGCGGTTTCCGTACTGTGGTTTTTTTCTGAAGCCGGATTGGGAGGAGTCGAGGATGTTGTGTTCTTCAATGAATGTGGCGAGTTGGCTGTTGATGGCTTTCTCAATGACTTTTGCTGGGAACGGGAGCAGGGAGATGGGTCTGTAGTTTTTGAGGTCAGTGGGGTCCGCTGAGAGTTTCTTCAGCAGGGGGTTGACCTCGGCGTGTTTCCAGTCGTCGGGGAACGAGGCGGTCGCCAGGGAGCGGTTGATGGTGCGGCAGAGCATGGGTGCGATGGTGTTGGCGGCTCTGTTGAAGATGTGGTGGGGGCAGGGGTCCGTGGGGGCCCCTGAGTGGATTGACTTCGTTGTCTTCAGTGTGTCTTCGGTGGTGAGGGCTGTCCAGTCATCAATCGCTGGTTTCCGGGTGTCGGGGGTGGTTGGTGAGGGTTCAGTGTGTTGGTTGTCTTCGTCGAAGTTGTCGTAGATGCTCTTGATTTTGTGGTGGAAAAAGATGCTGAGTTTGTCGCAGAGGTCTTGTGAGGGAGGGATGTCGGTAGACTCGCTGGTGGGTTGGGCGAACTCCTTGATGATGCTGAAGAGTTCCTTGCTGTTGTGTGCGTGGGTGGAGATTCTGTCTTCAATCGCTTTTTTCCTCGTTTCTCTGATGAGTTGATGGTGGGCGTTGGTGGCGGCTCTGAAGTTGTTGTGGGCTTCTGTGGATTTGGTGTTTCTCCAGGTCTTTTCGAGGCGGCAGCATGTGCGCCTGGACTCTCGAAGTTCGGTGGTAAACCATCTGGCTTTCTTGGCACGGGTATTGTTGTTTTTCTTGAGGGGGGCTATGGTGTTGGTGCTGTCCGAGATCCATCTATGCAGGGTTCGGGCTGCGGTGTTGGGGTTGTCCGTTTCCCGCGATGGTTGAGGTGGAGTTGTTGAGTGAGGAGGTGAGCTGGTCATCAGTGATTTTGGTCCAGTTTCTTTGTGGGAGCAGGTGCTGGTGTTGTTTTTGCATTTGTCACCCCGAGTGGGATGGGTATGCTCAGACGTGAGTCCCATGCTCTCCACACCACTGGAGTCAAGCTATCCTGGCTAAAGACGGCTGATAGCCAGAAACCGGTCCTAGGATGCTTGATTCCGGTCCAGTAAAGATATGGCTTGGCAGTTCGGGCGGGACTGTTCCCATGAGGCACAGGGTCAAGGCTGATTTGCATATGGCCATGTCTGAACCGGGGGTGGTGTGGAGTGCAAAAAAACGATGGATTTAGGCCCAGATCTCTGTACTGGGGTGAATGTATGACATTGTTCTGCATTCTGTCCATCAATTGTTGTTTTTGCATTTGTCACCCCGAGTGGGATGGGTATGCTCAGACGCGAGTCCCATGCTCTCCACACCACTGGAGTCAAGCTGTCCTGGCTAAAGACGGCTGATTGCCAGAAACCGGTCATAGGATGCTTGATTCCAGTCCAGGAAAGACATGGCTTGGCAGTTCGGGCTGGACTGTTCCCATGAGGCACAGGTTAAAGGCTGATTTGCATATGGCCATGTCTGAACTGGGGTGGTGTGGAGTACAAAAAACATCAATGGATTTAGGCCCAGATCTCTGTACTGGGGTGAATGTATGACATTGTTCTGCATTCTGTCCATCAATTGTTGTTTTTGCCGGGGTGTAACAGGCATGTGCACCAGCTTTGTACATCCCCGGTGAACTTTGGTATTACAGAAGGGGCCATCGATGCTTGTGTGGCCCCCTCTGTAATACAGGTAGTGCTGGCCAACATGTAGCTGCAGTACCATCTCAAGAGGGCATTCCCTCAATTGCATGGGGGCATGGCCCATGCAAATGAGGAAATCTCTTTGCCTCTGTGCCCGTGTGTTATAGACACAGGCACAAAGGGAAATAAGCTGTCAGAAAGTGCACTAGAAGTGCCCCAGATTGGCAAGAGGGTCCTATGGACCCCCAAGACATCCCCTTGCAGGTGGGTGCAGTCACTCGCTCCACCCGCCTTCAAGGGCATCTCTAATCCCTCTTGAAAGTGCAGGCGGGTTGCTGTCTGCACAGTGAAACACGAAGCTGCTTTGAAGAAGCAGCTCCCTTTACATTTGAATGCACTGCGCCCAGGGCAGCACAACTTCATGACTGCCGTGAGGGCAGCGCATTCTTAATAATATGGCACACTTTTGCTGATTGTGCACAGTGGATCTATTTAAAGGTGCACCATTGCACAAACAAAAAAAGTGTTTCTATCTGTAATAGGGCCCCAGGCATTTGAGTGATTTGCCCAGAATCATGGGATTTTGAACCAAGGTCAGGATTTGAACCTGTTCAACAGTTCCACAGTCAGCAGCTTCACCTGCTAGGCTACATCTCCTTCCTCCTCCATGTTTCTTGAAGGTGACGTTGGTGTCCAGGGTAAATCCAAGTGACTTGGCATTTGACGAAAGCTAGGGTTCAGGTTCATCAAGGTTCATGTCATTAATCCAGAGTTGAACTCATTCTTGCTAGTTGTTCTTGGTAAATAACAGGAAATCTGTCGTTCTGTATTGTTGGTTTTTAGTTTCAGGCAGAAGCTCAACATCCAGGTCTGGGTGAGGTGCAGGCAGTGTTTGAGGCATTAGATGCTGCCACATCCACATGTGGCTTTTGTTGCATTCCCTTGAACTGGATGACAACAGTGGTAGTCGATACTCCACAGTCATTATATGTGCTGGCTGATATTATTGACCTCAATGTTGTGACATAAACCCTTCTGCGGTATTATACACAAATGAGTACACATTTTTCTCTCCAAAATCCAGCTCTTGCTAGAGATTGAGGGTCCTATTTACAAACCTGTTTGTGTGTTTAATTGAACATTACACAAGTTAATAGCCTTATTCAGGAGGTCAGAACCAGTTTTCGCTTTGCAACGGCTGGTTTTAGACTCATATTTACTCACACAAAGGTTTCCGTGAGGGGCACGGATGAGATTGAATCTTGATCCAGGTTGTAGTGTCTTGCGAGTTAGAAATGATGAAATCCTTTTTGGCTCCTGAGGGACTCCCTAGAACTGTGTTGTAATTGTTAGACCAATATGCATTGAAGGCTGGTTTAGAATGTTGAGTTCCCAGTTACACGCACATGAATAAAGAGTTACAAACTTAAGCTCTCTGTGTGGCATACTCATTGGCAGGTACCCAGGCTGGGGAGAACACTACACAGGACACTGAAAATGTATAAACACCTCACAGATTTCAAGGCATAACTTGGCAACATATTATGAGTCTCTGCAATCAGCAAATCTTCACCCAAATAAGGCGGGAAGTTTCCAAGTGCAGATCTACCCATTTGTTTTGTAATAAGATAATGAGAGGGAAGATAGGAGGGAACTATGTAAACCCTGGCACACATACACACAATACATGCTTATGCACACACATAAACAGACAGATGCACATACAAGCAAACATGCTTAACTATTGAGGACATATCTCTGAAGGATTAGGAAATCACCAATGTCATTACCCGGCATTACAGCCCTGCCTGTCACCACAATCATCTTATCAAACTTCTCGCCTTGGGTTCCAGCACACAGAGGTGCCACGGAGGGGTCGGTCGGGAGGAATTTCCTCGCTGAAATCGTGCTCAATAGCAGAAAGGGACCCTGACGTTAGGCTCATGAGGCATCTCTACCCCTACAA
Organism: Lissotriton vulgaris; assembly: GCF_964263255.1. NCBI lineage: Eukaryota > Metazoa > Chordata > Amphibia > Caudata > Salamandridae > Lissotriton > Lissotriton vulgaris. The sequence continues at coordinate 1,942,295,130 of NC_141693.1, forward strand.
AACAGTCGACCAATAAGCGACGTTTTTTTGTTAGGTACATTATACCTGCACTTTAAAGTCTCACTTTTATTAGAAATCCTGATATAAGATAGAGAACGTGAGTAAGATGGGGGTTTGTGTACCCCGTCCTAAAGAAGGTGTTTTCACCGAAACATGTCGACGCACACGGAGAGGAGGTAATGCACATTGTTTGCGTTATTAACCTCCCACACTCTATTTTAATAGCACCAGCCTGGGGGCCCATTAAAAGTTTTTTGTTACCCCACGGGCCAGGTTCTTTTTAAACTTCACTCACTTAGATCTAAACCCCACTATACACTCACATTTAAAATACCCCATCCACACCACACATAGTCATCTTAAGTGCTCCCGCGTATCCGTAGGTCGCAGCACGCCGTACCCGTAGAGGGGTACGATGACCCCGATGATGAAGCATGACACCAAGGGGCCTGTTGGTGTGTGAGGGGACCAAAAACAACAAGGGTGTTCCCCACATTTGGAGGATACGCTCTACACTCAAGGAGTGTTTATGTACATACAAGCAAACATGCTTAACTATTGAGGACATATCTCTGAAGGATTAGGAAATCACCAATGTCATTACCCGGCATTACAGCCCTGCCTGTCACCACAATCACCTTATCAAACTTCTCGCCTTGGGTTCCAGCACACAGAGGTGACTGCAGTCTCACCCTGTGCCACAGCTCTGGATTGCTCTTTGCACAGTTGAAAAGCATGAGAAACCAGTCACAGTAATACAAACAACATTTTAACAGGACAAAGGGTGATGGATTCCCCACCAAACACAAGAAACATTTGATACCAACCGTATTTCATTCTCATTACTTATTCATTTCTCTGCCCTTTTTGGCAAAGTTGTTAACCGCACCCTTGTGAGATCCTCTGCTAAGTATCCGCCCTTTAACATTCTGAATGTGGCCTGCACCAATTTTGTGTTCCTCTACTTGCTAATTAACTTCCTTTGTCTTTGCCACATCCTTTGCAACTCCTCTTATGTGATCATCTTTTAAAATGAAGCATTGTGTTAAATTAAGCAAGCCTCCTGAGTCATGCCTCCCACTACATCAGAAAAAGGCATCTATATAGATCTCCAAACTCATGTATCATCTTGTGGTTCAACATGTTTCCTTTGCCCAGTTAAGGGTTCTCTTGGAAATTCCACCTGCTTCTGGTATTTCACCCAGTTCTTTTTTGTACCTCTGGGTGTATTGTGTTTTCCATTGATTGAGGTCTACTATACTTGCCTTGACACACCTACTATTCTTAACTGATGTGAATACAGTAGTAGTGCAGGGCTGGCCTGCCTTGGCTTCAGGCTGGCACTCCAGAATAATGAAATATTAAATAATTAGCCCACTGTAGGCAACACCACATGTGCTGGACACCCAGCCATTTGCTCTAGGTCAGTTATAGAGCTTGAGAGCAGTTTTCTTCTCTATTATTCAAGTGTATTTCATGCAAAATAGAAAGCTTAACTGACCCTTGAATCCCCTAATACAGGATTTATGTCTGATGGACCAAAGTAGATATCAAGCAATTCTTTTGAAAACTATCAAAAACAAAATTAGATCTTACGTGTGATTTGACCTGAAATGATCAACTCTGCAATCATGTTGGTTGCTATGTTTGTTCTGTTGTTTATGAGATGTGGAATATTGTGTGCCTGAGCCAGCATAAGTGAACTAATCAGATTCACACTTTCAGTGAATGGCTTCTAACTCTTAACATCACTGCCCACCTCCTAACATCCCTGCCTAAGCCTGGCTATTTTTACGCAATTTTGGTAGCCAGTCTGCACCATGTGCTATTAGTGTGTCATGCATAGAAGAAGTCATTACCACGCCTAGAGGTTCAACGGCAAAGCACTGAGCCCATGGAGAAGAGAATGGGGCTAACCACCTCCTGGGCTACCAGGGGAACATTTGTCAATTGATGTCCCACTTACAACTTGGCTTCTTTTAGGAAGAGACCTTATTCATGGTCTCTTTATCCATTGCTATGTGGGACATCTTAGGTTAGTTCCAGTAAAAGGTGCTGTAATACCTCTGAGGTGGACTGAGATGAGTAGAATAGAGGTGTGTAGTTTTCAATAGCAGAAGGTACAACTTTAGTCACACAACTGTCCTCAACACTGTGGGAGTAGTACATGCAAAGGATGTTTTGCACGTTGCGGTTCTCCCAGCGGCGTCATTGCACTGCAGCAAAAGTTGGAGTGAAGAAAGTGGGAACATTATACGGATTGGATTTGGATCAGCTATCAGTGTCAAGCTAGTCCTCCTTTTAAAACAGTTTAATGACCCAGTGGCATCTCAGAACGAGCATGAAGGCAAACATAATGATGATTTCCCTGCCTGCTATGCTAAGAGGAAAGTGTGCTTGTTTGCCGGAGAAGGAGCTCCTCTGGCTTGAATCTATGTCCTTTATGCCATTATTCAGAGAACAGAGAGGACCACTTTCCTGATCCACATGGATAATTCTTCCAACCTTTCTAGAGATAACTGTTTGCCTGTGGGAGCAAAGTGGCTTTGGGAATCCTGGAACCATCAGGCTGGAGCAGGACTACGACTGGGGGAGGCTGGTAAAGCCTTGACAGAATCATAGTTTACATGCAAGCTCCTGGAAGGGGTCTACAGATCTACAGCAGTGGGTGAGTGGGTGACCCTTCAATGACTTGAGCATAGCTGAGGTCACTATACATAGTAGTGTTTGGTGATGTTGGGTTTGTTGGTGAGGGAGAGGATACGCTGGGTGTTGTCGGCATAGGAGACGATGTTGAGCCCTTGGTTTCTGACGATGGTTGCGACGGGGGCCATATAGACTTTGAAGAGGGTGAGGCCAAAGGAGAATCCCTGGGGCCCTCCTCAGTTGCTCTCTGTTCATTCCGAGAGGTCGGGCGGGATTCCGACTCACCGACTTTTGTTGGTGATAATTGAGCATATCCTGTCGAGAGTCTTGCCGAAGATGCCGGCGTCGTGGAGTCTGGTGGCTCGTGTGTGGTGGGAGATGGTGTCGAAGGCAGCCTAGAGGTCTAGGAAGATGAGGGCTGCCGTTTGGCCCTGGTCCAGGTGGGAGTGGATGTAGCCAAGCCTAGGGCCAGATGTGATTACTTCAGCTTCTTGCGGAATTCTGGAATTGAGGGAGAGGCTCAAATGTGTAGCGGCAGGCCATTCCACACTTTAGGGGCAATGTATGAGAAATTTTAACTCCGGGATGTGGTTTTTCTGATGCTTGGTATATGTGCAAATAGAAGTACGGCCGAGTGGAGGCGTCTGTGGGGTTTGTTGTGGTATGCTGGGTCGGAGTTATTTAGTGCTTTGAAAAGTGTGGGTGAGGAATTTGAATTGTGCTTGGTTGTGTATGGGTAGCCAGTGTAGATTCTTGAGGTGAGGAGAGACGAGATGAGGTGATTTGAGATGATGGATCGCGTTTTATATCAATTATCTGTGCAGAAGGACTGGGGGCATGCACAAGAACACTGAAGAGCCATTTTGCTTTCTATTTGAGCAGATTTTACGCTGTTGAAAGGAACCTATTTTGTGCTGAGTTGATGCCCTGGCACTAGAGAAGATTGTCATTTTTTACAACAGATCCTACATGTGGGAAAGAATCATGGGGCACTTCCAAACTGTTGATGGATGCTCCGCTGTGCTAGAATGAGAACAATTGATGATGGACGTGAATGGGTTTGACAAGAGACTTGCAAACACAAATCAGGCATCATTGTGCGACTATCCTGTTTATGTAGGTTGTATGACGTTACAACGCATGCTTTTACCACGCATGCTGTTACAACGCAAGTATTACAACGAAAATCTTTACAACGCATTACACTTGGGGGTGCTGGATAGTGAATAGTTTAATTTACTATGCCAACTCCAATCCCCGTGGACACTAGGGAAGGTGTTGGATAGAGAATTAAAACTATTCCTTATCCTAGAGCGCCCCCCAGTGTAATGCGTTGTAATGGTTTTCGTTGTAATACATGCGTTGTAATAGCACTGCGTGGTAAAAGTTGCGTTGTAAAGGTTGCATATCGTTTATGCATCTCAATTTGCAGTTTCATGAGGGCTGTGACTTACTGCTCACAGTGCTTCGCCCTAAACATTTTGCTGACCTAGGCAAAAAATACCAACGTCCAGAGCACCACACCACCCAGGCTCCTGCTGCGTGCACGCAAACACAGGTACACTCACAATGCTAGTATGTCAGGATATTAAGTAAAAAAATATTGAAAGGCACATTTGTTTCTGGGTAACATATCTACAACTAGAATATCAAGAAGGTATGTGTACATAGATTAGTATGTCCCATTATCATACCTTAAAGATGTATATATCATCAATGTGTAAGCACCTACTTGCCTATGTATACTTTCAATCAGAATTTGTGGTATTCTGTACATGATATGTTAGCATGTTGAAATGTAAAACTTGATATTCTGGTACCAAACCCCCACACCACCCACATACTAAGCCAGCGCTGTATACCACATGTGTCTCTTTTTCACTTCAGACATTAGCTGAGCTTAGCCCTCACTCAAAAGGGAAATCCCTTAACAAAACACAAGTAGCTAGCATGATTGGTATATTTAAAGCACTCTTCATTGATGCTGAACACATAAATTTGCTGCTTGTGTTGTCCTTTAAGGTAATAATTTCGTGTTTTAAGATTGAGGGATGGCTAAATATTCTTTATTTCCTAAGTAAGCGTAGAGTGTTTAAGGACTGCAACTTTGTCCTGATTTGAGTGGGGCACTGCTATTCATTGCAGGTGAGCAAATGTCACCTTAATTAAATACCCAAAAAGTTTAGAAGTTGATGGATGGCACACAAAAACATAACTTAAAAAATATACAAGGAGCATATTTTATTTACTTAGGGACAGCGTGCTGAAATGTACTATAGGAACACGTATGTGCGTGTCAATAGAGCCTTCAGTATGGTGACCCCTTTTATGTGTTCAAACAGGCATCCCGGAAAGAAAACAATCAAACTGAGATTAAGTGTATTTCAATTTAATTTCTTGGATAAAAGGAGTTTGCTTCCCCCTCACCTTCTGCCAGCATAGGCATACATCTGAGTGTGCCAGATTGTAGGGCCAGTCCAGACCATATACTTTACTGGTGTGAGTAAAGCCTTAAGAATATCATGAGGAGTGTCCAGATGTTAAAGATGTGAGGGCTCTGGATTAAATCAAAATTCTTCTTCACAGGACAAAAGTAATGTAGAGCTGAAGAAGAGGTAGAAAGTAGTACCAATAATCTGAAGACTACCTGACTCATATTGCCCCGAAAGACTTTACCAGAGGAGTGGTAGAAGATAAATGTATGCCACGAAGAAAATATAACCATTAACTGTAAAGACCAGAGGGTGTCAAATGCATATACCAAGAAGTTCCCAAAAATGCTTTAATTAAATCTAGCTGTGTGAATCTGGTTCTTAGTGTCCTTGGAATTGTTATTTTTTTGAAAGAACAAAAATGGTGTTGGCCGTGTCCATGCATAGACGACAGAGGTTTAAATGGCACACCTGTAAAACATCAGTATCTCCTGCCTTCTATGGAGGATGGATCAGGTAGAGGAAGCAACCATCTTCATCAAGTTGGATCAGTGACATTACCATTTAGCCCTAATTATAGAGAAAAGAACACAAGTCTACATGTAATACAGGATTAAGTCATTTTTAGCATAAAGCTTTGCCTTTTGAGCTTTTGTAATGTACCTTAATTACTTTAACAATTTAACAATGATGTATTCTGGGAATACTGGCTTGTTTTAGGGCCCTGATTTAGAGGACATATTAATGTATCCTTATAATCTGCTTGAATATTATTAGAATGTGAATTTGATTTTGCAGAACCTATAGGAATTTCAGCATCGAACAAAAATGCAAAGGTGTAAATTCCTTGTTCATTAAGTGGATTTCGTGAGATTTGGTATCTCCCCTGGGAATCCCACAATCTTTGCAGCATGGCAGAGTTGAACAGGACCAACATGGAAAAGGGCACTCCTACAAAATAGGACGGTTCACTTGATACAATTTACGTTACCAGCAACAAGCACTGCTATTTAAGAGTTTCTTCAACATGTGCTGGAGGAATATTCCGAGTCATTTAGGGTTCATCAGTCTTTATGGAATGTTTCTTTGAGCCTAATACGGCTTGATGTAATTGACGATGAGGTTACCTTGGAAGAATGTGGGGCATATTATCAACACGTAGCGATAATTCTCGCTAAACGCACTTAGCACATTTTTTGCTATCACCAGTTATCACTGGATTGTATCGCCATGACAGTGCTGTATTAACATCGCTTTGCGCATTGGCGATATACAATCCAGCTGTGGAAAATGCAAACCATCTTCCTATCGATGCCTAGGCCGCTGGCGCAAACCGCCTTAGTACCCATGTTGAGTAATTACCAAAATAAAGAGACGGGCGCTGGGAGCAGGAATCAAGAGCAGAGTTTATTACTCATGAGGAGAGCCAGTCATTTCGGACACGAAACACAGTGTCTTTCGGGAGGTGCTCTAACAAGTGAGCTGAGACTCTGGCTTTTTATACTCTACAGAACACATGATAACACAATCAGGACGGTGTGACGCAAAAGGAAAGACATCCCCATAATCCTCGTGGTGATCCTACCCATATACATTCACAATGGGGGCCCTTGACCTGCTGATAAGAGGGGAGGTCAATCACGCAACTGAGTGTTTTGCAGGATGTGTACGCCTGATCATAGCCCAAGGGGTGGGGGTGGCTAAGACCAATAGAGGATCCTTTGAAGAGGAGTGACTTCATACAATAAGGGCAGTAAATGGTATCTCCTGACTCAGGCGATGGCCTCGGACATATGTGGTCAGCCGGACTCGGGGGAAAAGGGTCATCAAAGGAGTGGTATGAATGCCGCGTGGACAATTGAGTGCGGAGGGGAGGCTTGTCAACAGAGGGGCATTCATGGAAGGGAAGGAGGTGCTGGTCAGGCGCGGCCGTGACCCTCAAGGACAGGGCTCTGCGTAAGAAGAGGGTTTATGACTTGTTTACGTGAGGAGAAGGGAGGGGTAGCCAGGGTGGACACAAGGACAGAGTCACACAGAGAGCGAGAGAGATCTTATGACCCGTACATGAGAGCGGGGGCAGTCAGGTGCAGCTGGGGGAGGGCTATGTCTGCTAAGGCAAAGGATGCCTCTCCAAGATGGAATAGGGGGTTTCGTGCGAGTCAAGGGGGGAGAGTTGCCTTTCACAGCGGGGTCGTGCAGAGGGAGAGGGCTTCATGGTTTATGCATGTGAGGGAGAGAGAGATTTTGAATACACGCGGAAGGGGAGCCAGTGATTCTAATCTTAGGCGGGCAAAAAGGGCCAGGGTGCCTAAAATGGCTGTCATGTATACACGGGTACAGGCCTTTGCCGGCAGTAGGATGTAGTTAAATGTTTTACGGTATTTAGGATATGCGCAGGAAGAGGAGTGGGAAAAGGGAAATGAACGTTGCTTATGTACATCAATATGTCTATTTTTCTACAGTCGCCCCTTTTTACATAGCAAAAGTTCATTTTCGTGATCGATGATGGTACATATAAACAGGCACGGTCGCAGAATTAGCATTGTCAATATTAGCATATGGTATATAATCATGGACAGTTGATGTGTTTGGCAGAATACGGCACATAGGAGATTGCATTTGTCGAGTTCCTATCATTTCAAAGCACTACATAGCATAAATGTCTCTGACTAAAAATGTAACCAATGAACAGTTTTGACCAGGTTGATGAGAGCGGGATTCAGTTCAATTACAATATTTCTTCGTCCCAGTGTCTTTTTGTCAGTGAGCCATCACTGGTAGGCTCTAGTCCAAGTACTTTCGTTGGCGCTGTTGAGCACCGGCGGTGGAGCTATGGGTCCAGCTCTGTTCTATCCTTTCGCGTTGCAGGGTGCGGTCAGTCTTCTGCTGTTAGACCACAGTCCTGTTCCCTAAACAATCCGGTTGGCGGCGCCTTATGCTCGGCGCCCACAGTTCTATGGCAGCACCCTATTCCCAGTGGAATGCAGTTCGTTCCTTTGGCAAAAAGTCACGTGGAGAAGAGGGTGAGTGTGGTTCAAATAGTCGATAGAGGAGAGGGTGGAGCTGGGTCAGAGTTCCTGGGACACGCAAAAGGGACCAAGGGAGCAAAGGATAACAAGCAGGCAGGCCCGTCAATCGGGCCCAAAGAAGGGGGACGGAGACTCCAGGCACGCGTGGGTTCAGCAGACGGAGGGCTTCAAGGCGGCCCACCGTTTTTCATTTTCCACGTTGAAATTGCGGTCTCGTCCCGTATCCTGTTTTTCTACGGCTCCACCTTTGGTCGAGGTCACACGAGTCCCAAGATCCGCAGCCAGGCTGTACGTCACTTCCGACCCATCTCCTTCGGTGATCGTGAATCTTTGAATAGGTACAAGACAATGTTTCAGTGAGATGGCAAAAGAAGATATCTATGCAAGCTGAATTCCTCCCTCAATTATACGCTCATTGGTCACAGTCAGAGGTCCATTACCAAGCAGTGCACGTGTCAGTATTCCTACTGGGCTCATGGCAGGTCTATTCATCGTCTTATTTATAAATCAAGTGAGGTTCCCATCAACTGTGCATTACATCATATTCAGCATTTTACAGAACATTTCCCATCAGGACTGGCTATCTTTTTTTGAACAGGGCGGGGGTGCTATTATCGAGAGTCAGGCAAAACAGGGTCTTCTCGAGGGTCAACAACTACTCATGTGTATCAAGCTTATATTCGGGACAGCAATTGGGTTTTACCGAAAAATGGGGCGGGGATGCTTCGGGCGCTTGCGCTTGGGGTGGGGCAATCCGGGCGCTGGGAGTTCAATCTGGTCGTTGGCGTTCGCCTCTGAAGAACAGACATAAGGTGCCATTGACATACAGTTCCCCTATAAGAGGCCAGATTTGGGGGACTTTAGTCGTCTTACCTGTCCTTTCCTTCTCAGCCAATTCAAGTTCATTCATTTTTGCAGAAAGGAGAGGCAGTAATATGGCGAGATACAATTATTTTAAGTTTCGGCCAATTTTCGCTGAACACCTTTGCGTTTAATATATATCAAATCAGACTAATGCCGGTGGGGCACAATTTTACAAATGAAAGAGAGAGAATAGGCAGACTCTCATAGAGAGTGAGAGTCGCCAGCAATCTAAATGAGCCATTCAGTACACGTATGACATGTAGGGAGAGAGAGAGAGAGAGAGAGAGAGAGAGAGAGAGAGAGAGAGACGTGTACAAAAATAGGTCATTTAGTGCGCTCACAACACGGAACAGCAAAGGTTAGGTAACATGCAGATACAGACAGAGGGAAGACATAAATCCGTACATTATACACAAACTCAGACAGGGAGGACGGCACATGTATTACACATATATAAGACATTCACGACAAGACAGGAAACAATTGTTAGCCTACAACATCTGTTTTTATCCGTATATCCTACGTATCTTTACTATCCTGTTTTATCTATGTGCTTGCTCTTTCTACCCTTCCCCCCTTTCCCTTCTCGCTTGTCACGCCTGCGAGCGTTCCCAATTACCAATACTCACACCTCGGCTGGTCGATCAGTGATTAACCTGGTCATGCTAGTTACCCATGGTTGGATCTTAAGCCATTTTCTGTTCCCTCCTGTGGTGGGAAGTTCTCCAGGCTGAGGCAACGGCAAGCATTGATCGGGAGAACAGTCGGGCAGCTTGGCTATATCTATAAGAGTGTGAGAAAGGGGGTAGTGCATTTTGAACATCAGCAATATTTCTAACTTCCTAGATGGGTGGTGCCGTGGCAACACTTACCTGTATAATTTTTCTTTGTCCTTTCCCTACCTAGTCAAACGTCCAGTTACATTATTTAGCACGTCATTTCTAGTCAATTTTTCGTCATTCAGTACTTGTCCAGTTTTTATGTCAGTCCATCCTCTCAGTCGCTATGTCCTAAGGAGGAACAGTCATGTTAAGCCTACGTCTTTAAAAAGTTTATCTGTTATAACGACTAAACACAGATTTCCCCTTTTCCCTGTTTCGTCGGTGGTCCGACCGTCGCTCTTCCATACTTCAGTCGAAGTTCTGACGTGACCTGCAGAAGGGAGGAAAAGAAGGGGTAGGGGGGGGGGAGCAGCATTCAAAGCACATCATCATGCAGTAGTTCGAAAATGTTTTACCTACCATATACTCGCCCTATCTCCTCGTATCGCATTCCCTTGCCCCTTCGGCATTTCAGCCCAGAGGGACCAGTGGTGTCATATAGATAATCATTGACGATCTGAGTATCTACATGAGCCACCCGGTCGTAACCGTCTTTATCGGGTGCAAGGGTGACGGTCAGAAGGTATTTTCTGTGGTGTCATTTTTAAGGGTATCTGAAAACACTTTTCCGGTTGCTTGTGGCACATAAGGTAGCTGCCAAATATCTGATCCCTTTTGATCTTCATCCATCATCATACTTAATCTTCGCTCGCAGTAGTAAGGCATTACAAAACTTATTAATGCAACTGCAATGACCATGCTTTCTCCTTCAAAATACTTTTAATAAACGGAATTGGTAGCAGTTCATTTCATAAAGTGCAGCAGTGCAAATAAGATCGTATTGAAATTACCTTACAGAGCAGACATGATGCATGTCAAAAATTCATTATTAATCAATTCATAATTCATTATCCAATACTCATTCTTTATCTAAATTACACCAATTCATTTTCCAACTCATAATCAGTACCCACCCTAAGTCAATTCATTATCCAAGCACATGCTCAATATCCTTCATATCTACTTTCATTATCCAAAACGTTATATATATATATCTCGGGGTTAAAAAGTTGCAAGGTCATGGTACAATAAAGTTCATTCAAAAAAAAACTCTCATTTTGTGTCGGCGCCATTTTGGGTGGGGTCAGGCGAGTTCCAGCACAGTCAGGATGTCTCTAGTCTTGCATGGTTGGCCCAGAGCCTTCCGTTAGGAATTCAAAAAGTTTCGTGCTATAAGGTTAACAGTCTAACAATATGGACCATGAGTCAAAGAGTGGGAAGGGCGGCAACAATTTTCCTACCGGGTCATCCTGGTATTCCTCCGGAACTGAACAAGCCTGTGCCGTGGCTGCATTTTAGCCAGTTCTAATCCAAGGCTGGCGCCGGCAGGAGTTGCACCGATGTCGTGGTTCCCGGTGAAGGGGGCGGGGGCACCCATGCAGGGGGTCGGGGGCCCCCCGGCTCTTATAGAATCTTCAAGGTCGAGGAGAGGCGATATGGAGCGAGTGCCCGTCCTGGGCAGAAGACCGCTTTATGATGTTGACCCTCTTTAAGTAAGAGTATTGGGGTGTCGCTGGAAGCCTCCACCTGGAGGGAGGTGGGGGAGGGTCGTTCGCGCCGCCTCCCCCTTCCAGCGACCCCGCGCCGTTCCCCGGCTCCGTCGTCTTCGATATCGGCCATGCCAGCCATTGATGATGGGGGGGGGGTGGTCGGCGGCTGAGGCAAGACAGCCCCCCCCCCCCCTTTTCCTTGACATGTGGCGGGACTACCTGTGCCTATGCAGGCGGCGGCATGCGGTGAATTTGGCATGTGGCAGGACTACTTGATTTGCTGCCGTTTTCGCCTTGGCTTCGGCCTTTGACAAACAGGCGATGGCATGCGGCGAATTCGAAATGTGGCGGGACTACTTGATTCGCCGCCGTTCTCGCCTTCGGCTTCTGCCTTCTTCGTGGGTCAGACCAGGCGAGAGACAGAAGGGGGGGGGGTGGTCGGTGGCTGAGGCAAGACAGCCCCCCCCCCGTGGCCTGCAGGGCAGCGGAAGAGGAGAGAAGGAGAGGACTCTGCCATTCTTTGGACCGCCTGCCCAACATCATCTCCTCCCGATCGTGGTCAGGCGGGACCCTCGTACCTCGAGGCCTCGCCTTCCGGATGGGCGTAACTGCGGACCTGTTGCACTTCGGGAGTTTTCCGGAATGGGGGTAGGTATCTATTTGATTGTTTCTATTTCATGTGACCGTTATTTGGGCGTGGCGGGCAATGAGGCAGGCATGTTGGGAGCAGGAACAGGCAGTGAAGCCTAGCTGCCTCGTGGCTATTTTTGCTGTCAAACTTTTCGCCATTTTATATTTCTTGTTACGAACTATTTCTAATGTTTCTTATTTTTAGTGAAGTCAAAAGCTCATCAGGGGGTTACTGACTTAGCCTGATTTCCTTTTTATTTTTCTTTCTCTTCCTTAGCGTGTTTCGAGCTAAAGCTTTCTGTTAGTAGGGAACGGTGATCACTTCATATTTTCATGTGTCCTTTTCACTGGGGGGGGGGGTGGTACATCTGGACGGACCAGACGAGTCCCCTCCAATAAATGGTCCGGGGTGGAACGAGATTATCGATCAAAAGGGGAACATATATTCCTTCATTAGGGTATCATCCTGGACGGACCGAGCGATGTACTTCCATTTACCAGGGTAGCCTCCTGGACGGACCAGTCGGTCTATTTCTACTAAATGGCCCATGAGTAGAGAGCATATGTCCTCCATAAGAGTAGTCTCCTGGGCGGACCATGCGAGCTACCCCACAATAACCAACCAGTGGGGAGTGGGTAGGACTGACGAATTCACAAAGGGGCATAACCTACCCTTTTCTGCTTGCAAAGACTAGATAGAATATCTCTATTCCACGTTGTTTGCAGGCGGAAAATACCTCAAACGAAACAATGCCTGGAACAACAATGTCCAGGTTTTCAATCAATCAGTGGGGAGAAAAACAGGCATGACGGATTACAACGGGGACAAAAGTCTGCATTACCTGCCCTTCGCTATCCAAAAAGGAAGACAGAATATTTCTACTCGTCTCAGTTTGTAGACAGGGAAGATCTCAAAAGAACAACAATCGATTATTAATCGACTTCAAACAATCCAGTGGGGAGAAAGGTGGGCATGACGGCTTAATACCGGGGACAAAAAGTCTACATTACCTACCCTTCTCTATCTGCAAAGAGGGACGACGTTCCTATTCGCCGCTGTTTGCAAACAGAGAATGTCTCGTTCTCAAAAGAGAACCAATATGTCAAGTAGCCCTCAGAGCTAAATGAACCAATACCAACAATGCCAGTATACAAATACCGGTTTTCAATACAAACAATCAATCAATCAGGTGGACAGAGCCACCCTACCAATCAGGCGTAAAAACACCCTACTTAATCTTACCCGGACCGGACCATACGGATAGTTCTTCGACTTCCTCCTCCAGCGCCCGATCGTTCTCTTACTCCATGTAGCATTCCTGTGGGATTCCAGTCAGGACAATAGGTCACTTGAAGAGAGGTCCGTTCAGAATTGGTGAAGTTCTGTCGATCGGCCGCCGGGCGAGGGCCCTCTCAAGGCAGGCATGCCCCGATCATTTAGACGTTCACTTCTTCGTCTGGATCTCTCTTACCGAACCCTATGTCACTGATGGGCCCCGCGTTGGGACGCCAATTGTGGAAAATGCAAACCATCTTCCTATCGATGCCTAGGCCGCTGGCGCAAACCGCCTTAGTACCCATGTTGAGTAATTACCAAAATAAAGAGACGGGCGCTGGGAGCAGGAATCAAGAGCAGAGTTTATTACTCATGAGGAGAGCCAGTCATTTCGGACACGAAACACAGTGTCTTTCGGGAGGTGCTCTAACAAGTGAGCTGAGACTCTGGCTTTTTATACTCTACAGAACACATGATAACACAATCAGGACGGTGTGACGCAAAAGGAAAGACATCCCCATAATCCTCGTGGTGATCCTACCCATATACATTCACAATGGGGGCCCTTGACCTGCTGATAAGAGGGGAGGTCAATCACGCAACTGAGTGTTTTGCAGGATGTGTACGCCTGTTCATAGCCCAAGGGGTGGGGGTGGCTAAGACCAATAGAGGATCCTTTGAAGAGGAGTGACTTCATACAATAAGGGCAGTAAATGGTATCTCCTGACTCAGGCGATGGCCTCGGACATATGTGGTCAGCCGGACTCGGGGGAAAAGGGTCATCAAAGGAGTGTATGAATGCCGCGTGGACAATTGAGTGCGGAGGGGAGGCTTGTCAACAGAGGGGCATTCATGGAAGGGAAGGAGGTGCTGGTCAGGCGCGGCCGTGACCCTCAAGGACAGGGCTCTGCGTAAGAAGAGGGTTTATGACTTGTTTACGTGAGGAGAAGGGAGGGGTAGCCAGGGTGGACACAAGGACAGAGTCACACAGAGAGCGAGAGAGATCTTATGACCCGTACATGAGAGCGGGGGCAGTCAGGTGCAGCTGGGGGAGGGCTATGTCTGCTAAGGCAAAGGATGCCTCTCCAAGATGGAATAGGGGGTTTCGTGCGAGTCAAGGGGGGAGAGTTGCCTTTCACAGCGGGGTCGTGCAGAGGGAGAGGGCTTCATGGTTTATGCATGTGAGGGAGAGAGAGATTTTGAATACACGCGGAAGGGGAGCCAGTGATTCTAATCTTAGGCGGGCAAAAAGGGCCAGGGTGCCTAAAATGGCTGTCATGTATACACGGGTACAGGCCTTTGCCGGCAGTAGGATGTAGTTAAATGTTTTACGGTATTTAGGATATGCGCAGGAAGAGGAGTGGGAAAAGGGAAATGAACGTTGCTTATGTACATCAATATGTCTATTTTTCTACACAGCGATAGCGGCAAAATGCTTGAATAACGCTGTAAATCCAGCGATATAAACTCACCAATGGCGAAATCCTTTTTGATACGGCTTGGTGGACTCAGCCTGACAATCCACCTTCCATTGGCAGGATGGCTAAGTCATGTTTTCTTCAGGGATTAAAATCTGACGCAAAACGTGAATATCGGGGCTTTTGTGATCGCCTGACCCGCCTCAATACTAGGGCGATGTTGTGTTTTAGACGGAATCCATGCGGATTAGGTTGGGAATGTCTACTTTGCATGTCATTAGCGATGTATATCGCTGACATCTAAAGTATGGTTAAAAAGGCACCTTACTCAAGGAAACTCGCGCTAAAGCGTAATGTAATGTAATGTAATGTATAGGCATTTATATAGCGCACTACTTACCCGTAGGGTCCCAAGGCGCTTCGACCGCTGCGAAACCCTTCCTGGCTTCCCTGAGAGATGGTCCCTTAATGGGTATCTCCAGGGTGAGACCAGGCATCCCCGGCGGTCTGGTGGGGCCGTTAGTGAAGATGAGGCAAGCTAATGCCCAAAGTTGCAGAGTGTGATCGCTGATCAGAGTGGGCACCGAGGCGAGAGAATTATCAAGTCCGCTGACCCTGGTCCAGAAACCTGCCGCGCCGGAATCGAACCCTGGTCCCGGGCCGTCCTCTGCTCTCGGGTCTGCCGCCTCTAACCAGTGAGCCACACTACTTCACTAGAGCCACACTACTTCACTAGCGTGATTGCGAGTCCTTGTAAATTGAGAGTTGTAAACATCGCAGCTTTTCCGGCACATAGCGCCGGAAAAGCGGTGATTTTGCTCTTGATATTAGGCCCTGTGGCGCTTTTCTTGGGCATCGCTGCAGTTTAACAAACTATCTTTCTAAACTCATCTAGCAAACGGGCAAAACAAAGAGGTTTTTGATGGAAGTAGATGTGTCTGATATCACAGTAGTAGAATTGCTCTGCGTGTAAGTGAAAGTTGAATGGTAAAATAATGCAGCCAGTCTATTTACAGCAAACTAGGACAGCTGGTTTTGACAATGTTAATTATGCTACCACCATCCACATCCTGAAGTGTCGCATAGGATTGACTGACAATGTTCTTCACTATTTCTCCTCCTGCCTGTCCAACTGATCCCATTTAATTGCAGGCCAGCTCCAAGTCCCAGAAGATAACTATCATTTGAGGAGACCACCAGGATTCCATCTTGTCCCTGTCATAGTTAACCTCTACATGAAGTCCCTTGGAGCTCTACTCACCGAGAACAGCACCAAAATTCACCAATATTCTGACGCTAAACAACTTTACTTGAAATCTACTCCACTCCTGACATTTAATGCATCCAGCACTGCCTGCACCCCATCAAACGTGGATGTCTACCACCTATGTGAAACTCGATGCCACCAAAACAGAATTCCTGATGTACTCATGCAACAACAAGCATCAACTGGTCCAAACCTGGCTCAACAACATCAATCTGGATGGATTCAAACCCCAGCTTTCCCGTAATGACGAATTGTTTGGATTTCCCATAGACACCGACTTCACTCTCAAAGTTCACATCAGCAAGAAACCAAGGTGGCCTGGTACCAGCTCCCTCTACCAAAGAAATTGAAACCGTTTCTCCAAGACAGTGACTTCAGAACTGCTGTTCATACCTTCGTATTCTTGCATAAGGATGGTGGTAGTGTGCTGCCCAACAGCCTCCTCTACGAAGCACTGGTCTATTTTAAGGTCTTCCTGCATGCTGTGGCATTCATTATTAAGGTACTGAACAAATGTGACCACATCCTGATGGCACTGTAGTGGCTCCCTTTGCTGACTCACACCATCTTCAAACCTATTGGCACTATTTACAAATGTATCACAAATGGCAACCAAGCCTTTGTAACTCTCATGGTCACCCCCTCAGATTGCTTTTTGGCACAACTTTAGACAGGGCACCATCATATGGGACATGAAGATATCCCAAAAAGAAAATGCAAGGAAACAGGTCTTCTCCAACTATGCAGCCAGGACTTGGAACACCATTCCCTTATAATCAGAACTGACCCAGCCGTGCTTGAATTAGGTATGAACAGAAGACAAGTTTTTAAAGAACATTAAATTACAAATAAAAAGATTTGCTAGCAGACTGTAAAGTTGGAAGCAAAGTGTGCAGTACCCCATACATAATACAATTACATTAAAGAATTGTGCAGAAGCTAAGTGTGAGGAAATGCATTACCAGCACACAAAAAACAATGACTGAAGTGTAACTGAGTAAACTGGCTATTAAGCCTGAAGATAAGCCTCTCTTAAAAGGCTTTCTTTACCACCTCTATTCCAAACCAAAAAATGGACAGGCCCCCCTCTATCACAGCTGATCCCCAAAATATTACCTGATAAGAATACGTAAATGGAACAAGTCTCTCCTTTGGTGATCTACCAATCAAATACCTTGGATGGTATTCTCTATATAGAGCTGCTGCCTATAGTATTTATAGCTCTGAAAAGTAGCTTAATGTCACATGTCAGCGCTAATCAAACAAATAACTAAATAAATAAACTATGTGAGATTCCAGAAAGAGACAAAGGGATAAAACACTCGCCTGAAATTCATGAAGGCAGATCTGATGGAATGTGAACATTTTTTGTGGTAGATGCCTCTGATGCTCCCTACCAGCCTCGCATCAGAGCTAAGGACATAATATGTCATACGCTGGCTCTAAAGAATCAAGTTTAAGATCATTCGGTAAGGAAACATTTACAAATACTCTGATGGGCAAGAGAAGGTAAGCTCCGGATTTCCATGTTGGTGATATGGCATTGCTTAACTCCCACTATCCACATATTGCTGGACCCAAAAAACACTGATACCAGACCTTCTCATCCATTAGAAAACATTCCCAGCTTCCAGGGGTCATTTCTGAATCTGGCTAGGGTGCTTGTGGCAAGGGAATGACTCTCTCCAGGTCAAAGGTGTGGGAGCAGGTTGCCCTGAATGTAAGATAATGGCCATCTTGGACACAAGCTGTCTTGAAATGGACCTGTAAGCATGTGAAAAAGAGACCGGAAGTGTAGGGGTAGAAGAAAGAGGCACGAGGTGGAAGTCACACTAGTCACCCACGGTATTCATGAGATAAAGAGACAGGAAGTATAAGGTAGTGGACGAAAGGGACATGTGGGGTAATGATGATTAGGCGGTCTTGGCATTTGGCAAACCTGGCATTTGGCGGTGCCAGAAGTGGACTCCAGAGACTTAGGGCTGCTGCACTTTTTTGTATCACGATTGTAGAAGCGGAGAGGTGTGTTTGAGAGATACCCATAAGCAACTGAGCACTCCAGCCTTTACATGCAAGATAACAAATGCTATGGCATAATGTTGGTAATAAATGATATACATTGTGCATATTCTTGCAATAGCAAGACCTATTGACTTTGCCAATGCTTGTTCCTTATTGGGCTGTATACATTGTTTTGTTTACATGTCAATCTGTGTTTTCTTATTTGGAAAGCCCTATACTCATGAATGGTTGAACTTCCGTGTTGTCTCTAAGGGACTATCCTCTAATGGGGACTGCAAGACTCGAGGTTGCTTTCCCTTTGTCTGCAGAAAATGACTATGTTTCCTTTCCTTGAGCTCCACACCTCAGAGGAGTAAGTTGAGCTCTCCATAGCTCACCCACAATGAGGCCCAAATGAGGCCCAGGTTACTCAGGATGGACGGGATAAAGGCAGTGCATACCGGTTAACTCACCTGCATTTAGCAAAGGTCACCCTCTTTTTGCTTCTAATCACCCGTTTGACAAACAATATGCCTCCATAAACTTTAAAGGGGTCACCGTATTAAGGACCTGACTTCACCCGCATTTTTGAGTCAAGAGGTTTACAGATACGACAGCGGTCTGGAAGTAGTGGGGGTAGGTCAGATGCCAGGAGCATAGTCACCAACTGACCCCAGAACAAGTCAAGTCAAGTCAAGTCAGAAATTTATATAGCGCGCTACATACCCATAGGGTCTCAAGGCGCTTGAGGAAGGGGGGGGAATTACTTGTCGAATATCCAAGTTTTAAGTTGTTTTCTGAATGCTAGGTGGTTCTGAGTAAGCCAAAGGTGAGAGGGGAGAGAGTTCCAGGTTTTGGCTGCCAGGTAGGAGAAGGATCTACCTCCCATGGTGGCTTTGTTGATGCGGGGAACAGTGGCCAGGGCTTGGTTGGAGGATCGTAGATGACGGGAGGGGGTGTAGAAGGACAAGCGTGTGTTGAGGCATTCGGGTCCAAGTTTGTAAAGTGCTTTGTGTGCGTGGGTTAATAGGCGGAAGGTAATTCTTTTATTTACGGGGAGCCAGTGGAGGTTTTTCAGGTGACCAGAGATGTGTTCTTTACGCGGGATATCAAGTATGAGCCTGGCTGAGGCGTTCTGGATGCGTTGGAGTTTTTTCTGGAGTTTTGCGGTGGTACCGGCGTATAGGGTGTTTCCGTAGTCCAGGCGACTCGTGACAAGTGCGTGGGTGACCGTTTTTCTGGTTTCGGTGGAGATCCAGCGAAAAGTTTTTTTGAGCATGCGAAGAATGTTGAAGCAGGATGATGAGACAGCGTTGACTTGTCTGGTCATTGAGAGTGAGGAGTCCAGGATGACGCCCAGGTTCCGTGCGTGGTCTGTCGGGGTGGGTGCTTTTCCAAGGGCCTCTGGCCACCAAGAGTCGTCCCAGGCGGAGGGGGATGTACCTAAGATTAGGACTTCTGTTTTGTCTGAGTTCAGTTTCAGACGGCTGTGCTTCATCCAATCGGCTACTTCTTTCATTCCTTCGTGTAAGTTGTTTTTGGCGGTGTTGGGGTTCTTGGTGAGTGAGAGGATCAGTTGTGTGTCGTCAGCGTAGGAGATGATGTTGAGATTGTGTTGGCGAACGATGGCTGCGAGGGGGCTCATGTAAACGTTGAAGAGGGTGGGGCTGAGTGATGATCCTTGCGGCACGCCGCAGATGACTTCAGAGGCCTCTGATTTGAATGGAGGGAGTCGGACTCTCTGAGTTCTTCCGGTGAGGAAAGAGGTGATCCATTCCAGAGCTTTTCCTTGGATTCCGATGTTGCTGAGGCGCTGTAATAGGGTGCTATGGCAGACTGTGTCGAAGGCTGCGGAGAGGTCAAGAAGGATGAGGGCGACTGTTTCTCCATTATCCAGTAGGGTTCGAATGTCATCTGTTGCTGCAATGAGTGCGGTCTCAGTGCTGTGTTTGGCTCGGAATCCGGACTGTGATGGGTCGAGGGATTTGTTGCTTTCGAGAAAGGCGGCAAGCTGGTTGTTGACAGCTTTCTCGATGACTTTGGCCGGGAAAGGAAGGAGCGAGATGGGGCGGTAGTTTTTGAGTTCGGTGGGGTCAGCTGTGGGTTTCTTCAGAAGGACGCTGAGTTCTGCGTGTTTCCAGCTTTCCGGGAAGGTGGCGGAGTTGAGGGAGCAGTTGATGACGTCTCGGAGGCGTGGTGCTATGATGGAGTCTGCTTTGTTGAAGATGTGGTGAGGGCATGGGTCAGTTGGGGATCCTGAGTGGATGGAGTTCATCAGATGGATGGTGTCCTCAGTGGAGATTGGGTTCCAGTTGTTAAGGATGTTCAAGGGGGGGAGGGTCTTGCAGAAGGTTGGGTGGGTAGGTCTTCGGGTCGGTTGTCGAAGCTGTTGTGGATGTCTGCAATTTTGTTGTGGAAGAAGGAGGCTAGGGAGTCGCAGAGGGCTTGAGAGGGTGTGATGTCGTTGGAGTTGGCTGATGGGTTGGTAAATTCTTTGACGATGTTGAATAACTCCTTGCTATTGTGTGCGTTGTTATCTAGTCGGTCTTTGAAGGCGGCTTTCTTGGCAGACCGGATTAGTTGGTGGTGTATGCGGGTGGCGTTTTTGAAGGCGTCTCTGGTGTTGGAGTTTGGGTCTTTTTTCCAAGCTTTCTCGAGGGAGCGGCAGTGTTTCTTGGATTTTTTAAGATCATCGTTGAACCAGGAGTAGAGTTGGTGCTCTGACCTCGGAGTCGAGAAGTAGGGCTAAGGTATCCTGTAGTGCATAAGCAGGGTTGTCCCTAAACCAGGAGCGGCGTGAGGCCGGGTACCACGATTGAAGGCTGAGGTGCTGAGCAGGTTTGGGGCTTCACAGTGAGGGCTGTGGGACAATGCCAAGCAGGTTTGTGGATTCAAGTGTCAGCCGTGGAACTTAAAGCATTAAAGAGACTATCTATAAATTATGCTACTTCATCTAATCAATATACTGAGAAGCCATTTTTGAATAAGATGGGTAATGAGCTCACAGTCACCAAACTAGTTTCTCGATGTATACTCAGGTCTACAACAGTATGAATTAATGAATAGGCACTTATAGAAAGAAAGTGGAGGAAAAACGTCCTACCCATAAAAAAGCTGGAATACAGGGCAGCTATCCGTGTCTACAAAGCAGAAACGAAAAAAGCCCGGCCTCATATTATGAGGGCAATATTTTATCAGCCACCAATTCACCTAGAGAAACATTTATTATTATTAAAAAAACGACTTAAAACCCCCACCCCACGAATAGCACCAGACCCCTCTGGCCTACTGGCAGACTTTTTCACCACTAAGATTCAACATATTCTTGAATCCCTGCCACAGAGGGATGACGAGGGCGAGACCACATTCAAGCAGATGGACCCTGACACACCGCTCTCTGAACCCGCACTAGAGATCTTCCCCCCACTGCCCCAGGAAACTCTTCTTACCCTGCTGTCTTCGGTAAAGAGTAGATCACCAAGGGATCCTGCACCGCTTAACATTCTAAAAAAGGTAGCATCGACAATAGCCCTAACTTGACGGATCTGATCAACGCATCACTGTCCACAGGAATTGTTCCTACCAACTGGAAAAGGGCCATGGTGAAAGCCATACTTAAAAAACCTGGACACAGCAGCTTTGGGCAATTACCGCCCCATCTCTTTCCTGCCGGGAATAGGTAAAGTGGCAGATATATACATTGATCAAACCCTATCAGGATTCATCGAAACCCACAACCTGCTTCACTCTCAAACAGGGTTGCAAAGGTGTCAGTGTTCCGAAACGGCCCTGTTATCAGTGGTGGAGGAAAGCAGGAACATTGTAGACTCAGGGGGTTCAACAGCCATCATACTCCTTGACCTAAGCGCAGTGTTTGACACAGTGAACCATAAGGTCCGGACTCACAGTCTCAGGAGTATAGGACTAACAGGCACAGTACTCCAATGGCTACGCTCCTTTTTGGAGGGCAGAACCTTTCAGGTATTTGAGGGGAGCATCGCATCCGAACCTACCCCTCTGATGAGCGGAGTCCCCCACAGCTTGTCGCTTAGCCCAACCCTTTTTAATGTATATATGGCTCCTCTGGCAGCCATCGTAGCCCCCTCTGGAATCTGCATAGTGACCTATGCCGATGATACGCAATTGGTGGTAGCGCTTAACCAAGCATACCATATTACTAATGGCCTCTACACTTGTTTAGAGGACATCTCAAAATGGATGGACGCGTCTCAGCTCAAGCTCAATGGCGGGAAAACTGAGATCATGATATTGGGCAACCCCCTCAGTTTTAAGTCTAGTACCATGTGGCCAGATGGCATGGGCCCACCCTCAGTTCCAAAAACGGAGATCAAGAGCTTGGGCATCTGGCTGGATCAGGTCTTGAGCTTCAGGACTCAGGCCAGGAAGACAGCAGCTATATGCTATGGCCTACTCAGAATGGCCCGCAAAGTCCCTCCCCTCCTTCCCCCCAAGCAAAAAAGGTACTTGTCCAATCCCTTATACTCTCTAGGCTGGACTATGGTAACGCACTATACCTGGGTGCTCCCACTTCAGTAGTCTCCAAATTAAAGTCTGTACAAAATTGCGCCGCCAGACTTCTAACGGGAGTCGCCAACAGACAATTGGTAAAACCAGCAAACTGCTCCCTTCACTGGCTCCCAGTGCAGGAACGCATCAGATTCAAGGCCTTATGCGTTGCACAGAAATCTATGCAAGGGATCGGGCCGCCCATCAATTCAGCCATGATCCGTCCTTACAAAGCAAATAGGAAACTTCGGTCAGACAAACTGCGGCTGTCCAAGGTTCCCAGGATCAAGAAGTTCAGAAGCGGCGGACGGCTTTTCTCCTATAATGCCGCTAAACTCTGGAACTCCTTGCCACTACACCTTCGTATTATTCCCAATCATCTGGCCTTCCATAAACAACTGAAAACTTTTCTGTTTCCTTAGCTTTTCTTCCTGTCCTGTGTCGGTTCTTAGTGCTGGGACGCTCCTGGGTAGCCATGCGCTTTACAAATATCATTTCATTTCATTTCAGAGCGTATGTCTACCCATAGTTATCCCAGTGCTGAAAGTGTAGCACAGAAGTATCTGATTAGAGTAAGGATTCTTTTAGAAAGAGAATTTTGGAACAGCCAGGTTTTAAGCATTTTTCGGAAGGAAAGTAGCTGATTTGCCGAATGGAGTGACTGGGGGAGGGTGCTTATGTTATATGAGAAGGAACAGCCTCCATACCTTTCCCTTTTAATTTGAGGTACTGTGGCCAAGAATAAGTTGGTGGAGCACAAGATTTGTCTAGGAGTGTAGAAGGAGATCAAGGGGCGGGTGATTAGAGGTCCATTACTCCATAGTATCTTGTTAGCAAATCATGAAGATGTAAAATTCATTCTTTCAGCCACAGGGAGCCAGTGCAGGGTATTCAAAGCTTAACTGGCCGATTGGGTCCTATGGATGTTAAGCCACAGATGAGCTGCACAATTTTGTACTACCTGCAGTGTCCTTGTAGTTACTATCGGCTCAACTAACCAGTTGCGTGTCGTCAGCATAAGTGGCTATAGCCTATTGTGATCACATAAGGTAGAACAATATCTGCAAGTGGCCTCTTGTAAATATTGAATAAAGTTGGACTCAAAGATGAACCCTGACGCACTCCACACTTTAGCAGCAGGCTGTCGAAGTGCAGCCTCCTTCAAAGACCTGGAAAGCCCTGTCTTCCAGAAAGGACTGTAACCAAGAGAGTGCACTTCCAGTGACTCAAGCATTCACAAGTCTTTTTATGAGGATGTAATAATTTACCATATCACATGCAGAGCTCAAGTCGAGTAGAATGATGGCAGCTGATTCTCCTTGATCAAGAAGTTTTTTAGATTCCAAGACCACTGTCAAAAGGGCCGTTTCTGTGCCGTGAAGAGGCCAGAATCCAGTACGGGTAAGGTGAAGTAATTTATATTTTTTTAGAAATTCTGACAGAATCAGGTTGGCATGTTTTTCTAGCATTTTACTTGCCCTGGGAGAAGAGAAATAGGACAGTAGTTGCCTAACATCGTGGGTTCCAGATTGGGCCTTTTTAATAATGTTTTGGCCATGACACGTTTTCATGGCAGAGAGACTTGTCCAGTAGTGAGAGAGAGATTTATCAGCTCGAGCAAGGTTGGAAGTAACAAATCTGCGACTTTAGCTAAAAAAGTGCAGGGGAGCCGGGGGTAGTATTTCAATATAAATGATGAAACTTAGTTGATTTCTTCATGAAGTTTATTCATTACAAAGGATCCCATCCAACAGCTACAGAAGTCAGTCTTAACTGAGTAGCATTCTTCAAAACCCCAATGACCTCACAACACTCCAGATTTATGAAGACATAGAACCTAAGAAGGCTAATAATTTTAGCAGTCAAGAATATCACACATCTCCCTCCTATAACAACTATTTACATATACTAATATAATTTAATAAAACAAGATTTAACATTAAGAATAATCCTCAAGATATGATGGACGTTTTGTGAACCTCAAAGAACGACGAGGATGTTTCCATTTCTGTTAGTAGAGCGAGAAAGATGATCACCTTCACTTCTACCAGCAGAAGCATCCTTTTCACCCAAAACATTGTTGAATTTTGATCTTACAATGACAACTCTGTTGAGGTTCCATATTCGGTGATCCTGAGTTTTTACAGCATTGTTAAAAACCTTTATGACTAACATTGGCTTAAGATACTTGGTACTGCCGCCACCAAACAAACCTGGATGCTTAATGGCAACCCAGCCCCCCACATTAACCATTGTTTTTTTACAGATTTTTTAAGATCAAAATATCTTTTCCTTTGCAGAGTCGTATATTCTTCTCTAGCTTGCAAATCTTCTGTATTACCATTTTAATTTCTACCTTTCATCCTGCAATAATCATTGACCCAGTATGGTTCCAAATTAGTATTGGCAAACCTTCCACGAAATAAGAAGAAAGGAGATTTTCCTATTGTGGAGTTAACCTGTATTCATCTATCTTCTTACGTACTTCACTCTTCCACTCAAGAGATGTGGGTTTTGCTAAGGCTGTTGAACCTCTCAATCAATCCATTTCCTTCAGGATGATACAATGCACAAGTCTTGTGTACAATCGCACTACTAGAAAGAAAATCCTCAATTTCTTTAGATATCAGCTGCACACCATTATCTGTTAATATAGATCCTGGATTTCCCTCTCTCGAAAATAACTCCTTTAAACATTTTATAACACTTTGCATTTCTATGTTGGACAAGAAAAATACCTCAGGCCATCTTGAAAACATATCCATAATGACCAATAGGAAAGTTTGAGAGCCAATATTGTGAATCGGTCCTAATATGTCCAAAGCGATACCCTCCTATGGACGTTTAAGACGTCTTCTCACTATCATTGGTTGAACTCTGGGAGACTTGGATTTGTCACTTAAGTTACATGGGACACAGTCACGTATTTCCCTCTCCACAAATGTATCCATTCCAGGCCACCAATAAGTAATTCGTAACCTCTCATTAGTTTTTGTGATACCTGAATGTGAGCCAAGTCCACAAATTCCTTCCTAAGACTGACAGGAGGGACAAATCTTGTACCACAAAACAGTATTCCCTTATTCACTAACAGTTCATGCCTCACATACCAAAAAGGACTTGTGGATACAGAACCAAGTTTTGCACTATTCCAGTTGCCACGCAACAATGACAAAACTTCCATTAGAGTTTTATCTTGTGCAACTTCATTAACCCATCTCTCTTCAGTTACACTCACCAGATCCAAAGCACAAACCCTCTCATCTTCAAACTCAGTGTCCTCACCAACAGAATTTTCAACAGTCTTCAAGAGGAACTAGACGAGAAAGAACATCAGCTATTTTATTCCCAACACCAGGAATGTACCTAATGAGAAAAGAATACTCTTGCAAACCCATAATCCATTTGGTGATGCGACCACAAATTAAGTCCAAACCCTTTTTCTCAAAAATCTCCACTAAAGGCTTGTGATCCGTTCTAACCTCAAATTCCACTCCCCACAAGAATTTTCTTAATTTTATAATTGCCCAAAAGACCCCGAATGCTTCTCTTTCCACTACAGAATGTCTAGTCTCTGGATCTCTCAAACTTCGAGACAAAAACTTAATAGCTTTTAATCCTGATGACCCATATTGTTGCGGGACTGCACCCAAGCCCTTTTCGCTGGCATCTGTTGTGAGTATAGGCTTATGGGAAGTATCAAAACCTTGCAATGAGGGGGCATCTTCAAACTCTCTTTGACCCTTGCAAATTCCAAATCACATTCAGGAGACCAATTATAACTTACGCCTTTCCTCAATAAACATCTCATGTTGGATGTGACTTCAGCAATTATATTTACAAATTTGGCATAATACTCTACCATACCTAAGAATTTAATTAATTCTTCATTGTTGGTAGGAGAACTCATATTTTGTATAACATCCACCATGTCATCTTTAGGTTTAACACCATTGGTGTCTACTTTATGACCCAAATAATTTATGGAGTCCGCACAAAACTTACATTTCTCTTTCCTTACAGTGAGATTGCATTTGTTCAAACAATTAAGAACCGCTTTTAACCGAATATAATGGTCATCCATGTTATTAGCAAATATTAGAATGTCATCTTGGTAGATGCATACACCAGTTAAGTCCTTCAACACATTTTCCATTACCCTTTGGAACACAGAAGAAGCTGAAACAAGACCAAACCTAAAAGTACCAAAAGGCGTAATGAATGCCGTTAGATCTCTGCTATTCTGTTCCAACTCAATTTAATGGTATGCAGAAGTCAAATCAATGGTACTAAATACCTTAGTACCACCCAATAAGACTAAAAGTTCAAGTCAAAGTCAAGTCAAAAAAGTAAGTTTATTTAGATTGTAATCTTTAAACCAATACATAGCATTTAGTTGAGTTAAAATGTTTCCTATCAACAATAATTCATACAAATTTGTAGTTAAAATCTCAGTCCTTTAAAAAGACAAATGTAAATGGTCTTCCACAAGTCATATGACATTTAAAACTGGGTGCACATATGATTAATTTTTCCAATTAATTTTTCTTTTTTTTTATTCTAATAAAAATAATAAAACCGATTATCTCTAGGCATGATTCTGTTTAAAACATTAAAATCTATTTCTGACTTATTATAAAACTCTGTACAACCTTTATAAATTTCCCGAGTGCAATTGCAATGTCAATGCTTGGAAGTTCTGTAATTAGGTCAAGTGCTTGTCTCCTACTTCTTATATCATATTTTATGAATATTGGACGCAGCCAAAGTTTACGCTGTTCTATGATATCTATACAATCCAACAGGAAGTGCACAGTATCCCCTTTTGTACCCAGCCTGCACTTACAATTCCCATTTGGGTCCCACATTTTGGTTTTAAATTCTTTATTTGATATCCAAGGGTTTATCCCAATGCGTAACCTTAGGATCTCTTGTCTAAACCACGGGTTTGGCTAGAGATCCAAGTATGGGAAACAGGTTTCCTTTCCCTATGCATTCATCATAAATTCCACCGATATTTTCTTACCGAGATATTCCCTATCCATGCTTTTAGTAGCAGCTTGTCCATTAGTTTTTAGCTCATATTTTGAGCACTCTATTATTAGGGAATCACGGGCTATATCCACTTTTATATTTTCGCAGGCCTGTATCATTCTCTTTCTACACATTTTTGCCCATTTTAGATTGCTTTGTTGTATTTCTTTCCGACACCATTGTGCGACTTTTTGATCATTTTCGAGGCGTTTCCAAAATCTAATTACTACACTTTGTGCCTGAACTCCCCAAGCTGTTGTCCCTAGCTCTGTTCTTATAGCTTGTACCATTGCTGAGGGGGGTAGGGATAAGAGATTCTTTAAGCATTTTCCTTCCTCTAGGTCCCAGACTCCCTTACCGCTCAAATAAAGGATTTCTGCTCCATAGAGTACTTGTGGTGGGATCATTACATTGAAAGCTTTTAATAATGGTCGATGAGACTTATCCCCATAGTCCCGGTTGAACATTTTTAAACCAGCAATTGACATTTGTGCCTTCGCTCTTTGGGCTTCTAGGTGTGTTTGCCAATTTAATCTTTTATCGAACCACACACCTAGGTATCGGTATTCATTTACAGACTCTAATTTAAGATCCCTTAAAACCAATTAAACGTATTCACTTTTTTCCCAAAACATAGGATTTTCGTCTTGTCTAGATTTACCTTTAAAAATAACTTTTTACAATATTCATTAAAAGAATTTCAATTTCCTTTGAAGGCCAATTTCTGTTTGATCCACTATTACTAGATCATCTGCGTATAACAGACACGGCACCTTGTTGCCATTCATTCTTGGGCTGGCACTACCCTTTACTTCAAGGCATTCCGGTAGTTCTGATAGGAATATGGAGAATAGCTCGGGGCCAATACACAGCCTTGTCTCAAGCCGTTTTCTATAGGAATTTTTGGCATCAGTGAACCCTCAGTATCCCTAATCACTTGAGCCCAATTATCCCGGTGCAATTCTTTTAATACCGTCAGCAGGTCTCTTGGGATGTTTTTCTTTATTAATATTTCCCAGAGACAGTCCCTATCCAGAGAGTTGAATGCGGCTCGGAAGTCCACGAAGCAGCAACAGAGTTTTCCATTCTGCTCCGTCGACTTCCTTGCCATTGCCCATAGGGAGAAGCAGTAATCTATCGTTGAATGTCCCTCTCTGAACCCTCCTTGTTCAATAGGTATTATTGAGTTCCTCTCAACCCAGTCATTTAGTCTGTTTAAGACTAGTTTTGAGAAGACCTTTTCCCCTATATCCAGGAGGTTTATCAATCTATAGTTTTGCGGTTCCCCTGGGCTACCCTTTTTGTGGATGGGTCTAATTATTGCACCCTTCCAGATTAATGGCAATTTTCCCTCTGTTAAAATTAGTTGGAAAAGGTGGGAAAAGAACTTTGCCCACCATTTTATTTGGGACTTGAGAATTATTGCTGGAAGATTATCCGGCCCGGCAGCCCTGGTTAAATTTAGCTTCTTGATTATTTCTTCAACATGATCTTCTGTAAAGTCTGATTTGAATTCATCTGAGATTTCCTGCCAACCTGGGGGGGGATCTAGCTCCTAAAACTATTCTAACTTCGTACAGTTCCCTTATGTATTTATCCCAGGCTGCCTCAGATACGACACAAATCATGTCTCCAGCTGGGGGAGACGATGCTGATTTTATCAATTTCCAAAATTGTCTCAAGTTCTTATCTTCAATTGATTCTAGCAGCTTTCCCCGGCATTTCTCTTTATACTCCCTTTTTGCGTCGAGGACCATCTTTTTAAACTCTACTTTCAGAGAGATTATAAGTTTTTTCCTCTCTTGGTTGAATTCTTTCTTTTGTTTTCTAGCTTCTGCCCTTATCTCCCTTTTTTTATTTTGGCAGTCTATTGAGAACCATTTCAGACGGCTGACTCGGTTTATTGTGCCTTTTCTTTTATCCTTTTTTAGTTCAATCCTAAGGCATTGGACTAGTTGGGCTATTTTCTCCTCGTACCATTCTAACTTTAGCCTCTCATGATTTACTAGTTCTGTCTTTTGTTGGAACGATTTTAACTTTTCCAGATACTCCTCGGTTAATCTTGTTGTTGCACGTTTTGGGTAATCCATGTCTTGATGAATCACCTTTTCCCTTGATTCCATCCTTCCCCCTTTTAACCTAACGGAGAGCAGGTTATGATCACTACCCTCACTGTGAAGTACCTTGAATTCCTGCACTAAGGGGAAGTTCCAAGCTGGCATAAAGACATAGTCAATTGGAGAGTTTTGTCATCCTTTTTTAAAAGTCTTATTTGCTGGACAGTCTGTTTTAAATCTGCCGTTTAAGCGAAAAAGGCCCTTTTCCCCCAGATAATTGACCAATTCCCAATCTAGCTTCGAGGGATCACATATTGGAAAGCTAGCATAGCTTATTCCATAGGAATCCAATAATTTTGTATTCCAGCGGTTGGCCTTCATTGGATGTAGTTTATGATTAAAATCCCCTAAAATTAGCAATATATCTGAGGTATACCTTTCGAAAATATCATCTATATCCTGTTTGAAGTTCCCCATCTCAATTACATAGTCACCCACATTGTCCCACTGCATATATACATTTATGACAATTAACGCATGTCCTGTCCAGGGAACAATGGTTTATCCTGCAAGCCAATAACCATTTACACTTTACTTTTAGCAATGTCACATTTCTTAATATTCTCGTCGAGATAAGTGTCATTATTCCCCCCGAGGGGCGGCCAAATCTTTGCCTCGTCGCCAGTCGATTTAACTGGTAGTAGCCCTCAAAGATAGGGGTTTCGCCGCATGCCCATGTCTCTTGTAGGCAGGCAATTGCTACTTCGTTTACTCGATTCTTTATATGTTCCATTTTTGAGTCATTGCCTAGCCCATTTACATTCCACGTTTAGAGACTTAGGGCAGGCGGCACCCCTCTCTCTTATTCTATCTCACTTAGACCTCCAGCTACCCAACTTTCATCCCGATCACACTCATTTGAATCACCTAGGTAACTACATTGACTCCAGTTTCCCCACCAATCCTCTTTCACAGAGTTATTTATCACTACCTTCCGTCGGTTACCCCCTTCAACATTACCCTTATGTATTCTCACCTGTCTCTTCCTCAGACCTGCATGACAATTTAAGAAGTCCCTTCCTAGCAATGCATTGCCCCTTAAGTCTTTTTCAGTGATCACCTTTATTCCCTCTTGGAGAATCTCACTGGCTGCTCTCATAATTGCCCTTTTTACCAGGTCTGAGTATAATAATACTTTTGTTATTTCCCTACCTGACTTGCTATCTATGAAGCCCACCTGTCTTAGATTTTTTGTGTCAATCCCACTCAGGCTTGTACATTTAGAGAAGATCGCCAGAATTTGTGATCTATTTAAGGGTTTTATTTTTCTAGACTTCTTACCCCTTTGGCCTTCTTCAGCTGGTTGTAAATAGACCCATTTGTTGTGCACCTGATCATATCCTTTCTCTGGGGACTCTATGATTATCTGTCTTGGCACTTTCCGCCCTGATGGGCCCATTTCTGGCTCACGTGACTGTGGTGTTACCTCTAAGTTACAATACCTCTGGGGGTCTGCATTTGGCTTTTTATTAATGGGATTATTCCCTGTTTTATCGGTTTACTCTTTTGTGCTTTCTCTTTTGGGTCCTTACTATTCTGGCTCTTCTTTTGTGTATTTTGTGCCTTCCTTATATCTTCTAAAACCAAGGGTCTGGTCGGGACAAAGGTCCGAGCCGTAACATTTAATGTGCCTCCAGTTTCCTTTTTCTTCATCTTTCGGAAATGTCCTCATGGGAGATCAGACTCTCTTGGCTTTCTTCCCATGACCTGGATCCTGCCGGTACTTCACTCGTCTCCAGGCTATTATCTTGCGCTTCCTTCCATACTTTCTGTCTTAGTTTGGGGCCCATATCCTTTTATGAGATTATACTGGGGGGGATTATTAGTTTTTCTCTACTGGGCTCCCTGGGTTCTTCTTAATTTACGATGTGAGTGAGTAATAGACTGTTAGTATTAATATACTCCAATTTTAGGCATACACTCCTCCACACTTATACTCACTTACCTCTGTTGTGCACTATCCGCCAGCCTGCCATGCCGAGAGTTAAATGGTATTCTCTTTCCTTCCTCCTCTAGCAGTCTTTTACCCTTACACAGAGGGTTTCCCAGTGTTCTTCAGGAGGTCTGGGCTAGATTTTAGCCACTCATTCGTGCCGTTTCTGTCTCTGACTCTTCCAGACTCGGCTGCTCTCTTCAGGCTGCTTGCTTCACCCTTCGGGCTGCCCCCCTCAGGCTTATTGGGGCGCTCGGGCACTCAGGCTCCAGCTCCACGCCAGCCCCCTGGGGTCGCGGCAGTCCGCTGCGCACACCCCACCCAATCACCTGGTCCTTTAGTTTCTCCTGCCACGACCAGTGGCACTTGGGGGCTTTTGCGAGCGGCGCAATCCTTACACTGACGGGAGGCGCGGGGGAGAGGGGAGAGGTTACTTCTACTCACCCGCCCCTTCTCCGTACCGTTCTTCACCGCGCGAGTGGCACGAGCAATCGCGGGAGGCTTCTCTTTCAACTCGCCCTCACAGTCCATGCAAACCGCGGCGTTTTGGCGTTTAACGCCCCCTTCCCGCGTCGGTTAGGGCCGTGTTGTTTGAGCGCTGTTTGTTTGCTGTCCTCCGAGTACAGCGTTCGATTGGCAGGGCTGCGTTCGTCTCCGGCTCCGGCTCTGAGCGTCCACGCGTCTCTGACGGTGCTCGGCAAGGCTGTGCAAGGCGTGGCCACAATCAGAGTTCCTTCTAGTCACTTCTAAAAGTTCATTTATATTCGGTAGGGGATATTTGTCAACAACAACATTTCTATTTAGTTGGCGCAAATCAATGCATAGGCATAGGTCACCATTTGGTTTTCATGCTGCCACTACCGGAGCCAACCATTCCGTACCCTCATCCTCTTCAATTATTTAATTTTCCTTCAGTTTTTGTAATTCCTTTTGCATATCTTCTCTAACTGACAATGGAACATTTCTGACCTTGCAACACACTGGAATGGAATTACTTTTTAGCTTAATTTTGTGTTGATAGCCTTTCAGACCACCTAAACTTTGTTTGAATACATTGGAAAATTCTTCGATAAGAGACTGCACAAATTCATTTTCATTAGTTTTAACACTGACAGGTGAAGAAGTAGACTTTTGGATAGCTGACACCTTTTCTCTAATCCGTATTGGGGGATCAGAATTTGGATCTAAATACACTCCCAAATCCCCTTGATGAAGCCAACTAATTATACTATCCCCTTTCTTTGATATGTAAATTTTCCCTCCAATAACTCTATTCTTATACACAATCACACCCATGAAGTAACCATGCAGCTTGATGGGTTCGCCACCATATGCTAAGGGAATTATGTCTGGTTTGAAAAGCTTGATTTTATTTTTAAGTTTCAAATTATAGAACTCATTTGAAACGATAGTTATCTTAGCATCAGAATCAAAGAGTACTCTTGTTGATTCGCCATCGATGATAATATCATCAAAAGATCAATTTCTCTTTTTGGAGGGATCTTGAACCTTAACAACAACCTGTCCACACTTAAAATCATCTGGAGTAGAATCAGAATTGCTTTCA
Source organism: Lissotriton vulgaris (assembly GCF_964263255.1). Lineage (NCBI taxonomy): Eukaryota > Metazoa > Chordata > Amphibia > Caudata > Salamandridae > Lissotriton > Lissotriton vulgaris. The sequence goes on from NC_141693.1 coordinate 1,942,328,242, forward strand.
TACATAGGAGACATTCTAGTTCTACACACTTTAGAGAAGTGACCCTTTTTTTTACACTTTGAGCAAATATGATTAAACGCAGGATATTTGCTATCATTGGCTAAATGCCCTGTCTTGTCGCACCTGAAACATTTCGAGGTTAAAAATTTCTCTTTACTTTTACATTTTTCATTCTTATATTCCTTTTTGATCCTATCATTGACATCAGGATTAGATTTAAAACTTTTTTCCTTGACAGAAGGAACTTTCTCATCTTTCAGATCATCATTTTTTTAAAGAACATCCACACACTTTAAAGAATGTTCTATTCTTTTTGCGACAATAAGAACCTCATCAAGAGTTGGTTCGTCACAAAGCCACAATTCCTCCCTCACTTTTTCCATGTTGCAACCTAGCATGAACTGGTCTCGAATGTGCTCATTTGTTAAATCTTCATATTTGCACGACAAGGCTAATTTCCTTAACTCCGTTATATAGGCTTCAACCATTTCACCATCCTTTTGTATAAGTTTACCAAAATGATATCTTTCCAAGAATTGGACTTATTTTTGGCAGATAATGTTTGTCCAATTTATAAATACAAACTTCATACTCATTTAAACCATTAGCTTCAGATGCAGATAATTCTGGTAAATGATCGAAAACATCTTGTCCTTTGGACCCCAGACAATGTAAAACAAGCGATGTATTCCTTTCTGCACACAGAGAGGTCCCGCAAACCTTAGCATATCTTTCGAAAACTCTCTTCCACTTCTTCCACCTAATAGGGGGGTCACCAGGAGTATCAAGAAAGAAAGGGGCTGCTGTTACATTCTGCATTGTACTATAGTTATATAAGAAGGATGTTCATAAATAGCACAACAAAACCCAAAAGATGGTTAATACTAATGAACCCTCATCTCTTAGTTAAATCATCATGAAATTGGTTATGACCTATGAGGAAAATAAGCTCTAATAAATATTGATCAAAGCAGAAAGGAAACTTGCATTAGATAATAGCCTAAACAATATAAAGAAAAGGTAAAATAATACAATGTTCAATTAATAACCACAATGAGAGTCAGTTGTATAAATCGGGTGAATCGCTGTGAAGTGAAGATCCACACTACCATAAAATGGAAATGTAGTTCAAATAATTTGGTTGTTGTAAATATTCATATTACCCTAAATCAGCACTTTACCATAAAAGTTAAAGCATGCAAATCGCTGTTGAATGGTATTAGAATCAACCTTTGCACTTAACGATAAACGATTCGCTGTTCAATTTCTTCAAAATAAGTGTGCAAATCACTGAAAAATGAAAAGCAGCATCGCTTTGGGGAGATCGCGATGTGAATACTTGTTACCTAGCAACCCAATAAAGCAAAGATGGCTGCCAGTGTCGTCAAGACCCTCCTGCGCGTCTACGTGGCGTGATGACGCTGCTGCTTCCACGTAGCGCGATGGTGCTGCTCAAAATGACGGCTTGCTTCCATGTAGCGTGATGATGCTGCTTATGACGGCTTCGTCGTAGAGGGAACGAGTCAATGGAACCACTCGTCTTAGAAGGTTGCACGCTCTGTTGTTCGAAGTTGATATCGGTAAGTATGCAAATGCTTTCATTTGAATTTCGGTGTGCCAGTTCAGATCCTAATGATGTAGAGATATAGAGCAGAGAACGCTTTCCACATGAAACTAAAAATACAACATCTTTGTCAAGTTCCTCATAAACGGCAGGAAAATTACCCAATGAAGTAACAATTTTGTGACATTTATGTTAAGAAACGCAGCACTGACCAACAATAATATGAAGCACAGAACGCTGAAATCTTTGTTTAGTACATTAGAAATTCAATCCCGATGACTGCTACAATACAAAATGTTATGGACGAATTATTAAGAATCTAGGATGAGCCCACATCGATTAGTTGAGACTACTCTTGATATAAAAAATTATGTGGCGAAGCTCAACATCCCACTCGATTCAAATGGTCATTTTATCCAGCAGTCAAATCAAGCATGTCAATGTTATTTAAGGATGGTGAATGATAAAATCCTCACCTTTTTAAAACGCAGGAAATTGTAGAAAGTTGCAGAAAATTCTCTCCTTGAAGAAAGGCTGCAAGTGTTTCTGAGTTGGGATCCTTTGAAGCTGCTGAATACGCCAATGAAGTATTTCCATATAAATGATGAAACTTAGTTGATTTCTTCATGAAGTTTATTCATTACAAAGGATAACATCCAACAGCTACAGAAGTCAGTATTAACTGAGCACCATTCTTCAAAACGCCAATGACCTCACAACACTCCAGATTTATGAAGACATAGAAACTAAGCAGGCTAATAATTCTAACAGTCCAGAATATCACACCGGGTCGATGGGGGAGCCTGATTTAATGTGAGATAAGATTTCTATGAGCTTGTCTGAATTCATGATGGGGAATCCCTCTAGCGTGGTCTCAGAGTAGGGTGCATAATTATAATCACAGAAGGCAATATCAGTAGAGGAAGGAAGGTGGAACCTATCATAAATATCTTTATTTTTTTATAAAAAAAATCTAGCTAGTTTTTGTGCTCTTTTGATTTCAGCTTGATAGGTTTTAATCAAGTCTCTATATTTCTGTTTGCTTAACTCCCCATAGTCTTTCCTCCAGCTCCTTTCCGCTCTTTTATAAATCTGTTTCAGCTTGCGGAGGTTAGGGGTGTACCATGGTGAGGTTTTTTCTTTGGCCCACCTAGTGCAAATTTTCTTGAGGATAGCTTGTTCTAGTGAGGATTCAATCCAGTGAGTGAATATTTCATTAACTTCCGTTAGATTTAATTCTAAGGTAGGCTATGGGATTGTTTCCATTGTTTAAATGGCAGTCTGGACCAAGGACGTTCTTTACTGCAAACAGTTTTATGGTAGGAAATGATTGGGTTCAGAAAATAATCTGACCAGAGAATCTAAATAGGGTCTAGAACGCTAACATTTTGTCATTGGAATGGATTCTCCTATCCTCTATTATCAGGAACCCATGTATCCCAACTAAAATAGTGTGTTGGGAAGAAATTATTTGGTCTCCTTTCCATGATTACAAATCAACAATGAGGGTATTTGCCTATATCATCTTCTGCAGGAATGGTCAATAGGTTTCAGCACAAGAAGTTGAGTGCATTCATCAGGGCAGCCATCGAAGGATATAGAGCAAGGATGCCTCTCTCTTCAATCTGAGATAACCTTGGTTTTTTTGGCCCATAAATTTGAATGTGTGATACCAGCATTCTCTTTTCACTGTTTTTGTCTGCCCCACTTCTGATTTGAGACTGTTCCAGTCATACATTGCTCTTTCTGTATTAAACATACTTCTGATGTCACTCAGTAGCCCCCTCCCACAGACTCAGCCCAAGTCTGCCAAAAAAACACATCCCATCTCGGTTGATAGACCGCATTTTACTTTAGTTTTCAACATAATTATCGCATGCCTTTAGCATTTAGAGGGCACACGGCCTTCCAGAAATACTGTGTCACCTTAACATTGTAATCAGAGTTTCTCCTCTGAGGAGCATAGATTACATTTTCAACATTTAGGTATTTTTGGTATCTAATGCACCGTCATGTCTACTAAGCGCCATAGGGAAGTGGATTGGTGAATGTGAGAAACTGAGTTACTGGTTGAGAAGAGTGAAAACCTACTGAAGCAGCAACCACAATCTTTGTAGGGTGAAGCAAAAGCAAACTCCAAATTAACCTTTCATCAACCTTCTGATAGCTTGGGACAGAGTAGATGGGCTTAACTTAAAGGTAATGTGTAACATATTTATGCAGCACTTCAAATATCAATAAAGTGAAAACACCACACAAGACAAATCCTACACCTATTTAGAAAAATAGAGCAAAAATGCAATTAATAAATCAAGACCAAAATGACAAATATCCAATTAGCAGAACCAGAAGAAATATGTAATTTTAAATATTTAAGTGAAAATAGCACCAAAAAGTTCAAAGCGCCATCCACGGCTCTCTGATCGTATGAGACCGGGAGAAAATCATAAGTTCAGGCGGACCGTGATACAGCATTAGTCGGATACAGGGATCCAGTTAGTCTTGCTGAAAAGTTACCTTCTCAGTCCATTGCCAAGAATCCTGTTCGCAGTGGACAGGGTTGCGAGGAGTAGAGAAGAGTCATGAACGGTCATCGGTGTGGCGAGAGCAGCAGGTCTGGCATGGCAGATAGTCGTTAATATAGCTGAAGAGTCTGTTGTCATCAATTACAGTGGCCCGGAGCTTCACTGTGGGGCTTTCCGCATGCTGTTGATGCTGTAGCGTGAAGTGTCAGGTTGACAGAACTTTGCATTGGCCGGCAGTGCAAGAGACAGAGTTTTGGCACCAAAGGGCGCATTCGCGGTCGCAAAGAGCCGAAAAAAATGTGATTCAATTTCACTGAGGCCGCAACAAGGGTTCAGGGCCTGAGGGGCACCACTTGGGGGTGAGAAGTTTACTCCAGCTGAATCTGGGTTCTGGTTCAGGTGGGTGGGAGCCTGTTATGTCCCTGTGGCTCTGAGGCTCTGAACGGGAGGCCAGCAGACTAGCCCTTGGAGTAACTCAAGGAGTTCAGGTGCAGGTCCAATCCCTCTGACTCAGATAGGAGGGCAGCAGAGAAGCAATACAGCAAGGCAACTGTCCAGTAAGGCAGTAGTCAAGCAGAGCAGCACTCCAGCTGGGTAGCAGTCCTTTCAGCAGAGTTTCCACAGATCCAGAAGTGTACTGAAGAGTTGGTGTCTGAGGTCCGATATTTATATCGGATTCCACCTTTGAAGTAGGTGAAACTTCTAGACGTTACCCTTTGAAGTGCACAGGTTTCCTGCCTTACTTGCTCTGGCTCCAGATTTACTATGTAGCCATTTGTGTGGAGGCAGGACACAGCCTATACAATTATATGTAGGGCCGTGCCAAGCTCAGCCCTCCCATCCTGCCAGTTAGGGCCCATCCAGGCACACCTAAGCTCTCAATTGTGTGTGGTTATCTAGGGGAATACACAAAGCCCAACTGCCAACTACACTCAGTCATGTGACCCAGTGACAGGCTGCAGGCACTATATGGCTAAGGTAGGAACATTTCAACTTTCTAAAAGTGCCATTTTCAAAACTTGTAAATCAAAATCTGACTTTAGCATGAAACAGGATTTCCTTTACAATTCCAAAGACACCAAACATGAACTAGTCACCTGTTCCCATTTAGAAACAATCACCAATTAAATGTAATAAGATAACTCCAATGGTATCCTATGGGACAGGCTTGCCTTGTGGTAGTGAAAAACACATTTAAGAGTTTGTCACTACCACAACATGTAAAACATAAAAGTTATATTCTATTTTTGATAAACCGCAGCCTGCCCTCTGGGCTGTCCAGGGCCTACCATAGGGGTGACTTCTTTGCATTTAAGAGGACGATTTGGGCCTGGCAAAAGGTTTATTTTGCCAGGTTGAAATGCCAGTTTAAAACGGCACACAGGCTGCAATGTCAGACAAACTGAGACATGTTTAAAGGGCTAGTTAAGTGGATGGCACGATCAGTGCCGCAGGCCCACCAGTAGTGTTTAATTTACAGGCCCTAGGTACATGTAGTACCATTTTACTAGGGACTCTTGAATAAATTAAGTATGCCAATTGAGTGTAAGCCACTTCTACCATGTTTTAAGGAGAGAGCAAAAGCATTTTAGCACCGGTTAGAAGTGGTAAAGTGTGCAGAGTCCTAAAACCAACAGAAACAGGTTCAGAAAACAGAAGGGTGAAACAAAAGGTTTGGGGATGACCCTGCAGAAAGGGTCAAGTCCAGCAGTGAATGATAAAGTATTTTATATTTGTTTATTTTTATGTATTTATTTATTTAATGCGTTTTTATATAGCACAGACTTTACCCGAAGGTGTCAGAGCACTTCACAATAGGAACAGTAGTGGAACATGAGGAAAAATCACAAGTCAGCATGTTACAAGAGCAAACGTTACGTTACATAAGGCAATAGTGAAAATTGTGCATGTATAAAGAGCAAAGAAAATACAAGAGGTAGCAAACGATACGTTACAAAAGGAAAAAAGTGACGTGTGTATGTTACAAAAGTGTACAAAGTACATATAGAGGTATACTACTGAACTAAATGGCAGATACTCAAAACACAAGAACAAACGTTACGTGAGGCAATGGAGGCAATTGTGCATGTATCAAAAGCAAACAAAATACAAGAGGTAGCAAGCGATACATTCCAAGAGGGAAAGTGACGTGTGCATGTTACAAAGGAGTACACAATACAAGTAGAAGTATAATACTGCAATAAATGGCAGACTCTCAAACCACAGGAACACATTGGGAAGGCACTTCTAGTCATGTACAACAAAATTTCCTATAAAGGGGGGACTTCCTTCAGATATTAGAGAGGGTGTGAATTAAGTTTGGAATTGTCTTTGAAGGAGGAGAGCTTTAAGGTCAGTTTTGAAGGCCTGGGAAGAGGTGGTGGTCCAGAGCTGAGCCGGAAGTGAGTTCCAGATTCTCACCGCGTTGCCTGAAAAGGATTGGGCCATCGACCTTTCCTTCTTGAAAGTGGGAGGTTCAAGCAATAGGTTTTCCGCATTACGTGATGGTCTAGAGCCCCCAGAGAGTTTCAGTTTATTCGCCAGGTAGCGAGGAGAGGAGGAGTGCAAGGCTTTGTGGGTGATACAGGCAGTCTTGTAGATAGATCATGCCTCGATGGGAAGCCAATGGAGGGTGGATAAAATGGGTGTGATGTAGTTGCTTCTTTTGGCCCCATATATGAAACAAGCTGCTGAATGGAGAATAAATTTAAGGGGGGACAGGTGGGATTTGGGGAGGCCACTAAGAAGAAAGTTGCAGTAGTCCAGTCTGGAGAGAACCAGCGATTGGACCAGGGTTTTAAGGTCATGCTCCGGGAAGAAGCGACAAATCCCCCAAAGAAGGCGCAGTTGGTAATAAGCAGACTCTACAATGGAATTAATGTGGGAGGGTAGATTGAGTTTTGTGTCGAGTATGACACCATGGGATTTTCCACTGTCGACAATGATGGGTTTATTGTTAAGTAGATTCATCTGATCAATCCATGATTGAACTGGGGGAGGAGAAAGTGAGGAGGAGAGGAGGAGGAATTCAGTTTTAGAGGGATTCAGAATCAGTTGATGAGTTAACATCCAGTTTTGAATGGAGTCGAGAGTAGAGCTTAGGATGGAGAGATCGTGAGTGGAGGCAACCTTGAGGTAGATTTGGGTGTCGTCCGCATAGAGATGATTGTGGATACCGGATTTACTTAGGAGATTTCCCAACGGTTCTAAATAGAGATTGAACAGTGTGGGTGCAAGTATAGAGCCTTGAGGAACACCTTGACCTACCGCCAAAGGAGATGAAAGACTATTCGCGATTTTGATAATATGGGATCTATCAGAGAGGAAGGAAGCAAACCATTTAAGCACAGTGCCCTCCATGCCTATTCTCTGTTGAAGAGTGTTAAGAAGAGTGTTGTGATTGACAGTGTCAAAGGCTGCAGAAAGATCAAGGAGAATAACAAGACAAAACTCCTCAGATTTGAGTATCCGCAGCACGTCATCAACCACTTGCAGCAGCGCTGTTTCAGTGCTGCAGTTTTGAATGAAGCCGGACTGGAAATTGTCAAGAAGATCATTGTCCTTGATAATACGAGAAAGTTGTTTCGCTACACATCTTTCTTTGATTTTCGCAAGAAAAGGTAGGTTAGTGGTGAGGCGGAAGTTGTTGAAGTTGTTCGAATCAGCAGTGGGTTTTTTAAGTAAAGGGGTGACCTGCCCAGTTTTGAAGGAAACAGGAAGGGAGCCTTGACAGAGGGAGAGGCTAACCAAAGTGGTACAATAGGACATAGAATGGGTATAGAAGTCAATGGCAATGGCACTAGGGATGGGGTCAAGAGAATGGTTGGAGGTCTTTGTTTCGAGGATGCATTTGAGGTGGTCATCTTCGGAGATGGGGTCAAAGTTCTGCCAAATGGCTAAGGATTTGCGCTCCTCTGGAGTGGTAGGATAACTGACCTGATCCACAAGTAATTTCACTTTTTCTTCAAAGAATATCGCGAATTCCGCTGCTTTCTTTGTAAAATCCGCCACCTTGTAGGATGGGGGAGAGCAGTTTGGATTCTTGATGAGATCGAATAGTTTTTTGGGTCTATTTTTGGCTGAGTCGAGGAGGGCATCTGAAGTGCGTCGCTTTTCCAAGGAAGATGTGCTTGTGTTACTCGGATCTTGCTGAATGAAGCGTGGCCAAATTATCGGTGGAGGTCGCTTGTCTCCATTGTTTCTCCAGGGATCTTAGGTACTTCCTTTCTTCATAGAGGGGTTTGTTGAACCAAGGTGCTGAGGGAGTGGGCCTTTTCTTTTTGCTTTGGAGAGGAGCGACGTTATTGATTTCGACTGCAAGGACTGTGCGGCATTGGGAGGTGAGTTTGTTAACATCTAGGTTCGGGACTAGCCTTGGAAGTGATGGCAAAGCTGATTCACAGAAGGTACCGAGGTTAATATTTTTAGTGTCACGGAACCCGGAGGTAGCCCTCTTTGGTTGGCCAAGAGTAATAGAGTGTGATAGGTGAAGAGAGAATGGGATGAGGAAGTGGTCATACCAGTCAACATGAATAGGGGTAGCTATAGTTAGCATGCCTGTTTTTGAAATAACAATGTCCAGGATTGATCCCTTAGAGTGTGTTGTTTCTGTACAGTGTTGGATAAGATCGTTTGCAGATAGGAAGGTGGCCAGCAAATTCGCAGAAAAGTCTTGAGACGAGCCCCAGTGAAGATTGAAGTCACCCACGAAGATCTGATTGTCACTTTGCGAGTATTGGTCTCTAATGAAGTCAGTGAGTTCCTCCATAAGCGAGGGGCCGCTACAAGGCGGGCGGGGAATGGCATGGAATCTGAGGGGTGAGCGGTGGTGCAATTGAAGTTCAAGGGATAGGCATTCAAAAGTGTGAAAGGAGCTGTTGGGAAAAGCCTTGAGTTGAAGGGAGTTTCTAAAGATGACTGCAACACCGCCCCCAATTTTGTCACTTCTGTTATTTTGAAATATAGAATAGCCTGTGGGTACTAGGAGATCAAACATAGAGTGAGAGGTGTCATTGAGCCAGGTCTCTGTGAGGAAGAGCATGTCAATATTGTGAAGTATGATGGTGTCGGAGATTTCAAGTTTGTGTTTTATTGCAGATCTGCAGTTGTGGAGCAGTCAGCGCAGCTCTGTCGAGACTGTTTTGGTGACTGGGGCACTTGGGCTATGAGGGGTGATCGGGATGTTGTGCTTATACGAGGGTGCTCGGGAGGGTTTAGGTGGATGAGAGGTTCTGACAGAGGAGATGGTCAGAATAGTGTAGATAGTAGGGCTACTTGGAGATGAAAGTGGAAGAAGGGTGGCGTTCGAGGGCTTGTGTGAGTTTGCGATGTTTGCAGGTGACTGGTTATGCTTTGCTATTTTGGGGTGTGGGGGCGAGGTGCATCTCGTGGGAAGGTGAGTGTTTTCCAAAGGAATTGAGGTGTATGGAAAAGTGGAAATTTTGGAGCTTAGAAGTGAAATGGTAGCTTCAAGTTGGGAGATGAAGGTGATGAGAGAGCCTAGCTTATTTTCCAGAGAGAGTAGGGCAGAGCACGGCATGTTGGGTGGCTCGATGGAAACAGGAGGTAGTGCAATTGGCAGTGGAAGGCAGGGGGAAGTCAGGGGACGGGAGGGGAGTTAGGGTATAGGTTTCAGAGGTGGGGAAAGGTGGTGGTTGAGAGCGGGCGTTGGTGCATCAGAGGTGAGAGTAGGGTTGTCTTTGTTGGCGTTGCAAGTAGGATAGGAATTAAGGGCATAATTAGGGGGAGGTAGGTGAGGTGCGAAGTGGTGGGGCAGGGGGAGAGGGGAGGAGTGTGTGGAGACATAGAAATGAAGGAGGTTTGGGAGGAAGCGGAGGGAGGGGGTTAGAGAGGTCCTGTATGCTAGATGAGGAGGCTGTGAGGTAACGGGCATCTGGCAGAGTGAAGGGTTGGGAGATAGGGAAATTGAAGAAAGAAAGTGGTTCTGCTAGGCCCGAGGGAGGGAAAGGGTTACCGAGGGGGGAAAGGGGGTAACACAGTATTGGAGGTAGGAGAGAGATACAAAGGGTTTGTGGAGAATCGGGGTACAAAGCGAGGGGAGGAGGGGGAAGAGAAAAGGAGAAGAGGAGAAGAGGAGGGAATAAGGGGGACGTAAGGAAAGTTAACTAGGGTTGGAGGAGAGGTGGACTAAAAAGGGGGGTGGCAGGTAGGGAAAGGGGAGGAGGTGAGGTTGGATGGTGCAAATTGGCCGAGGAGCGGATTAGCTAGAGGTCCGGCTGAAGTGATGAAGGGGGGGGCATACTGTGAGGGGGAAGAAAAGGAGAGGAGGGCACAGGGGAGGGAAGAGGGTCGACCTGTGCCTCCTAAGGGTGCAGCGTATTGGAGTGTAGGGGGGTCAGGGGCAGAGAGAGGGTATAACGGGAAGAGCTAGATGAAGACTCAAGGGACAACCCGGTCACAGGGGTGCGGAGAAGGGAAGGGAAGAGGTGGTCAAAGAGAGAGAGACAGGTGTCTTTGGCTTGGATCATGACAGTGTGTTGTATGCTGTTTAGTGATCTGCAACCATGGAATGCTGCTAGGAAACTCTAGAAAATACAGCTTACAATTGGAAAAATAGTATGCTGTTGTTCTTGGGTAGGTAGGAAGTAGGAAGTTTCCTATACTTGCCTTTCTATTTTCCTGTCTTGTTTGTATTGATAATTTTCAGTTGTTATTTCCTCCATTTTTTTCTTACTTCCAATTGGTCATATTTTACTTTCTTTCTTTCGTTTTTGTAGCACATTAGTTAAAGCGCAATGTTCTGGTCGAATCCTCTTAAGACCGGGCTGAGACAACCACTGGTTCCCAGCAGCAAATGGTCCACTTGTGCCTTTGAAGTGTGATATCTTTAAAACTGAAAGTCCTAATAGATGGTTTGTGATCAGGGCCACATTCCTTAGCCAGCAGACAAGGTTAAAGGTGAAAATCCATAAGTGACCCAAGTCTCAGACGTAACCTCAAAACCTGACTGATTCAATCTGCCTATCAGTAAGTTAGCTTCTGCCTGGGTTGAATTTCTAGTCTGTTCAGCACCGAGACACTCTCCGAGTAGCCGGGCACTCTATAAATCTCAGAGATATATAGAAATGTAACCTGAAAAAGAAATTCCTAGTGTCTCGCTCAGACTGGAATGAATGAATGAAAGAGCATTTGTAAAGCGAGTGGTTACCCAGGGGCATCCCAGCGCTAAGACACGCGGTGTTCCAAGAGACAATTATTGGAAGAGGAAAGTTTTCACAAGTTTTCTAAACTTCAGGTGGTCCGATTCAGAGCGTATGTACAATGGAATAGTATTCCAGAGTCTCGGTCCATTATATGAGAACAGTCGCCCTCCGCTTCGCACATGTTTGATTTTAGGCACACACAGTAGGCCTTTATTCCCTGACCTAAGAGTCCTATTGGGTATATACTGTTTACTCCAAGAACAGATCAAAGGTGAGCCCTTTCCTACTAACGTTTTGTGAATAATACAGAGGGCCTTAAATTGAACTGCCTGGAATGACCTTCCATTATTTTTGCGAGCTACCCTGAACTTTGGTCCATTTAAAAAAGCCTTGAAAACCCATTTGTTCAAGTTGGCTTTTTAGTTTTCTGTATAGCCTATTCCTCTTTTTCTGTTTTCTTTTTTCTTTTCGCGCCAGGATACTCCGGCAGTAATTGCGTGCGTAATAAAACAGCATAATAATAATAATAATATTAACTCTTTGCTGAACAGGCAGCCAATGAAGAGAGGACAGGGCTGGCCGAGCAGACGTGCGTTTAGCAACATTCATTAGCATACGAGCTGCGCAATTCAGTACAATTTGTAATCTGTTAATGGTGGCCAATGGGGCACCCAGATATAACGCTTTAGCGTAATCGAGCCGAGACAATACACTAGCCTGTACCACTAATCATCTTGCTGCAAACGGAAGCATAGGGAGTATCTTCCTGAACCTTCTAAGCAATACGTAGCAGTGAGTTGCCACTGTGCGGGATTGATCTCCAAAATCTAGCTTGCAGTCGATCCATACTCCTAAGCTCTTGACTCGATTTTTTGGAGCCGGGGGGGAACCCAAACACTTAGGCCACAGATGGTTAAGGCTTAAGGTAGCAGATTTCCCAAAGAGCATAAGTTCAGTCTTAGCTCCGTTGAGCTTCAGGAAGGAGCTGCCCATCCATCCCGAGACTTTCTGAAGACAAGAATCCAGGGTCGGAGCGGTTAGACTGTTTTAAGGAGACAAGCAATTGAGTGTCGTCGGCATAAGATACCACCTGCACCCCAAATGGGACTACTGTTTCTGCCAACAAACTCTTATAAACATTGAACATCGTGGGGCTCAGGGAAGATCCCTTGGGCACCCCACAAGTCAATGATATAGCTTTCGAGGAGCAATCTCACTCAAAAACCGAGTATACCCTCTCCTGAAGGAAGGACTGAAGCCACCTAAGTGCAAGTCCAGTCACTCCAGCATCCCTCAGACTTTTTATCATGAGGCAATGATTAACGGTATCGAAGGCTGCGCTGAGGTCCAACAAAATAAGGGCAGCGCAGCCTCCATCGTCAAGGATCTTCCTGATTTCTTCAACTGCAATCAGCATAGCTGTTTCTGTTCCTTGTCGGGGTCTAAAACCAGTCTGTGAAACATGTAATCATTTATTATTTTCCAAAAACGCGGATAGGATTGAGTTGACATATTTTTCCGCGGGTTTAGTGACCCCTGGAAGCGAGGAAATTGGGCCGTAGTTTCCCCAATTCTCAGCATCAAGATTAGGCTTTTTAAGAAGCGCTTTAACTCTGGCACCTTTCCATTGTGATGCCACAATCCCGGTTTTAAATGAAAAGTTTATACAATCCAGTATAACAGGTGACACTACTTCAGCTACTTTTTGAAGAACACTGGGGGGCGACACATCTAGAGGGGAGCCCGATTTAAGCCCTTTGAGCAGCCCCTCCAAGGTCTCAAGATCCAAAAGGGGAACATTTTCAAGCTGGGAGCTAGGGAAGAGCAAATCAACTCCACCATTTAATACCAGCCTTTGAGAGGCAGTGGCAGGGGGAAAAGAGTTAGAAATAGTTTGTATCTTCTCTGCGAAGAACTCAGCAATTTGGTCACATCGCAGTTGTACATTCTCTGTAATAAACAAGGATGTGGCCGGAGAAAGAAGACTGTTAGCAATTTTAAATATCTTGCGCGAGGAACTCGCCGCGAGAATCTTTCCATGGAAATACAGAGCTTGTACATTTTTGATTTCCTTTTTATAAATTTTAAGGCTTCTCGATATTTAATTCTGCTCGGTAAAGCAAAATATTTCCTCCATTGTCTCTCATATTTTTTGCATGTCTGTTTAAGCTAGCGGAGGTGAGGGGAGTACCAAGGATTGTTTTTATCTCCCAATTTTTCTGAAATTTCAGTTTTAGGGAGTACACACTTAAGCGCCTGATCCATCCACTTGTTAAAATTATCATTCGCCACAATCGGGTTAGAATGGCCTATAGGAACAGTGTTGGTCAATTTATTAGTAAAAGTGTCTAGTAGGAGTTTCGACCACCGCCGAGCAATGTTCGTGGCTCTGGTCGTACATATATTCGCCTCTGGAAGTAGCAGTGCAAAGGGGAGTATAAAGTGAGCTGACCATATAATAGGAACGGCATCTCCTACCGAAAGATGACTAATGTTGGAAAATATCGGATCCAACAGGTGACCTTTAAAGTGAGGAGCGCTATTCACTTTTAATAGGAGTTGAAACATAGCCAGTTCATCCACCAATCCTTGTGTGGAGGCTAGTGACTTATCTTCCAAATGCAGATTAAAATCTCCCAGGAATGTAAAATTAGGGGAGGAGCTTGCTAAATTAGCTGCCACCTCCGGCAGGTTTTTCTTAAAGCGGCCAAGAGGGCCTGGGGGACAATATATCAAAATGCCCGAAAAGGTGAATGAAAGGTTAAATCCATCACAAAGGTAAGGCTTTCACAATCAGGAACAGAATTCTCATTACTTCTACAGGCAAAATCGATCTTAAAGATTATAGCCAGGACTCCTCTCCTGCCTGAATTATGATCCAATCTATGGATAGCATAATTTGATGGGAGCGATTGCACAGCATCAAAATCGGTATCACTACTCAGCCATGTTTCCGTTAAAAACAAAACATCCAGATTCTTCTCTTCAAGAAGCAGATGGATTTCGGTTGAGTGCTTAGGGAGCGAACGACAATTCAGGAGGCTCATCCTGATCTCTCTGCCATTATTAGAGGAGGAGGTGGTAGGGACGGACTTTTGGAAATGAAATCTAAACCTAGTGCAGTGCGAATTAATGTCCGGCACCAGGGCATGTGCGCATTTCAACGATACCTTATTCCTCATAGCATGAAGCTGCGCCGCTTCAAAAGTAATCTTTCCTCCCTCAGATCCGACATGGTTTCCTGCCCCTGGCCCCGTCCTGGCGCGGACAGGCGCAGAAGGGCTTGCCTTTGGCGCGCCTTTAGGGTGCCTTCGGTGTGTCAGCGGCGTGTCCCCGCAGCAGGCACACCGCTGGTCGATTTATAGTGGCCGGAGTGACGTGAACCAGCGTGAGCCACTAGACTGCTGACTTGTGCCCCCCTGTTCAATTTCCCGGAGCTTTAAACCGATTCAATTGTCGGCACAGTGAGCAAATGAGTTAGTATTTTAAAAAAGACAATGTCTCAGGTTAGTTTACATTTGTATTTTTCATTCGTTCATTGAAAAAAACTTTATTGTGGCTATTACAGCCATAAAAGCACATTTAAATATGCAACACAATAAAACATAGTCCAAAACAGTTTGCAATAATAAAATATCATAAAAGCACTAATATACACCTCTGCATGTCTACATGGGCCTCGTTAATTGTGACAAGGAAGGACTTGATCATTAGTAACAGAATTATACAGATAAAACTTTGTTTAAAACTATAACTTAAGATAAAAACGTTAAGAATATTATTAAACACTTCCTATAACTCGTAAAGCGTCCATTATCAGTGCGTCACATAAAAGGAAGGTCATCTACCTCCCAGGCTAAGTTGAGTCCCAATATCTTGGTACAAAAGTAATTGTAACAAATTAAACAGTCACAAGCTAGGTGTTAGCCTTTAACAAATGCCTTCGTTTAAACCACACAGCAAGGAGAAATTTTGAAATTACAACAACATAGACTGGATCAGTATCGGTTTTTAAGATCCTAAAAAATGCCCTGTAATTTCTTATACCCAAATTTCGACACAATTGTATAACCCATTTGAACCTTGCCTGTTTATATGCCGGGCAGAAGAGCAACACATGAATTTCTGATTCCTCCTTCACTAAGCATCCAGGACAAAGGCAATGGGTTTCACCCGACCACTTATTAGTTATTGCAAAGAGCGGAAGAGTCCCATATCTAAATTGGAGAAACAACTTCCTTGCTAATGCAGTCTGAATTGAATCTAGCACCTGCTCAAATTGGTAGTGTGACTTAAAACCCAAGAATACATCAGTTAAAATTGTAGCTCTTGTTGCCTGGATCAGGCTAGTCAATTTAAAGTCTTTCAGTGCTTTAGCTAAAAAATAATTTGGGGATAGCTACACAAGATTCTTCTGGTGTAACCCATAGGTCCTCCTTGCCCATAGCGTGGAAAGAATCCCTCACAAAAGACAACCAAGGTATGCTACCCACAACCCCCAGTAGGGACATTACTGCTTTTAATTCCTCCCTGTAGTGTCTCAACTCAGGTACGCTCCATAGCTGTCGCCATTAGAGCAATAGTCGAGACGAGATTAAGTCGGCCACTGGAAGGATGCCCAAATCCATCCTAAGAGGTACTAGGGGTGTGTTTGTCGGCAAAGCCAAAATTTGTCTCATAAACTTATTTTCGGTGAGGGTTAATACATTTGTTGAGCTATGTCCCCAAAGTCCGGCCCCGTATAAAGAGGCCGACCGTGCTTGCACTTTATATATTTCCAAAGATGGGCGTATAACCTTTGAAACACAGCCCTTCCGAACTTTCAATGTTCCCCCTGTTACCTGGGTTAACTTAAAATGAGCCTTATTAATTTGAGGGCCCCATCCCATCTTATCGTTTAGGGATAGAACCAAGTAATCAAAGACATGGACGCGCTAAAGCGGCATATCGTCCATCATTGGATGTGGGCAGTTAGTAGAATTGGCATTGAAGACCATATATTTTGTCTTATTGATATTAACCAAAAGATTTCTCCTTTTTCAAAACTGACTAAATTCCGTTAATACTCGCTGCATCCCCATAGGTGACTTCGAGAGGAGCAGAGTATCATCCGCAAACATTAGTGCAGAAAATTTGCGGATGATATCTTAGGGGAATCCGAATCCTTTACGGCAAGTAGATCTTCAATTAAGCATTTAGAAAAAGGGAAAAGAGGGTGGGTGTGAGCACACAGCCCTGCCTCACCCCTTTGCCAACAGGGAAGGGGGCTGTCAATTGGCCATTCTTACCGTATCTTACTCTAGCATATGTACCCTCGTGGAGGTGTTTGAGTTGGAAACAAAGGTAAGATGGAACTCCCATGTCCCGCAAAATACCCCAGAGCTGGTCATGGTTGACCATGTCAAACGCAGATTTCAAATCCACGAAGGTAAGATACAGACTCCCACTTTCCAAAATCACATGCTTCCAATAAATTAGCTGGAGCCTAAACAGCTGGTCTTCAGTTGAAATCTTAGCTCTAAAGCCAGCTTGAAACGGGGTTAATATATCACGGTCTTTTATCCAATCCTGTAATCTTCCTAATAACACCCTCCCAAAAATGTTTTGGGTAACATCAATAAGGCTAATTGGCCTATAATTTACTGGTTCACACGGGGACCCGTTTTATAGATGGGAAAGATCTCAGCACCAGCCCACGTTGGCGGTGCTGGAAGGCCATGTAAAATTGCATTAAAAAGTGATAATAGGTATGGAGCCCACACTGTCTGTTCGTTTTTCAACAAGTATTCTATCCAATCCTGGGGCTTTGTTAGGTTGCAACTTAGCTAAAGCAGACCTCGCCTATAGTACATGGGGGTATATCCAATAGAACTTCGGGATTCAAAAGACACACTGTGGTCTTACTGGCACTTCGATCAATGGAAGAACTTGAGCATAATCCCTTAAAATATAAATACGAAGCTTCCTCATCAATGTTTGGGTCAAGAGTGGTCCTACCATCCGCTTTCCCTGCGTGGACCAAATTCCAGAAACTTCTACTGTCTTTTAAGTCCAAAGCCTTCTTAATAGCCTGCCATCTATCTGCTTCCCACTCAGATATGGATCTTGCAATTGGTGTCTTGAAAGCCACCCTATTTTCCTTAATACAAGCATTGTCAACCCCCTTAAGCGAGGTCAACAAGGCTTGTTTTGCTTCCCTACAGTCCCTAGTGTACCAGGATTTTTTGTCACTGCCAACTTTCTGATTATTACTGTTACTGTTGAAGAAGAAATCCGCCAAGACCCGGACCATTTCTTGGTGAATATTTCCTCGGTCACTATCGGGGTCCAACTTGGTTGTATTTGCTGTTGCGAGGCTTACTTTCTCTAGGAGGGTATAATGCTAATATACAATTTTGACATTGTTTCCTGCGATTGGTCTATTTTGGCCCATCGGAATCGTATCCCTCCTTCGACAACATCCAAATTGTTTAAATGTGGCTCTTCAAGTTCTCGCCCCACACCCCTCACCTGGAAGTCTAGCACTATAACTAGCGGATTATGATCACTTTTGCTACGTGCTATGACACTGAAATCTGCCACGTTATGCCAGATCTCTACGCTAATCAAGATGTAATCAATTACAGTAGCCTGGCCAAATCTCTTAAAAGTATTGCACCTGGGGTTGTCACCAGGAAATCGTCCGTTACAGGCCCTCAAAGAGAAGGACAAACTTAAGGAGGTTAACTGGAGAACTAAAGGTGGCCAGCGCCCAATCGAATACATATTACATTCGTATTTAAAAAAAAAAAGTTTCACACATTCGGTGCAGAGGAAGTAACTGTCACGCAAAACACCACAGGTATCAAACGTGCGGTCGCGTCAATGGCCGATTTATAGTGGCCGGAGTGACATGAACCGGCGTGAGCCACTAGACTGCTGACTTGTGCCCCCCTGTTCAATTCCCTGGAGATTTAACCCGATTCAATTCTCGGCGCAGTGAGCAAGTATTTTAAAAAGACAATGTCTCAGGTTAGTTTACATTCGTATTTTTTTTTTTAAGTTTCATACATTCGGTGCAGAGGAAGTAACTGTCACGCAAAACATCACAAACACCACAGGAAAGGAGTGACACAATGTCCTACATTGCCAGGAATCCCTGGGGCAGGACAGTGCTGGGTCACCAGGCTCGCTCTCCAGTGGTGTCTTCTCCAGGACTACAACACTCTTGAGAAGTTGATGTCTTAGTTTCACTTCTAGACAGCAACCTCTCAATGTCCTCTGGATTCCAGGGTAGCTCTCTTCCTTGATCCCCTTGCCCTTCTTCTTA
This sequence comes from Lissotriton vulgaris, assembly GCF_964263255.1. Classification (NCBI taxonomy): domain Eukaryota; kingdom Metazoa; phylum Chordata; class Amphibia; order Caudata; family Salamandridae; genus Lissotriton; species Lissotriton vulgaris. The sequence continues at coordinate 1,942,346,803 of NC_141693.1, forward strand.
TCTTCCTGGTTATGGCCAGCTCAACTCCAAGGTAAATATCAGGATATCACGTGCTAAATATTCTTTATACAAATAATATTTTATTGGGAGTAGATGTTCTATTATTAATTCCAATGGGGAGGTAATTTTGCACACAACCTCAAGGGCACTATATTTACGCCAGATGATATTCTGACAATTATATCCTGGTAGCACGCCAGGGAGTATCACTTCCTCTTTCTCCACCGCACCTGTCTCCAGAACCCTAGGCTTCTTCCAGTGTTGCATGGCCTGTTGTTCACCCTCACGCTACAAGGTGGGCCAGCTTCAAAGGGCCAGTGTATGGCTAAGAAGCAAGTGCTTAGCCACGCCCACCCTCCTGCCCTCGTGGGCATAAAATGGAACCCTCATACAGGCAGCGCAGTGGATTGGCGCAGCGGGGGCGCCGGCGGGGCGCCGAAGGCGTGCCAAAGGCAAGCCCGTCTGCGCCCGTCCGCGACCGGCCGGGACCAGGGGCCATGACCCTTGGCTCAGCGCCGTGTTATTCCAAGGAAAACCTAATTGCGCTTAATAGCGCTACCTACCCCATTAGCCAACATACACAGCAGATTCTGAGGCGGGAGAACATACTGAAGCCCGCAGCTGAACCAGCCAAAACAAAACTCGATCAGAGAAGAAGGAGAGCAACGGTAACGTCATTGAGCGTCAGCTTGCTGAACACTCGTTCGCTCTAAAAACACAATTTAGAGGTATTCTCCCTGCTCCAGGAGGGGAACATAGATATTCTAGGAGTTACGGAGACATGGCTGGATGACTCTTCCGCGCCCGACCTAGTGGCCGCCCTCCCACCCAACTTTGGTGCTATCTCTCATAACAGAAAAGATGGCAGAAAAGGGGGGGGAGTAGCGCTGCTTTATAAAAATGCTTTTAAAGCAGAAACTATCTGTGCTGAATGCATTGAGGGAGCAGACATCCTAGGCGTCAAGCTCTGCTCTCCCACCAATTGCCTCACGATAATCATCGTATATCGCCCGCCTAAAACCCCCCCAACATTTCTAGAACCTTTCTTGGGTCTGGTCCACGACCTCCGTACGAGATACGAGGGTCTCGTGGTGATGGGCGATTATAACCTCCACTGGGAGGAGCCCATTAGAGACATCACGTCCAAACAGCTAGAAGACGCAATGACCGCACTAGAATTAACCCAGATTGTGACAGGCCCAACACACATGAAGGGCCATACTTTGGACCTGATATGGACTTCTGTTCCTGCCCTGTGCCCAGTCACTTCATTGCCCTGCATTTGGTCAGATCACTACCTTTTACAGGGTAGCTTAGCTTTTCCGAAACAAGAAAGCATCTCATCCGACAAATGGCGGGTAGTGAGAAGATGGAACTCCATTAATCCGGATACTTTGCTATGAACTTTACAGCAACCTTCCCACCTAAACAGACTACCTGAAGATGACCTAGAGAAGGCCAGTCAAAAGCTATCGCAAAAATTGGAATCTGCAATAGAGGTGGTAGCACCAGCACGTAAGATAAAAATCAGGGAAAAAGGCAAAGGCGCCCCTTGGTTCAATGACGATTTGAGACTCCTAAAACGGGCCCTGCGACAGTGCGAGAGAGCCTGGCGAAAGGGGTATGATCTTAACTGCCAGACTCTATATAAGGAAAAGCTTGCCTTGTATAAACAAGCCATCATAACTAGGAAAAGTGAGTTCTACGAGAGCAGAATTGCCACAGCACCTAACCCCCAGAAGGAAATTTTCCAAGTACTTACTGAACTGAGGAAAAAGAAGGAACAACCGCCTTCTTTTACGCAAGAAGACTGCCATAGATTTCAATCCTTCTTTACCTCAAAGATATCCGACCTTCTGAGAGAAATCGAAAGCACCCCTAGATTTGACTGCCCGGTAACTCCGCTAACTCTCCCGCCCACAATCACTGAGCCTTTAACCTCCCTACCCCTACTCACCAAGGATTCCCTGACAAAAGTGATGATCCAAGTTAAATCAGGTTCTCTGGAGGACCCTTGCCCCCCGCAGATATTTAAACAAGCATGGCCAGGTCTGGAGGAGGATATTTTATCGCTCCTAAATAGTTCCCTTACCTCGGGACTAGTCCCCTCTATTCTTAAAGAGGCGAGACTGATCCCCCTGCTAAAAAAGGCCGGGGCCGACACCAAGATTCTAAAGAATTACAGGCCCATATCTCAACTGCCTTTTTTAGCTAAAATACTGGAACATCACGTGCTGGCCGCCCTCTCGCACCACCTCGAGAGTAACGCACTACTCGAACCCAACGAAGCTGGGTTTAGAGCCCACAACAGCACGGAACTAGTCATGCTATCAGTGCTAGATGACCTACGTCTTAAAACAGATAATAAAGATCCCTGTGCCCTGGTGCTACTCGACCTCTCCGCGGCATTTGATACGGTCAATCATGACCTCCTCCTGTCGCGGTTGGGGGAGTTTGGCATCAAGGGCACGGCCCACGCCTGGCTGACCTCGTTCCTCGGTGGACGGGTCCAGAAAGTACAACTGGATGACCTGGTGTCAGAGGCTGCTAAAATCACATGCGGCGTCCCGCAGGGCTCTGCCTTGTCCCCCTTGATGTTTAACACGTATCTGCAGCCCCTCATTTCATCTCTGAATCAGATGGACTGTAATATATATAATTATGCTGACGACACCCAGATCATCATTCAGATAGGCAATTCCCCTACGGCTGATCAAAAACTGAAGAATATTCTAAAATTTACCGTCAATTGGATGACGGCAAACTTTTTAAAGATCAACCCGGATAAGACGGAGGTTCTTCCTATTACAACTTCATCTAGCCCCTGGTGCGACCTCCTTTGGCCCTCAGAATTAGGTAACCCCCCAATACCGGCAACAGCAGTAAAAAGCCTGGGCATAATCATCGACACAAATCTCACTATGTCAGCCCAGGTCTCGGCGGTGGTGGGCACCTGTGTAGGCCTCCTGAGACAACTGCGCAAGCTAGCTCCCATCCTAAAGGCAGACACCCTCAGAAGAGCAGTGTCAGCCTTAATTCTGGCCCGACTGGATTATGGCAATGCCATGTATTTCGGCATTCCGAAAAAACTCACCAAGAGACTTCAGATCGTCATGAATGACACGGCCAGACTTATTTACAATAAACCAAGAAGGACACCGGCCACCCCTCTCCTCCGGGAGCTACACTGGTTGCCAGTGAATCAACGAGCCAAGTTCAAAGGCCTATGCATTACACAGAAAGCCTTATATGGGCAAGCCCCGAAATATATCAAAAAACGCCTTGTCCCATATGCCCCCAACAGGAACTTACGCTCAGCCAACGCCACCCTATTGATCTGTCCTAGGATCAAACGATCCACTATCGGTGGTCGGACATTTTCCCACACAATGCCCAAAGCCTGGAACCAACTGCCTGAAAATCTGCGCAAAAAAACCAGACTCCTGCCTTTCAGGAAAAAGCTAAAAACCGTGCTTTTCCAAGAGGCATGGGGTAATATCTAGTCTGTTTTCCTCCTGCCAGTATTCACTCGCCTGTTAAGCACTTAGAGACCCCGGGGTGATAAGGCGCTCTACAAGTTAAAAATACAAATACAAATACAAATTTTTGTTCCTGTCACAACCCCTGGGAACAAAGAAAAGACTCCACACACTGGTCCTTTCAAGCTGGCCCACCTGGCAGTGCCAGAGTGGCCGACAGGCCAGCCCAACACTGTCTTCATCCTAGCCTTGGGTAAGACAGCAGTGCCCAAACACCTGGTCCTGCTCATGCATCCTCTGAGCAGAAAGAAGGCGGGGCTTGAATCACCAAGTGATGTAAATTGGATCTCACACAAGTCAGACACCTTAAGCAGGAGGAAGCCCCCTTTACCCAGATATGAAACACCCTGACACAGGTGGTCAGAAAGCTCTTGGCTAGTATTGGCCCCTAAGGAAGAGTCCTGAGATGAATGGATGTTACAGTCAGACAACAGGCAAAGATAAAACAGTGGTGTGGTTTTTGAGGGGCAACCCAGCGAGCCTCTCCGGCACGGGGAAACCAGGTTTCACCTTTGCAGGGAACAATCATCTTGTTCTGGATGCAATATTGGATCACCGAGAACGCCACCTATGCCCGTGTGCCAGTGGGCCACATGTCAGCTCAAATTCACAGAACATACCTATGGGTCAGTTCAAATTCACAGAACATACCCATGGGTCAGCACAAATTCACAGAACATACCTATGGGGAAGTGGGGGCTCAGTTACAGAACATATTTTCCCTGGAGAGGGATACTTACCTTCCCTTCTAGAGGTACATACACAAATACCTGTGCCCTGCTAGGATCTGAGTAGCCACCAATTGCTACTGTAGGCATAGTCTGGAATAAGGGCAGTAGCCACCATGTGCTACTCGAAGGTCCTCTTCTGTGTAGCCCCTGGCCAGCAGGGCCTGGTATGGTACTTATGAGAAGCACAATAACACAAGAAGCCTCCCCAGTGGGCTCACATGTAAGTTCACTGAAGACGGAGAAAGCACGAGGTCAGACAGAAAGTCGAACAAAAGGGCCTGGTGCTCAGAGGAGAGGGTTTCCATCCCTACATCATTTCTTAATTTAATACTTCTTTTTGCTTCACTTCTTACTTTCCACCTGCCTTTCTTATTTCCTTTTTCCTTCCTTCCTCCCTCCCTCCTTTCTTTATTTCTCTTCTTGTCTCTTTCGTTCTTTGCTTCTTTCTCATTTTAATTTCCTCTACGCCTTTTTCCAGTCGCCCTCGTTTGCTTCTTCCGTAAGTTGGCTTTTAAGAACAGTGACGTGTCTCTTTTCACCTCGCCTCTGTAAACCTCAGGTAACTTCATGATTCAGCATGATCTCGACGCCCATTTTCAATTCCTTGGCTGGTTCATCTGTTCTCGTTGTCTCTACCACATCCTTTGTAACACCTCTGACTGGCCTGCTTTTCAAAGATAAAAAACAAGCATCTTGCAAAGTGATGCAACCCGTTATTCAAGCACAACCACTTATGCTGATACTTTCGAAGACGTGTCCTGTGTGTTCTCGATAGGTGAAGTACCACATAGCCTTTGAGTTTCTTTTGATGAGGCAATGAAAACGTATCACAACCCACAACAAAATGCTTGCTTCACAATTGATTGATTTATTTATTACGTTTTTTATATCGCGCATTTACTTTATTTATTGCCAACTCACTTTCGCCATTATTTTTCCTCCTCTCATGATTCCTTTCTCTTTACCTTTCACCATCTTTACTTTATTATTTTCCTATCATCTCTATTTTGCCCTCTTCCAGCTATCATTGTACTTAATCCTTATATGCTCATTTCATTCGCTGTCTGTGTTACAATGCTTTCTATTTTATTCATTTCGTTTTCTTTTTCTGTTTTTTTATTCTTCCGCTTCAAGGTCCTTCATTCATCACGTTTACATTTTACCTGATCCTTCTTCTTTGTTCAGGATTTGTTCTTTTCCTTCTCGTTTTTATTTATGTTTTCCATTAGTAATTCCTGCTCAGAAGTTGATTTGGTTCTTTTTAACTTATTGTTTTTTAAACTCTCTTTTACATCTATTTCTTAATCTTCCTTTTTTCTGCTTCCTGTGTTTCTCCTCTTCCTTGTTTATTTTTCATTACCTTTGTTTTTTTTATTTGCAAAATATCCCTATCTTTGTCTTAGCTCTTAATTTCTCTTTTAATTCTTTCTTTCTTTCCATTGTGTTTTCCTCTTCATAACTCCTCTTTCTTTGTTTTTTTAATGTTTCACTTTTTGTCCTTTGTCTCTGTCCTTACCTGAACCAACTGCGTCTTTTTCAGTTATCTCTATTTTTCTGTCTCTAGTATACGTTTTTCCTCTTCATTTTCTCATGTTTGCCTTTCACTTGTCTTTATTTTCTTTCACTTAAGAATCATTCTTTCTCTATCTTTATTTTTGTACTTTTCTTTTTTCCATTTAGTTTATTGTTTTCCAAATGATGTCTGTTCTGTTATTTGTTACTATCATCAACTTTTTTCCTTTCCAAAATATGTTTATCTTTTTGCTTCTGAATTATATTTTTCTTCTTCCTTTCGCTTTAGTCTTTCCTTCCATGTCACTATCCTCTCTGCCATCTTTTAGTAATATAGTCCTGCCTACAGTAGTTATATCAGCTTTTCATCTTCACTAAAGCCCAGTGTAGAGTGTTTAGAAATGTATTTTTTTTTATTAAAGGCGGGCTCTGTAACTTGTGACTATAAAGCCACACAGATGTGATCAGTCCTAGTCACAAAACCAAACCCTGCATGTTTTGGTCCTATGAGCAGGTTATAAAAAACTATCAAATAAAATACACTTGCATCTTCCGTCCATCTGAAGGTGCAGCTATTTCAACAAGAGTGCGCAGCTAATATTCTAAATACAGTTCTTTCAAACAAAGGTGGGACAAAGTGTGTGCGGCTCGGAGAGATGTTATGAGGTTCCTTTTCCTGCCCCGTCATACGTGAGATGTCGGTTTCTGTGGTCGGGTCTCTTGGGACCCAGTTCAGAAGGTGGGTTCGTTTCTCAGTACCCTGCGTCAATGAGTGCCCCCCCCCCCCCCCCCCCCCCCCCCGGACGGTGGGGTCCCGCTGGAATTTCCCGCTGTTAGTGACCGTACAATTCTTTCGCACCTCTTTCTGTCCTGGTTTCGGGTGTTCAGCTCTTTGCATAGGTACATGGCACACTTCCTGTAGGCAGACCACACACACTAGGGACCCCTTGCACCGCCCGGCCGTAAGTCACTTTTTCCCCCATGTTAAAATTGACGCATCCGTCCCTAAATACCTTACATATCCCTAAATACCTTACATATCTGGGGGTGCTCAGATGCATATGAGACACCCGCAGAGCCTGGAAGTACCCCTTATAGACACTGTATGACAGTGGTGGGAGGGGGGTGGGGGGGAAGGGCCATGAAACATTGCTCAGGCTTGAAGTATAGATTGAGCTGTTTCACCGAGGCTACACTCCATGGCAGGAGCTGCTGTCTGAAATGTTAATGTAAATATTCCCTTGAGGCAAAGAGCCCCTGAGCAGACCTACATTTCTCGTGTGCTGGCCTCCACAGTATGAAGTCCCTAGCATGGGGACAAAAGAAGGAGGGAGGCAGGGAGATCCTGGTGCACTGGTCACTGTGAACAGTGCAAGGGAGGTGTCGTGTCCCACATCAATAATACACGGACACCGACTTGTACATCTTAGCTCTTTATTCACACGTGTGCTTGGTTCCCTGTCCCTACTCTAACTGCCCCTTCCTAAGTCCGCTCCTCCTCTTCCTCTGACCCCCTAGCTCCGCCCACTCCCAACTACTGGTATGCTGACTTCACAACATCTCCCCCCTTTGTAACAAAACAAACAAATAAACTGACTTCTCAGTCCATCTCCACTATCAGTCTCTGGGGTGGACGTATGTCGTGATGAGTATTCGCCAATAGTTCGTCTTTGACTAGACAAGCTCTGTTGCGGACGTCTGGAGGGATGGGGCCTTCAGTGTCTGGGGTGCCTACGGTGAGTTCAGTTTGATATCGGCAGTCTGTCCCCCATTGTGACTCTCGCTCACGTAACGCTCGGCCTCTTTTCCACGGGGATGTTACTTCAGTTCCCTTCCAAGTGTCTGTATGTGTTTTTGCTTCATTTTGCCTTGTCAGGTCGAGACCAACACTATCTTCCTGTTTCGAGTCTGGGATGCCAGCCGGTGGAGTATGACCTGGGGAGGCCATCTTGGTGTGACTCGGAGATTGAGTGGTTGCCTCGGGTTGCTTCTCCCACTCCTGCTCGCGCCAGATCCAGGCAAGCCTTGGAACCGGCCGGGTAGTTGTGTGTTTCGTTCTTGTCTGATGATGACTTGGCTCTCCGGGCGTGCCCGACTTCCTTTGCGGATCAACTGGTTGGTCCGTCTTTATTTGAGGGCTACTGGCCACGATGTCTGTTTCCATTTTGTGGGACCAGGACCAGGACCTTCGAGTCAACCTTTCTGCCCCTACCCGGGGTGACGGTGTAGTCTTTGCGTCGCAATGCACCTGTGATCGAGGTGGCAGGTTGTCTGGTGGAATAATCGAGTGTGCATTGTCATTGGGGTTAGACACGTTGTTCTTAACGGGAAAAGTGTCCCTTGTTTCGCTGATGTGTTCAGGTGCTTGGCGCCATGGCCATTCTCGGGACCACGACTCCGTCGACTCAACGGATCGAACCGAGATGTTATCTAAGTCAGAGGGGTCCTCACTCACTTCCCGCTGAGAATGTTTCTTTAAGAATGTTGCGTGTGGTCGTTGTCGGGACCACGATTCTCCTGACTCAAAGGATCGGACCGACATGCTCTCTGAATCAGAGGGGTGCTCCGTTAGTCTCCTCTGTGAGTGTTCCTTTGGGAATGTCTTACCAGGTGGTCTTCGGAACCGGGTAGTCCGTGACGAGCTGCTTTCCGTCTCGGAATTGCCTTTGCAAGGCTTCTTCGTGTGCCTGTGTCGTAGCATCTTCACTGTTGTCTCATTTGGGAGATTGTTTGAAGATTCCGCGCTTGTTCCTTGCGCTTGATCCCAGGCGTTTGCCTCTTCGCTCTTCTCGTCTGATGTTACCCATCCACGCTCTGTTTCTACGTTGTCGCGGGGCCCAGGGATGCTTTGAGGCCCATGACTGTATGGATCTTTTCTTGCTTGTTGTTGTTGTGCGGGACCAGTCCGTCTTGTGTGATCTGGTTCTCCTCCCCATTTGTTTGGTGATCTAGTGTCTCTGAGCTGTTGGTGGTGCATCCTTCTGCTAGCTGTTTCCTCTGGCTCATCTTCGCTCCTTGGTGATTGATGTTCCGACGTCGATTTCCTGTCTTGATCACTGCCACTCCTCCTATTGTTTGTCTTTCTCCCCCACTGGTTGTGCAGAATGTCATTTTGTCCAGGAGTGCAATCTGTCCCACTGGACGCTCCCTCTTTATCAGAGTGACGTGTGTTATGCGGTGACTGACTTCTTGAGGGACTCCTGGAGGATGGATGAGTCCGGGGAGTTGTTCTTTGGATGGTTGAGTCCGAGTATTCTTTGGTTCTCTCCGAGTGGCCAGACGCTGAGTAGTCTGACTCTGAGCATTCCATGTTACTGTGCCTCCTCCGCTGTCTTTTTTGTCTTTTCTCTGGTCTGCCTTCTCTCTCTCTCTTTTTGTGGTTGTTGGAATTCTGGGTTCTCTCCTCCCAGGTATTTCGAAGTTTTGTACTCAGATGCACATCCCTCCATTTGCCTCTTGTTTGGACGTGCATCCCAATTTCAGCTTTCTTGATGATTTCTTTTAGCGACCAATGTCCTCTAAGTATCTTGTGGCTTGTTTCGGGGTTTTCACAGCCTTCTATTATTCGGAGCCGAACAGCATCCTCATTCGTAAACGTGTTGAAGTGACAGCCTTGAACCAGACTTTGCAACCGAATGATGAAATGCGGCAATGGTTCGCCTGGTTCCTGCCGTGCTGTGTTGAAGACCATGCGATTATGATCTACCTCTGCCTGTGCATTGAGATGGGCATAGAGTTCCTCTTGGAGTTTGTCATAAGTGTCTGCTTCTTCCTTGGAAAATGTTCTAATTGGGCATCGGCCCCCGGGACCCACCAGATGGAGGAGTAACAGTAAACATTTTCTTTCTCTTTGCTCACCGTTGGCTTTCAAAAAATCGTCCAATGCTTCCAGCCACCAGTGCCGTTTGAGGTCCTGAATCCAATCGTCACTCTGTGCCACTGGGGGCGATTCTTCAAGCTGTGGATTGAAACATTGAGTTGCGTCTCCTCCCGCCCTGAGAGAAGGAGGTCCTGATCGGTCGTAGACGCGGGGCATTGTGCTGTCCACTTTTCCTCGGATTTCAGGTGCTTCAGTTTGTGTTCTAGCTTGAGCTTGCTCACTAGTCCTTCCGCGTTCGGTCAACATTACACCCCTGAACTTGTCCATGGTTGGTGACAATGTTGGATTTCACTTGCTTGTTGTGTGTGTTCATTGGCTACCCCACACGCGCATTGGCTCGTGCTCGTTGCTGATTCCGGAGTAATTACTTATGCTTTGTCTTTGTTTATATTTGTTTGTGGCTTCCTCTATTTGGTGGACGCGCGTTACTTCCTGACATACGCCACTGCACATTCACTTGCGTATCCCACTGTCTGCGTTTCCACCCGTGCTGACCTTAGTTTTGTCGCTGCTTGTTCGTTGAGTCACTCTTGTGGTTGCTCGGGCTTGTTGATTGATACACTCTCGTGTTAGCATGTGCTTATTCTGTTTGGTTGCCAAGATTTGTGCAGTGTTGTCCACGTGCCGTTGTCCCGCTTACTGCTTTGCATTTACCAGCGTTTGTTTAGTGGCACATACCAAGGCTTGTTGACTTGCGCGTACCAACACGTGATTGTTTGCATGCACCAGTGCTTGTTTACTTGTCTTCCCCAGCGTTTGTTTGGTCACTGTTAATGCTTGCTTCCGTTTGGTGATTTGCATGTGTCAATGCTTGACGATTTGTGTGAATCAATTCTTTGTTTACTTGCATGTGCCACTGCTTGCTTGTTTGCATGTATCAATGCTTGCTCGCTCTTGGCCAATACTTGTCCTTACAGGCACCAATGCTTGGTGACTTTCCTTTATCAATGCTTGTCTTCTTAGATTGCTTCTTGGATTTGCATGGGCTTGTTTGTCGTCTCTTCAGCGCTTTATTATTCTTTGCTTGCATTCGCCAACGCTCGTTTGCATGCGTCAATGTTTGTTCTGTTGCCGTCACCAATGCTTGCTTCACTTACAGTTGCCAATGTTTGTTTGTTCTTCACTTGCATTTGCCAACGTTTGTTTGCATGTGTCAATGTTTGTTTTGTTAGCCACTACTGCTTGCTTCACTTGCAGTTGCCAATGGTTATTTATTCTGCACTTGCATTTGCCAGTGTTTGTTTGCATGTGTCAATGTTTGTTTTGTTAGCCACTACTGCTTGCTTCACTTGCAGTTGCCAATGTTTATTTTCACTAATGCTTGCTTCACTTGCAGTTGCCAATGGTTATTTATTCTGCACTTGCATTTGCCAGTGTTTGTTTGCATGTGTCAATGTTTGTTTTGTTAGCCACTACTGCTTGCTTCACTTGCAGTTGCCAATGTTTGTTCTGGTCCACTCTGCCAATGCTTGTTTTCTTCCCCGGTGCCTGACTTTAAAATGGCCGCCGTTGCATTGCACAGAGTTGTCCTTCTCAGACGCCTGACTCTAAGATGGCCGCCGGGAATCTCGTTTTCAACGAGATTTGGGTCTTCTCTGCTCGTTCCTTCGAGCGTTCCTTCGACCGGAGCCACACATTCACTCGGGGCTGCCGTTTCCACTCACCACTCGTCGTCTTCAGCCGCGATCCACCGCCAGAGTAGCTGCTGCAGGTGAGACTTCTTTTCTTCGTCCCTTGCCGCCGGAGTGAGCTCCCGGTTGGCTTTTGCTTATTTCTTGTCCACCCCTCACACGTGGGGTGATCTTCACGGCTACTGCCGCCGGGTGGGCTCCGGTGGGCGCGCTCGAGCCTCCAGGCAAGGGGAGAGCTCCGCTCTGTTCGCCGCCGAGGTGGGCACTCGGTGGGCGTTCTGACTTGCACTTCGGCCGCCGAGGTGGGCACTCGGTAGGCGCTTTTAGCTCCACGCTCCAGCCCCACACGCAGGGCGAGCTTCAGGCCAGTTGCCGCCGGGGTATGTTCCCGATGGGCACTTCTGCTCCTCTCTAGGACTCACGCTTCAGGGGCGATATTTGAATACCTTCTTGGCGCGCAATCGCGCTGGCTCCACAACCACGGAGCTTCAGGAGCGCTTTCACTCGGCGCTCTTTCTTCTGGCGCTGCGGCGCTTTCACGTTGCGCTTTCTTCTCCTCTCGACTCTTCCCGCTTCCCGGGTCTGCTGGGTCACTCCTAGGCTTCTCCCATGACGCCTCAGGGTCACAGTTGCAGCGGAGCTCTGGACGCTCCACGCCGCGGGACGGGGCTCGTCTGGGTGGGTTTGCTGCTGTATCCCATCCTCGTCGCCAGCTGTCGTGTCCCACATCAATAATACACGGACACCGACTTGTACATCTTAGCTCTTTATTCACACGTGTGCTTGGTTCCCTGTCCCTACTCTAACTGCCCCTTCCTAAGTCCGCTCCTCCTCTTCCTCTGACCCCCTAGCTCCGCCCACTCCCAACTACTGGTATGCTGACTTCACAACAGGAGGTTCCTGCACAATTGTGGGTTTGATACATGTGCCCCATAATGAACCGATTTCTGGACAATCCTCAATTTTCAGTGAAAGCAGAGCTGCAGTGAAGCTCTGTGTGAAATGCCCCGCATTCCACTTTTGACAATGGTAAGTGCTGTCCTTCTGACTGTCATTTGCCTCATTCAGGATTTAAAGAGGTGAGAATTGTGTCATCAATATCCTTCCTGCATGGATTGTTGATGTACTTTTATTTATAGCTGGAAAGACCCAATATCTCTGATTCATTTCCCACGTGGGAGGAATGGTTCCCTCTTTGTCGTGAATGGATTTGTTTTGAATGCAGATGCTAATTCACGGCTCTGCCACAGCCCTCTGAAAGCAGAAGTGATGTCAGAGGAATCCCATCTTTGTTGTATTCTGTCTCAAAATCTGGTGCCTTAAATCTGAAAATGTTCCCTGTTGAGTCACGCGCATGATGGGTGTGATCTACAGCACTCTTCCACGTGGCTGTGCCTTGCTGGAAGGGAATGTTTCCCAGAAGCCCCACAGTGTGAACGCAGAATAGGTGGCGGCTGGCGACCCATAGGTTTTTTGGGTTTTTTCTACCCCCGCCCTCTGCTACCGTCCCCTTCCAGCCGTGGCTGACGAGGAGGCGTGAAAATTAAGAGAATTGCATTATATTGTGTACATATGGATTTGTGTTCTGCCACATTTTATATGTTTAACACAATCTACTGTATACTTAGAGTAGGGATGGCAGTATTAATAGAATAGTGTTTTTCTACTTACCTGTGTATAGTTTCTTTGATCAAGAAAGCTCTGTATTTTCTTTGAGTTCAAGACTGCATCACTATTCACGTGTGAAAATGTTGTACAAAGTGCAGTTTATTATGAATTTCGTTGCATAATATACTTCTTGATTCGTCTTTCCTTTGCACATTAGTCAAACTAAACACATAGTGTAGCCCTAGCTTGCTGCATAATTGAAGTGGCCTTGAAGTGAGCCAGACTTGAGCCACATGTCCTAAGTGCCTTTGCCCACCTGTTCCTTCCCCAGTCTTTTATGATGGAGAGACCTGTCTGTGTCCTCATTACCTATGTTGAGAGTTTGTTCCAGATCATCACTCCTCTTTTCATGAGCTCACCTTTCTAATATTACTCCTGGACCCCCTCTCTCCGGCCCACATTTATGAATGGGGGTTGTCATACAGAGTCTTTCCGTAGAACAGTCTGCCTTTCGGGGTGCAGACATTGCGGAGGGGGAAGTGCTGCAGGCAATACATGACTTAAAGATTGAGAAGGCACCCTAGGAGGACGGATTCCCAGTTGAATTTATAGGATCGCCAAGCCCCTAATTGCCCCCCTACCATGAAAGGTATTCCAAGAAGCTCTCGACACCGCAGACTTTCCCTTGACTTTAATAAAGCTCAGATTGTCCTCATCCCCAAGCCTGACAGGGACCGCCTCCAATGCGGCAACTATCGGACGATTTCTTTTATTAATGTGGATGCCAAAATTCTGGCAAAAATCTTGCAACTCTCCTGCGGGAAAGCATCAGGGCTCTGATTCTTCCTGATCAGATGGGTTTTGTCCTGGGCCGCACCTCATCCAATCACAGCTGGCTCTTATCTCATATCCTGTGGCAGGCAAAGGATGATGGGGATGAGAAGATGCTCCTCTCACTGGGTGCCGGAAAGGCTTTTGACAGAGTGGAATGGGAATATCTTATTTGCAACCATGATTCAAATGTGTTTTGCCCCCAAATTCCTAAAGTGACTATAGGTCATGAATCATGATCCAGTGACTGTGGTTAGTTCCGGGGACTTCACATCTCCGCAATTCTTGGTTGGGTAAGGAACTCGGCAGGGGTGCCATTGTCTCCAATGCTATTCCTTCCAGTGCTGGAGCCCTTGGCTCTAGCAATACGCCGAGAAGAAGGGATCACTAGGGTAAGAACAGCACTGGTGAACATAAAGCGTTTCTCTATGTTGATGTTTTATTGACACTGTCGAAAGCCAGAACTGCAGATCAATTCTTTCACAGGATTTTAGGGATACCACATCCACTGGAGCAAATGCTAAGTTCTAACCTTGACTCACTTCCCAGGGAGATTTACCCTTTCAATACAAACAGAGACGTCTGAAATACCTAGAGATATATGTTACGAGACGCCGGGTGGATATGCTATGAGATAACATACTTCCATTGATTGAGAAAAGACTGGCGATTTCAAGAGGGCGAAACATCTCCAACTCGCCTGTTTTTGTGAGGGTGCAGGAAGTCAAAACGACAATAGCACCTAGGTTAATTATGCTTTCGAAATGTTGACTTTACTGATCGGCAAAGCCATTTTGAAACAGATTGATCGGACCATACGATCATTCATATGGCTGGGGCATCACCGCGCTTGAAGAATTTCAAGTTCTATGCAGCCACAAAAATGGGGGGTTTGCTGTTGCCTCATACGGAATCTTATTGGATAACTCACCGATCACCCCACTCTGTCTAAACGTTAAAGACCTTCAGGGTGACAGCACTGTGGCTTCCCTTATAGGACTACCTGTTGTGTACTAGAGACAAACTGGCAGTGTATTACACTAGACGTACAGGGGAACTGCGGGGACATAATCCCATAGTACCAACATCCCATGAGGCATGGCACGGGGTACACATATTGTTTAGGGTAACAGATATTTTGCATGCATATGCGACCCTGTGGCACAATCCAGTAGATAGGATAGGGTGAGGAGAGATTAGTTGGACTATATGGGGAGTTCTGTGATGGATTTTGTCAATGAAGGGGGATTAAAATCCTTTTTAGAGTTGCAGAATGATGACAACCACCTGCAATCACATCTCTGAAGGTACACACAACTGATTAGGGCACTGCAAAAACTAGTGGGGAAAGCACTATATGCCCTAGCACCCTCTCCAGTATGAACATATATCTAGACATGGAAAGACATGGGAGTGAATATCTATGGATTATATTCTCTATTCATGGAGCATGCCTTTTCATGCATGATATCACTTGACTTACGACAGTCGTGGGAAAACTGTCTTGCAACAACCTTCGAAGATGAGGACTGGAGGACACTGTTGGAGGAACACGATCAGGGCCTGAGGGAGGCAAGATTTAAGTGCAGTTACTTCAACATTTTTCCTCGCTGGCACTGGTTCCAGTGAGACTCCAAAAAAACAAAACAAAAAAAAAGAGACTCCAAAAGGCTAAATTGAGTGCGGACTACAAATGTTGGAGATGTGGTCGGGATGGGGCAACAAAGTCGCAGGGATGACAGGTTACTGGACGCAGATCTGAGACACATTAGGGTAGGGACTAGAAATGACACTGGATTTTACTGCCCGGGTTGCACTCTTACAAGACTTCTCTCCTCTTCCTGAACCAACGATGATTGTCCACAGCCCTGGCGACAGCGAAGGTGGAAATCCTACAGTTCTGGAAATCTTCTGGGGTTTTGATGATGGTTTGAGGAAATACATGATACTGCTAGATTTGAACAAATGTTTTCGAAGCTCAATGACAGCCTGTCCAAATTTGAAGAGGGGATGTTTCAGCATTAGGGAGCGAGCATGCGCAAAGGGCATTTGTCGTCTGGTCGAATGGGATCTGTTATTCGTTTAGGATATTCACGCTTGCTCCATACTCTTGTTCCATGGTTAGGGAGCTCTGTTATGCCCATTGTACCTGGTGGGGGAGGGGGTGATAGTCCTGTTGCCCACGTCTGTTATGTTGGAGGAGGGGGATACTTAGGGCCAGATGTAGGCCAGCCAATACCGGTCGGTAACGACTGAAAATCGGTAATTTCGGCCGTTACCGACCGGTATCCATGAAATGAGATGTAGGAGCCTAATTTTTACCGATTCGGAAAACATGAGTGGATATAAATCTGAATCGGTAAATATGAGTCGGTATAATTCCGACTCGGTAAATATGAGTCTGTTTTTTACCGATGCGGAATTTTCCGAATTCACATTTACCGAATTCTTATTTACCGAATCGGTAAATAAGAAATGGTAAAATAATGGGCATGGAGATGTAGGAAACCCGAAAAATACAGAATTTACGGAAATTCGGTATTTAGGAGTCGGTATTTACCATGGATTGAATGCAGGTGGTAACCAGGTGAAGGCTATAAAAAGAGTCCCAAAATGCAACAGTGTAAGCAGAATGGCGGCTTTCTACGTCATTGCAGTGCGGCAAAGACTACAGGCAGCAGGAGAGAGGGAATGGCAAAGGGAGGAACAAGTGTACAGGCAGAGGATAACACTTTTCCAACTGACAGGGCCAGAAATACTCCAGAGGTACAGGCTACATCCCCAAACCATCCAGGACCTGATCAGGGACCTACACCCACTCCTGGAGTACACAACACCTAGGGCCCACGCCATCCCACCCCATGTGCAGTTGCTTTGTAGCCTACATCTGCTTGCCTCTGGGAGCTACCAGAGTGTGATAGCTGCAGTGGGTGGTGTGTCCCAGAGCTGCCTGTCCCGTTTCTTCAGGAGGTTCCTTGACGCCATGATGCAGAAGATGGAGCATTATATTACATTCCCTGACACACCTGCAGAACTTGCAAAGACCAAGACTGATTTCTATCAACTGGCACAGTTCCCTCACGTGATAGGCTGCATAGATGGCACCCACGTACCACTCTGTCCACCTGCAGCCACAGAACACATATACAGGAACCGGAAGTCGACACACTCCATCAATGTACAGGTCATATGCAACGCTGGCAACATCATCACAGACATCATTGCGAAATTCCCTGGGAGTACCCATGATTCGTACATATTCCAGAATAGTGGGATATACACACGCCTAGTTGCCGGAGAATTTGGAAACGGATACCTGCTAGGTAAATGACATTGACACACCCTGACACTCACAGTAGATTAATGTATCATGTACATGCAACTAATGTCAATCTTCCTCCCCCCTAGGCGACAGTGCATATGCCCTGCGGTCCTTTGTGCTCACCCCCTACCTCAACCCATCCACCAGGAGTGAAAGGCGTTACAATGTGGCTCACATATCTACACGCAACGTTGTGGAGCGCACATTTGGACTCCTCAAGAGCAGGTTTCGCTGCATCCACAAGAGTGGAGGGGCACAACAGTACACTCCAATCCTGTGCTGCAAAATCATTGCGACCTGTGCCATGTTACACAATCTCCCCACCAAGGAAGGCACAGAGGTTTGACCATTGCTTTTTAGGACGCAGTGGTTTTAATAAAAACCATTACGTGGTCCTCACTTGTTTTTAATGTGAACAGCTGACCCACTAATAAAGGGTTTTTGGGCACAGCTGTGATCTTTTAATTTTGCACACATGTGTCGCCTCGAGTGGCTGTCTGTTGTGTGAGCATCAGCTCCATGGCAGAGGTCACTCTGCCCATCCCCACAGATAAATTGGTGTAGGAATGAACAATAGCATCCTGCATCGCTACTGACCGTCTGCACAGCAGGGAGGTTGCAGTTGCAAATCGGTTTAAGGCTTTTGTCTGCTGCCGCACATCCACACAAGCCTTGCGCCTCTCCAAGTGGTCCCTGTCCAATTTGTCGCACAGGACAGTCATGCACTGGGTCATGTCTGTCATGCCATTTGCCAGCGACTGCATGTTGTCAGAAATGTTTCCTATGCCCTTGTCAATGTTATCCAGCTTGTTGTTGATGCTGCGCGCCTGCCTCTGAACACCCATCATTGCCTTTGCCTGCAGGCGCTGGACCTTGACCATGGTTGCCTCCAGACCGCAGAAGACCCCCCGACCGTACTGCCCTTCAGCTCTCCCCGTGACCTTCGTCCTCAGACACTGGCCCGCACAGCTCTCGGAGTGGGCTGCTGCTCAGCGTTGGCAGACTCTGGTGGATTGCTTGCCATGTCACCCTCCTTCTCTTCCTCCTCAGATGTTCTTAGAATGCGGGGAGGGGGCACATCAAGCCGCCTTGCACAGGTGACGGAGTTGTTGGTGTGGGGGACTGTGCAGCTGCTCCTGACTCCTGAGTCCCAAACAAAAGAGGAGACTGAGGCTGTGGTGTGGTTGTGTACTCAGGTGTCTTGGCTGCCTGCTCTGTGTCCTTCCCTCCTTGTACTGTGCTGGGACCAGCTTCTTCTCTCCTCTTCTCCCTATCCATTGCTGTGCTGCGCGATGACTCTCCTGTGGACAGACATTGACATTGTGTCAGTGGAGTAGTTCACCTGTGTCTCTTGATTAAATCACACTACTATCACACATTTGCCTGTTCCTCATCTGCCTATGCTAGTAGTGTGTCGCATCCCTTGCTGTATGGTATGCTGACTGCATAGAGTTATCTACCTATGACTACGTCTCCCATGATGCATTGCTGGGCATTAGTAAAACCTGTTCTGGAGTGTGATGTAGGCACACAGAGTGGGGAAGGGGAATAGGTAAATGGGTTAATGATGAAGCACATGCATCTTACCTTGTTTCTTTGCAGCTCTTGCGGAGCTGTCAGCGCCCCCAATGCCATGGATGCATTCAGGCTCAAGGGTGGATTCAACAAGCTCCTCAATGTCGGTGAGCCGTGGTGCTCGGTTTCTGCCTCCCCCTGTTGCTGCAGCTTCTTTTCTGTGATAACCAGGAACCGCGGTGATTCCAAACGCCGGCGGTCACGGAGCAGCAATCTATGAAGATTTCCTTCTGAACGAAAATGGAAAAACGGATAAACCGCAAAGTGCCGCCCACGTCGCAGTGTGTATTCCCCGACGGGGGCTTCCATTCCCCACGAATCTCCTTCAAATATTTAGAAAACTACGAGTCCCAGACAACTCGGGTCTCCCGGTTCACCAACATCCCAGCTCCCCCACACCCCTTTGTTCCTGTGGAGAATTACATGCTCCTCGAGATCTGACTGAAGCCAATTTTTAGAACAAGGTTATCTTCTGGTCCTGATGAGAACCGGACAAAAGGGTCCGGTTTGAAACGCGTCGACCATGTCTTGTTTTGGTTTGACCTACGTCACAAGCCAGCTGTATTTTGCAAAATTTCTGTGATAATGATATAATCCAAATTTTAGGGGCAGGTCAATATTGTTAATCATTTTCAAGGCTGCCGCCTATTAGTTCTTCAATTCATAATGTAACAATTGTTTTAATACGATCACGTAGGTCCCATTACATTTTCTAATCTTTTCTTTGCACCACCAAGTGTTTTCCTGTGTTTGTGTATGTATGTAAGTTTGTGTGAAGAGGACTAAGTTTTGAGTGAGGTAGTGAATGTGAAAGAGGGTGTGTGTAGTGATTTTTATAGCACTGTGATCTGTTTATCTACGTCTGTTCTTGTTATATTTTCACATTTCTGTCGCACATATTTAATACATTTCTTGTATGTTCTTTTGTTCAAAGATTTGCAAATAAAAATTAAATTTGATGGATTAACTCAATCACAGGACTAAAAATGTAAGTTTCTAGTCTGTTGGTCAAGTTGTTTAGTTTATTAGGTCTCAGTACTGGCACTTGTTTTGGTTTATTAGCTTCTTTTCTGTGGGCAGCTAGTTTCTTTTTGGTAATTATGCGAAGGTCATACCACCTTTTTTTTAATCGTCAATTTCACGGTGGGTGACACCAATGGCATTTACCTTTGCTTGAATATCAATCCAGGTAGTGCGCTTGATAGACTCTGCAACATGCAGTGATTGTTTCCCAAATATTTTGCTGTAATGTTTCACAACCTCTGCAACAAGCACCTGCAGTTCTTCAGGGCTGAATTTCATTTTTCTCCTGCGCTCTGCTGCATCCCTCTGTCCATCCTGACTCTCCATGGTGCTGTTTAGGTAAGCTCCGGGAAGCCTGCTCCTCTGTCTGTCCTCCTGCTCTCCTGACTGTTGGTTTCTGCACCTGCATGGGTGTGGCCACTCCCAGGTACTGGGGAGGGGTGCTTGATTCTGATTGGTTGATTCCACTTTAGCTTTGTTTTTGGGTGTGGTTGGTGTTACTGATTGGTTCACAGGCTCACATGTTTGTCAGTTTCAAATTTACAATGCGGTATTTACCGATTCGGTAATTTCTGAATCATTACCGAATCGGTAAATACCAATTTCAGATTCCGAGTGATTCCGAATCGGTAATTTTTACCGATTTTTTACCTACATCTCAATTTCCGATTCTGAAATACCGATTCGGTATGAGTCGGTATTTTAGAATCGGTAAAATTAAATTACCTACATCTGGCCCTAAATACTTAATACTCAGCACTTGATATTTCATCTGGTTTTGTAATGCATTTCCAGTTGAACTGAAAGGGGGTTTTGTGTTCTCTTTTCTGCCTCTTTTAGGACAGTATTGAAGTATGCAATGTATCTGAAAAACTCAACAAAGAAATGTTATCAAATCCCTCCATGTGGCATGTTCATGCCATCTTCATTGAACTAGGAAAACGAAAGGAGCCAGGCCCTTATGGACAGGTGAAGAGGCTGGACCCTATTATACTCTATACACCCAAAGATTGCCTCTTTCACCTACATTTATGACCACACTTGCGGAAAAGTTGAGCATGCTATTGATCGTATTCAACAAGGTATTTTTATTTATACCAAACCAATTATGGAATTACTCAAGATTCAAACCAACATATTTTCACACACATAAAGACACATAGATACATTAATTATTTACACCATAACTATCAAATTCATACAAAATACAAAAATGATCCTGATTCTGTTTAACAAAACAATTAAGAACAAAATAAGTAATAGTTCTAAAACAAACAGAACATTTCAAACATGTGTGACATACAATGAAACATTTTCAACTGTGGGGGACGATTAAAGCAAAAAAAATAATGAAAAAAGAGAGAAGGGAAGGTAGAAAAGAAGCAAAGTTAATTTGTGTATTTTGCAACAGCAGAGTTGCTGCTGTCTCGAAATAAATCAAAGCAACTCCTTTCTAACTGGCCGACGCGTTTCGATTCCAGTAAGAAAATTCTG
This sequence comes from Lissotriton vulgaris, assembly GCF_964263255.1. NCBI lineage: Eukaryota > Metazoa > Chordata > Amphibia > Caudata > Salamandridae > Lissotriton > Lissotriton vulgaris. Next base: position 1,942,367,949 of record NC_141693.1, read on the forward strand.
GAATCTCATCAGGGCACAAAAAGTTCTGTCTGTGGAAAGAAAGGGGAATTGAATTAGGAGTCTGAACACTATAAGTTCTGTCTCCCAAGCCTAATTTCCCTTCTCTCTTTTTTCATTATTTTTTTTTGCTTTAATCGTCCCCCACAGTTGAAAATGTTTCATTGTATGTCACACATGTTTGAAATGTTCTGTTTGTTTTAGAACTATTACTTATTTTGTTCTTAATTGTTTTGTTAAACAGAATCAGGATCATTTTTGTATTTTGTATGAATTTGATAGTTATGGTGTAAATAATTAATGTATCTATGTGTCTTTATGTGTGTGAAAATATGTTGGTTTGAATCTTGAGTAATTCCATAATTGGTTTGGTATAAATAAAAATACCTTGTTGAATACGATCAATAGCGTGCTCAACTTTTCCGCAAGTGTGGTCATAAATGTAGGTGAAAGAGGCAATCTTTGGGTGTATAATCTTCATTGAACTAGCATCTAAAAGCAGATACTATTTTGGGATCACCACTTCATATTTTCTTCGTTCTTGCTCCTTTCTTCTGAGATTTGGTCTCCAGAACTGCATACACTACTCCAGACATGGAGTCCATTCATTAATTCATCATGTTTCCATCAATTCTGATGCTTCTCAGTCGTTTACATATTTTCTTCTTTTTTCTTAAAGTGTTTGTTTTGTTGTGTCAATTCTGATTGGCACTCTAGTTGGTCTAGTTCTTTTTAATTTCTTCTTTTTTTTACCTCTCTTTTACATCCTTTTCTTAATCTTTTCTTCAGTTCTTGTCTCCTCTTCTCTGCTTATTTTTTATTCTCTTTATATTGTTTTTTATTTGTAAAATGTTCCTATCTTTATTTTCTCTATTGATTTCTCTTTTGATTCCCCCCTGGCATTGTGTTTTTCCTCTTCATAGCTTTTCATTCTTTGTTGTTTCATTTTTATTTTTTCCACTTTTTTTTTCTTGGTTTCAGTCTTTACTTTAACCCATGCCAACTTTTTCAGTTTTGTCTCTTCCTCTCTGACTCTATTGTACTTTTTCCTCTTCATTTTCACATGTTTATCTTTCATGTGTGCATATTTTCTTTCACTTAACAATCCTTCGTTCTCTATCTTTATTCTTGTAACTTTTTTCATTTTATTTAATATCGTCCTGCTGCTCTCTGTTCCTTTGTTAATGTCATTAAATGTCTTTCCTGTCCAAAATCTTCCTATTCGTTTGCTTGTGAATTATATTTTTTCTTTTCCCTTTTTCTTAAGTCTTTCCTTCCATGTCACTTGTATCACTCACTCTCACCTTTCTCTTCCTGCTATCTTGTTATGTAAATACTGCAGGCCTTCCTGCAGGGCAGGACTGGGAATGCAAACTGGTCCTGGCAATTAAGTCAGACTGGCTGCTCAGAGTGGGGAGGGGGGCGTCAGGGTTGGGGGCTGCTTTTGTTACAGGGGACTGATATTGCAGGTGAAACCAGCCCCCTTCGCCCCCCCCGTAACAAAAACGGACCCCCAGGGGTCCGAAACCAGCCCCCACCCTGGCGGCCCACTGCGGAAACGCCAGCCCTGCCTTCCCGCAAGATTTATGTCAACCTTTCACCTTCACTAAATCCTGGCTGCCCAGAGTTTATTAGTGAATGTTTTCAGAAAGGAATGCCTGTAACTTTAAAGCCCCATGGCTGAACAGTCTTAGAGGTAGATTTACAAGGCCCTTGTGACACAGTAGCATTTTTAACATGGGAAAAGTGACGCAAAAGTGGTGCAAGGGCCTTGTAAACCTTAGTTGCCAGCACTAAACAAAATCAGCATCCCTTGGTCTTGTGGGCAAGTTATACAAACAATTAAAAAAATACATTTGATAACTTGAGTCAAAGAAGAGTGAGAAGCCACATTTATATTCAAAATTCACTCTTTTCAAACAAAGGTGGGACAAAGTGTGAGTGCTTGTGGGGGGAATCCAGTGCTGGATTTGCTACGTGCAGATAGTTGTTATGATGTTTCTTTTCCTACCTCGTCATACTTAAGATGCTGGTTTATGTGGTCAGGTCTCTTGAGAAGGTGAGATTCGTTTCTCAGTACCCCGCGTCAGTGAGTGGCTCACCGAAAAAAAGTTCTTCTTATAAATTCTGATCCTGCTGGGATTTCCCGTTGTTACGGACACCTCCACCTTGTAGCCCCAGCCTCTCTGTGACCTACATAGCCCAGTGAACAAAGGAGAGACAAGGCGGAAAGACCCAGCCTTGTGCTGTGTTTTTACATCTTTAAAAGTGCTATTTTTTTCTACCAGTGACTGTTTAAATTTCATATCTTGTTGAATGTGCAATTGGTACTGTTAAAACTGCATTTTTAGGACTCGGGCCTACAATCCCACTGCGTCAGCAGTGGGCGTGGCCTAAGAGTCCTTTTGTAAGGGCTGTCGAAAACGTACCAAACAAATTCCACGGTGCTCGTGCATTTTAGTTGTTTTTCTTGGCAGCTGCCTTGCAATTGGGCTTAGCATGCCTGTCTTTTCATTACAGAACACGCTATAGGCCATAGGCGGTAGAGTATCTCCGCCTATGGCATATTTGTGTGTTCACGCACTCCGCAAGGCCACATATCTTCAATTATCTCTGCGTCACAGTGGAGATAGTTGAAAACATATGCCTGCAGTGGCGCGCGCACGTGCGATGGCAAGGTTTTTTTTTTACAGTAACGCACTTCTGTTCCCGGACACTGCAGTGGCGCGCGTGCGCGATGCCGAGGTTTTTTTTTACAGTAACACACTTCTGTTTCCCGGACATAGATAGATTTTTGTATGCTACCCACAAACTCAATTTTGTTAATCTCCTTGGTATTACAGTAATGCACTTCTGTTTCCCCGACATAGTGCGTTATTTCGCCAGGAACTGGGCATGTGCTCTGTGTTGCTCTTTTACCCAAGCTAAACTCGTGCTTTGGTATTTTGCTGCACTGAAATGTTTTTATAACGTTTAATATAGATTTTTTTGGCCATGCACAGGCAAAAGACACGCCTGCCTCTTTGTTCCGTTCTATGTACCTCTCGATAGATTTTTGTATGCTACCCACAAACTCAATTTTGTTAATCTCCTTGGTATTACACTAACGGACTTCTGGTTCCTGGACATAGTGCGTTATTTTAGGCAGGAATTGGGCACGTGCTCTGTGTTGCTGTTTTACCCAAGCTAAACATGGTAAACAGGTTACATTTAGTGTTATATTTTGTATTAAACATTACCTTGTAATGTACGTTATTACATTTTTAGCGAGTTGTTATTGTGGAGAATCTGCTGCTCTTTTCGTAGTTTCTTCTTCGTTGTATTAGTGGGGAAACAAAGCTTTCAATCCCCTCGCCCCCCTTCTTTCAAACATGAGGCCAGAGGAAAGGGTAGGAATGTGACACAACAGTCAGACCCTCCAGGATATCGCAATTTCGCGATTTCGCGATTTGCCGCGAAATCGGACCTTTTGTAAAAATGCCGCGATTTTTACAATAGTGCCCGCGAAATCGGCACTTTTGGTGAAATCGCGGCATTTTTACAAAGGCGCTATATCCTGGGGGGTCTGGGGCCACTTACGTTGTTTATTGGGGCGGTCTGGGAAGGACACAGAAAAACAAAAGAATAGCTTTCCAGGCTTAATGGGGCATTAGCAGCTCACTGTGACGGGCTTTGAAGTGCCCCTCGCGCGTCTGGCTTCCCGCTGGAGACCCTCCCGGTGACTGGGGCGAGGCCCTGCCCTCTCCCCTGGAGCCGAGGGTCAATATGGGAAAGAAAGGGCGATTGTTGCTGACCTGTGTGAGGAAGGCCCGGCGGGAATACAACATGTACAGCCAATGCTAACACGGGGCTTTTTTTTTTTTTAAATAGCGAAATCTATCTTCGGCTGTCTATCTGTGTCTATATTTGTCTCTAGCTGCCTACCTGCCTGTCTTTTTATCTCCTCACTGTCTGCTTCGGTCTGTATCATTCTTGGCAAAGAAATGAGGCAAACGTGATCTTTTTTTACACGTCTGCTATCTGCCCGGGCCGTCTGGACTGTCCAGAAAGCCCCAGGCTAAAACATCAAAATTCCAGTGAGCATTCTTTCTGGCACGCTAATGAAGAACTTTAATCCACAAAAGCAATGCGTTTTTTTAAAACGTATCCTCGTGGCCAGAATAGAGCAGGTTGTAAGAATGACCTCTGCAGACACAAACACTAGCTAAAACCGAAGGTTTCTTAGTGACTGGGCCAAACTTTTGCTTCACTGGCAGGATGCAGCAACAGCTTGGAGCGGGCAAGCATGGACAGATGAACCTCTGGGAGCCGGTGGATTTGTGCTTTCTTTGGCAGGCAAAATACACCAAAGGGAAGAGCAAAATAATAGTCAAAGTTGATAATCCCGAAAACAGAAAATGTAAAAAAATAATTTCTTGAAAAAAACGCATCTTGTGCAGTTAATTCTGTCGTTTATCGTCTTCCAAAAATTCCCAATATATGCAAGTAGGAGTTCAGGAGGTTTTAACAAAAAGTAACCCCTAAACCAGAGCTTTACCACTACATTGTGGACATTCATTTCGTGTAACTGTCAAGCTGTAGGAAAAGGGAATTACTTAAACCCACAATCAAGAGTGTTTCTAGGGAGGAATGCTTACATTAGTATACATACATAGCTTCATGTTGTTAAATAACTAAAAAAAAATAAGATATCTCTGTTTGTTGTAGGAAAAATGGCCAAATAAAATGCCGCAAAATTGCCACTAAATTTCCATTTGTGCCGCTAAATTTCCATTTTTGTGCCGCTAAATTTGCTACTCCATGCCGCTATATCCTGGGGGGTCTACCTGATTAGATAAGAAGTGATTACCACAAAACAGATGGTGCCTTCAGTTTTAGGAGAGGCAGCGTGTTTTTTGTGTATGTAAATCTGGTTTGTGTTGGACAGGCCTCGTGGAAGGCCCGCTTCCTCCCCGCATGACGGGGACCGGACCCCTGCTCTCCCTGTATCCCCGACAAGAACCATCCCGGCAACCCGCTGGGGCAACCCACAACCCGTCCACAACGGTACTCCAGCCCCCGAACACCCCAGTATCGGCTGGCCCGGGCCCCCGTCAGCGCCACTGCCCCGGCCCAGCCGCCATCTTTGGACACCACAGAACAAGACCGCGTGGCCTCGGCTCGACCCCAACCCTGGGGCTGGCCAGGCCCCGACATCGAGGCACCACCATCCACCTAGGGGGTGAAGAGACCACTTGGCAGGCCAATGGGAGAAGGAGTGTCAACGGCTCCCCTCCGCCAGGTGTCGACCGCCCTTGGCCTCCCCGGGCGCTGGCTCCACCCCCCTGCTGGGTGTCTGGACTCCCTCATCCCGGACCTCCCGACCTCCAAGTGCGAGGGTCCGGACATCAAAGGAGACCAGACCTATAACTGGGGCAGCTCCAGAGCAGGAAGTCAGTTGTATCTTGGAGTCGAGAGACACCGTGAAGAACTCATCCTTGGAGGCCTGCTGGCGTTGCCGCGGTCTTATCTTGTGAAACCATCTCCGAAGCCTGCTGGCGCTGCCGCGGCCTTTCCTCGTGAACTATTGTCTTGGCCTGCTGGCGCTGCCGTGGCCCTTCTCGTCGTGCACCATCCTCGTAGCCTGCTGGCGCTGCCGCGGCCCTTCTCGTTGTGAACCATCATCCTAGCCTGCTGGCGCTGCCGCGGCCCTCCTCGTTGTGAACCATCATCCTAGCCTGCTGGCGCTGCCGCAGCCCTCCTAGTTGTGAACAATCATCCTAGCCTGCTGGCGCTGCCGCGGCCCTCCTCGCTGTGAACCATCGTCCTAGCCTGCCGGCGCTGCCGCGGCTCATCGTTGCGGACCCCAAGCTCGAGGATTGTGAGCTTCCCTCTTGCCGCATCTGTACCGGTCCGGTACTAAGACATTTCCCGCTACCCCTACAGAGACTAGAATTGGGAGGATCCTCGTGTCCTGACCCCCCTGTATCGCTATTACCTTGCCTCAAGATTCGTATATAAAGTGTGTTGAAGTCATCCTTGTGTGGTGTCCATCTGTGGGGGGGTAGTTACTTGTCTGTACGATCGCCGGAGACGGCCCTCACCGGAGGCCTCTCCCCCTGCTCTCGGCCGACCCTCCGGGTCCCCGTCTAACAGTTTGGTTTTTTTCATCACAGTTACCAATGTAACAGTTCTTTGTAACTAAACCTTTGTAGCCTTATAACTTGTATCATTGTGTTCATAGAGCCATAAATAGAGAAACACATACACAGCTGCCCAGAGAGTGCAGAGTGAGTGCAGAGTGAGAGTGAGTGCAGAATGAGAGTGAGTGCAGAGTGAGAGTGAGTGCAGAGTGAGAGTAAGTGCAGAGTGAGAGTGTGTGCAGAGTGAGAGTGTGTGCAGAGTGAGAGTGAGTGCAGAGTGTGAGTGAGTGCTGAGTGAGTGCAGGACATTCCAGAATGAGTGCAGAGTAAAGTGAGTGCAGAGTGAGTGAGTGCAGAGTGAGAGCAGGTGTAGAGTGAGTGCAGGTGAAGAGTGAGCGCAGAGTGAGTGCAGGTGCAAAGAGAGTACAGAGTGAGAGTAGGTGCAGAGTGAGTGCAGGTGAAGAGTGAGTGCAGATTGAGTGCAGAGTGAGTGCAGAGTGAGTGTGAGTGCAAAGTGCAGAGTGAGTGCAAAGTGCAGAGTGAGTGCAGAGTGAGTGTAAGTGCAGAGTGAGTGCAGAGTGAGTGTAAGTGCAGAGTGAGTGTAGAGCGAGTGCAGCTGCCCAGTGAGTGCAGAGTGAGTGCAGGTACAGAGTGAGTACAGAGTAAGTGCGAGTGCAGAGTGACTGCCGAGTGAGTGTGACTGCAGAGTGAGTGTGAGTGAAGAGTGACTGCAGAGTGAATGCAGAGTGAGTGCAGAGTGAGTGCAGAGTGAGAGTGAATGCATAGTGAGAGTGAGTGCAGAGTGAGAGTGAGTGTAGACTGAGAGTAAGTGCAGAGTGAGAGTGAGTGCAGAGTGAGTGCAGAGTGTGAGTGAGTGCAGAGTGAGTGCGGAATAAGTGCAGAGTGAGTGCAGAGTGAGAGTGAGTGCAGAGAGTTAGTGCAGAGTGAGAGTAAGTGCAGAGTGAGAGTAAATGCATAGTGAGAGTGTGTGCAGAGTGAGAGTGAGCGCAAAGTGAGATTGAGTGCAGAGTGTGAGTGAGTGCTGAGTGACTGCAGAGTGAGTCCAGAATGAGTACAGAGTAGAGTGAGTGTTGAGTGAGTGAGTGCAGAGTGAGTGCAGAGTGAGTGCAGGTGAAGAGTGAGTGCAGAGTGAGTGCAGGTGAAGAGTGAGTGCAGAGTGAGTGCAGGTGCTAAGTGAGTGCAGAGTGAGTGAGTGCAGAGTGATTGCAGAGTGAGAGTGGATGCAGAGTGACTGCAGAGTGAGTGCAGAATAAGTGCAGAGTGAGAGTGAGTGCAGAGTGAGAGTGAGTGCAGAGTGAGAGTGAGTGCAGAGTGAGAGTAAGTGCAGAGTGAGAATAAGTGCAGAGTGAGAGTGTTTGCAGAGTGAGAGTGAGTGCACAGTGAGAGTGAGTGTAGAGTGTGAGTGAGTGCTGAGTGAGTGCAGAGTGAGTCCAGAATGAGTGCAGAGTAGAGTGAGTGAGTGCAGAGTGAGAGCAGCTGCAAAGTGAGTGCAGAGTGAGTGCAGGTGAAGAGTGAGTGCAGAGTGAGTGCAGGTGCTAAGTGAGTGCAGAGTGAGTGAGTGCAGAGTGAGTGCAGAGTGAGAGTAGGTGCAGAGTGAGTGCAGGTGAAGAGTGAGTGCAGAGTGAGTGCAGAGTGAGTGCAGAGTGAGTGCAGGTGCTAAGTGAGTGCAGAGTGAGTGAGTGCAGAGTGAGTGCAGAGTGAGTGCAGAGTGAGAGTAGGTGCAGAGTGAGTGAAGGTGCTAAGTGAGTGCAGAGTGAGTGAGTGCAGAGTGAGTGCAGAGTGAGAGTAGGTGCAGAGTCAGTGCAGGTGAAGAGTGAGTGCAGATTGACTGCAGAGTGACTGCAGAGTGAGTGTGAGTACAAAGTGCAGAGTGGCTGCAGAGTGAGTGCAGGTGAAGAGTGAGTGCAGAGTGAGTGGAGGTGCAAAGTGAGTGCAGAGTGAGTGCAGAGTGAGAGTAGATGCAGAGTGAGTGCAGGTGAAGAGTGAGTGCAGAGTGACTGCAGAGTGAAAGTGAGTGCTGAGTGCAGAGTGAGTGCAGAGTGTGAGTGAATGCAGAGTGACAGCAGAGTGAGTGCAGATTAAGTGCAGAGTGAGAATGAGTACAGAGTGAGAGTGAGTGCAGAGTGAGTGCAGAGAGAGAGTGAGTGCAGAGTGAGAGTGAGTGCAGAATGAGAGTGAGTGCAGAGTGAGTGCAGAGTGAGAGTGAGTGCAGAGTGAGAGTGAGTGCAGAGTGAGAGTGAGTGCAGAGTGAGAGTAAGTGCAGAGTGAAAGTAAGTGCAGAGTGAGAGTGTGTGCAGAGTGAGGGTGAGTGCAGAGTGTGAGTGAGTGCTGAGTGAGTGCAGAGTGAGTCCAGAATGAGTGCAGAGTGAGCGAGTGCAGAGTGAGTGCAGAGTAAGAGCAGGTGCAGAGTGAGTGCAGAGTGAGTGCAGGTGAAGAGTGAGTGCAGAGTGAGTGCAGGTGCAAAGTGAGTGCAGAGTGAGTGAGTGCAGAGTGAGTGCAGAGTGAGAGTTGGTGCAGAGTCAGTGCAGGTGAAGAGTGAGTGCAGAGTGACTGCAGAGTGACTGCAGAGTGAGTGTGAGTGCAAAGTGCAGAGTGAGTGCAGAGTGAGTGTAAGTGCAGAGTGAGTGCAGAGTGAGTGCAGAACGAGAGTAGGTGCAGAGTGAGTGCAGGTGAAGAGTTAGTGCAGAGTAAGTGCGAGTGCAGAGTGACTGCCTAGTGAGTGTGACTGCAGAGTGACTGCAGAGTGAGTGTGAGTGGACAGTGACTGCAGAGTGACTGCTGAGGCAATCTCGGATTTTTGAGTGCAGAATAAGTCGGAATCACCACTCTACCTGACAGCGCCAGCTTGGGAGAGCGCACAGGGAGTTACAGCGGACCAGCCAAGGACTAGCTTTTCCCGCCACCAGTCGCGCCGCCGCCTCGGGACTACAAATCCCATCAGGCTCAGCGGCGGCACGTTCCCCGACGCGGTATACGCACCGGGAGGGGCACTATAAACAAGGAAGCCCTCGGTGGAGCGGGGGGAGGCAATCTCGGATTTTTGAGTGCAGAATAAGTCGGAATCACCACTCTACCTGACAGCGCCAGCTTGGGAGAGCGCACAGGGAGTTACAGCGGACCAGCCAAGGACTAGCTTTTCCCGCCACCAGTCGCGCCGCCGCCTCGGGACTACAAATCCCATCAGGCTCAGCGGCGGCGCGTTCCCCGACGCGGTATACGCGCCGGGAGGGGCACTATAAACAAGGAAGCCCTCAGCGTCGCGGGACGCGAGCGGGACGCCCGGGGCGAAGCCCGGGCAAAGGGCGGGCCGTCTGAGGCCGTCCGAGGACTTCAGAGGACGGGACGGGCCACCCCGCTGACACCCACCAATTCAGAACACTCCTCAAGTAAGTCCTCTACTTACACTGCCCCTATCGGAGATTAAATCGTCACTTCCCTTGCAATGTCCACAAGGGGCAGTCGCAGCAAGACCGCTGCAGGAGCTGGGAAAGTCACCGGGCCAATTGATAATTTCATCTTCAAGGCCAATGAAGCAATTGATAACGGCATTTCTTTATTGGAGCGAAGAGTCTCCCTGGAACTGGCCCAAGCTAAACGCTCTTCCTTGGGTCTCCTTGCCACAGCAAATACACCCAATAGGAATAACCTTGCTGATGGCGTCTCCGTAATTAGTGCCAGCGCAGAGATCCACACCATGCCTAACACCGTGGATTTATCAGTAACACAACTTCTCTCAGACTCATTACGGAGTCTGGAGAAATCACCTAATTTAGACGTTACTGATAACTTTAATACAGAACTGGATCTCGTCACAAACTCTATCCCAGCAATGAGCTTTCCTGAGAACTCGGATATAATACCTATTGTAGAATCTCAAGTACTTCCTACCTCACTAACAGAGACTACATGTGATCATGCTATTGACCCAATTTTGTCCACAGACCTTGATCCCATGGCTAAAAATGTTTCCCCTTCTCGAGATTTAGTCACTACACATATACTCGTGGATTCGACCCCTACCTCAAGAGCATTGCGAGGGTTAAGGGAAGGAGCGATACAGAAGCAGAAACAGCCCCAAGGCTCAAATATATCTATATCCAACGGAAGCCCTCTTCCCCAGAGAAAGCAGGGGAAAAACCCACCCAATAATCAAAAAAAGGCTAGTAAAAAACCTAATGCAGGATCAAGTCACAAAGGAGACCCGTCCCCTAAGGAGGGGTCATGCAAAGACTGCTCCTCAACAAATCAACTTATAACAAAGGTTGGGGAAATTATATCTGCCCATCTTGCCACCATCGAAAAGAGACTAGGGAATATGGAAAAACAACTTAACGAATTAAGCGCCCTAGTTAAAGGCCCACTACCTAAAGATACTCCAGTCTTAGTGGCAGCAAAACCACATACTCAACCTTCTTCGGGGCAAGCCGTGAAAAAAACAGCCACAGCCCTCAGTAACACACATAAGCCAACCCCACCTCCAAAGGGAGCTATGAATAAATCAAACACACCCACCCTAAACACAATCCCACAGGGGAAACAACCTAACCCAATACAACCAAAGGTGGACACCACTAGCAATCATAAGGACAGGAATAAAGGTAATCAAGGAAGATTTCATGCTAACTTGCCCCCCGGATCTAGTCCATATGTAGTGGTAATGACGGGAGTCCCTGAGATACCGGATAACACTGAAGAGCCAACCTGGTCTCTACTAAATAAGGTCAGTTTTTGGTTGAATAACAACAGACCCCTACCCCCATACTGCAGGAGCAAAATCTTAACAGTTAGAAGAGTACTGTGGGTGGGCCGCGAAACACAGAAAACACATGGTGACTGTGTGATTGTTAACTTTGACGACCCACGCACGGTAGAACACATTTGTTCATGGAGAAGCGAGGGGTACAGCGAAGGCATAGAAACAAAGCATCTCTCCTTTTTCTATCCATCTAGGAGATTCAATCAGCACCATAATGCCTTCGAGAGAAACTGGTGTCATGTGGGGCAAGAAGATGTGGGAAACAACTGGGGTGAGTGGGGGCTAGATAATAACTATAGACATCCCCATAGGAACACACTAAGTAGAGATGCTTACTGGGGTATACCAGTCTTCAACAGATTCAGCAGCCTTGAGATGGTTGATTGACTCCCCCCATCACCCGGGCTGCTGAACACTGAACTGGAGGGAACAAAACAGGGCTGCCCCGATGAGCCCGTTAAAAACATAGAGATGGACGATAAGGAGACATCAGGTACCCAACTGGCCCAAAACTTCCCGAAGCTGCCACTAGCAAGGAAAGACAAATTAATGGATAATACTATAGGACGCAAAACAACCAACCCCCCAGACCCATATACTCATAAATACCCTAATAGTGTGCTAACGATTGTCAGCTGGAATGTAGCCGGACTCCAACAACGGGTATCGGACCAGGAATGGTTAAAATTTATATCCAACAAAGTCATTATAATGTTGCAAGAGACATGGGCCACCTCTGAAATAGCCATAGAGGGTTTTGAATGTTACAGCATCTGCGCTCAAAAGCCAGTTTTTGGTCGCCCCATGGGAGGCTTGCTGATTGGGTTCAGAATAACTCTAGGGGGGGCTATTAAACCAATACCAACTAAGAGCCCAAATATTCAAATCATCGAGTTTACTTGTAGATCATCGTTACATCTGATCAACTTTTATAATAATGACTTTCACTCGACCCCCAATAAGAACTATATAGAGCTATTCGAGAACATTACAAGAATAACTGAATCAGCCAACAACTGTGCAAACAATGGGATTATCCTAGCTGGAGACTTTAATGCTAAATTATCGAAAACCAAAGCAGGTACAAACCAACTAGATAGGGCCACCAAACGCGGGAATGAATTGAAAAACTTCATAAATACCCACACCCTATCGAATATAATGGATACATTTATACATAGCGATACTGCCTATATTCCAACATTCAGAGGGAGAGACTTCTCCAGCACAGTAGATTACATCTTCACGTCCGTGGAACTACTAGATAAAGTCATCCAAGCAGGAGTAGTAGAAACAGCCTTTGGAGACCATAATGCACTAGAACTCAGCCTAAGAATGGGCCCGATCCAAGCACCCCCCCCCGCACTCTGGGAGCAAGAGACATTATGACATCAACAGACAACCTCAGGTTAAAGTGGAAAGGGGTGAACTGTGAACCCATTATGGACATAATTATAAACAATCACCAATCAACAGTTGCCTCCTGCCTACTCACCGATGGGAACCACCAAGGGATAATCAAAGACTTTGCAAATCTGTGCCATGTTATTAAGACTCTTCTGACAGTCTCCCACAGGAAAAATAACGACGAACCTAGATGGTTCGATAGTTGTTGCTCAGCAGCAAATAAGGCTCTTCGCAAGGCACTAAACTCCAAACCGAGGAACCAAGTAGATGTACGGACCGCCAGGCATGCCTATAAAACAGCTATAGGGATAAGGAAGGCTGCCATGGTAGAGGATCATTGGAAAGAACTATCAGTCTCTGCTACTGTGGGAAATAGTGCAACTTTTTGGCCCGCTGTAAGGAAGATGCGGGACATGGGGAAACAGCTGTCACCAATCAGCTGCACCATTTCAAGTCAGAACTGGGAGCAACATTTCTCCAAAATATATGCTAATCCCGCTGCTCCCGTAGAAGAGCAAAATTTAGACAAACTGAGCTCACTTGATATAACCCTGGGGGAGGTCGTTTTGGCCATCAACCAAAGCCTGGGGAACAAGGCGCCAGGGCCGGATGGCTTCCCAATTGACTTAATCAAACACAAACCAGAATTCTGGGGGCCCATTCTGGTCAATGTTTTCAACAGTGCACCGTTGGGCGCCATCCCTGCCACCTGGTCCACAAGCACAATAGTGCCTATTTACAAAAAAGGTGAAAGATCTGACCCTGCAAATTATAGGCCCATCTCACTCTTAGACAACACCCTGAAAATCTTGGGCCGGGTGTTGTACAACAGAGTGAATGTTTGGGCCGAAGAAACAGGGGTGCTGGACAGATGCCAGATGGGCTTTAGAAGTAAGGTCGGGACAACAGAACAATGCCTGAATCTCTATCTCATAATAGGCAAATATACCATAGCCAAGGCTTCTCCTATCTACCTAGCCTTTATGGACTTGTCGTCCGCATTCGACCTAGTGAATAGGTTGAAATTGTGGGCGACACTTCTCTCCTATGGCCTTGATGAACCCTTGGTACACTTCCTAGCCTATCTACATGCGGATACCAAAGCCCAGGTACGAATCGGAATGGAGGGCGAAAGCTCGGGGGCAATCAAGGTAGAAAGAGGCGTCCGACAGGGGTGCGTCTTAGCACCCCTGCTGTTCATCATCTACATAAATGGTCTGAGTGACTCCCTGAAAGAGACGACAACGGATGTCCCGAAAATCCAAGGGAACCTGCTACCCGCACTCCTTTATGCAGATGATGCGGTGATCATGGGCCTAACACCGAATGCTCTCCGTGCCCTGGTCAAGAGCTTTGCACATTTTATGGGGAATCTGGACCTGAAGGTGAATTTTAAAAAATCATTTATTATGACATGCGGGCCAGGGGCTAAACAACTGAACTCCATCTCAATTGGACCAGAGAAGTTAAACTCCACCAAATCATTCCCATATTTAGGTATGGTCTTTGCTGCGAACGGCCTGTGGAGTGGGCATCTCGCCCACGCCACAGGCAAGTTCTCAAAGGCCATAAATTCTATCCTTGCCTTGCCACGGCCAAAAAGGTCAGAAACAACCAAGGCAATTGTGAAAATCTACAAATTGCAATGTGTTCCGGTTGCAACCTATGGCGCAGAAATTTGGGGGATAGTGAGCCCATCTAGCCTGCAGACAGAAGAAAACCGGTTGTGTAGAAAACTTTCAGGAGCTCCAATTTCCTCTTCCGGGTACATCTGCCATGCCGAGCTCAACTTGCCCTACATAACCGACTTCATTGCCACGCGACCTGCAATATTTTGGTTGTCCATCTGGGCTAATGAACGTGCTACCTTAACACAGGATATTGTGTCCGAATGCCTAAACTGTGACAAGGGTATGAGCATTCCGTGGCTCCGGGCAATAAAGGAAAGCCTAGACAGTATTGGTAAAATCCATCTTTTTAACGATCCTGCCCAGATCAAGAGCTCGGATAAGAAGGTCATACAAATCGAACTTTACGCCCTCTTCAGGAAAAAGAGGTTGGAGATAGAACTACAAAAACAAACTGTCAAATCATATGTGATTAATATAAACAATGACCTATCTCCACAACAAATACCTCTATACCTCAGACTCCCTATGACCAACTGGGAAAGGTCACTACTATTTCGCCTAAGAGCTGGATCTATAAAATACTCACTTTGCTTTCCCATGGGCCACAGCACGTTGAACTTTGGACACGAGCTAAGCCCCTGCCCTTGTGATGGACACAGCAGACAAAATGAACTACATTTCTTCTTTCACTGTAAATTTTTTATGAAATATATCAAGTGGTTTTTAGCTCCATATTTTAAAAAACAAAGGCCAGTCTCCCTAACTCAATCATATCTTATGCTTTTAAATTTAGATAATGATGAACTGATTTTTCGCGCAAGCTCATTCTTGAAAGTCATATTTTATGCACGGAAATCTATGGAACCTCCCAGAAATGCTCACGCGCCCAAAAAATGCCTCCTATGCAATAGCACTTTAGCTACTTGTAATGCACATTGGAACGCACTTTAATAATCTGATTTTGATTGTTTACATCAACATTGCTGTTTTCTTTTAACTATTTTATGGAAATTGTGTAAACTATTTTTTTTTTTTTTAACAAATCTTTATTGAGTTTTTAACCCTTCCTCTTATTTCACCCCCCACCCCCCCTTGACCACCCCTCTTCCCGGTACAGGGTGCATTTTGAAATATTTGAAATTTAACAATAAAAAAAATAAAAAGTTGTAAAGGAAATTAGAAAGATACAGGATTCGAAGAGTAAAAAAAAAAAAAAAAAAAGGCAAAAAGAAATACATGATAACTTTTATAGAGCATTCGATATATCTCAACCTAGTTTATCAATGCTGGGTTCCCTAGCCATAGTCTAACTGGTTCCCAAATTTTCAATCCCTTTGCCTTTTTTCTGATACCTTTCCGGCTATAAATGGAAATTTCGAGATTATATGTTGCTAAGAAACGCATCAGCCACTGTTGAAATGTGGGTGGACATTGGTCCAGCCATGCGGAGGTTAGACAGATTCTAAAGACTGCCATAGCAATATATATGAGTCCCTGCATGGCTATAGGTCTAGTGGCTTTATCTACCCCTAACACGATTTCTGCTATGCTGATCTCTATATCGACTTTGAATATTGCCGATAGACAGTTGGAGACTTCTCGTTTAAAATTATCTAGAAAACAACATGTCGCCAACATATGTATCAGATCGGCTTTAGGTCTATTACATCTGGGGCAGAGAGTCCCCCTTCCCACTCCCCACTTTGAAATTTTTTCGGGTGTGTAGTAGAGATCGAAAAAGGTTTTGTAAAACTGAGCTTGTAGCTTGGTAGACATTAGAATAGAACTGGATAATTCGAGTGCTTTGTGGGCTAGATCCTCTGTGATATTAATACTGTTTTGCCAAATATTTGCATGTTTATCGACATCGTCAGGTAGTGCAGCGATTAATTCTTTATATATGTCCCCAATTTTTACCCTATTAGATCGAACCACAGTGTTAATTGTTGGGATTTTCTTAAAGCAACCATTGGGTCCCCCCTTTTTGATAATAAAATCTCTTGATTGTAAAAACTTTAAAAAAATCGTGGGGATTCAGCCCATATTTAGTTTTTAGCGATTCAAATGAACAAAAACCCGTTGAGTCAAAAAAAGAGCCGAGTTGTGAAATTCCCAAGCTAACCCATCGCCGCATGCAGGAATCCGAGAAAATTTCTGGCAGGTTGGAGTTGTTATCTATCGGAGTGTAGAATGAAAACCTGCCTATCGCCAAATGCTTCCGAACCATATTCCAAACAGTATAGATACCCTTAAGTGTTTTAAATCGTTCTTTTTTAAGATGGCATTCATAGGATAGCTTCCAGAGATGATTATTGGCATTGTTACCCAAAATTAATTCCTGTGGGGTTGGAGTCAAGCACGTTGACGCTGAGTCTTGTTTGGGGATTAGCAGTAAGCGACTGTATTTGATGGTTGTAGCCCACCAATATAGTTTGAAATTAGGAAGGGCAAGGCCACCTCTGTCCCTGGAGTGTGTGATATGTTTGTAGGCTCTTTGTGTTTTTCCATAGCCCCAGACTATTTAAACTATTTTTTAAAGATGTCTTTTTATGTAATATGTGACTTTCATGGATTTTTTGCAATCCGAATAAAGTTTTCTTTGAATTGAAATTGAATTGACTGCTGAGTGACTGCAAAGTGAGTGTGACTGCAGAGTGCACAGTGTGTGAGTGTGCAGGGTGAACAGTGTGTGAGTGTGCAGGGTGAACAGTGTGTGAGTGTGCAGGGTGAACAGTAGGTGAGTGTGCAGGGTGAACAGTGTGTGAATGTGCATGGTGAACAGTGTGAGTGTGCAAGGTAAGCAGTGTGTGAGTGTGTACGCCCAGTGTCTGAGTGTGCAAGACACGAACAATGGAAGTAAGTCCAATACATACACATACATAAAACCACACATATAAGACCACACACACACACCACACACACATGCACCACACACACACACCACACACACCACACACACACCAGTCTTACCACCACACACTCACCGCCACTCACCACCACACACTAACCACCACACACACAACCACACACCGCCAGCCATCAGTGCACACTTTCACCATGCACAAACACCACCAGCCATCAGTGCACCATTTCACCGCACAAAGCACACACAACACCAGCCATCAGTGCACGCTTTTACCAGGCGCACTCACCACCAGCCGCCAGTGCACACTTTTACCAGGCGCACTCACCAACAGCAGTTAGTGCACGCTTTCAACAAGCACACACACCACCAGCCATCTGTGCACACTTTCACCAAGCACAAACACCACCAGCCATCAGTGCACGCTTCCACCAGGCACACACACCTCCAGCCAGCAGTGCACTCTTCCACCAAGCACACACACCACCAGCTATCAGTGAACAATTTCTACAGGCACACACACCAACAGCCATACGTGCACACATCAGTTGTTAACGCATCCACAATAAACTATTGAAGCAATCGCATATGGTGCACTTTACTTTTAAATATATTCATCTAAAGCGCACCTTACCACCATTCATACAATTCCAATTCAAACCAACATAATTTCGCCACATACCAAATGCATACACTCCATAACACATGGCTAAAAAAGCTCTAACTCAAATAAATCCGAGGCCTATTACATTTCTAATGCTTGTTTTGCTTGTGATTGTTTGAATTGAACTCTTGGTTTCTGTGAATTGGGTACTGTTTAAATGGTTGTTTTTCTACCTGTGACTGTTGGTAAATCTGTTCTAGTTTTCCACAGTTTTGTACTTAGGCGTACACGGGCAACCACTCACTCCCTTTTGTTTTGTTTTTTACGTTAAAACGGCAAACTACACCACCAGAGGCTAAGCAGAGTGTGTTTATGAGACTGCTAAATCTGCTTAAAGGTTTAAAACTGTGTTTGGAAAGTGTATGTACCCCTGGATTTGGCTAGAAAACGGAGGTTTGTTGATATGCGCAAAAAGCAGTATTGAAGTGGCTTATATTTGGGCCTACCTGCAGGGCAAACTAGGATCCGCAAAGTGTGGATTGAGCTTGCCATATCCAAGGAGATTCTGTTCTTGAGGAGAAGCTCACTGCCCCTTGGCCATCAACCTGTGCTAGAGGTCACATGCTCCTTAGATAAGATTGCCATTGGACTTCACATCTGTGCTCTGATATGGCTGCTGTATCTGGTGTTTCTTAGGGTTAGGTTTCTAATTGGGTTTTAGGCTTGGGGCTCTGATTGGTCCCTGGAGTAGTGATTCTTTTGGGCTTAAGCCTTGGGGTTCGCATTGTAATTAGTGGATAGGACTAGGATTTCTATTGGCCCTAGGGCTTAGGGTTTGGTCTCTGATTGGCTGCTAGGACAAGGGCTGTGATAGGCTGTGAGGACCTGGTCTCCTATTGGTCCTAGGGCTTAAAGCTTGGGATGTGATTGGTTAAGGTTAGGGCTAGAGTTCCCAAAAGGGACACCTGACCTAGGCCTATTTAAGCTTAGGGTTCAGAGCATCTCAGCCCCGGCGTCAAGGCTAAGGGTGGAGAGGACAAGGACAGTTGCCTGTTAGGGCCTGTTCGGGAATGGTCTGGCCTAGGGCTAGAAATGCTGCCATTTTCCATTCACCAGCAAGCGCTTTAACCCATCCTCAGCCACATACATATTAACACACTCACGGCAACTGCACTCCATACATTTGCTACAAACCCTACACATATTTCAATGTCTTAACACCCACTACAAAACCCCCAAACCACACCCTTCTGCTAGAACTGCCACACAATCGCACCTTCATTCACACACAAAATACCACTCTATCCTATACCACTAACCAATCCACTCATCGCCATCACAACCCAAATCCACATCATACGTAACTATATACCATCCAGACACCCATTCCCTACTCATACTAAGCCCCAGCTCTACTATTTATTTACTCCTAACAGACCCTGCTCTGTCACTACCAAAGATATACTCAACCTTCAATTTTTTTCATCCACCAACACCCTCTTCCTCTTTTTACCAAAAACCAAACAACCCTTACACTCCACCCCCATATTACCTCTTCCAGCAATCAAATCTAATACAAGCATCTGCTAACCCTTGCCCATCCCCTCACACTCACCAAATACACTGTTTTCTAAAACACATCACCATCCCCTTTACTTTGCAGCTCGCCAACAATACTTTACATACAAATACTTCTCAGAAAAAAACACATAATCATCTCCTCTCACTACTCCTCAAAAACATAACACACACACCAGCATAACAAAATCTCACACACACACACACTACCTCATTATATTTTCCCTCACAAACCAGAAACATACACCCACTCCCACACTCCTGACTACACAAATAACCCACACCCTAAGCCAACTCTACTGCCAAGCTTTCTCTCTTACCCAACACCTAACACATACACTGCAATACAGCAACTCTCTTTTAACTGCCTCTCATCCATTAGACAATTTAGAACCCTACAACATGACCCGCATGCTGCGCCATCACCCCTAAATCATACACCGTCCACCCTAAACAGAGGCAAACAAGACTACTCTACAAAAACAGCACAGCTCCCCAACTCACTCTCAACCACCATTTCCACCACTTACACACGTAGAACCATAAGAATGCCTTCTTAGCCTGCTGGATGAGGAAACCAATACAGAACAACTACACTATTGCTATCCTCATATGGCTAGTAACAGCACTAAGGACACAACTGCTACAAGTCCACAAAACACTGCTCACTCTTCTGGAGAACAAATTCACATCATCACCAAAAGACATTCTCTAAACTGCCGACTAATAAATGCTCGATCACTCTAAAAAAACAAGCATCACATCTACGACCTTCTTGCTGATGCACAACCGGACTTACTCTTCATAACTGAAACAGGGTTGGGAGATGACATGGCTCCAGTATACATGAAATTGTTCTTCTAGGGCGTTCTCAGAGTATGGCCCATGGGCTGCATGAGGCGCTCCTGACCTTTAATTGTGGCCCCCTGGTGGCCCCCGGACAGCTGTTCCCTTAACATTGCACGAAATTCAAAAAACTGTAAAGGAAATGGGTTTCCTTTATTTACATGCCAACTAAAGTGACAGAAAAAAGGTGTCCTGGACAGCTTATCTTTAGGAGCACCTTTAGTTTTAAATACATCTTGCACTAAACATGTAAAAACATGATCAACTCTGCAAACTTCAAAAAAGTGTATTTTATTAACGTGCATACGTGTTGCTTTGACTTTCATTCTTAGTGCATGCGAATAGAGCGTTGGTGGCAGAAGAACATTGTGTAAAGGCTTGGTTTGTTGTCCAGACAGCATGCATCTGTTTCAAGTCCCGCTACACCCACCTTTTAACACACCGATCCTTGCCCTGCAGGCATCGGTGCAGCCCTCGGGCATGCCACAGACAGTACTTTGCGGCCACCAGGGATGTTTGCGGGTACCCATCCTCTAGGCTATCAAAGTATCACGCAAAATCATGTAGGCAAAAGAGGAGAAGGCTTAGCTGTTGTATTCAAGCAAATATTAAATATCACGAAAGTTTATGATGTTTCCATACACGGTTATGATGCCCTTTTCACCAGATGCAACCCTACACCATCTTCCTCCTGTAACGTCCTGCTCCTTTCCAGACCTCCACCTTGTAATGCAACATCCCCAGACACACTTCTGGACACGGAAGTCCTCATCTTAGGTTCATCCCCCTCCACCTGGGACGACTCATGGTGGCCACCAGCCCTGGGAAACGCACCCATACCTAAGGACCACGCACGTAACCTGGGCTTCATCCTGGACTCCTCCCTCTCGATGACCAGACAAGTCAACGCCGTCTCATCATCATGCTTCAACATCCTACATATGCTCAAAAAAACCTTCCGTTGGATCCCCATCGAAACAAGAAAGACGGTCACCCATGCACTAGTCACAAGCCGACTGGACTACGGAAACACCCTTTATGCCGGAACCACAGCCAAACTACAGAAAAAACTCCAACGCATCCAAAACGCCTCAGCCAGACTCATCCTAGACATCCCCCGCCAAGCTTACATTTCCGGTCACCTGAAAGACCTCCACTGGCTACCCGTCAATAAGAGAATAACGTTCCGTCTCCTCACCCACACACACAAAGCCCTCTACGACTTAGGACCCGAATGCCTCAACACGCGCCGGTCCTTTTACACCCCCACCCGCCAACTACGATCGTCCAATCAAGCCATCGCCGCAATTCCACGCATCCATAAATCCACCATGGTGGGAAGATCCTTCTCCTACTTAGCGGCCAAATCCTGGAACTCTCTCCCCACCCATCTCCGCCTCACACAGAACCACCTCTCCTCCAGAAAACAACTAAAAACTTGGATCTTCGACAAATAATATACCTCCTTCCCTCAAGCGCCTTGAGACCCTCTGGGTGAGTAGTGCGCTATACAAATGTTAAAACTTGTTAAACTTGTTATAACATTGCATTCTTGGTGACCTAAACATATGATTTGACAAACCAAACATGCCATTACTAGCCGAGACGCACTGAATCTACATCAGATCGACCACAAACCGACGCACATCGCTGGACACCTTCTAGATGTCATTTTTTGCAAACCCAGAGCTAGTGACCTTTCAAATGATGACTCCTGTCACATGGTCAGACCACCATTTGCTAGCTTTCCAACATAAAACACCACAAAGCAACACAACTAAACCCCCCTTACGTGCATCTACCTATCGACCATGGAACAAATTGAGTTTTGAACACTTGGAAACAGAACTAACATCCAATACCGATCTAGGCTCAATTAATTCTGTTAAAAAACGATATGATCCGACCTCCCCACTGTGTCATCAAGGTTGTAGCCGAAATGGGACATTTTTCCATATGACCTGGTAATGCCCACCTATTCAGAACTATTGGTGCACTGTGTTTTCTTGTTTAAATGAAGTACGTGGGAGTTCCAGGGAGGCCTGTGCTAAATGGTGTTTACTCAATATATCTGTGGCCACAGACCTTGCCCGCATGGACCAAATATTCATGACTGAGGGGTTGATGGTTGAGAAATAATTAATGCATGTGAATGGGGAGCCATCCAGGAGCCCAGCGTGGGAGCCTGGAAAAAAGATATGAATCGGTGCATGCTGGCGGAAAGGGCTGTCTAGGAAGGGAGAGAGTGCCCTGGGAAATGGGTCATGGTTTGGGGGGAATGGAAAAACTTTAGAGGTGGCTTTTGTGCTATGCCTGTCTCTCCTGAAGCTTGTGGTCACCCACACACAATGGGCTCCGATCTGCCGAAACTATTCTAGTCGCTACAGGAAGCAACTGATGTCTCGATTACGTCAATAGCCTCGACCACGGATCATCTTTATCAACTATGAAAAGACTACAGCGGATTCAGAGCTCTACTGCCAGACTATTCTTACATATAAAGCCACAAGCCCACATCCCCTCTGCCTTGAGGGCCCTTCATTGGTTACCGGTTGCCAGAAGTTCCACATTAAAGCTGCTTTGTTTCACCCACAGATACATGGAACACGACCATGCTTGTCCGGAATAAAATCACTAAATGCATTCAACAAAGGAAGCTCTACTCTAGATTGCCACCTCGACTCAAAATCTGACCATCCAAGAAAAAAAAAACATAGGTGGCACATCCTTCTCTGTTGAAGCAGCCAAACTACGGAACTCTTTACCCCAAGCATAAGATCCACAGATAAATACCTTATCTTCATAAGAATACTCAAGAGTTGCATATGGTGGAGTCAACCACTATATGCAAACAGAAATATACAGCATATCCCTGTGTACATAAGCATTGATTTGCATTATATATCTGTGCCTTGATATGTGTATTCCTTTGTATAAATGTGTATAATAATCATGTTTATAAATATATAGGTATTCGTTAGTTCTGCTCAACACATTTGCATATTGCTTATGGCTATATTATTCTACGTTGTACATTTGTATATGGGTACTGCTTAAATAAGTACATTTTTCTCATTACTTTTTATCTACAATTGCTTCATTATTGAATTAAAAAAATATACAGAAACAAATAAATTAGCTTAAAGTACAGTAACACTTGAAAGTCTGAGTTCATTAAACACAACTTAAATCTAGATATATTACCTTCCTTATACATATATACACTTTCCATGTACTTATGTATCTTTATATTTATTACTTTACTCCGAATTCCGCATCTCCAATGCACTACCCTGTATCTCACCGTATACCTCTCTCAATATAATCCTCAACCCCCACTCTCTGACTCATCCGAAACCCCATTCTTCTACTATGATCCCCAAAACAACCCTTACTAGACTCTTCTGTCCTCTTCCCTCTAAGCATCATCTCAAACGTCTTTTACTATTCAGATTTCCCAAACAAGACTTTCTAAACTCATCCGAAACCTCCTCCTGCTGCTATGGTCTCAAAATAAACACTTTCCAGACCCTTCCTCCTTCTATCCCTCCACTATCCTTTTCAATCCAACTAACAGATGTATATGTCCAATTTCATAGTTCTCTATACAAATTCACCACTAATCCTGTTTGGGTTCCGGAGTAGTGTGCTACTTACCAAAAAGAGCTTTGATGCCTCATCAGGGGTAGCAAGCGCTATACAAATGCAAATCCCTCCCTCTTCTATCCCTCCACTATCCGTTTTCAATCCAATTAAGAGACTCAAATGTCCACGGCTAAAATTAATTTCATATTTCCCTATAATAATTCACCACTAATCATTTTTGGATTGGTTTTCTACTCACCGAAAAGTGCTTTGACGCCTCGTCAGGGGTAGTAAGCACTGTATAAATGCAATTACAATTTCTTTCACACCTCTTTTTAGAGCTAACAACTCTTTGTATACGTAAATGGCACCCTCTGTGTAGGTAAACAACACACGGTCCATACTTTACATATCTAGGGGATCTTCAGATGTAAATGAGAGGTTCCGTAGAGCTTGGAAGAGCCCCTCCTAAATGCTGCATGACAGAGGGGGTGGAGGGGACAAGGTGGGAGCCCAGATACATTGCTTAAAATAAATAGTTTTCACTGGGGCCACAAACTATGCTAGCAACTGCTGTTTGAATCTTTGAATGTTTCTAGCTCAAGCAGAGCTGCAGTAAAGTAAGTATTCTCCTTTTAATTGTCAATTGTCTTATTCAAATTTAAGGAGGTGAAAATTGTGTCCATATGCCATCGTTACCCATCACAACACCAGCCATCAGTGCACGCTTTTACCAGGCGCACTCACCACCAGCCATCAGTGCACACTTTTACCAGGCGCACTCACCAACAGCAGTTAGTGCACGCTTTCAACAAGCACACACACCACCAGCCATCTGTGCACTCTTCCACCAAGCACACACACCACCAGCTATCAGTGAACAATTTCTACAGGCACACACACCAACAGCCATACGTGCACACATCAGTTGTTAACGCATCCACAATAAACTATTAAAACAATCGCATATGGTGCACTTTACTTTTAAATATATTCATCTAAAGCGCACCTTACCACCATTCATACAATTCCAATTCAAACCAACATAATTTCGCCACATACCAAATTCATACACTCCATAACGCATGCTAAAAAACATTGCCATTTACAATGCCATTAGCTCTAACTCAAATAAATCTGAGGCCTATTGCATTTCTAATGCTTGTTTTGCTTGTGATTGTTTGAATTGAACTCTTGGTTTCTGTGGATTGGGTACTGTTTAAACAGTTGTTTTTCTACCTGTGACTGTTGGTAAATCTGTCCTAGTTTTCCACTGTTTTGTACTTAGGCATACACGGGCAACAACTCACCCCCTTTTGTTTTGTTTTTTACGTTAAAACAGCAAACTACACCCCCAAAGGCTAAGCAGAGTGTGTTTATGAGACTGCTAAATTTGCTTAAAGGTTTAAAACTGTGTTCGGAAAGTGTATGTACCCCTGGATTTGGCTAGAAAACGGTGGTTTGTTGATATGCGCAAAAAGCAGTATTGAAGTGGCTTATATTTGGGCCTACCTGCAGGGCAAACTAGGATCCGCAAAGTGTGGATTGAGCCTGCCATATCCAAGGAGATTCTGTTCTTGAGGAGCAGCTCACTGCCCCTTGGCCATCAACCTGTGCTAGAGGTCACATGCTCCTTAGATAATATTGCAATTGGACTTCACATCTGTGCTCTGATTGGCTGCTGTATCTGGTGTTTCTATTGGGCTTAGGGTTAGGTTTCTAATTGGGTTTTAGGCTTGGGGCTCTGATTGTTCCCTGGGGTAGTGATTCTTTTGGGCTTATGCCTTGGGGTTCGCATTGTGATTAGTGTATAGGACTAGGATTTCTATTGGCCCAATGGCTTAGGGTTTGGTCTCTGATTGGCTGCTAGGACAAGGGCTGTGATTGGCTGTGAGGACCTGGTCTCCTATTGGTCCTAGGGCTTAAAGCTTGGGGTGTGATTGGTTAAGGTTAGGGCTAGAGTTCCCAAAAGGGACACCTGACCTAGGCCTATTTAAGCTGAGGGTTCAGAGCATCTCAGCCCCGGCGTCAAGGCTAAGGGTGGAGAGGACAAGGACAGTTGCCTGTTAGGGCCTGTTCGGGAATGGTCAGGCCTAGGGCTAGAAATGCTGCCATTTTTCCATTCACTAGCAAGCGCTTTAACCCATCCTCAGCCACATACATATTAACACACTCACAGCAACTGCACTCCATACATTTGCTACAAACCCTACACATATTTCAATGTCTTCACACCCACTACAAAACCCCCAAACCACACCCTTCTGCTCGAACTGCCACACAATGGCACCTTCATTCACACACAAAATACCACTCTATCCTATACAACTAACCAATCCACTCATCGCCATCACAACCCAAATCCACATCATATGTAACTATATACCATCCAGACACCCATTCCCTACTCATACTAAGCCCCAGTTCTACCATCTATTTACTCCTAACAGACCCTGCTCTGTCACTACCAAAGATATACTCAACCTTCAATTTTTTCCTCCACCAACACCCTCTTCCTCTTTTTACCATAAACACACAACCAGACAGCCCTTACACTCCACCACCCATATTACCTCTTCCAGCAATCAAATCTAATACAAGCATCTGCTAACCCTTGTCCATCCCCTCACACTCACCAAATACACTGTTTTCTAAAACACATCACCATCCCCTTTAATTTGCAGCTCACCAATACTTTACATACAAATACTTCTCAGAAAAAAACACATCATCATCTCCTCTCACTACTCCTCAAAAACAAAACATAACACACACACCAGCATAACAAAACCTCACACGCACACACTACCTCATTATATTCTTCCTCACAAACCAGAAACATACACCCACTCCCACACGCCTGAGTACACAAATAACCCACACCCTAAGCCAACTCTACTGCCAAGCTTTCTCTCTTACCCAACCCCTAACACATACACTGCAATACAGCAACTCTCTTTTAACTGCCTCTCATCCATTAGACCATTTAGAACCCTACAACATGACCCGCATGCTGCACCATCACCCCTAAATCATACACCGTCCACCCTAAACAGAGGCAAACAAGACTACTCTACAAAAACAGCACAGCTCCCCAACTCACTCTCAACCACCATTTCCACCACTTACACACGTAGAACCATCAGAATGCCTTCTTAGCCTGCTGGATGAGGAAACCAATACAGAACAACTACACTATTGCTATGCTCATATGGCTAGTACCAGCACCAAGGACATAACTGCTACAAGTCCACAAAACACTGCTCACTCTTCTGGAGAACAAAGTCACATCATCACCAAAAGACATTCTCTAAACTGCCGACTAATAAATGCTCGATCACTCTCAAAAAACAAGCATCACATCTACGACCTTCTTGCTGATGCACAACTGGACTTACTCTTCATAACTGAAACAGGGTTGGAAGATGACATGGCTACAGTATTACATGAAATTGTTCTTCTAGGGCATTCTCAGAGTATGGCCCATGGCCTGCATGAGGCGCTCCTGACCTTTAATTGTGGCCCCCTGGTGGCCCCCGGACAGCTGTTCCCTTAACATTGCACGAAATTAAAAAAACTGTAAAGGAAATGGGTTTCCTTTATTTACATGCCAACTAAAGTAACAGAAAAAAAGGTGTCCTGGACAGCTTATCTTTAGGAGCACCTTTAGTTTTAAATACATCTTGCACTAAACATGTAAAAACATGATCAACTCTGCAAACTTCAAAAAAGTGTATTTTATTAACGTGCATGTGTGTTGCTTTGACTTTAATTCTTAGTGCATGCGAATAGAGCGTTGGTGGCAGACAGACATTGTGTAAAGGCTTGGTTTGTTGTCCAGACACCAGGCATCTGTTTCAAGTCCCCCTGCACCCACCTTTCAACACACCGATCCTTGCCCTGCAGGCATCGGTGCAGCCCTCGGGCATGCCACAGACAGTACTTTGCAGCCACCAGGGATGTTTGCGGGTACCCACCCTCTAGGCTATCAAAGTATCACGCAAAATCATGTAGGCAAAAGAGGAGGAGGCTTAGCTGTTGTATTCAAGCAAATATTAAATATCACTAAAGTTTATGACGTTTCCATACAAGGTTATGATGCCCTTTTCACCAGATGCAACCCCACACCATCTTCCTCCTGTAACGTCTTGCTCCTTTACAGACCTCCACCTGGTAATGCAACATCCCCAGACACACTTCTGGACACGGAAATCCTCATCTTAGGTTCATCCCCCTCCGCCTGGGACGACTCATGGTGGCCACCGGCCCTGGGAAACGCACCCATACCTAAGGACCACGCACGTAACCTGGGCTTCATCCTTGACTCCTCCCTCTCGATGACCAGACAAGTCAACGCCGTCTCATCATCATGCTTCAAAATCCTACGTATGCTCAAAAAAACCTTCCGTTGGATCCCCATCGAAACAAGAAAGACAGTCACCCACGCACTAGTCACAATCCGACTGGAATACGGAAAACCCTTTATGCCGGAACCACAGCCAAACTACGGAAAAACTCCAACGCATCCAAAACGCCGCAGCCAGACTCATACTAGACATCCCCCGCCAAGCTTACATTTCCGGTCACCTGAAAGACTTCCACTGGCTCCCCGTCAATAAGAGAATAACGTTCCGTCTCCTCACCCACGCACACAAAGCCCTCTACGACTTAGGACCCGAATGCCTCAACACGCGCCTGTCCTTTTACACCCCCACCCGCCAACTACGATCGTCCAATCAAGCCATCGCCGCAATTCCACGCATCCATAAATCCACCATGGGGGAAGATCCTACTCCTACTTAGCGGCCAAATCCTGGAACTCTCTCCCCACCCATCTCCGCCTCACACAGAACCACCTCTCCTTCAGAAAACAACTAAAAACTTGGATCTTCGACAAATAATATTCCTCCTTCCCTCAAGCGCCTTGAGACCCTCTGGGTGAGTAGTGCGCTATACAAATGTTAAACTTGTTAAACTTGTTATAACATTGCATTCTTGGTGACCTAAACATATGATTTGACAAACCAACCATGCCATTACTAGCCGATACGCACTGAATCTACATCAGATCGACCACAAACCGACACACATCAATGGACACCTCCTAGATGTCATTTTTTGTAAACCCAGAGCTAGTGACCTTTCAAATGATTACTCCTATCACATGGTCAGACCACCATTTGCTAGCTTTCCAACATACAACACCACAAAGCAACACAACTAAAACCCCCTTACGTGCATCTACCTATCGACCATGGAACAAATTGAGTTTTGAACACTTGGAAACAGAACTAACATCCAATACAGATCTAGGCTCAATTAATTCTGTTAAAAAACGATATGATCCGACCTCCCCACTGTGTCATCAACGTTGTAACCAAAATGGGACATTTTTCCATATGATCTAGGAATGCCCACCTATTCAGAACTATTGGTGTACTGTGATTTCTTGTTTAAATGAGGTACGTGGGAGTGCCGGGGAGGCCTCTGCTAAATGGTGTTTACTCAATATATCTGTGGCCACAGACCTTGCCCACATGGACCAAATTTTCATGACTGAGGGGTTGATGGTTGCGAAATAAATAATGCATGTGATTGGGGAGCCATCCAGGAGCCCAGCGTGGGAGCCTGGAAAAAAGATATGGATCGTGCATGCCGGCAGAAAGGGCTGTCTATGAAGGGAGGGAGTGCCCTGGGAAATGGGTCATGGTTTGGAGGAAATGGAAAAACTTTAGAGGTGGCTTGTGCACTATGAATGTCTCTCCTGATGCTTGTGGTCACCGACACACAATGGGCTCAGATCTGCTGAAACTATGCTAGTCGCTACAGGAAGCAACTGATGTCTCGATTACGTCAATAGCCTCGACCACGGATCATCTTTATCAACTATGAAAAGACTACAGCGGATTCAGAGCTCGACTGCCAGACTATTCTTACATATAAAGCCACAAGCCCACATCCCCTCTGCCTTGAGGGCCCTTAATTGGTTACCGGTTGCCAGAAGTTGCACATTAAAGCTGCTTTGTTTCACCCACAGATACATGGAACACGACCACTGCTCGTCCAGAATAAAATCACCAGATGCATTCGACAAAGGAAGCTCTACTCTAGATTGCCACCTCGACTCAAAATCTGACCATCCAAGAAAAAAAAAACATAGGTGGCACATCCTTCTCTGTAGAAGCAGCCAAACTATGGAACTCTTTACCCCAAGCATAAGATCCACGGATAAATACCTTATCTACATAAGAGTTGCATATGGTGGAGTCAACCACTATATGCAAACAGAAATATACAGCATATCCCTGTGTACATAAGCATTGATTTGCATTATATATGTGTACCTAGATATGTGTATTCCTTTGTATAAATGTGTATAATAATCATGTTTATAAATATATAGGTATTCGTTAGTTCTGCTCAACAAATTTGCATATTACTTATGGCTATATTATTCTATGTTGTACATTTGTATATGGGTACTGCTTAAATAAGCACATTTTTCTCATTACTATTTATCTACAATTGCTTCATTATTGAATTAAAAAAATATACAGAAACAAATAAATTAGCTTAAAGTACAGTAACACTTGAAAGTCTGAGTTCATTAAACACAGCTTAAATCTAGATATATTACCTTCCTTATACATATATACACTTTCCATGTACTTATGTATCTTTATATTTATTATTGTACTCCGAATTCAGCATCTCCAATGCACTACCCTGTATCTCACTGTATACCTCTCTCAATATATCCTCTACCTCCACTCTCTGACTCAGCCGAAACCCCATTCTACTACTATGATCCCCAAAATAACCCTTTCTAGACTCTTCGCTCCTCTTCTCTCTGAGCATCATCTCAAACGTCTTTTACTATTCAGATTTCCCAAACAAGCCTTTCTAAACCCTTCCCTCTACTCGTCCGAAACCTCCTCCTGCTGTTATGGTCTCAAAATAAACACTTTCTAGACTCTTCCTCCTTCTATCCCTCCACTATCCTTTTCAATCCAACTAACAGACTTATATGTCCAATTTCATATTTCACTATACAAATTCATCACCAATCCTATTTGGGTTCCGGAGTAGTGTGCTACTTACCGAAAAGAGCTTTGATGTCTCATCAGGGGTAGCAAGCTCTATACAAATGCAAATCCCTCCCTTTTCTATCCCTTCACTATCCGTTTTTAATCCAATTAAGAGACTCATATGTCCACGGCTATAATTAATTTCATATTTCCGTATAATAATTCACCACTAATCATTTTTGGATTGGTGTTCTTGTTCTACTCACCGAAAATCGCTTTGACGCCTCGTCAGGGGTAGTAAGCACTATATAAATGCAATTACAATTTCTTTCACACCTCTTTTTAGAGCGAACCACTCTTTGTATACGTAAACGGCACACTTTGTGTAGGTAAACAACACACGGTCCATACTTTACATATCTAAGGGGTCCTCAGATGTATATGAGAGGTTCCCGTGGAGCTTGGAAGAGCACCTCCTAAATGCTGCATGACAGAGGGGGTGGAGGGGACAAGGTGGAAGCCCAGATACATTGCTTGAAATAAATAGTTTTCACTGGGGCCAGAAACAATGCTAGCAACTGCTGTTTGAATCTTTAAATGCTTCTAGCTCAAGCAGAGCTGCAGTAAAGTACTGCATTAAACTTTTGACAATGGTAAGTATTCTCCTTTTAATTGTCATTTGTCTTATTCAAATTTAAAGAGGTGAGAATTGTGTCCATATGTCATCATTAGCCTTTCGTGGACCATGGCGCAATATTGTGCTTTTATTTAGAGCTGAACAAAAACAGTATCTCTGAATCATATCCGATGTGGAAGGAATGATTCCTTCTGTGCCATGAATGGATTTGTTTTTAAATGCATATGCTAATTCACGGTTATGCTACAGCCTTCTGAAAGCAGAAGTGATTTCAAAATAAGGCTCAGTGTTCAGAGGAGTCCCACCTTTGTTGAATCTTGTCTCAAGATCTGATGCTTTCAATCGCAAATGGTTCCCTGTTGAGTCACGCGCATAATTAATGTGTGATCACAATATTGTTCCACGTGGCTGGTCCTTGCTGGAGGAGAGTGTTTCCCAGAAGCCCCACGGTGTGGACACAGAATAACCTGAACCTGGGCTCCAGGACACAGGCGTTACAGCGCAACGAGGACGCGTGCAAAAGAAGAGACTTGCATTGTATTGGGTACATGTTTGCCTGTGATCTGTCTGAGTGCAACTTTGTATATGTTTAACACATAGCTGCCATGGTTTCAGATTGCTTATGTATGGCATTTTCAAAAATTCAGTGTAACTATGAGTGAGATTCAACAATTATGAGCGAAACTTTCTTGCTAGCAAAATCAAGCAATGAAATTACACCCATTTGAGCAACTGAAAGTTCTAAGAAGATCTTAACCCGTTTACGGTGGCGAACATTCCGCCGCGGTGCGGGCGTTCTATTAGGTGGGCGGGACTGCGTCGGCCAACGGTTCTGCACAGCACCAGGGAGGGAGTGCTGGCATCGCCCGTTGGCCGAAGCGAGCACGGAACGGGTTAAAACTGCTGCAAAGCACCAGAAATTGAAGGGCACTAGTACCCTTGTACCCTGGTTGTACTGTTGAACAAATGTGTAACCATGATACTAAACATTAGCCGCTGGTCCATCTGAGCCGTACTTGTCATTGTGGGAATGCAGCCACACTCCATGTGGCTGGTTCAGCAGTTTGATGACGGACCATCAAGTCACGTGCTCGTAAGAGTTGGATGTGCAGACCGGTCCCAGAACAGGAGCAGCGCGCTCTGTGGAAGCCACCATGTTGAACCCCGACAGACAGTGCATGGTGGCAACAGAAATAAACATGCAACACACTTCCCTCATCAAGAACTGACCAATTATAGGATGACACTGGTAACTGGGAGGGGTTTCTGGAAGCAAATCAGAGCCCACCCAGTGTATCCTTATTCTGTGAGTGAGCTGAGCTAGGCCCCAGGCCTGACGCAACTAGGGAGGACCGCACACTGCCAGCTTTCAGTCAGTGGTGCTAATTAGCAGCTCTCAGGCTTGATAGCTGAAGAGGTGCTATAACTGCGTGACTTTGCATTTCCGTGGGGTGATGCGGACCCCCACACTGAAATGTGCTAGTCTAATGCCTGATGCGTGGTACTTGGCAGGGCTGTTAACACCTTCTGCTGTATACTTGGAAGTAAAGATGACAGATTTAAAAATAGTGACTCTGGACTTCCATGTTTATAGTTACATTGCATAGGAAATCTCTATATTGTCTTTGAGTTAAAAACAGTGTGAAAAAGTTGCATAATGTACTTCTTCATTTGTCCTTCCTTGCCACATATTTTAATCTACTCTTTTCACGAGCTCCCCTTTCTAATACTACTCCTGAGATCTCTTTCGGCGACCCACATCATACCCTCTGGTTCTAGTTCTCTTTCTGTTATTAATGCAGCCTTGAGTGGTATACTCTTAGCTCACAGACCTCCCTGTGTGTCTTGTGCCCCTTTCTCTCTTTCACATCCCTCTGTGTGACAAGTGCACATTCTCGATGTCCTCTACGTGGAGCTAGCAGCTAAATGCAGATGCCATTTGGATCACCTCTTGATATTGTTTTGGACCTTGCTCCTTTTTCCCTGGGATATGGCCTCCTAATGAGGTCCTCAGTACCAGTCCACGTTTCTCCAAAAGGACCTACGCTACAACCCCTCCTTTTCGTGTTTCAAACAGGGCATCAAATCTATACTAGGCAACAACTACTTCGACAATAATCACTAGTGGATAGACACCTCCCTAAGACCCAACCCTCCTTTGAACATGTTTGAGTCTGTAGACCTCCTAACCCTGTTGACTATGCAGACTTGAACCTGTCCCTTTTACCTCTTTACCTCCACCCAGATGCTGGATTGCTGTATATTTCTTTATTCCTACTGTGGACTTCATATACTTTGTTTTGTTTATCTGTATGACTGTTTTGAACCCAAATTGACTTCATCATGTACTTCTTGTAAACTCCCTCTCAAAATATGTAAAGCACTCTGATACCCTTGGGTCTAGCCAGCGCTATATAAAACTCAAATTGCTAAAAAAATAAATAGTCAGAGTATTCCGGGTGAGACTTTCTGAAATCAATTCCACACTTCTTATGTGTCCTCCAGAATTGGACAGAGAATCCCACATAAGATCTCCAAGACTGCACACCAAAAATCCAGAGGGGTGCTACATCAGGAAAGACAACTTTCCCCTTCCACCCCAAATCTGCATACAGCGTTCTAGAAGTCACATACACGCCTGGACTGGACTCAACACTTCATTAGAGGCTCCTACAACAAAATGCCATGCTCGACATGCGATCTACAGAGTTCAATACCCAACTCCAGTTCAGGTCTCAAAACCTAGACGCACCACTCCAGATATTTCTTCCACTATTGCACATCATTCTACATATGTGACTTAGAGAAAAGGACTCAGTGCTCCAAATGAAGTCTCCGAAACTTGATGCAGCGCCCCAGACTTGGCCTCCAGGAAAGACCAGAGTGTCCGAGGTGAGGCCTCCAGAACAGGACCTGCAGGAGGAATCATGTCACTTAAGACTGTCAACCACTATAGCACCTGACCGTGGCATGGCATCCTCGAAGGCAGGTATCTACTACAGCCCTGGGTCGCGGGATGAATCCTGTCTTTCAAAGGAGACTACCCCTCCACTCCTGGATTGTGGGGAAATATTCAAACTTCCCTCTTAGGCAATAAATAGACTGTGGGGAGTGGGGATGGGAAGTATAAAATCCTCCCAGAGGGAAGACCACTTGAGTCCTGATCTGTAGGAGAATATGCCATCTCTCTTGTGAGAAAACATCTACACCGCTGAACTGTGGAGAGAGGCGTTTTGACAAAATATTGAGGAAAAAATATTGTGTGGACAAAATATTGTGTCAAGAATATCGAGGACAAAAATATTGTGAAGGTGAGTTTCTTTGGGGAAACAAAGTTTTACTAGACTTATCTCCACATCCACATATCTTTAAGGTACATAGATCTGCACGTAGATGTGGAGTGAAGAATATTAAATCTATACTGACCTATTAACAATGACCTTCTCGATATTTTGGTCCTCAATATATTTGACACAATATTCTGTCCACACAATATTTTTGCAATTGATATTCTTTCATTCATCAGTGGAGAGATATTCCATCCATCAAAAAGGTCATCAGACCAGTCTCAGCGAAAGCAAAGGTAGTCTGTTCACAAGGTCGCCACCCGCAAGCACCACCAACTAATCAGACTAGCCAAACGAGCCCACTTCACAGAACGCCTGGACAACAATGCACACAACAGCAAAGAGCTCTTCTGCATCGTGAAAGAACTCTCCAACCCCAGCGCCAAAGTCAACGACATCCCACCATCCCAAGAACTCTGCAACGCCTTGTCCACCTTTTCCTACCAGAAGATCGCCAACATCCACGACAGCTTCAGCAGCACGCCGACGACAGACCCCACCCCCGAAAACTCCACCTGTGCTAACAGCTTAACCGCCTGGACCAGCGTAAACGACACAGAGACACGCAGGATCATGAACGCCATCCACTCAGGATCTCCGTCAGACCCATGCCCCCACCACGTCTACAACAAAGCCGACTCTATCATCGCCCCCCAACTACGAAAGGTCATAAACATCTCCTTCGAAACAGCGACATTCCCGGAGAGCTGGAAGCATGCCGAAATCCACGCCCTCCTTAAGAAGCCCAAAGCAGACCCCAACGACCTCAAAAACTTCCGACCCATCTCCCAGCTCCCCTTCCCGGCAAAGGTCATCGAGAAGATCGTCAACGCTCAGCTAACCTGCCACCTCGAGGACAACTCCATCCTGGACCGCTCCCAGTCCGGCTTCAGACGCAACCACAGTACCGAGACCACCCTTCTCGCTGCCACAGGCGACATCAGACGCCAAATGGACAATGGCGAAACTTCAGCCCTCATCCTCCTGGACCTATCCGCCGCCTTCGACGCGGTCTGTCACCGCACCCTGAAAACACGCCTCTACGAAGCCGGAATACTAGGAAAAGCCCTTGACTGGATCATCTAATTTCTCTCCGGCAGAACCCAGAGAGTCCGCCTGCCACCCTTCCGCTCCGAAGCCACCGACATCATCTGCGGCGTCCCCCAAGGCTCCTCCCTCAGTCCGACGCTGTTCAACATATACATGGCCCCCCTCGCACGAGTGGCTCGCCAACACGACCTCAACATTCTCTCCTACGCCGACGACACCCAGATCATCCTCTCCCTCACCAAAGACCCTCTCACCACCAAAACCAACCTCAACGAGGGATTAAAATCCCTCGCCGAATGGATGAGAATCAGCCGTCTGAAATTGAACTCCAACAAGACGGAAGTCCTCATCCTCGGACCCACCCCCTCCGTCTGGGACGACTCCTGGTGGCCCACCCCACTCGGAACTGCGCCAACACCAACCGACCACGCACACAACCTAGGTTTCGTCCTCGACTCCTCCCTCTCCATGTCCAAACAGGTCAACGCAGTCTCCTCCTCCTGCTACAACACCCTCCGCATGCTCCGTATAATCTACAAATGGATCCTGACAGAAACAAGAAGAACGGTGACCCAGGCCCTCGTCAGCAGCAGACTAGACTACGGCAACGCACTCTACACAGGCATCCCAGCAAAAGACCTACGACGCCTCCAACTAATCCAAAATGCCTCTGCCCGTCTAATCCTCGACATACCCCGCCACAGCCACATCTCCCACCACCTGAGAGACCTCCACTGACTCCCCGTGGACAAGAGGATCACCTTCAAGCTCCTCACCCACGCACACAAGGCACTCCACAACGCCGGACCAGCCTACCTGAACAACAGACTCAGCTTCTACACCCCCACCCGCCAGCTCCGCTCCGCCAGCCTCGCCTTCGCCGTCATCCCCTGCATCCAGCGAAAGACCTCCGGTGGCAGATCCTTCTCCTACCTCGCCGCCAAGACCTGGAACACCTTCCCAACCAACCTACGACAGACCCAAGACCTTCTCACCTTCAGGAGACTCCTTAAGACCTGGCTCTTCGACCAGTAGCAGCAACCCCTCCCCACCCCCCAGCCCTCCCCCCACCCTTCAGCGCCTTGAAACCCTCGCGGGTACGTAGTGCGCTTTACAAATTCTGTGATTGATTGATCTGTGATTGAAGGGAGGCGACGATGATAGTGATGATCAGAAGGAGGACATCAGTTCTCGCTGGATAGGCGCAAAGCCTAAAATAATAAATAATGGGGACAACTTATTGGAATAGGCTATGTGTTATTGCATCACAGGAAGTGACATCACAGGAAGTGGTGTCACAGTCTTGTAAAACTCTCATTTTAAATGGAATGTATCTATTTTATAGTCCAAGACGAGATACGCATGCCGTACAGATAAAATAAATGTAACTATCGGTAAAAAAATCATGTATTCAGATTTAAACCACACATACATGTACAAATACTTATTGCAGTGGAAACAATGCAAGTAATATTTTTGGCCCTAATCAAACCTACATTTCGAGAATAATGCATGGATTATAAACATGTTACATGCAGATTCTGAAAAACAATTACATACCTGTCAGGAAACAAAAAATAAAATATGAAAGTTGTTATTAATATTTGTAGTTGATGTTTGGTATAAAACACGAAGTCAATGTTATTTATTACTTGTAATACGGTAAAATATATGTACCATTGTACAGTGAGGACCATGATATGTTTTATCAGTGCCCAGGAGTGGCCTCGTCACTGCATTGTGATGTGGTCACCGTCACACTTTACAAAAACAATAAATAAACATATTAATTATACAAAGAAATGTGTAACTAATAATTTTTATTTCAATTTTACACTTTGTAAATCACAGGTTTTTTGTAAATTAAGACATATAAAAGATCTTATTCAGCGCAGATATCACTCGAAAATCGAAGATTATTTAAACACAAACGTGGTACTTGGTATATTATTTTTTTTAATCCACTTTTCACGGAGAAAAGAGAATGTGTTGGGTGTACTTTTGTTGATATTTCATGCTTTGGTGTTCATTCGTGTGTCATCAGCATCAAACCACATAAGTTCAACCCCACATCCTTGAGGAATGGAAATGCTTCACAGCTAGCAGGTGTACCTACACTCGGTAGAGAAACGTATTTGTTTTTTTGTTTTCATTCACATCGCAAGAAAATGTGATCTTTATCGATGTGTAGAAAAGGTAATAAAGGCTTCGAATTAGGGTCGTCCGTAGACACAATTTAAAGATCTAGCGAAGTCAAAAACATATAAAAACAAGTGCAATGCATATAAAGCATCGGCAAATTAATGTATTGGCCCATCAGCCCAGACATCGAGGTGCACTTCTTTTTAGGTGGATTTTTACATGTGATCAAGAAATATTATGCCACTCACTGTGCAAAAGAGACTGACCCTCTGAGCCTGCTTTGTGCTTTGGTGAGGGGGCGACCAAAACTTAAATTACAATTGCACAGGCCAATAGAAGAATAGGGTAGAACCTTAAAAAAAGGTCTGCGAGGGCCTGAACTATTGGCTTTGCCAATGCTTGTTCATTTGTTGTTGGTCTCACATTTGACTGCACATTGTATGCATGCTGCAGGGAGGCCAGGCCAGTAAGGCAGCCCCCCCACCTCCGTAAACACCCCTTGGCTTCAGCCCAGGGCAGCAGGCCTGTGCGCTTCAAATGCCTTTTCACAAATCTTTCATACCCTGCTTGGCTCACTGGTGACAATATCGTAAGGGCTGATAAGAAAGGAGTGATTATCGGCGCTCCCCGTGAGATAAACGTCCATATTCATTTCTGCACCCTGGCTCGATGAAATAACAGGCACAGGTGAGGATACAGTCATGTGCAGCTAGCCCAGGTGGCAGGCACACTGGACTCTCACATCGACAGCAACAATGCATGGAAAGTTAATCTAGAAACTTGAAAATGTGAGTACAACAATATATGTATCCAGCCAAGAGGGCTTCTCTTGCCAGATGTTGAGGCTGTGTGTCGTATAGGTTCATGGGATGAGTTATTGTTGCACGGCTCTGCTGGACATCTGGCCCCCTGGTGTGCCAACGAGGTAACATTCCAGGTGAGTGAGGTCACGCCTCACGTGCTGTTATTTCGAGGTGAACAGTATTTAGATGAAAACCCCAATATTTCTTTTAGATTTTAAAGCAACGAGGCCGGTACCCGCAAGCTCCCACCGGGCTCCTCATTTTATGTTTTTCCGCCCATGTACATTTTAAAAAGCATGCTGAAATGCGTGTCTAGCTGGTTGTCATTGGCTGCTCTCACCACGTGTTGCCTTCTCGACTCCTCTGCGCACGCCTCGTTTGCTTGCATTGTCTGCAGGTGTGTGTGGTGTGGCCGTTCAGTTAACCCTTCCCTCGTAGCTCTGGTCTCCGTGCTCTGAAGGCCTCTGCCGGGTTTCTCCGTGTAGGGAGTCGGGTTTCACACTTTCATTAGTACTTGGCTAAAAGAATAAGGGACTGTGGGGCATATTATCAAGGGGGTTTTTCTCCGCTTTTTTGGCTTTAAAAGCCAAGAAAGCGGAGATAAAATTATCTCCCTATTACCTAGCTGCCGCTAACACCAGTTAGCGACAGCTAGTAGGAGATAGCGACCATCTTGGGCCCCACTTTGCATGTCAGGGATATTTATCACTAATGACATGCAAAGTGGGCGTGCCAAGATGTTAGCGACTGGAAACAGTCGCTAACATCGCTATCTCCTATTACCAACTTTTGGAGATATTCGCGCTAAGCGGGAATATCTCCAAAAGCTAACACCTGCCCTGAGCAGTTCTTAGCCATGTTATCCAATGGGAGGTGGATAACATGGCTAAGAGCATTAGCTCGCTAATGCATGAATATCACTGACTTTTCAGCGATATTCATGCTTTGCGGCGATTTTTACCGCATTTGCGTGAAACCTTGGTAATACCAAGGTTTATTTGCGGTAAAAATCGCCGCAGCGCTGCGGTAAACTTTTGTCTCTAACCAAGCAATAGCGATAATTATCGCTATTGCTTGGTAATATGCCCCAGTGTTTCTTTCGTCATAAAGCGCCTCTTTGCATTCCTCTTGACCTCTCTGCTTTTCTTGCTCCCTCCCGTCCTGTTTCTTCGTCTGATGAGATTTCTCAGATGTTGCAGGGGCATGAGAATCAGTGCTTTAAATGGGCCGGTACTCACCGGTACTGAGTACCGGCACTTCCTAAATTTATCACTTTGAGTACCGGCACTTCTCTACTGCCCGAGGAGAGTACCGGTACTCATGAAAAGGTCTAATCGTGGCTGTGCTGGTGAGCCTGAGTGGGACATGTCACTTGCAGCCGAGTCGCCGCTTCTGCAGCTCCCTCCCGCTCATCAGAGCCCCAGCTGAGCTATTCAGCAGGGCTCTTTTAAATAATGTCCGATACTCGCCGTCATGCTGTGCTTGACAGAGCTGGGTGGAGATTCATTTTACCTGCTAGTGTGCATGCTTGTGATTTTCAAAGCGCAGCACTTCAGGTAGTGAAAAGTGAAAAGTAAGTGCAGGGTAACACTTTGAACATAAGAAATGCTATCAGACAAAAGGGTGGCGGAATTTCACACGTCCTTTCTCTTGATCTGAGGGTTAATGCCAAGACAATGCGATCGAAGAGGCCCCTGGAGCGTGTTTTCTGCACTGAGGCGACCACCTTCCTAACGCCAAATGCCTCAAGGTCTGTTTTTTATATGCCCAGGCTGTGGCAGGATGTTGCCTTTCCTGCCTGCCAGCCGGCCCCAGTGCACCCATGAAATTCCCCTGCTGCATGGAGTTGAAGGAGGAGGCCGGTGTTCGAAAGTCCATCACCTGCACACCACTTCCTGACCTCTGCCCCAGGCTCACCACGCCATTGTGAGTCTCATGGTGGGAGAAGAGGGCACAGGCAGAGACACTGCATCAGGGCTCGCTTCTGACTCTCTGAAGAAGAGACAGGCTAGAGATCCATGCGGTGCCAGGCCAGCAGCTCCTTGGTGGATCGTTCTGACAGCTGTAAAGAGATAATTTAATATTCTCCTGCTGCTGAGATTTAAAATGTTTGTTACGAAAATGATAAGGGGGCTCCAGCACGGCAGGGGGCCTTGCAAATGGGCACACTAGAGTTCTCTGTCTGGGCTGAATATGCGCTATGTTTTGCCTAAACTAGCAGTTTTGCTGATTTATTAGTAGTGCAACGTGTTTACCATCCCTGCTTGACAGTGACACTACAAAGCAGCACCCTTTATTTTCTCAGCACAGTTAGACTTGCTAAATCAGAGATAACTCATGGGATTATTGTTGCCGCAGTCGAGAAGTCAGAGTTTTCTCTACTGACAACTTGCACTATGACCATTAAGTTTCGTGGATGGTTAATGTGCCTTCAAAAAGCCATATTGTATTGTACTCTATTGTATGTGGATAGCTCAGTGAGTTGCTGTTTTTGTCGCAGAGATCCCTTTGTTATATGTGGTTTGGCAGCACCTGAAGCTGAGGTTGGGGTGGGGGGTGCTGATTTTTATTGAAATTAAATAATAGCTTCAAAAGCACCTGCTGTCGAGTTTGACTTCCTTGTTGCTCAAATTAGTGCAATTTCTGATATTTGTCTACTTCCATTGACTTCATACCATGGTTATGCTCGCAAGAATGTGCCCCTCTAAGTGTTACACATCTAGTTGTTGCCTGACTCTCGTAAATCCACTGAATCTATGAAAATGTCACACATATGCAATCTGAAACATTAGCAGCTCGACTCATATGTATAAATATAAAAAAATGACACGATTCCCTCATTTTGCTAGTGAGAAAGTGTCACTCATATCGTTGAAATGTCACTCATAATTACAATGAAAATATGAAAATGTCACACATAGCAAACTGAAACCTTGGCAGTTCTGGGTTCCATTCTGGCCCTGTGCTGTCAACACATTCACACTATCCTCTGCATTTGCGTAAACACAGAAATCCTGGCAATCGCTTGGCAGTGGCAATTAAAAAAGCCATACTGAAGAGTATAACATGGCTTTTAACATACCGAAATCTTTTGTGTGTCTGCTTATGTTTGTCTGTTTGCCTGCATTTGT
The DNA here is from genome assembly GCF_964263255.1 of Lissotriton vulgaris. Taxonomy (NCBI): domain Eukaryota; kingdom Metazoa; phylum Chordata; class Amphibia; order Caudata; family Salamandridae; genus Lissotriton; species Lissotriton vulgaris. The sequence continues at coordinate 1,942,409,497 of NC_141693.1, forward strand.
AAGCCTGTTTTTTTAAAGAAAAAAGTGAGAGAGAAAGAATCAAGAAACTTTCAGGAGGTATTTTAAAGAAAATGGGTGGTCCTTTGTGTGTACATGTCTGCTCGGCGACAAAGTTTCATAAATAACGTAGTAGGGAGTGTTGGTGAGTGAGTGAGTGGATGGGTGGATGAGTGAGCCAGGGTGGATGTGCAGATGAATGGATGGATGAGTGAATGGATGGGTGAAAGAGGGTGGATGGTTGGATATAAGGGCTGATGGTGGGTGGATAAGGTAAATATTGGATGGATGAATGAAAGGTAGAAAGGGTGGATGATGGATGAGTGAAAGAAGGGATTGAGTGAAAGGGTGGATGGAATGAAAGGGCAAATGGTATTAAGGAGTGAAAGGATTGATGGATAGATGAGCGAAAGGACTGATGGATGAGTGAAAAGGTGGATAAAGAGATGGATGAGTGAAAAGATTAATGGACAGGTTTAAGGAGGGATGGATAGGTTTGGATATGAAGGGTGGACAGACGGAATGGTGAAAATCAACTGAATGATGGATGAAAAACTGAATAGACAACAGAATGTAAATGGTAAATGTTGAACATCAGCAGGTAAATGGTTGGATGAAAGGATGAATGGATAGATCGATGGAAGAGACAAGAGATATCTTCTGGGGAGGGACATGATGATTTGCTTGGTGTCATAAGAGCTTTGGTTCGAAGTGGGGATATTTTCAGTTTCTTCCTACTCACTTGCTCAAAAATATATAGTATTGTGCTAAACAACAGCAACTTAACAGTATGGCATTAAGAAGGTGCAACTATTGCAAAAAAAAGGAAATGTTAACATATTATTGCATTTCTCTTTCATTTTGTGTAATGAGTTAACCTGCTTTGTTTATATAAACACATTTATCATGTGTTTTGGTGTGTGCTGCAACTAATATAGAAGTCGTTAAGTATCATCATGTCCTGACTTGAGCCCCCCCCTAGCCCCGCCCACTCACTACACCTCTTGCGCATTTTAATGAGTACCTGCACTTATTTTTTCCCATTTAAAGCACTGATGAGAACACCCCCCCCCCCCACCCCCGCAGGCCCCCTGGGGGCCCCAGAGCCAGCATTCCCCACAACGCTCTGCTCCTCTGAGAAGTATCAGCTACTCCTACTTCCCACCAGTGCCAGTCTCCCACTCTGCCACCCGTGCCAGCCTCGGGATGGGGGCACTCTCCTAAGTAAATGAAGCCCCCCCCCATCAGCTCTTGCTGAAGCAAGCCTCTCTCCCTCTGAAGCAGGTGCAGGCTGTCTGCAGCCTGCTCTGAGCCCCTGCTCCTCGCTGACTGAAGAGAAACAAAGTATCAACATACATTGTTTTTCTTCCGTCAGAGCCTGGCCGAACAAGGATGGGGTGGGTGCCCCAGAGACAGCATTCTCCACAGGGCTCTGAGAAGTATCCCACTTCCCACCAGTGACAGCCTCTCACAGTGCCACAAGTGCTTGCCTCACTCTGCCACCAGTGCCAGCCTCAGGATGGGGGCACTCTCTTCAGTAAATGAAGGGGGCCGCCCCATCCCCCCCCCTCAGCTCTTGCGCTGACTCTCTCCCTCTGAAGCAGGTGCAGGCTGCTCTGAGCCCCTTCAGACTGAATAGAAACAATGTTTCAACTTACATTGTTTTTCTTCCGCCAGAGCCAGGAGGCCGGAACAAGGGTGGGGTGGGGGCCCCAGAGACATCATTCTCCACAGGGCTCTGAGAAGTATCAGCGACTCCCACTTCCCACTAGTGCCAGTCTCACACTGTCACCAGTGTCAGCTCCTCCCATTTCCCACCAGTGCCAGCCACTCACTCTGCCAACAGTGCCAGCCTCTCACATTGCCACCTGTGGCACCTGAGCTCCTCCGACTACCCACCAGTGCCAGCTTCAGTCACTACCCACTTGTGCCAGGCTCACACTCTGCCACCAGTAAAAGCCTCTTACACCACCAATGCCAGCTGCTCACAATGCCCATGTTTGCTACTTTCCTGCTCAGTGCCAGTTCCTGTACAGTGATGCCACCTATACCACACTGTGCACCAATGCCCAGCAGTGCCAGCTCCGTGCACTGCCCTCATGTGTACGTCAGTCCCCCTCAGGTAGTTGATGGAAAGGTTTAGACTACTTGGCCAGCACTAATATTTTTTCACTGTCTCGCAGCTTATATATTTTTAGCCTGCGTTTTCACATGAAATCCCCTTAACTCACAAGCAGTAAAGCTGGGCAATTACTACTCCCCCACCACAGAATTGCCTTGTGGGGTTCCACAAGGATCCTCGTTAAGTCCTACACTTTTTAACATTTATGTTTCGGACTTGGCGAGGGTCATTAAATCTCATGGGATGCGTGTAACCACCTACGCCGATGATACCCAGCTTGTGTTGGCGGTGCACAAGAATGGCCCTGTGGTAGCAGCCAAGTTTCAGGAGGGACTACTGGATGTACAATCATGGATGCACAGTAATTGCCTGAAACTTAACGCGGAGAAGACTGAGGTTATGACCTTTGGCACGATCTCCCCAGAATGGTCAAACACATGGTGGCCCAGTCAGATGGGCCCCCCTCCGGTGCCAGTCACTAAGGTCAGAAATCTTGGAGTGATTTTTGATAATAGGTTGTCTTTTGGATGCCATGTTAACAAGGTGGTTTCGGCGGCTTTCTTTGTACTGAAGAAAATAAAAAAACTCTTGCCGTATCTACCAGTATCTGCAGGAAAAACGCTAGTTACCACTTTAGTATTTTCAAAATTAGATTATGGAAATGCTCTCTTTCTTGGTACACACAAATATCTCTTAAACAAACTTCAGTCCATCCAAAATATGGCAGCACGGATCCTGCTTAACATCCCTAGGCGACATCCCACCTCTGCAGCCATTCGCCATCTTCATTGGTTAAGAGTCGAAAGCAGGATCAAATTCAAAGCTCTTTGCATAGCCTATAAGGCCATTCACCAGACTGGACCCAAGTTTTTAAAAGAGGCTTTCCAGGTGTACATCCCCAAAAAGAATCTAAGATCAGCAGCTAGCTATCTTTTGACCGTCCCCCGGACAAGAACGGCTACTTGGGGTGATAGACGATTCTTGGTAACAGCTCCCGTGCTTTGGAACTCACTTCCTTTGCACATAAAAACTGCTCCCACCCTTATTAATTTCCGCAAATCACTGAAGACTTGGCTTTTCAATCAATGAGAACGTGCTCTGATTGGTGCTGTAATCCTGAGTATGTGTTGCGCCTAGACACCTTAGGGTATTAGTTGCGCACTAAAAATTCCATAAATAAATAAATAAATAAATAAACTCCGTGCCCAGAATGCATATGAAAATCGCTATAACTTAAGATGCCTACTTCATTCCATAAACTTCTCACTACACAAAAGCCAAAGCAATTATCTCTAATAAGTAGGGTTTGATGAAGCAGTTGGAGCAATTAAGACAGTTAGGCACGAGGCTATGAAATTCATTGGGGCCTCTTCGCAAAGGTAAGTTTACACATGTACATTTACTCAGGGCACAAGTCCTAAAAAAAAGAAGTGGGGGGGTTGAGGGGTGGGGGGTGCTGTCGTCACGACAGGAAGTGACATTACGAAAGGTGGCTTGCACCATCAGACTCATTGCCTCCCCTCGCTAAGCCCTTAGATGCGATTGCATCAGAGAAGCCAGTGCTTGAGCAGCGTTCTGAATGAGCTCCGATCTCGCCCCACAGAGGCCAAAGAGTGAATGTGTGGCTCCATTTGCTCCAGTTATCGAGATCCCGGTAAAATAAGTGGGGGGACGCCGTCCACCCGCATGGTACTCCGACTCGAGCCCTGCATTTACTCCTGTAAACCCCTGCATCTGGTGTAAATCTAAACCTTTTTCCCGTCCAGCATTTCCTACTGTAGATTTACACCTAAGTGTAAACTTACATGTTTCCACCCACTAGTGGACTTACCTTCAATAGGATTTATGAGTCTAAAATAACTACTAGTAACTTTTCACTCGTAGGTAGTGATTTCCACCACTGTAGTGGAGATCCCGCTATGAGGAAGTATAGGGAAATTATTAAAGCTTATTTTTAATTTTAAAAAAATGAAAATGATGATGCAGAGTGAGCAGCTGGCAACTGGTGGCAATGTGAGAGGATGGCACTGGTGGCAGAGTGAGAGGCTGGCACTGGTGGCAGAGTGAGAGGCTGGCACTGGTGGCAGAGTGAGATGCTGGCACTGGTGCAGAGTGAGCAGCTGGCACTGGTGGCAGTGTGAGGGGCTGGCACTGGTGGCAGAGTGAGAGGCTGGCACTGGTGGCAGTGTGAGGGGCTGGCACTGGTGGCAGTGTGAGAGGCTGGCACTGGTGGGAGTGTGAGAGGCTGGCACTGGTGCAGAGTGAGCGGCTGGCACTGGTGGCAGAGTGAGAGGCTGGGACTGGTGGCAGTGTGAGGGGCTGGCACTGGTGGCAGTGTGAGAGGCTGGGACTGGTGGCAGTGTGAGGGGCTGGCACTGGTGGCAATGTGAGAGGATGGCACTGGTGGCAGAGTGAGAGGCTGGCACTGGTGGCAGTGTGAGGGGCTGGCACTGGTGGCAGTGTGAGAGGCTGGCACTGGTGGGAGTGTGAGAGGCTGGCACTGGTGCAGAGTGAGCAGTTGGCACTGGTGGCAGAGTGAGCGGCAGGCACTGGTGGCAGAGTGAGAGGCTGGCGCTGGTGGCAGAGTGAGAGGCTGGCACTGGTGGCAGAGTGAGAGGCTGGCACTGGTGGCAGTGTGAGGGGCTGGCACTGGTGGCAGAGTGAGAGGCTGGCACTGGTGGCAGAGTGAGAGGCTGGCACTGGTGCAGTGTGAGGGGCTGGCACTGGTGGCAGTGTGAGGGGCTGGCACTGGTGGCAGAGTGAGAGGCTGGCACTGGTGCAGAGTGAGCAGTTGGCACTGGTGGCAGAGTGAGCGGCAGGCACTGGTGGCAGAGTGAGAGGCTGGCAATGGTGGCAGAGTGAGAGGCTGGCACCGGTGGCAGAGTGAGCGGCAGGCACTGGTGGGAGTGTGAGAGGCTGGCACTTGTGCAGAGTGAGCGGCTGGCACTGGTGGCAGTGTGAGGGGCTGACACTGGTGGCAGAGTGAGAGTCTGGCACTGGTGGCAGACTGAGCGGCAGGCGCTGGTGGCAGTGTGAGAGGCTGGCACTGGTGGCAGAGTGAGAGGCTGGCACTGGTGGGAGTGTGAGAGGCTGGCACTGGTGCAGTGTGAGCGGCTGGCACTGGTGGGAAGTGGGAGGGGCTGACACTGGTGGCAGAGTGAGTGGCTGGCACTGGTGGCAGAGTGAGAGGCTGGCACTGGTGGCAGAGTGAGAGGCTGGCACTGGTGGCAGAGTGAGAGGCTGGCACTGGTGCAGAGTGAGCAGCTGGCACTGGTGGCAGTGTGAGGGGCTGGCACTGGTGGCAGAGTGAGAGGCTGGCACTGGTGCAGAGTGAGCAGCTGGCACTGGTGGCAGTGTGAGAGGCTGGCACTGGTGGCAGAGTGAGAGGCTGGCACTGGTGGCAGAGTGAGAGGCTGGCACTGGTGGCAGAGTGAGCAGCTGGCACTGGTGGCAGTGTGAGGGGCTGACACTGGTGGCAGAGTGAGAGTCTGGCACTGGTGGCAGACTGAGCGGCAGGCGCTGGTGGCAGTGTGAGAGGCTGGCACTGGTGGCAGAGTGAGAGGCTGGCACTGGTGGGAGTGTGAGAGGCTGGCACTGGTGCAGTGTGAGCGGCTGGCACTGGTGGGAAGTGGGAGGGGCTGACACTGGTGGCAGAGTGAGTGGCTGGCACTGGTGGCAGAGTGAGAGGCTGGCACTGGTGGCAGAGTGAGAGGCTGGCACTGGTGGCAGAGTGAGAGGCTGGCACTGGTGCAGAGTGAGCAGCTGGCACTGGTGGCAGTGTGAGGGGCTGGCACTGGTGGCAGAGTGAGAGGCTGGCACTGGTGCAGAGTGAGCAGCTGGCACTGGTGGCAGTGTGAGAGGCTGGCACTGGTGGCAGAGTGAGAGGCTGGCACTGGTGGCAGAGTGAGAGGCTGGCACTGGTGGCAGAGTGAGCAGCTGGCACTGGTGGCAGTGTGAGGGGCTGACACTGGTGGCAGAGTGAGAGTCTGGCACTGGTGGCAGACTGAGCGGCAGGCGCTGGTGGCAGTGTGAGAGGCTGGCACTGGTGGCAGAGTGAGAGGCTGGCACTGGTGGGAGTGTGAGAGGCTGGCACTGGTGCAGTGTGAGCGGCTGGCACTGGTGGGAAGTGGGAGGGGCTGACACTGGTGGCAGAGTGAGTGGCTGGCACTGGTGGCAGAGTGAGAGGCTGGCACTGGTGGCAGAGTGAGAGGCTGGCACTGGTGGCAGAGTGAGAGGCTGGCACTGGTGGCAGAGTGAGAGGCTGGCACTGGTGCAGAGTGAGAGGCTGGCACTGGTGCAGAGTGAGCAGCTGGCACTGGTGGCAGTGTGAGAGGCTGGCACTGGTGGCAGAGTGAGAGGCTGGCACTGGTGGCAGAGTGAGAGGCTGGCACTGGTGCAGAGTGAGCAGCTGGCACTGGTGGCAGTGTGAGGGGCTGGCACTGGTGGCAGAGTGAGAGGCTGGCACTGGTGCAGAGTGAGCAGCTGGCACTGGTGGCAGTGTGAGGGGCTGGCACTGGTGGCAGAGTGAGAGTCTGGCACTGGTGGCAGACTGAGCGGCAGGCGCTGGTGGCAGTGTGAGAGGCTGGCACTGGTGGCAGAGTGAGAGGCTGGCACTGGTGGCAATGTGAGAGGATGGCACTGGTGGCAGAGTGAGAGGCTGGCACTGGTGGCAGAGTGAGTGGCTGCCAATGGTGGGAGTCTGAGAGGCTGGCACTGGTGGTAGTGTGAGAAGCTGGCATGGGTGGGCAGTGGCTGAAGCTGGCACTGGTGGCAGTATGAGAGGCTGGCACTGGTGGCAATGTGAGAGGATGGCACTGGTGGCAGAGTGAGAGGCTGGCACTGGTGCAGAGTGAGCAGCTGGCACTGGTGGCAGTGTGAGGGGCTGGCACTGGTGGCAGAGTGAGAGTCTGGCACTGGTGGCAGACTGAGCGGCAGGCGCTGGTGGCAGTGTGAGAGGCTGGCACTGGTGGCAGAGTGAGAGGCTGGCACTGGTGGCAGTGTGAGAGGCTGGCACTGGTGGGAGTGTGAGAGGCTGGCACTGGTGCAGAGTGAGCGGCTGGCACTGGTGGCAGTGTGAGAGGCTGGGACTGGTGCAGAATGAGCGGCTGGTACTGGTGAGAGTGTGAGCGGCTGGCACTGGTGGCAGTGTGAGAGGCTGGGACTGGTGCAGAATGAGCGGCTGGTACTGGTGAGAGTGTGAGAGGCTGGCACTGGTGGCAGTATGAGAGACTGCCAATGGTGGGAGTGTGAGAGGCTGGCACTGGTGGGAAGTGGGAGTAGCTGATACTAGTGTCAGTGTGAGAAGCTGCCACTGGTGGCAGAGTGAGTGGCTGCCAATGATCTGTGTTTAATCCATCACCGTTCTTTAGCCCACTCTGACACCCCAGTTCAGACATGGCCATATGCAAATCAGTCTGACCCTGTGCCTCATGGGAACAGTCCAGCCGGAACTGCCAAGCCATGCCCGGGCCCCCTTCATTTACTGAAGACACTGCCCCGCCCCCGCCTCGCACCGCGGGGGCAGCAGGGGCGTTTGTTACGCCCCTGGTGGCAGTGTAAGAAGCTGGCACTGGTGGCAGAGTGAGAGGTTGTCATTGGTGGTAGAGTGAGTGACTGCCAATGGTGGGAATGTGAGAGGCTGGCACTGATGCAGAGTGAGCAGCTGGCACTGGTGGCAATGTGAGGGGCTGGCACTGGTGGCAGAGTGAGAGGCTGGCACTGGTGCAGAGTGAGCAGCTGGCACTGGTGGCAGTGTGAGGGGCTGGCACTGGTGGCAGAGTGAGAGGCTGGCACTGGTGGGAGTGTGAGAGGCTGGCACTGGTGCAGAGTAAGCGGCTGGAACTGGTGGGAAGTGGGAGGGGCTGACACTGCTGGCAGTATGAGAGACTGCCAATGGTGGGAGTGTGAGGTTGGCACTGGTGGGAAGTGGGAGTAGCTGATACTAGTGGCAGTGTGAGAAGCTGCCACTGGTGGCAGAGTGAGTGGCTGCCAATGGTGGGAGTCTGAGAGGCTGGCACTGGTGGTAGTGTGAGAAGCTGGCATGGGTGGGCAGTGGCTGAAGCTGGCACTGGTGGCAGTATGAGAGGCTGGCACTGGTGGCAGAGTGAGAGGCTGCCACTGGTGGCAGAGTGAGCGGCAGGCACTGGTGGCAGTGCAATTTCAGGCGGGAGACAGCTGAAATAAAGTATTTTTTGGCTTGAAATATCGGTAGTCTCCCGCCTGAATCGGGTCTATTGGCATGTATGCATAGGTGCCGTTTACCAAGCTCCAAGGCGCCTATCATGATCAGCTGCATAGCTGCCAGGTTTACAGATTAGCTATGTGTGACACTTCCAAGGTGTCAAGGTATTTACGAGTGACATTCTACTGCCATATGTGTGACACTTGGAGTGACGCTTTCTCATGTGTAAAAACAAGCAATGAAGTCAAGACATTTTGACAGGTAAGCCTATTGCTCGCTCGATTGCCAGGATCAGAGCCCCTTACTTGCGCACCAATCGCTGTACAAACGAACACATTCCCCTATTGCACATGGGGATGCATGATATGCCCAGATACACCACTTGTTTAAAAGAAAACGCATTTCATACTTCCATGGGTTGTAACCTGCGCGCCCCACAACAGGGACAGGAAGGACACCTGGGTGGAAACTGGAATCCCAGACCTTAGCACACTGCCCCCAGCGTGCTATGACCCTTATACCTGTTGATAGTTCAGGTGGACCCCCATGTGTATAGGGCGGTTCTCCAGCGCGGTTCCTGCATTTGAGACATAAAACATCCAATAGAAGCCCTGCCCCCCTCCGTATATCAATATGGATTCTCTGCAATGAGACGGGGCCATCAATGCCCCCCACGCTACCAAGGGCAAGCCTGTTTGTCGGTTACGAGAACTAGTTTGGTACCTCCATCGCCAGGATCAGAGCCCCTTACTTGCGCCCCAGTTGCTGTACAAAAGAACACATTCCTTTATTGCACATGGGATGCATGATATGCCTAGACACATCACATATGTGAAAGAAAACGCATTTCAGTTTTGTCACAGGGCATGCATGGTTTGCCCACAGTCTCCCACTGCTTACCGACAGAACACCCCAATTAATTCCCAGTAAATCAATGAATTGCCCAGGTTCATCCGATGTTTCAAGTGAAACATCCAATTATTGTACAGGGGCTACCTGCTAAGTTCAGATTCACCAGTTGACTACGAATGTACTACTTCCCTGGGGTGTAACCTGTGTGCCCCACAACAGGGACAGTCCTGACACCTGGGGAGGACCTGCGTGTCCCAGACCCTAGCTCACTGCCCACAGCGTGCTATGACCCTTATACCTGTTGATAGTTCAGGTGGACCACCATGTGAGTAGGGCGGTTCTCCAGCACGGTTCCTGCATTTGAGACATAAAGCATCCATTAGAAGCCCTGCCCCCCTCCATATAGCAATATGGATTCTCTGCAATGAGACAGGGCCATCAATGCCCCCCACGCCACCAAGGCCAAGCTTGTTTGTCAGTTACGAGAACTACTTTGCCCACAATACATTCTCGTAAGGAGTTGGGTGTGGCACATACTTGCGTACCTCCAGCGCCTGTTGCAGAAGTATAGTGTCTTGAAACTAAGTCAATTATTCACATGCTAAGTCTGATAATGACCATTGCACTTTGGAGTGTGTGATTTAGAGTCACTTCTTAACTCGTCCCATTACTATTCTTCTCAGAAACACCTCCTCCTCCCAGACATTCAAAACTGACCTCAAAGTTTTCCTCCTTCAAAGACACCTCCAAATTTAATTCATGCCCTCTCTTATCTGACCTTTTAATATATAAAATTATATTCTCCTTGACTATGGAAGTGTCCTCCCATTGTGTTCTTGTGGCTTGAGAGTCTACCATTTATGAAGTATTATCCTTCTACCTGTGTTTGGTACTCTCTTGTAACATGCACGCGTCACTTTTCTCTTGTGACTCACTGATTGCTACCTCTTACATTGTGTTTGGTTCCGGTACTTGCACAAGTGCCACCTGGCTGTTCGAGCAGTAGCGGCACCCCCCCCCCCCCCACCCCCAGCGCCTTGAGACCCTACGGGTATGTAGTGCGCTTTATAAATGTCATTGATTGATTGATTGATTGCCTACGTAACGTTTGTTCTTGTGTTTGAGTGTCCTCCATTTATTGTGGTATTATACCTCTACTTGTACTTTGTACGCTTTTGTAACTTGCACACATGTCACCTTTCCTCCTATAATGCACCGTTTGCTACCTCTTGTATTGTTCGATCCGAGTCAAATGGTCCACGGGGCCCGTCCATTGGTGAACAAATAACTCTACAAACCACCAAATGAAGGAAAAGCTCTATACAGTCACCGTTAATTGGCCAATAAATCCCACACCAAGCTCTCTCCCAGTGCTGCGGTTTAAAATATTGCATATTCCTGGGGGTAGCTTTGACACCTACACCACTAGAACCATAGGGACTCAAAAGGTTGTGACCCTGCTGGGAGTTGAATTTGTGACAAGAGGTCAGACATGGGCCCCCATTAGTGGATACATCCTGCCCGGTGACGGAACCAGCCAATAATGAAAGTAATTGAATATAAGTGCGCACTAAGAAGATTATGTAAAACTTCCCCAGGCATTAAATTGTAGCCAAAAGGAATCAGTGAGTTTGCCATACATTACTGAGGTTACATTCCTAACATTTGTGGACCGTTGGGGTATTCACGGTCTTATGGTTGTTATGGACCCTCGTGCACTGCCATGATTACCCATCACACTGAATTCATACTAGGCCCCCCACGGTGTTATTTGCCTTTGAATTAAATATTATCATCCCTAATGGCTTTCTGCTGCAGTAACAACTAAAATTCAGAAGGTGCAGCGACTGTAAACGACAAAAACTGGGGTCTAGCCTAGTGTGCCGCACACTTGTAGTTTCTCTGTCATTTCCCCCCAGCTATATATTACAAGTATCATACCTATCGTCAGGACTATTGGCTTTGTCAGTGGCTGGTCGCTGCCTAGGATAAATAAGCAACAACCATGGCTTCTATATAATATTGTAAGCTCCTGTTGCACATACACACGTATGCCACACACCTGACTGTAGCTAGGTAGAAAGCAGCACTTGAATCAACAAAGTGTTGCTGTTTTAGAAAAACTGGGTTTATACACACACAGTGCGCTGTCAGCCAATTGCAGTACTGTGAACTGTTTGAGAGCTGCCCCTGAATGCACACGACGTAGCATGAACTTACTGGCAGATAATGACAATGGAAGATATTCACACGTGGCTGCTGTTGTTCATAAGCTGCAGCGAAAATAAAGTTAAATTACTTTATGCCGACAAAATGCCTCGGGCTACACGTATCGCCCTCATTTCCAGAATCATAAAGCAACTTGCAACAGTTCAGTTCCTATTGTGAAGCGCTCTGACCCCTTCTGGTAACGTCCGCGCTCTATAAAACGTCGCACTAAATAAATAAAGAACCTGAGGGAAGCCGACCCCTGGCCTGCACAAAGCACCCTGGTTCTTTCCGAAAATCGCTCGCACCCTTCGGGTATAGTGCGCGTCAGCCAGTCCACTCCCGCCAGGATAACTGCAGCAATATACTTGTGTCTTGTACATGGAAGAGGTCAATGCGCGCTGTCATCAGAGTCTTATTTATAAGTATTACTCGCCTGTTGTTGAGGTATGTGTTGCATTAAACATGTTACAAATTGTTGATAATGCCTGCGTTCCGGTCAACGAACCACCGTGAATGTTAGGACGTTTAACAAAACAACTACAACCGCCTGCCTGCTCGTCAGACCAGTTTTTAGTCTACTCTAAATGGTGGCCGTCCAAAACCTTACCTACGTAACAAGACGTTAATGGAAGGACATTGCACGTCCGAGCACACTGACTTGCAATGTTGAAAAGCTAGTTACATTTACACATCAAGGGGCCTCTTTAAAGCTCAAAATTCTCACCCGGTCAACTCTTGTATATTTCATTTCATATTTATTTCATATCCCGCCTTTTCCGCTGCCACCTTGATAATTCTCAACCCCCGCTGCCCCTCGGAGAGGCGTCCAAAGATGTTATTGCTCAGGTCGCCTTCATATTGCGGAGACTGGCGGTCCTGAGACTGCCTGGCACCGCCTCGCCCCTCGCGCAGAAAAGAACGACCCGGGTACATTGCACTCAGTGGCGGATTGATACTGCGGTACCACTGCCGTACTGAGAGGGCAGTGCGCAGTCACTCTCTGGGGTCAGGCATACAAAAGCAAGCCTCGCGCCCTCCCCCAAGTCCACTCATCGTTACCCCGATGCGCGGTGATTTTGGATTTTGGAACATCTTGTCGCAAATCCATCTCTAAAAGATGGCGCAGTAGCGCCCTGTCAATCACAGTGACGGACAGCACATTCTACATTAAATTGGCCACTGACTTTGCAAACAGTTTCACTGATAAAACTATACCTCACACCAACGATAATTTGTGGAAAGCGGGTTTCAGTGAATATTTGTCATTTGTGCAAAGTCCTTTGAATCGACTAAAATATTTGTTTCACTTCAGTATTACAAGTTCTTCATTTGTGCTCTTCTAACTTGGGATCTATTTTGAAATAACTGCAATTTATTTACAGGTATTTAAATGTCAGAGGATGTAGCCCGACCTTTGACCTCTGCGTTTGAACGCTCAGCACGTAACAAGATAAAAACAAAATTTGAAAGCATCTTTATTGCTCACTCCCCTTCTGAGCTCAAGGATGAATGATTGTTTTGGGGGGTGCTACAGCACGCCCCCCCCCCTACTTCCGGGGCCTATGACCGCTGCTCCCCACGTCACAGGGTCACACCCTTCACTCCAGAACTCGAGGCCGAAGGATGCCAATTTAAAGTGGAGTACAAAAGTTACCTTCATTTTTACAGTGTGATTACAACGAAAATCCCAATGTTTTCGGGTAACACTAGTCGGGCAGAGAGGGGATCTATGTGAAAATACAGAAGCCCTTAATACAAATATTTTTATAGTGTCACCAATGCTTCTTTTATTTTGATGGATCGAAATAAATAACTTGAACGAATTAAGTGTGCCTTTCATGTCCTTTCCACGCGCATAGCCCGGTATGCACAAACACGCGCCCCCTGCACAGCGGCCATATTGGTGAAAAAGAGGCCTCTCCCGCCCTCTGCACGCGAGTGTGGGTGCGGGGTGCGCCGTTATCTAATTCTATTTCAGGACAGGAGGCTCCGATTATGCTTAGTCTCATTTCTTTACTGACACATAGCAGCCAATCACATTACAGTAAAGAAAAAACAGGACAATACGTCACGTATGAACTCAGGGCAACCATAGAGTACACCCATAGTATATAAACAGTCTCAGAGGTAACCACTTCCTCTTTCTTTGCTGCTCCGCAGCCAGTTAAGTGCAAACTTGTTATTCTATTACTGTTTAACTGGTTTTGTTGGTTAAATTCTTACCGCTTTGTGCGCGCTGTGTGCTACTGCTTTAGCGTTTATTTCGCGCTCTTGCTGCCGTCTTGGTCGTTTATCATTTCCTCGGCCGGCGCGTCGGTGGGAGCGTGTGTCACCTCCCGGGGTCGGGCACTTGCTGCCGTTTGTCCCGTATTTCGGTGGAGGGAGTTAGGGACTGTCCTGCCTCGCGCGCGTTCAGCGCGAGCAGACTCCTTGGCTGTCGGCCGAGCCGTGTGTCTGCGCATGCGCGACCTTTGTCCCTAAGGGCTTTTCCTCGCGCAGCTGTGTTTTCCTGTCAACACAGCGCCGGCTCCTGAACGCGTCTGTTGACGTATACGCCCACTGCCTGTCAGCTTGTCCCGTTCGACGCCGGAGCTTGGAAAAAGAGTCCCGGTTGTACAATTGCATAGGCTTTGCCTAGAGTGGTGATTTTTTGGTCGGCAAGCCTCCCTCCACGCTTTATTTCTTGTGTTATACGCAGTTTTTTCTGCTTCTCTTGCTGACCGTGAGGTTTTTCACTCCCTCAGACTGTGTCACTGACATACCAGATTCCTTGTCACCTGGTGGGCTGATTTACTACACTCCCCGTGTATCATGAGTGGCTCCTATCACTTTGAGGAGGAAGGTGACTTTGAGGAGGAGGGGTCTGACTTTTTTGAGCAGGACCTGGTTGAGGCACTGGACAAAGGGGTACAGCTCTCTATGAATAGGGCAATGGCTCGCGCCATTACACCCCTGAAGCGCCATTTGACGCAATATGCGCAACAGCAAGGTTGGCTTCCCTCCAGAAAGTCCTCATCTCCTGGTAACCCCCATTCTTCGGACTTTCGGAAGTTGGCTCGGTCATTGTCCTCTACATCCAAGGCTGTCCCTGTACTGGTGGAGAGCGACGACCATGATGCTTCCTCCTCCTCGTCGGAGGTTTTGCCTCCTCCTCCCAAAAAACGAAAATGCAAAGAACATTTTGTGGACGCCTCCTCTCGGCCTCCTGTTTTAACTTTTGAGCCCGAGGATATTGTGCACCCGAATTCTTCCGCCTGGCTTCCTTCCCCGGCTGTGGCTGAGTATGTTCAGCAGTATATCAGGCACCCTTTTGATAAAGATGTACGAGCGCGTCTTCGCTCAGAGTGTCCGCGGCCAGATTTGGCGGACAACCTGGCGGACACGCCGGAGGTCGACCCTACCATTCTTACGTACATGACCAAATTTTCCAAGGACCCCAAAAAAGGTCTAGACCGTTCCTGGCGCGCTTGTCAGGATAAGGTTTTGGACCTCTTAGGTCCTATCACAAAAATGTTAGATCTAGGCTTCCGGGCCAAAGAAGCCTCCTCCACTGTCGACCCTGACGAGCTCATTCAGTGGGCACAGCGAGCCGTCTGTTTTTTAGGGAACGCCAACTGTGCCCTGTCAAGTGAACGCCGGCGTTCTATTCTTTTGAAACTGGACCCGAAATTGTCTGAACTTTCTTCATCTGAGGCAGGTGCTGCTGCTCAGGGTCTTCTTTTTGGTCAATCCTTTTTGAAAGAGCTCACCCATTTTGTCAGCACTTTTAGTAGTATTGACAAGGCACAGGCCACTTTAAAACGGGCCATGCGTCCGGTTTTTAACAAGGCCGGACAAAACTGGGGACGTTCGTCCGGCCGTGGTCAATACCACTCCACTCAACGTGGGAACCAGTCCCAAAAGGGAGGCCATCAGGATTCCGGTTATGCCCAGCGGTCTCACTTCTACCCTTCCAAAAAAGGACGTGGGCAGTTCAAGAAAGGAGGTTCAGGTGGCTACTCCGGCGGACGTCAAGATTCCGCCGCTTCAGGTGAGGCTTCTTCCTGCATGCAGTGTTGTTCTGGGGGGCAGGATCCGCCATTTTCTAGCCAATTGGCGCGCAATCTCAGGCGATGCTTAGGTGCTGGAAACAGTTCAGGGATTCAAAATCGAATTCTATCATCCCATTCACCAATCTCGTCCTCCCTTCCCTCTTCACTTCTCAAAGGAAAGTCAGGAGTTCATCACAGAGGAACTCAAGTCTCTGGTATTGAAGGGGGCCATTGTGCCGACAGTCCGTCATCCGCAGGGCTTTGCCAGCTCGATCTTTCTGGTGGACAAGAAGGGAGGAGGTTCTCGGTTGGTCCTCAATCTGAAGGACTTCAATGCGGGGGTAGTTTACAGACACTTCAAGATGGAGGGTATCCATCTGTTGAGAGACCTCTTGAGGGAACGGGATTGGATGGTTCGTTTGGACCTCAAAGATGCTTATCTTTCGGTCCCGATCTTCCATCCACATCGCCGTTTTCTGCAGTTTCAGTGGCAGGGGACTTGGTATCAATACCAAGTCCTTCCTTTCGGCCTTTCGTCGGCACCGTGGTGCTTCACGAAGCTGTTACGTCCTGTAGTGGAATCGCTCCGCAGTCGTGGGGTTCGTTTGATCATTTATTTGGACGACATCCTCCTTCTGGCGGATTGTCCGGTCCGACTAATGACTCATCTGGACTGGACCATAGACCTTCTCCAGTCCCTCGGATTTCTGGTGAATGTTCCCAAATCTGTGCTTCATCCTTCTCAGGTCATCGATTTCTTGGGGTTCAGAGTCAACTCCATCACTTGTCAGCTGCTGCTGCCCCAGCAGAAGATTCGCTATATCAAGAAAGAATTGAATTCCATTATCTCGAGTCCGACTGTGTCATTGAGGTTGTTAGCACGAGTAGTCGGGCTTCTGGCGTCTTCTCTGCAAGCAATATTTCCAGCGCCGCTACATTATCGGGCCCTTCAGCGCCTGAAGATCCAGCATCTGCAGCGGGGCCTCCGGTATTCCGATTTGATACCTCTCTCGGAGGAGGCCAAGCTGGAGATGCAATGGTGGTTGGATCACATGGAGGCCTGGAACGGCAGAGCCCTCTTCGGCTCCTCCCCGGAGATTGTGATCGAATCGGATGCCAGTCGTTGGGGCTGGGGAGCCCGTTGCGGTCCGGTCTCGACGGGGGGACGGTGGTCTCCGCGGGAACTTTCGCTCCACATCAACTGTTTGGAGTTGCTGGCGGGGTCATTTGCGATCAAATGCCTGTCGCCTCTTCAATCCCATTGTTGCATCCTTCTCCGGATGGACAATGTCTCCGCAGTGCGTTACATCAACAAGCTGGGGGGAACTCGGTCGCGATTGTTGGCAGAGATTGCCAAGGAGTTCTGGCATTATTGCCTCCAACACAAGATCACTGTTATTGCAGAGTACCTTCCCGGGTCTCGCAATATAGTGGCGGACTGGAACTCCAGACATCTGAGGGACTTCAGCGACTGGAGACTCCACCCCAGGGTGTTTCGCCAACTGCTTCGCAACTGGGGTCCGTGTCTGATCGACCTCTTTGCGTCCCGGCTCAACGCCCAACTTCCCCAGTTCTTCAGCTGGCGACCGGATCCGGAGGCTCTTGCCACCGATGCTTTCCTTCAGACGTGGCCGACATCCCTCTGTTATGCGTTTCCCCCATTTATGATGCTCCCGAGGGTTCTGGCCTACGTGACGCGCTTTCAGGCGGAATTGATTCTGATTGCCCCTCTCTGGAGGGCTCAGCCGTGGTTCCCTGTTCTTCTAGAGATGGCATGCGACCTGCCCTTTCTTCTTCCTCAGAGAGCGAATCTCCTTCTAGATCCATTGCAGAATCCGCATCCCCTGGTTCAGTCAGGCTCCCTCCTTCTCCTGGCGTGGCGAATTTCGGGGAACGTTGGACGGTGCCAGGCCTTTCTGAGGACGCTGCCAGATTCCTCAGCAATGCCTGGGCCCCTAACACTCACAAGCGCTACAGAAGTTCCTGGAAGCGTTGGAGTGATTGGTGTGCTCAACGGCAAGTTGATCCCACATCGGCTGATATCTCTTTGATATGCAATTTTTTGTCCTCTCTGTCCTCCTCTTCGGGTTTGGCTTATTACACAGTCAACAATTTCCGTTCCGCCATCTCGGCGGGTCATCTTCCTGTCGATGGCAAGCCAGTTGGGGAACATCCTCTCGTAGCCCAACTTCTGAAAGGTATTCGTATGGCTACTCCTCCTAAGCCTAAATATGTTTCCCTCTGGGATGTTTCTGTGGTACTACGTTTTCTAGAAGCTTGGCCGATTAATTCCTTATTATCTCGTAAGCAACTTTCAGCCAAGCTTACTATGTTACTGTGTTTGCTTTCCTGCAAACGCATTTCTGACGTCCGCGCTATAGATCTAGCGGGTCGTAGTTTCACGCCTGAGGGTGTTTCCTTTCGCCTTTCCCGGCGCACAAAAACTAACACGGAGGTCATTTCGTATCCTTCTTTTCCGGCTCGACCCAACCTTTGTGTGGTTCAATGCCTTAAGGAGTATGAGGTGAGTACTTCTCTTCATCGATCTGATATGCAGGGTCAATTGTTGATTGCTTTGCAAAAACCCTTTCGTCCCGTTGCTCCAGCCACTTTGGCCCGTTGGGTAAGATGGCTTATGGAGGAAGCGGGCATTGATGTTTCTGTTTTTGGTGCTCACTCGGCTCGGGGAGCCATGGCCTCTAAGGCTTTTTCATTGGGGGTCTCTTTATGTGACATTATGAAAGCGGCTGATTGGTCCTCAGATTCAGTGTTTAAGACATTCTATTTCAAGCCTGTTCCTACTGTTGCTTCTGTTGTGGTGGATGAGCTTTAAACAAGCATAATCGGAGCCTCCTGTCCTGAAATAGAATTCAAAATTTGCTAACATTCGTGACAAGAATTTTCAATTCTATTAAGGACAAGGAGGCGAGGATTATCCCACCCTTTGTATATGCATATATCTATTATATTGTTACTATGCAATGCTTCATAGTTCTTTCCTGATGAAATGTACTGAATGCTTTAATTTTTGCTCTGCCCACCCTTTATTTGCTCATGATTACACAGGATGTGTATTACGGCTTTGTGTCTCTTTTCAGGCTCTGATCCCAAGTGAGGTTCCTCCGGATCCGCCATTGTGGAAGTTCTGCTGCGAGTTTCTACTCCTCGTGGGACTACTTCTGTTCCTGTGGCTTTTGGAAGTTCCTCCTCCTCCTCGTTCGGATTTTGGCCCTTTTGGATGATGTTCTCCGTGGTTTTCTGATGTTCAATTGGTTCTTCCTACTGGATTTGGACAAAGAAAGAGGAAGTGGTTACCTCTGAGACTGTTTATATACTATGGGTGTACTCTATGGTTGCCCTGAGTTCATACGTGACGTATTGTCCTGTTTTTTCTTTACTGTAATGTGATTGGCTGCTATGTGTCAGTAAAGAAATGAGACTAAGCATAATCCTCGCCTCCTTGTCCTTAATAGAATTGAAAATTCTTGTCACGAATGTTAGCAAATTTTGAAGTATCGCTCCGTCTGCTCCCACCTCTGCCAGACTTTGGCCGTTCTCTCAGAGGCCAGATTCATGGGCTTCGATGCTGGGATTTTCCCATAATCCCAGACAGGTAGTGACGTGTGCTCTTGATCGCCCTGCTTGGACAGCACGCCTGGGGTCTTTAGACAGAGGATGCCCGGCGGGGGTGGCGAAGGCCTTCAGCCTGGGAATGGCTCATCTCACCAGGGGTATTCAGAAGCGCGAGAAAAGGGCGGTAAACCACCCACACGTCCTTAATGGAGCATGAAAGAGGAGTGAGGCCGGCTGGTATCACTCTGACTAGAAAGAGGGAGTGGCACAACAACCGATCGCTCTCACGGCCAGTGCTGAATGCTCCCCTGCAGTCAGTCACATTTATTCGATCTTTTGTAAACAGACCATAAAAGCGCAAAAGGTACATACAAAATTTCCAAGGCAATAAATATACATATATACATAGTCAGTGATTTATGCCAACAAAAATTTGCATGACCCTCTTTTTATATAGGCATACATGCCAACATTTGACGACAGGGACGTGGGAGATTTAAAATAAAAAAAATGTAGGAAATGCAATTTCAGGCGGGAGACTGCTGAAATAAAACCATTTTTGGCTTGAAATATCGGTAGTCTCCCGCCTGAATCGGGTCTATTGGCATGTATGCATAGGTGCCGTTTGGCGCCTATCATGATCAGCTGCATAGCTGCCAGGTTTACAGATTAGGTATGTGTGACACTCCCAAGGTGTCAAGGTATTTATGAGTGACATTCTACTGCCATATGTGTGACACTTGGAGTGACGCTTTCTCAAGTTTAAAAACAAGCAATGAAGTCAAGACATTTGCAAAACTATTACTAAAGCATGGTGCGTTGTTAGAGCGCGCTGTGACGTTACATTGCCTGCCCGCCACCCCCCCCCCCACGCCCTGTGGTGCAGTGGGGGTGGGGGCCAGAGCTCCACTGTGCATGGGTGGCGGGACCCTGGCCCGAGAGCTCCTGACTGGGTAACCTCCATGTACTTTGCAGGGGGGTGCCCTCAAGTTTCATTACACCACTTTCATGGCCTCTAAATTTATAAAAACAATTTTACTGATAAACCTATGTAGCATGCAAACTCTAATGTGGGAAAATAAATATTTCCTTGGTGCATGTTCGGATCCTACAAAAATGGGTGTTTCCATCTCATTTCATAATTTAAAAAAATGTGCTTGACTTCTGCTTTTCAAATTGTAGAGTTCATTTATATGTATTTACATTTGGTTGTGCGTTAGGAAAAAAAATGGCATTTTGCAGTCTTTTCGTTCCCACCCATAGTATCAAGCATGATTATTGCATAGTTCATTTTAGTAAAATCCTCTAACGTTTCCGTTTGAGAAAGGAAACTCCAAACTCTCTTTTAAGAAAAAAAG
This sequence comes from Lissotriton vulgaris, assembly GCF_964263255.1. NCBI lineage: Eukaryota > Metazoa > Chordata > Amphibia > Caudata > Salamandridae > Lissotriton > Lissotriton vulgaris. The sequence goes on from NC_141693.1 coordinate 1,942,429,822, forward strand.
CAGCAGTTTGTCATGAAACACAACCTGACATGTGACATCTGTGTTGGAACGTGCAGCAAATGTGACCAGATATGAACACAATTTAAAGGCATCTTTATTCTTCTACACCTTCTGATTGCCAGCATCATTTTTTGGGAGGTGCTTCAGCATCCCTGCACCCCTACTTCAAGCGCCTATGCTGTAATTCCGACTGCAGGGATACACTCAGATGTACTGCAAACAAACCCCTAGGAAGACACATTACCAAAGTGGGGGGAAAGCTGCAGCGGCCACAGGCCTCGCAGTGCAATTTGTTGATTTATTTACGTATTTAATGAGTTTTATATAGCGCAAACATGAGCCAAAACTTTTCAGAGCGCACCACCTCAATAACATGAGGTACATTAATATTAAACAAAAGAACATAGTAAGGGTATACAAATATTAAACCATATCCAGTGGGATATCGAAAGAAAATATGTAAACTAAATAGCAGAAATTTCCCTGGTTACGTAAGCGTAAGTAAAAACACATGTTAACCGTATATAAAGAGGTATATGATAGACAGTGGGATAAGTGAATACTAAAGTTCTGAGGTAGTTGTGGTAGGGAGAGTAGAGGCAAATTGTCCCTGAGGTAGAGATGCTCAAATTTACATGAGGGCCTGGGGTAGGAGCAATAAGCCAAACAGAAGGTTTAGTGTGGGGGTGCGGAGTGCTTAGGTATTTGTGAGAGGCAGAAGTCTAAGTTTCTTCCAGAAATAAGGGAATGACTAAATCCTTATTATTGTAATTCCAGAGTAAAAGCGGAGATGATAGATAGCATTGGAAACTGTAAGTAGATATTGGGAACTACATGCGATATGATGCATATTTGATTGGATTGTACAAAGCTTTTAGAACGACGAAAAAAGATCTTTTGTCCCATTTAAAAAAAATACAGCATACACAATAGATTTGCTGCTAGTGTCCTCCTAACAGAAATGGTGAATTTAGATATTACCGGTGCACTGGGGAGATTTATACAAAAAGTTAAACGAATTATGAATTGTGAGTAGTTTAAGTCGTGTTGATCCACTTTTAATGAGTTATAAGTTATATATGGTTTTTAAGTTTTTATGTGACAGTGAACTGTTTTTAAATGTTTTATCTGTTTAAGGACAATGGTCCAAATAAACTTTGATTTTGAACTGAAAGAACTGAACTGAGTGGATATTTATTCAGAAATTGGTATGTCCCAAATAAGACCCTACAGATGACAGCGCGCTTTACAGGAACTGAGCAAGGGAAACAAGAGGGAGGACATGAAGAAGTAAGGGAGCAGTAGATAAAAGTAACAAATATAGTGCATGTGAGAAGGGAAAGCAGGGAGATAAGAGTACCTCAGCGGAGAGTGGTGCTAAATCACCAAGGTCATCATGCTGCTTCTGGGGTGGTACTGGGAGGCACCCGCTCTCACCTCGCACCAGGGGCTTCTGTTCTTTAAGTTCTGTCCACTGTTTGAGGAGTCCTCCGACACAGGTGAGTCAAAGCCAGAAACTGCAAAATGTAATCTGAATTGTGGCCGGAGTCTTCAAATATACCTCACTAGTTCCTCAGCTTGCAGAGAGCCGGCTCTTGTGGGTTTAGCGGCACGGCACAGCTTTATTTCACCACCAGCTCTATATTGCCTGTTTTTTTTTGCCCACATATAAAATGCAGGCAAGTCACAGAAATACAAAGACAGTCAGGGTTGGATTGGGATTAATAATAGGCCCGGGCACGCTAAAAAAAGTGGCCCACATTTGCATATTGCATTTCCGCAAAACACTGCTTTTTATTAAAAAAAAGGGCTGATTTAAAAGAAACGCACGGATTAGTTTACACTGGTATAACAAACCTGAAAACAAGTGAGGCCACTTTTGCTCAGGCCCCCTGTCCCGCTCAATATGCATATATTAATGTGCCAGGCCAGCGAGAGAAAGGGAGTTACACCTCTGCCTCTTGATAAAATTGAGGTAATGGACGCCCATCTGCCTCCAGAAAGGCCACTCAGGCACCCACTGGGCCGCTGGCCGCATCGAACAACACACAAACTTCCACATCAGTCCCCCAGGCTGCTCAAAAATGCAACCCGCAGCTGGAATTCGAATACCGGCCCCTCGGGCATTGCCCGAGTGCCCGCGTTACCAATCCGACGCTGACGGCAGTGCAACTTCACCCTGATTCATGTAAGATCAAAGACTGCACCGTCCAGATTTGTTGAAGAGGCTCATGGCTGAGATCAACCATTGGTCCATTCAGAGACTCAGAAGCCGGATGGGACTTGACTAAAGCCAGGGATCGTACATACTTTCAGTACCTGTTTTAACAACACAGATGCCCCGGCACATGATGTGTATATTATTTTTGTGAGAGTAGAGGCAGGCTCTTGGCACCCGCGCTGGCACTGCCGGAGAAACCAATTTTAGCACACTACTGCTTAAAGAGTGCCTTATGGGGTGGGCCCAGGGATGCTTTAATGCATGACTAATGTATTTTAGTGCGGTGATGTGGACAAAGCACTAAAATGTGTTGGTCTAACCCCTGGTACCTGGCAGGGCTGCAGCTGCAGAGCCTCAGCGGCAGGCCTTGTTTTTATGTGCCTGCACTTTCTAAAGTGCATTGAAAATAATGATTTCATTGAGATATATATGTAGCACATATATATCTCAATGAACACATTATGTTCAGACAGTACAGCTCGGAACAGAAAGAGGCAAACACTACTCACTCTTTCAGAGCTGTGAAACCATGCTTTAACTCATACAAATAGCGAGTTAAAGGAATGCACTTTAGGTTTTGCACCTCACATAAAAACGGGCGCTCTACGCTGAGGTAGCACGTCTGCTCATGGGAGAGGCTAGGAGAGCAAGGCTCCTATTGGCACAATTAGTGCTTTTACTCAAGGATGGGAGCTAAAGAAGAAGAAAGGTCTAAAGTACACAATGTTTTCCATCTGAATATAGAGGAAAACATTTTGTGGCCAAAATATTGACAAGATGAGTGTATATAGGTAAGATCAGGCTGACTGTACTACTATACCCCAGCCACCGCCTGTGGAGGCTCTGCATTGCATTTGCGATGCAGGGTGCGCTATGCGATGCAGGGAGTGCTACGAAATTCGTTTTATTAATTATATTGTTTACTTAACTTCAATTATCCATACTCCAGTTTATGGCAGCCCCCGCCCCGCCTCTCCGCCCCACCGAAACTCCCTCCACGGGCCGTGGCTGCTATACACATATATGTACCTTCATGATGTATGTATGTATCTTTAAGTTACGCACGACCTTGACCATAACTGGCCAAGTGAACGCTGTCTCCACCCCCTGCTTCCACCTACTCAAGATACACTAGAAGATCTTGATATGGCTTTCCACCAACACTTGCAGACCCATCATCCAAGGCCTCATCACCAGCAAGCATGGGCATAGCTTCAAGGGGGGGGGGTGTTTGGGTGTTACACCCCCTAATAAATGTTTTTTTCTGATGAATAATTGGACACAGGTGCTTTCAGTTGGGGCTGGGAGGTCTCTGTCATATTTCTTCTGGGATTTTTGCATGCATACACTGACAAAAACAAACTCACTTCCTCTCATCTCTGTTCTGAAAGTCCTAAAAATGTTGTTTTTTTACAAAATATTGTGTTTCTCTCACTTAGTACTCCCATCAATCTGCCTTCCTCTCCCTTTCCATTAGCCCTTAAGTCCCTCTCAGCCTTCTTGTCGAATAATGTATTTTAACATGACTGTCGGGAAATCTGAAGCTCCCCCCCTCCCATTTGACTGACCAAGCTGCGCCCCTGCCAGCACGCTGAACTACGGCAACGTACTCTAAGCCGTAATCAACGCTGAACTGACCAAAATATTCCAGACCATACAAAATTCAGCAGCCAGGTGCATCTCAACCTCCCACACTCACATCACCCCACACCTCAAAGAGCTCCACTGGCTCCCAATCCACAAATGAGCCCTCTACACACTCCTCACACGCATACAAACCCTTACACAATATTGGCCCCATGTACCTCACCAACGACATAAACTTCCATAAACTTACCAGACAGCTCCGCTCAGCCGGACTCCTACTCGAATACAGACCCGCATATGCAGAACCAGATCTAGCGGTCGTGCCTTCGCCTACTTCACAACAGAGGCTCCTCCACAGTTCTTGAATTCTGCAAGAAACTGAAGTCCTTGCTCTTCATTTAGCCCGATTATGGATCGGGCCATACAGCTCCTACTTCAGCACCAGGATACCCTCCCAGATGAGTTGTTTACTATAAAAATACACATAACATAGGTATATGTGGAAATAAATATGGTTATATCCATACTTACCAATGTCCACCGTACCTTCACAATATTTTGGTTCTGAAAATGCTTTCTCATCTAATACAATTGTAAGTTGCACAATTCTGCATGAACACACTCCTCCTGGGGGTGAAATCGGACTCCCAGAGGCAAAGTGCTGAGAAACCTGAAACGGGTGGCAGAGATAGAAGTAGTCACTTGAAGAATGTGGGGCGAAGTAACACCCCACTCCAGACGCACAGCCATCAATTATGCATAACAAAGATGCACCAATTGTTCCAGTCTTGTCCAAAATATTTTTATTCCATTTAATCCACAGCTTATCTTGCATAAATCTCATTTCGTCCAGTCACACGAAGGACTCTTATGTTTACATCAGCCTTAATGCTGTAGAAATGCTGGCAAGGGCCTTAATCTAGAGCATGGCATGTTACATAAATCCTCTGTCATGAATTGTTTTCAATACCCAATGCATTTCGGGCCATTTTTAGCCCTTCGTCAGGGGTTATGTACAAAATGTAAAACATAATTATTAGGTTGTGTGTTTAAATAACTCATGTTGGTCACATTATGCTGAAAAATTAAAACATACATGCTGGTAACTGGAATGAACCCCATAATCCAAGGTTTTGCCCGCCGAACTCCTGAATGCATGAAGTACGACACAACATGCCAGAAGGAGGCTAAGGGTACACTAATTACACTCAGAAGTGTAGGTCTGTGGTAACACACAGCCCCAGAGACACTACTCTGTACACTTTTCTTAAACTAACAACATTATGCACACCTCAAAAACAAAAATATTGGGATTTTCATGGTAATCACACAGTACAAAATATAGACACATTTTGTGTTGCACTTTAAATTGACATACTTTGACTAAAGACAAATGCTTACGAGTAACCGGCATCTCAACTAGTGGATCATTAACCGCTCAATGAGACAACGTCTCCACCTTCAGCTCTCCTAGAACCTCTTCTCTCCTGTACTCAACCACTGACTTTACTCGATCTGACCTACCTGAGTTGATTTATCTTGTTACCTTGATGTTAAACATTCACCGAGTTGTATCTTGTTACTTTAATGTAAACATTTACTGGTATATAAAGTGCTCTGATACCCTCGGCTCCTGCTAGTGCTATATAAAACTCTTAAAATAAAATAAAATAAATAAATATGTTGTTGAGTGAAGAGTTAGGGATGTTATCTGGGGCCATTTGGAGTAGCTGAGCTGGCCTTACAGCATGCACACTACTAGTCCTTGTGTCAAGAAATGTGGCATTTGCGTTACAAAACCAGGGCTTGTATTTAATTCTGAGAAAAGTGTTGTGACAACGAAAAATGGGACTTTCTGAGGAAATCTGAGATGTCTCTGGAGCTCCGTGTTACCACAGTCTTACACGGGCGAGCGTCATCTCAACAAATCATCTCAGATTTCCCCAGAAAGTTCAATTTTCTTAAAGCCGGTCCCTTGTCCCGACACTTTTCTCAAAATTAAATACAAGCTCTGGTTTTGTAACACAAATGACACATTTCTTGAAGCAAGGACAAGTATTGTACATACAAGGCCACCCAGCTACGCCACATGGCCCAGGATCATATCCCTAACTCTTCACTCAAAAACTTGCTGTGATTTATTTATAGTCAAAGTATTCCAGTTTGAAGTGGATTACAAAATCTGTCTTAATTTTTTTACTGTGTGATTACCACGAAAATCCCAATATTTATACTTTTGAGGTGTGCATATTTTTGTTGTTTGACAGAAGGGGCCCTGGACTTTGGAATAGTATAAATTACTATTCCAACTTCAGTCAGTTTATCAGTATGGAAGGTGTTGAACCTAAAATTCAACACCAGTCCAACAGCGCACGCCCTAAAGCAAGTCATTTCAACAACTTGCGTGGTAATGGAACCCATGGTAACGTTGTAGTTGGGGTAGTGACTGCGTTGTAAAGTCAGGTTATGGTTCTGCATGCGGGGTAAAGGATGTTCCCCTATACATGCATGACGCAGGTGTAATAACATATGTTCTTTCTACTTTAATTAGAGCTTCCGACTCTGGTGAAAAGACTATCAGGCTGAGGTTAGAACTGATATGTATTTGTGAAAGAAAACATGTGGTTCCCTGAGAGGACATACCTGTAGCTGCACGTCTGAAACCCCCTTGTTCCAAACTTCATTCTAGAATGCAGCAGAGCACAGATGACCTCAGCACTAGACCGCTAACCAAGATCACCAGATGGCGCAATGCTACATATTCTCTTCCTTTACATTTTTTGCAATATAATTATGTATAATTTTGGAAACTATTTATTATTGAGTAGCGCGCTCTGTACATTTCTTGATTTATTGATTGATTGCTTTAATTCCTTCCACATCAGAGCAACACTTTTTCCTCCTCATATTCACCATCGGTTGTTCGTCCAGCACAGGTTCTGAAAAATGCACCATTTCCCTTTCTTTCAAGACATTTCCATCAGACTGTTTCACTAGATACTTTTATGTGTGCCCTGTAAGCACATTAGGTGTGGTCACACCAATTTTCTCACTACAAACTACCAGTTCTCGTCTTCAGACAACACCATCTGGAAGCGCTTCTTCAACACTCAATTCCAATGTTCTACCAAGCCATTGCTCTGAGGGTAGTAGTCAGAAATTCTGGAATGATTCATACCCAGTTTGTTCACAAACCTTTTCATCTCAGGTGCTGGTTCTTCCCCATTGACCGTAACCATTTCCACTGTAACCCTCTCTCACACAAAGAATCCTTCCAAGAATTCTATGACCACCCTTGTCTCTATAGAATATGGCTTCTGGCCAGCCTGAAAATTAAGCATACACAGCTCCTGCACTCAAAGTGTGGAAAGGTGATATAAGGACATTTCTTTCCGAGGACTGCTCCGTCGTTCTACTTCCTGAGATGAATAAGTTACATTCTTTAGTAACTTATCACTCAAAGTACATGGCATACATTGTCTTGCCATAATCTCTTCATCCTTGTCTAAACGTGTCTTCACTGATAGCTGGCCTTCACAAGACCTGGAGGAAGCAACCACTCAACTCTTCACCAAAACAGAATCATTATATTAGCCGGAAAGGAAAGTTCCACTCCAGCCTCGTCCATAATGGTTCTCCAGATCACCTTAAAGAATCACATGAGTGAGAAACCTACTGGCCTGAGCTGATTTGTAAGACAACCACATTACCCGAATGAAACAACAACCCCATCTCCACCAATACAAAATCACTATAATCTGAAGGATAGTTGCATTCCAGCCTCATCTATATGTGGGGATCAGATCACTTGAAGAAAACTACCACTGCACACTTAAAATATACAAGACAACCATATCAGCTAGAGGGAACAAGCACGCCAATCTTCACCAACACAAAATCACTATAATCCCCGGGGGATATTTCGACTCCAGCCTCATCCATGTGGGTCACCAGATCACCTGAAGAATACAACCAGCCCACACTTCACATCTGTGAGACAGCTGCATTACCTGGGGGGAAAAACGATCTGGTCTTCAACCATGCCACATCATTATAATATATGAGGGGGTTTCCAGTCTGACCTCGTGCACATGGGGTCACCAGATCGCCTACACAGGCAACAACCATTTAACTGTTCACCTGTACGAAAGCACTATGATAGTACGCTGTTGAAAGGGTCTGACTATAGCAACAGCACAGCTGTCTTATTATCCTAAAGGTGTATGTGTCAGAGATAGGCACTGTGTAAGACCCTTCGCCCAGTTCCTGCATGTGGTTCAAAGAAAACATATCATGGCACTCTACCCCTTCCTGTGATTTAAAAATAGATGCTCAAGAATTTGGTTGCATTCAAGCTTCCTATTATTTTTGACTAATCATATGTGTCCACAGCTGACACGTGTTTCACTTCTGGCAAATATGCTGTGGAGCTTTCTCAAAGCAAGCGTTCAATTTCTAAGTTTTATCTGAAGCTGGCAGGAAACATTGTCCTATCTGTTAACTAAAAGCAGGGCTACTGGAATTATGCAGCAGGGGAGCACCAAATAATGCGGCTGGGTTGATGAAGGTATGTGGCAAAAAATGCAAATTATGTGGCACAATCTGGCAGTTATTTGTTATATTGCTTCACTATTTTCTAATGTTTCCATATGGTAGTACGGTCTGGGCAAAGATTCCACCTTAATACCAGTTTAGCAACCAAATACAGAAATAAGCAACTGAAAAATGACCAGTTAACCATGGCGAAAGGCCTTCCACATGCACAAGCACATGTTGTCATGTTTTTAGTAACGTTTGCTCTGTGTGAGCTAGAAACATCTATTTTTTGTTAAAATCTACAGATTATACAGCAAATTATAGAATATGTGGAAAACACGATAAATCGATAATTATGTTAAAAAAGGCAGATGCCGCGGAATGGCATAATTCCAGTGGCCCTGCCTAAAACCAATTGTGCATTCAAGTACAGTCTAAAAGCTATGGAAGCTTCTAGTGTGGGAGACAACCGCATTGGTTGAAGGAAATAACCACTGAAGTCGGACAAGACAAAATGACGGTAATACCTGTAGGATAGTTCCTCTCCAGCATCATTAACATGGGGGTGACCACATCTTTTTGATATACACAGTGCCCACCTATATTCAATTATGTAAACAAATCTTTAACCATGCAAAATCCCTCAAATAGCTGTGAGTTATAGCGAGGGATGGGAATTATCGTGTAATTCTGTGCAGCATAATCTTGCATAATTACCTAATCATTCTGCAGGATTGTGCTTGAATTGACACAAGAAGATTAATTCTGCATTTAGCGCTAGTTCTTATTGCAAAAATACCTCTTAATGCACAAGGATGCATTTTGGCTAAGAAATAGCGCTCAGAGCAACAGAACACAAATAGTGAGGGCGAGCAGCCGCTGATGCTTGCTACGTGTGATCTTGGGGTAGGGTTTTCCCCAACTTCCTACGAGCATTTAACACTATTTTCTTAGCACAAAATGCACCCTTAATCTAAAATGGATGCATTGTACATTAAGAATCAGATCTAAATGCAGCAGAGAGAGTGCCTGCTTGCAAGCGCTAAAAATGCTTTTGCAGAGGCCTTTTTCTCCCCCAAATTACTCCTAATTATGTCAGGAGGAGGAACCATGTAATTATAATTCGGTGTCAGAGAGTATTTTAGAATTAACGAAATTACTCTGATTACTCTGGCGTATTCGAAATACTGCTCAGGCCTAGTTATTGCCACAGGGTGCAGGGAGCCGAATAGGCAAAGATGCTGGCGCTGTCCTTTGACTAAAGTGTGACTGTAAGGAGCGCTCTCCCCGGATTAACTCTATGAAGCATTATTGACTAAAGAGGCCAACTCAGACCAATGCAAAATGGAACAAGTCAAATACTGTTCAGCAGTCGCGGCCGGCATGAATCGCAGGTGGGGCGCGGGGGCGCACGGGGAGGGTGTGGGGGGATTAATTTAATTTAAAAACAAAATTATAAACGTACCTTTGCCTCCGGTACCGGACTCCCACATTACACCTCCCGCTCTCTGCAAACAGGAAGGAGAAGCAGGCAGCCTCCCTCTCTCTTCCCCTGAGCGAATCACAACGCTGCAATGGCAGCGTTGTGATTGGCTAGGGCGCCGTCCTTACAGGTGTTTAAGGGGAGGCCGTTTTCTTTATGCAGGCTACGCAGCAGCCTACATGAAGAAATCAGAGAGTGCTATGACTGGTTTGGTCGGCCCTGGGGCTGACCAAACAGTCAGCGCCGATAACATTGGGCTAGCCACTCCACCCGACTCATCCATCCACCTGCCCCTAACCAGGCATACCCTTCTTATTATTTATTTATTTATTATTATTATTTATAAATTTGTAAAGCGCCTGGTGACCCGGAGGCATCCCCGCGCTGTAGAAATGCGATATCCAAGAGGAGGGGGGGGGGACCGGACGACTATTTAGGGAATAAGAAAGTCTTAAGTTTTTTTCGGAAGATGGCGTGGGAGGGTTCCAGTCGCAAGTGGCGAGGCAATGCGTTCCACCCTGACGAGGCTTTGACCGAGAAGCGGCGGCCGCCGGTACGAGCCTTCTTAAATTTAGGGACGATGGCTAGATGTTCGTCGTCCGAGCGCAGTGACCTTGGGGCTTTGTAGGGGGTGACAAGGTCTTTCAGGGCGGCCGGGCCGGCACCATTAATGAGTTTATGACTGGTGCACATTGCTTTAAAATCAATTCGCTGGCGGACAGGGAGCCAGTGAAGGGCCTTGAGGGCTGGTTTGGCAGAGGCTCTTCTGCTTTCTCGCAGTGCGAGAAGCAGAAACGTAAATTGGAATGTATACTATTTTACGTTTCTGCTTCTTGCATTGCGAGAAAGCAGTGGGGCGATGCTCCAACGCCCATGTGGAGGAGCCGCCACTGCTGTTCGGTATGATTTACGTGCAAGCCTTTCCTAAAAACTTTTTTACAAAGACAGATATACACAGCGATAAAGGCCAGTTAAACTAATAGGGATTAGTGCAAAAATAAAGTCCTGAAGAAAGCCGACCGACCCACACGGGCGCTTCTAATGGCTGAAACATGTCGACCTCCGATGTATGGGGTGAGGTCACTACTTCCCTATTGCACTGTTTTTACCCTTGCCAACCAACCATTAAAAAAGTTGTAGGATCCGGCAGACAATTTCCATTTCTTCTCACAATCCGTAAAACCACATAGCCAAGAAACTTACAAACGTGTTGAGCCTGTCCCCCCACACTAAGTGAGTTGGACGAGGGTCCGATAATGAAGCAAACCATAGGTGGTACCTGTCGGTGAGGACCCTAAAGTGTATCCCACAAGGTTGCGGTGATTTTCACCGATTTACTTGGGTGATCAATCCTACACCTGAGTGGGACAGTGGCAACACAACATTCTATCTTGTGGCTAGTGATAGGATCCAAGAAAATGAAGCTGCGCTCCTTAAGTATTGTTCTAGTTATTGCCACTCCAGGACTGCTCACCCACCCCCAACCCTCACCAGCAATCCACCCCACTCTTTCCTGAATGCAGTCCCCATTACAACAGGTGTAAAGCATGTAACATAGCCCAGTGGACTAATGCACCTGAAAGTATCCTGTTCGTTCATAGGCGGCCAACTCAGCCGGTCCCAGGCACTTCACACCACTTGGAGTCAAGCTAGCCGGGCTGATGAGAGGTGTTACCTCGAAACCGGTCCGGTCCTCGGATGCTTGATTCCGTTCTGGGAAGGACATGGCTTTTGTAGTTCGGACTGGACTGTTCCCATGGGGCAACAGGGTCAGAGCTGATTTGCATATCGCCATTGTCTAACCCAGGGTGGTGTGGAGTGCAAAAAAACGATGGATTTGGGCCCAGATCTTTTGACTGGGGGAGTGTGTGACATTGATCCACATTCAGTCCATCACTTGTTGTTTTTGTTCATTTTTCCGAGGGCATAGCTTAAGTATCAGTGAGTTGGGTAGTAATTAACACCTGTTATCAGCGCCTAGATCCGAGGCAAATCATAGTGTGCGCTATGTAGATATACTCATTATTAGTAGTCCGGGTGTAATTGTGCGGGCGCACAGCGCCTTGAGAGAGACAATCAATCAATATAGTGTTCATCCCTTCGAAGTGGTAAAGGGGGGGGGGTGACGTGGTCAGAATCAAGTTGCGGGGTTTGTGGAAAAAACACTGGATGGCCACAGCAGAGTGTGTGCGCCTCGAAACCGGAACCACAACGCTTTGTTTTCCAAAATTGCGAGTTTTTCGACACTTCAGCACCCCCCTTCCTCCGCATTAATTCCTCTTTTGAAGTTTCCTTCTTGTTGAGCTCGGTGAATTGTGATTTTTTTTCTTCTTTGACTCGCCGGGTGCAAGCACGGGGGGAGGGGGTGGGGGGAGGAAGGTGGTGCCTGCTGAAACTGAAAGAGGAAGTTGCCTCTTGGCGAATGGGAGCCTGCCTGTCCTTGCGCGCCTGATGTCATGGGGAATTCTGAGCCGGGCAAAGCAGCACCACCCCGGAGCGCATCCTTATAAAAGGGACAGTCGCGGCCTGCACACCAAGAAGCAACAACTGGAACAGACATCAAAAGAAACGTAACCGTGGCAAGACAAACGCGCAGCTTAAAGCGCAACAAGAACAATTGGCAGCTAGAAGATAATTTAAAGGGCAAGGGACCAATAAGGACTTCCCAAAGTGCTTTGAGGCGACAAGTCCTAATAAAAGCACCCAAAGCCACTTGGATGGTTGTGGCAAGGCAACGCAAGTGTAACTAACAGAGATAGCGCCGTCTTCAAAAAAGGAGCGCCTTGGAGTGATTGGTTTCTCAGTGCTGGTCTACACGAGGTCCTCATTCATTCATTCATCCATGGAGGACCACTCCGTGGCCATGAGCACCGACAGCTTCCTCGTCGAGATGGAGAAGGGGCAGGTGGTGGTGATCCGGGACGACTCCCGGCTGCGCCGAGACCGCTGCTGGCGGTGGCTGGCTGGCATGTCCTTCGCAGCGCTAGCTGGAGCCACCCTCGTCTTGGCGCTGCTTTTCTTCAATGTAATTCCTTCGCCGCACAGCTCCTCCAAGCACGTAAGTTATCTTTCGTTTTATCCAATTTACCTGTAATCTTGGTTTCAATTCCAAAGAGAGCCGGGGCTATAATTGTTGAATGCCTTTATGTGTTCGGGTGGTGCGAGGGGCCTGGGAGTTACGTGTTTGACATAGAGTGACAATCAGGACTTTAGAGCGATGCAACAGCTATTACGTCTGTGGTAATCACCCCCTCCGCCCCTCTCAGAGAATGCGAAGGTACCTCCCGTGGAAAAGCCCATTCATTGCCTCGTGGATGTGGAGCATAGCGCCTAGAAGCACAGCTCCACAGAGTCTTTATTCGTGCGTGCGGGACTCGCTCAACCCTGCAGCTCTCCATCAAGTGCCTGTTAAACCTGCTCTCTGAGTCAGGCCAGGTGGCACCTGCCGCCCTGGGTCCCCGGGCAGGCTGGTAGCGCCCGGAGCCGCGGAGTTTCCGGGCAGAGTCCGACGCGGGAAGTTCCAGCCTGGCCGCCGCCCTGCAGGCGCATCCCGCTGGGGAGCCCAGGTGAACCAGGCTGCCACCAGGAAGGGCGCACGCGCGCTTCGTACATAGCGCCTTTTAGCGCCTTCGGGTGTATGGGTTAGACAAGGGAGCACGCGAAAAGGAGAGCCAGGCTAGAACTCTGCGCTGTTGGTCATATTTACCTGTCCTCCAGTTTCTTGCTTTTCTTTCCTCCTGTCTCCCTCCCTCCGACTCGTCCACCCTGGCCCTCCTTTCTTCCTTTCATTCCTGATGCGGTCACCTTTCTGTCTTCCATGTTTAATATATCTCCCCCCTAATCTGTTCTTCTTTGGGCCCACCGTAATCATAAAAATTCATGTCATGCTTAGTACACTAATTGGATGTTTGTTTAATGAATATGTTATTGTCTCTCGGGCGCCTGCTAATTGTCGTTTTCGTTTTGTCTTTCAGGAGGACCCGACACGCGTCGATCCGGCCCCCGAGCAGTATATAAGTAAGTACCTCACGCCCTCCGACCGAGACCAGTGGGTTGTGTGCCTGTTGAACATATCAAGTGGTCCTTGCACACCCCAAATTAAAATTGTAGGGAGAGGGATTCGGGTGGGATGAGGTACTCAGCCTTTCATCATTTGTAGGGTCGATAAAAAGAGGTCCAATTGTCCACTTCTCATCTAACTCACTCTGATGAAAAATAGGACCCCATGGCTACTTAGCATCATTCTAAGGTAGACTCGAGTACTGTAAGCCTTAAGTTTCACTGAGTGAGATAACTCGAGAAGTTTCTGTCACCCATTTTTCCCACCGAGGGATTTAACATATGGAGCTCCCGGCAGCCTTTCACCCCCGAGGAAGATCAGGCCATCATGCATATAGCCCTTTAGATGGAAATGCAATGCCGAGCTCCTGGAATGTTTGCATCGCACCGAGGGAGCTCACACAGAAAGCCTCTGTCAGCCTTTCATCCCTCTGAGGGAGATAACATGAGGAGCTCCCGTCAGCCTTTCATCCATCCCGGGATATCATATTAGGAGCTCCCTTCAGCCTTTCATACCTCCAAAGAGATAATATTAAGAGCTCCCACCAGCCTTTCATCCTTCTAGGGAGATAATATTAGGAACTTTTGACAACATTTTATTTGTGTGTGGAAGATAGCACGAGGAGCTCAGACTTTCATCCCTCTGAGTCAGATAACACGATGGTCTCTTCTCAGCCTTTTATCCTTCTCAGGGCGGTAACATGATGAGCTTCTGTCATGCTTCTCAGGTAGCCCCCAGGTAGCCTCCTTTTATCCCAGTGAGGCCCTTTCAGTAGTCCATGTAGCCTGTATACATACCAGCCTGTGAGAAGCATGAAGGGGCCCCGGGCCCCCGTAAGGTGTGAGTGAGCGCTGCATTGTGGGGGTTCTGGGGTCACTGTTGTGCTCTTGCGCTTTGTCACACGCTGTTCTAACTCTGCCCTTCCTTCCTTCCTTCCTCCAGGCCACATCCCCCAGCAGCTGAAGTTACAGGCCATGGAGTCGCAGAAGCCCGCAGCTCACCTCATAGGTAAGGAGATGCCCCGGCATCTGGGCTCCTCTCGCAGTCTCTTTATACCTCACACATCTGTATGTTCTGTACCCAAACCCTTCATGTCTTCATCTTCGTATGTCTCTCTCAGTGCACCACCCATTCATCCATCCACCCACACATACATCCACAGATCCACCCACCCATTCATCCACCATCCACCAATCTATCCACCCACTCAGCTATCCATCCTTCGTTCTTGCCATCGAACTACTCATCCACCACCCTTCTGTCTACTTCTCCTTGCTTCCACCCATCCTTCTTCCCTCCTGTCTCTCTTTCTAGCCTCGCCTCGTTCTCCTCTTTTCTTTTTCGAGATATCTGCCTCTCCCTTCATGCCCCCCCCACTGTTGGCCCTTGTTTCCTTCCACCTGTCACTCTCCCTCCACGCATGCGCGTCTCTCCATCTGCTCACCTTGATTTCCATCCACACATTCATTCATGTCTCTAAGCCACTTCCCATCTCTCTCACGCATCTCTTTTCTTCGATGTATCTCTTCCCTGCCCTTCTTTTCATCCATCTTCCTTCTCTTCCCTTTGCCCATCTCTTCTCCATCTCTCTGTCCCTCCCTCAGCTACTTCTCTCCTTATGGACACCCTCCTTCCTGTTTCTTTCTCCCTCATCCCCACCTCTGCTCCAGGCTCCAGTCTTTCTCTATCCTCCACCCTTCTCTATTTACTTCTATCCATCTGATCTCTTGCTCTATCTTAAGCCCTTCTCTCTTTCCTTCCTTCCATCCATTCATCATCATATCTTTCTCTTCTTCCATCCATCTCTATTCTACATTTCCTTTCACCCATCTCTCTTTCTCTATCTTGTATCAATCTCTCCTCTATCCATTATCTGACCCACATTTCCTTCAGTGCACTTCTCCTCCCATCTCTTTTCCTTCTTCATCTCTTTCCTTCTTTTCTTCCTTCCTTAGTTTCTCTGTCCAGCCGTCCTTAGTTCTTTCCACCTCTTCATCACTCATCCTCCTGTCCTTCATTCCATCTCTCAGCACCTCCACTGGCCCTCCACCTTTTCCAGACACATCTCTATTCTGCTGCCAGCCAATGGGCTTCTTTGATCGGCTCTGCCCTGGAAACTGGGTTGGTCCCTCGCCTTAACAGGCCTTTCTCATTCTTTTGCAGCTGACTTTAGCAACAAGGAGGTAGAGTGGATTTCTAACAAGGGCTACGCCTTCCTGGAGAACGGGATGAAGCTGGACAACAACCGCCTGGTCATCCCCTCCCGCGGACTCTACTTTATCTACACTCAAGTTGTCTACTATGGGGGCAAATGCGCAGCCCAAGGAAGTCTGTACCTGACACACTCGGTCAAGAGGCGCTCTGAGGCCTACCCCGTCGACATGCCTCTGCTGAGCGCCACCAAGTCAGCCTGCGAGGGCACCGCCCACAATGGAACCCCCTGGTACGAGACCATCTACCTGGGAGGGGTCTTCAGCCTGGAGGAGGGCGACGTGCTCGCCACATCAACCTCCCACATATCCCACCTGGACCCTAAGGGCGCACAGAATTACTTTGGGGCCATTGCAATGTAACATAGAACATTGTAAGACAGGGGGACAAAAGGAATAGAAAAAGACTGTAAAAGAAAAACAGCGGAGCAGAGGTGAAAACAAGGAAACTGATATAGAGAAACCAAACGAGAGAAAACAAAAATATTGTAAAAGAACAAACTTCCAAAAAAGAAGCATTTAAAAAACAAATTAAGAACATAAAAACAGTAAAGGAAAAAACCAAGGAAAAAAGAGGAAACGAAAAGTCCAAGAAACAAAAAGCAAAATAACAAAATAGAAACAGAGCAAATACCACTTTAAAAGGAAAGAAAACAAGAGTCAGGACTCTTATCATTTATTTATATTTAAAAAGATTTTTTTATATTTATTATTTATTTAATAATTTATTTATATATGTTGATGTTATTTTTTATGACCAAATGCATTGTTTATGGTTTTGTCTCAAACTGCTGGTTTTTTGGTATCAAATACTGCCTTCCATTGACTCAGGCAAAAGCTGTTGGCGGATCGTGGAATCAGGCTGGCCCTGACGTGGTCCAACTAAAAGTTGCTAACAGGTTTTTTCTGCAACCTGCATTTAGGAAGTCAATATGGCAGTATGTATGCCCATCTCATGTGTATCACATTGTAAATATTGGGTTGTGGTAGGGGCGTAGTAAGAGACGACGCCAAATTGTTATTATCCCGCTTTCCCAGGTTATGTATATTACATGACGGGAGGCGGTGGTGGCTGTTTTGAAACCACTCTACTATGTCGAGTGACTTTTGCTGTGATGCCGGGTCAAATATTTGCATCCAATGGCAGAAACAGTGTTGGAGTATGTTCCAGGACTGCATGGATTGTATGCACTGAGAGGCTATAGTGTACAATCACATTTAGTTCACAATCAGTGACGGGATGCCTCTGGCAAATTACTAGAACCCTCACTACTTTCTAAGATATTGATCCATACATTGTTTATTGCAGATAGTAACACACAATTGTGATGCAACCTATCACACCACTGTGTCCCTATAATTATTGGGGCCTTTTACATACTTATATATAAATATTTAATATGTATGTGCATTTCTGGGCACGTCTATGACTACTGTTCTTGTGGTTACAGAGTATATCTGAAAGATATGGTTTGGCAACCTTATGAGTTACATTAACACAAGTTGTTTCTACCAATCAACGTTGATTTATATTAATATCACATGTTCGCATTGCTGAAATACGTTTTTGGTAAATAGGATGTTGTTTATTTGCATTTTTGGCTCGAAATGTGAAAATATATTTGTATGTGTCTGAATTACAGTCATCAGTAGCTGTGCTACCTGGTGTCTGTGGCCTGAAATGCCTTGAAACCAATTGAATAAATGTGAAATGAAGCACTACACGGGCCTCTCAATGTGACTTTTTTTGTGGTACAGAAACAAGAGCAGAGAAGGGCTGGCAGCTAAGGCCAGGCCACATTATGTTATGTTACAGGGAACTTTTAAGGCGCACATACACGATTATGTCTATTGGCTTTATCAATTCTTGCTGAAAGACCACATCCCCGGCCTTTACTCTCTTTCTACAATCACCCGCATGTGACACAGGTCTTCTTGCACTCTGGTTTGGAACCCAATCACTACTGTGAGCCTGTCCTATCCTAAAATGATTTCACACCCATGCCAATACTGCACTGATAACTCCAGAGCTGGCCTCCAGAGCTGGGCAGGTGTCTCTGTGTCCTCCGGTAGTAACTCCGGAAGGGGTCTCCAGTACTGTCAACAGCATTCCAGATGTGACCTACTGTACTAGGGTCTATATTACAGAACAGTTCTCTAAAACCGGCCAGAATTCGCCAGGTACTGTGCTCCAAATGTGGCCTTTAGAGTGGAACCAAATATTTCAGGTGTAGCATCCAGTGCTGAACAGAATACTCATGATCTTGACCCACATAGCCAGATGTGGCCTCCATAACTGTGTAGAAAACCCCAGGACTTATCTTCAAGAAACTTACGCATATCTGCATTAGAGCAGACCTGCGTCATTTTCCTTGCGCCGGGCAAAGAAACCCTTGTTCCATCATGGATGCTTCATATTTACAATACGGTGCACCATGGTTCAAGGATTAACAGATGCGTCAGAAATTCTGAAGCACCTGTCGGCGCAAAAGTCACCCATTACTGGAGTTGTGTCGCAAGCATGATGCAGCTCCAGCAATGCTTTGGGGAGGCCTATACTTACTACAGTGCGTCACTCCTTACACCTGCTCCAAGCAGGCATAAGGTTTTTACGCAGTGGCGTCCTAGAAGTGGTTCAGTGAAATCTTGTAGTTTTCACGGTTTCACTTCTAGGCTTTCTCGTATGGGAACGTCCACCCTGCAAACATTATACCTGACATAGGTATAATGTGGCGCAGGGGTTTACAAGGTGAAGCATCTGCCTAGATATGTCACATTGTAAATAGGCCGTAACCTGCTGCATTGTTTATGCCGCGTCACAGAAAGTGACGCAGGGGCAGCGCAAAAGTGTCGAACTGTGCTTATAACTAAGCCAAACCATATTTATTTTCCAGAACAGGAGTGACTGCTCCAGAAAAGGCCTTCCCTATTGAACATAATACTCAAGAGGTGGGAGTCATATTTTTTGCAGAGTCTACTAAGCTGGACACAGTACTCCCACCCTTGGCCCGATGACCTGTATTTGGCATCCAGAACTGGTCAGAATATTCTATTTGCACCTTCCGGATGAGGCCTGGCCAGTGACTGTCCTGCAAGCTAAATGTCTTCCTCAGCACTCTGAGGTTGTTCCTGGCTCTTTATGGGCGTTGGTCTGAGTCAGGCCACAATCAAAGCAGCGACACCTAGATTGCTGCTAGGGTACCACAGACAGTGTCCTTTCAACCTCTGCCTTAACCCTTAAACTGTTGGGGCTTTTCCTACCCCAATGCTGAGCCATGTTTTGGCTATTTGGGGTACTTTGCACTTAGGACTCACATTTTATTCACTTAATGTATCCATGTCAAATTTGCATCCTTTTTTCCCAACTTCCTGGATTTTCAAAAGGTACCCAGGGTTTGTGGATTCCCCAGGAAGGCGGCAGAGAAAATGACCAAAATATAGCTAATGTTTGAGGTTTTATTGGGCAAAATAGGAAAAAGGTGCTCAACAAAAAAAGCATCTGGTGTTTTTCCTAAAAACAGCATCAACTAAAGGTTTGCTGTGCAAAAGTCACCATCTTCCCAGCTTTCAGGAACACGCAGATCAGCTGCGTCATTTTTCAAAGAGGTAGCTCATTTTATCCTATTTGGGAGTTCTTGTGAGGGGAATCCCATTGACCTTGGTTTGATCCATTCCTCTCGCAGGCACTGACCTCCACACAAGTGGCACAGTTTTTTTTAGCACAAGTGGGGTAACACTGTGAGGCAGGAATTGTGTGGGTTTCTGCGGATCCCATAAGTTCCAATCACAGAAATATATGGGAAAATACATGATTTCAGGCAAAGTTTGAGGTTTGCAGAGTATTGTGGGTAAGAAAACCTCATGGGATCCATGCAAGGCACACTACCCTGGAATCCCTTGGTTGTCTAGTTTAAAAAAAAATGTGTGTGGTTGGTAGGTTTCTATTGGTGGTTCCCAACCACAGCCCTCTTTCTGATCTCTCCACATAGAGCTTCAGGGCTTTTTGTGTCGAGGTCTCGTGGCACACCGACACAAGTGAGGTACCATTTTTATCGGGAGACTTTGGGGAATGCTGGGTGGTAGGAAATGTAAGACTCCTTGCAGATTCCTATAATGTGAGAGAAAAGTGTGTTATTATTGGAAATTTGACGTTTGCAGGGCATTGTGGGTAAGAAAATGGTATAGGATCCATTTTAAGTACACAACCCTGGACTCCCCGGGTGTCTGGTTTTCAGAACTGTCTGTGTTTGGTAGGTTATCCCAGGTGGCAGCCTACCCAAACCCAAAAAGAGCAGCTTTTCACCATTGCAAGTGGGACAATATTGGGAATTAGCCACACTCTCCTGGCCTATATGTACAAATAATACCCAAAAAGAATCAAATGACCTCTCGCTTGCCATTGGAATGGGATTTTGTAGTCCACAGGGGAGCAGAAAGACTGTTGATAGTTTAGGTGCGAGTGTGAGGCCTGATGAGCTGGACCCATTCCATTATTTTATTAGAAAAATATATTTTTGCCATACCCCCTGGGGCAAATTGGGGGTAAACCTCCTGTCTGCCCCTTTGTCAGGCAAAAAGACTGGTTTGTCCCCTTTTGGGATGGGGTGCACTTCCTTTAAGCAACCGGAGTAAACCCAGAGACCTACTTGAGATCTGGGCGAAATTGTATATACGAACAACAATATCTCATCCTGTATTATTTACAAGACTGGTAAATAAGCAATTACATAACATTGCAAGTAAGAAAAATAGGTAGACTCATTGTTTAGTAAAATGTGCCAGAGGCATCATTTATTGAGAAAATACAAAGGAAAACATACATTTGAAACAATAAGGACGAATTGGGAATAGTTGTAACAGAACTGTTAGCAATGAATATGTAAGTAACCCCTCACCCTTTCTGCACGCAAGTGCTTGTGACACTCAAGGTGGACGGCGCAGGTGACAAGATAGGAGGCGCAAGGTGAGAAGGTGACAATAATAAAAAAGTACTTGAGGTTCACATGTAAGTATTTACACAAATGTGTACAATATTGGGCATGTGTGAACCAGAGTATAAGGAGCCACAAGTTGCGTTGGAATGTTGACGACGTTTCGATCCATAACATTTTTTGGGGATCGTCATCAGGACCAGGTTACAGATTGATAGGTGCTGAGCAAGGTTTGACGTGATGATGAAGAAGGAGGAAGTGTAGTTGGTTCCGGTGGGAGAGCGGGGCCTGATCACACTGGGGGGCCACCCAGGGTGAGAGGCATTGAATGTGAAAAGGAATCGGTTAGGCAAGGGGTGTGGAGAGGAGCCCGGAAAGGGTAAGTTGGGACCGATAATAGGGCCCGAAGGAGCTGGTGAGTTCAGGGTCAACAATGTCAGTGGGCACCCAAATCAGCTGCTTGTCTCGGTGAGGCGGGAGCGGAGGGCTGACGCTGCAGCCGAGGCCAGGGTCTCTGGAATACTGTCGGGGAAAGTCTAGCGCCCGAGGTCAGAGACCCGATCTCCAGGAAGCCGCAGGTTCAACCAGCTACAGACCAGGTCGGCGAGAGGTTGCCTGGGAAGTCTGCCAAAGTGCATCAGCCGCACCACTTTCATTTTCCCCACAGGTAAAATCCCTTGTTTTAGGTGAGCTTTCTACCCCCCTGGGGGACTGATTTGGGGTATGCTCCCCAATTAGGAGAGTCCCCCTATCTGCCACAGGGATGTCGAAAGACACTATTGCCCCTGCAGGGGCTGGGGTACGACTCGATGCCAGGGTAGGCAGCCCCTCCTTTTGTTTGCTTTGGCTCAGTTTTGAAAGCCCTGGTGTTTTAGTTGGGTTTCAGACCCCTTGAGGTAGTGGGGTGCAAATTAGGAGAGAATACCCCATTCTATTTGGCTGTGGGATTGAGGAGCAAAGGCCCATGATATGGGGGAGGGTGGCGCTCCCTACCAAAAAATGCTGCAAAAATGCAGTGTCTGGTGTCTAGTGGTGTTTCTTCCACCAGAGTGTGGGGGGGGGGGGGATTGTGGGTAATTGCTCCCATCTGTCACCCAGGGGCAGAAACTCTCTGCGCTCTTTTGAGGTGAGGGCATGGCTATGCCCAAGTTGGGCGGCCCTAGCCTATATACCTTTTTCACCTGGTGTCTAGTGGGCTTTCTTCCCTGGGGGGAGGTCAGATTTGGTGTAGTCACAGCCATCATCCCCCTTCCCTAGGGGCAGAAAGACTATCTGTGCCCTTTCTTTCTTCCAAAAAAACCTTTCTTTGGTGGGGGCATGGCCATGGTTATGCCCATGGTGGGCAGCCACCACCCGTTTTTATTTTTATTAACCAGGTGTCTTATGGGTTTTTTGCCACGCAGGGGCAGACTGGGGGTAATCACCACATCTAACCCCAAGGGGGGGGGGGGGTAAAAACAATGTGTGAGGTCAAAGGGTGTGTGATGTGATACCTGCTGCTGCTGACATGCTTCAGCAAGCTGTGATTTAAGACTGTACTCCGGTACGCCATCTCCTCTCTGGCACAGATCTCCGGGGTGCTCTACTGCCTTCTCGACTACCCCTTGACCCACTGTGAGTATTTTTCACATCCAACAACATATGCCCCTCCCCCCGTCCTGTTCAGGTTAAAGCTGTGTTATTGTCCTGGATCACACCACCGAGAAATAATAGACCTATCTGCCCCCTTACTCAGAGATAAGTTGTAATTTGTACTTGTAACGCGCACTAATACCCCAACTGGGATGTCCCGGCGCTGTAACGCATACCGCTGTGGAACCCTTCCTGGCTTTTCCCTGTGAAATGTCCACTCCTGGGCACCCCCAAGGTGAAGCCAGGCATCCCAGCACTGTTGGGGCCATGGTGGAGATTAAGCAAGCTATTGCCCAGAGTTGCAGAGTGGGGCCCATGATTAGAATAGGCACCGAGGCGAGAATTATCAGGTCCGAGGAAATTGAGCCCAAGACCCGCAGAGGCGGGAATTGAACCCTGATCCCAGGGTCTGCCGCTCTAACCATTGAGCCACACTTCTCCACAAGATAAGGACCTCCATCCCCACGCTCCTGCTCACAGGGTCTGGCGATGGAGAAGTTTCTTTGTCTCATACACATACACTCCAATCAAATGCGCTCCTTGGTGCCTGCACCAGAAGGAACATCACACTTTAATTCAAATACACCTAGGTGACCACATACAATGGGGCTTATTCAAAAACTGCATTTTGTAGTACATTTAGTAATAGTATAATAATATTATTAAAGTACTACAATACATTATTCACAAACGTGCAAGCCCACCTCCAAATCTCCTTTCTTTTCGATGGAATAGATACTCATGTAGGTTTACTATTCAGTAATAAGCGTGGGAGGGACCAGGGGGAGTAGTTGGGAATTGGGGAATACTTACTACAAAATGGGAGGGGTTTAGGGAGGAGTAAGAAGGGTTTATGGAGAGTTAGGGAGCAGTGTAGGAAAGAGCATGCAATTCCTCCAGCTCAAATCTATAATTCTATACATTATCTTTAGTAATTATTATTGCATAATAAAAATGTATTTATTTTTTAACTTTAGGTGGGGATGAATTTATTTTCCAAGTTAAATAAACGTTTTTTACTTTTCTTTATACTTTACCATAGGGATACTCCACAGTCGGGGTGCAGATATTATTTTAAATGTAGGAGAAAATAGAAAATGCTACAGCTAATGTCAAATGAAATCCTAAATTAATTTAAATATATTAAATTAAATGCACACCATTTTCTAAAGTTTAAATTACAAATTAAATTCCTACCTCAAATAAGATAATACTTTTTTTATTATGCAAAAATCTGTTAAAAGTGATGAATAGCTTAATTAAAACTACACTAAAAGTGTAAGCATATTTTAATAAAAAAGAAAGATACTCTAATGTATAAATAAAAAAGGTTGTTAATTATTTTATAATTAACTAATAAATATGCTTTATTTTTAGATTTCTTTATGACATTACATTATATTTATTAATATCTGTAACTTTTTAAATACTTTAAAGTTAATTGTACAATATTTGTTGATGGGGTTATATTTTAAACCCATTATTTTATATGGGAGAGTTTTGCAGCGTCAGTGTTTAGCCATGTAGGGTCCAGGACTTACTACGGTTTATTTTTGGCAGTAGTAACTTACACTCGTAAATTTGGCTCTCTCCCACTTCAGAAAGTACGAGAGATCTAAAAGTGTACGAATAAGCTTACACTTGTAGTTTACTCACAACTGTAAGTTACCTTTGTGAATAGCCTTGCATGTTTGCAGTTTTCATGCTCTTGGTCATCTGTGTCGACCGGCAACAAACTACAGAAAGGTTCATTTTTTTAGGAGTGTTTCATGGCACATAAAATGCTACCAATATGGATTTTGGAAGCATCATTTGAAAGACTGAAATCTGATTTATTTTATTTCCAAAAACAGATAAAAATATTTTATGTTTTTGTTCAGACTTCTTGCCCGTTCTAACAACGCAGCTTCAGAGCTCTCAAGTTTCCGACATGAATAAGTGAATAACTCAGCCAAGTCCATGTTTTTTCGCATTGAAGGTCTCCAACCTTTTCTGTACTGAGAGCTACTTATGTTTAATAAAATGCATTGAGAGCTACTAATATTATTAGTGTTGTATAATTTCAATTTTCTTATATGTATATTAATTCATCCAAGCAAAAGCTTGCTAATTTAATGAGCCAGGCTACACACAGGTGAGCTATTTAGTGGTAGCTGGAGAGCTATAGAAGCTCACTAGCTACTGGTTGGAGACCATCCAATTATAAATACAGGACAAGTCCCATAAAGCAAGTAAAAACAAGCATAGGCAAAGTCAATAGGTCGCACCTTTTGGCCTTGCCATTGCAGATCTTTTGGCTGTGCTTGTGGTTTTTGCTGTCCAGCATTGCAAAAAGTCAAACAAACGTTACTTCTGATGCTCGACATTATTGGCACAATAAAAAGTGTGCTGCTGCAAATGCTTGCATATGTCATTACCCATGCGCACCTGGGTGTTATGACGTTATGGCGGTCCCATTGTCCAATGTGTGCGCATGCATCATCACTCCACAGCCATTTTGAATTTTGTTTTAATGTACCCTTCCAACACGGTGGAAATCCATCTAGGAGTGCTAAATTAAAAACATATGTATAAAAATGTCGGGCAAAAAGTTTTTTTTTTTGGCAGGCCTTCAAAAAGTATTTTAAATAAGGTAAAAAAAAATAAAGATGGCGAGAGTGGGGGTTGAGCTCCAGCAAGAAATGGGAGCCGTAGAAAAGGGGGCAATGAAGAAGGTAGATGGACAGCTCTATTGATTTTTTTTTTTTAATAAAGATGAAACCTAGCCGGGCAGGGAGATGTGCCGGATGAGAGAGGGGAAAGCAACAATCAGAGATCCCGTTATTTGGCGCTAACTTCCAGATACGTTGCTTCCACCTGTAATCCAGGCGGCTTTCATGCACAGTAATAAAGCTATCTAAAACGACGCTGTTAATTGCCAAAAAATGCAGGGCACTCAGGTATATCCCGGCATCAAAATGGCAGTTCCATTGAATACCTGAGATGTTTTCAGAATAGTTTAGAAAAGAAAATAATAATTGGTAACCCAATTATCAGAAATGTCTTTCATTCTGCCTAGTTACCGACAAGTGTATATATTTAGGTCGGTCTGGTTGAAATTTTAATTATGCCGCACCAATCCTGAGTAATTTTAGTAATTATTCTTGTGATGTGAAATTACAGAATTTAGGGGACTACTGCATCTTGAGCATTGTGAGCAACTTGGGCCAATAATCCTACGGCAGGAGCATATGAACGACAAACTAAGAGAGAGCGAGCGGCTGCTGGCGAGTGCTGTTCGCGTCCTGTAGTATTTAGTGCTATTTTCTTAGCGCAAAATGCATCTCCGGATCAAATTTGGATGTGAGGGTGCATTTTGGAAGTAATTTTGAGGTAACTACGAGTAATTACACTAGATAGAATTAGGCCAGCTACACCCACCCCTATATTCAGTGTCTTAATCATTTCTACGATACATAGATTTAGGGTTAGTAAAGTGTGATTACTGAACCACAGTCCTGTCCGGTTTGGGTCATTTGCCCCCCCCCTCAGGAGGAAAATCAAAAAGACCATGTGTCTCGTGAGAATGAGCTGGCCAATACAGTTACTACACAGAACAGTTTAGCATTGTCCCACAACTGACTACACGTGCTCTGGTGCCTGTAACTTTCCACTGTAAGCATGCACTCTGCAGTGCTCCGAAGTGACCGCATTGTGGAATGTGGCGCTATTTATAGGCAGGCCCTGAATTGACCCAGGGGTTTCAAGAGGCCTGCTCTAAAAACACATGAAATGACATTTCTTTCATTTAGTGCAAGGGAGTGAGGTGACTCACTGCTTTAGCCGTCACCGAAATAAGTGTGATATTACGAGGTGTGCCGCTCATATGCTGTCTGCGTCACCAACCCACCCGCAGGTACGTGTTTTTATAATTTATGCGGCAATCCACGAAAACACACAAAAAAGTTGCATGTTTCTAAGTTGCTTTTATGGCTCAAACATATTACTTGCAGATGCAATGAGATGTCACTATGAGAGCCCTCCGCAGCGAAGCCTTTCACAGGCACTTCAGACCACCGCTTTCAAGGAGCTACACAGCGGCAGTGCGCTATAGTGCACCGTACCTATCTAGACAGGTATTGACCAGGTACTATGGGCCAGATGTATCAAGCTAAATTGCGACGAATTTCCGCGTTTGCAATCGCACTTTAGCTGTGTGCAATGTAGCAAACAAAAACCTACTCGCAAAATAAGGAATAGCAAAATTTGCGATTCCCTATTTTGCACATGCATTTAGAGAATCACAATTTGCGATTCCCTAAATGCTTTTCTAGCAGCCATCGCAAATTGCGATATTGCTGTAAGGAATCGCCAATTACCACCAACCTCAAGTTGGTGGTATTTAGAAATTTCCTCGAAAAAAACACTTTTTAGCTTTTTTCAAAGTGCCATGTGGCACACATACATGCTCTTTGGGGGTATACCCTTTGGCATGTATGTGCACCACATGTGCACACATGCGCATTTCAGGGGTGCAACAGGGTGCCCTTTTGGAACCCTGGCACCCTTGAAACTGCATGCGCAATTTGCAAGTACCTACTGGGTACTCGCAAATTGTACATGCAATTCCCATTCATTCCTATGGGCCCTCTTGGCCCATAGGAATAAACGGGAAGGGATTCCTTAACTGCAAATCGCAATTTTTATTACGCAATTAAGGAATATTTAGGAATTGCAAAAATTATTGCCATTACTACCTACATAGCATTTTGCGAGTCCTTAATAGTGATCCTCTAAAAATCGCTATTAAGGACTCCCAAACTGCTATAATTAAACATCCGCCCCTATATAGATTACTTTAAGAATAAGATGCACCTGATTTCTTCAACTATGAAGTGTCATCTATAAAAGAAAATGTCAAGTCAAGTCAAGTCAAGTCAATAAATTTATATAGCGCGCTACATACCCAAAAGGGTCTCAAGGCGCTAGAAGAAGGGTGGGGAATTACTTGTCAAATATCCACGTTTTAAGTTGCTTTCTGAATGCTAGGTGCAGTGGCGGTTTTACCATGTGGGCGGTGGGGCGTTGCCCCACTAATAATTTTGCCCCACTAATCAAGTTTATATATTATTAAATTGTAGTTTATAATTGTAATTTAAAACTCGCGCTGAACCACTGATTGTAATGCAAAACTCGCGCTGCCTCGCCACGTCATTAAATCACGTGACACTGACAGCCTGTATTGACTTGACTGTCTGTGACTCACTGTTGCACCACTGCGCATGTGGTGTTTGACTGGCCTCCTTTCCTCAGCTACGAAGCCCTATGGCATTCGAAAAGCAAGCACTGCTGAGTACGGGGTTTGCAACTCCCCACAGACCCCAATGGTTCAAAAAGGAGCAACGTTTTTTTCATGCTCTGTCCAATCCTGACGCTCTCTGAGCAGCTCTTCTCTGAAGAGAGCAGCGTCACTGCGTCAGGATTGGCTAGTAGCTACTGCTCCCTTCCACGAGCATGGCGGCCGCTGCTGCAGTCTGACTGTGCCTCGTGACCGTGACTAAACTGCACACTTCTTCCTCAACAGTATGAGAAAAACGTAAGTTTTTATATTTCAGTTTAGTTACACATGACATTCACAGTTGTTTATGTTTCGAACATGGCGGCGCCGGCGCATGATGGTTCTTCATAGCTGGCAGGCAGTGGCAGCACAGCGGCTCTTCTAGCCTTTGAAATTGAATCTGGGTCCGGCGACGGTCGATATTCTTTCCCGCGACAGATCCGTCCATATAAAAAATGGTTCATGAAAAAAGGGTCATAAGTAAGCAGCCAAGATATTATAATGTATTGCTGCGACCCTTGTCCCGTCCGGGCGAGCACCGCTCCCTGTCAACTCATCCGCCGCCTGCTAATAGCACTCAGGGACACCGTTCTGGCCCATGTGTGAATTGCAGCATTGTCAGTGATTGCAGACTTTCAGACCGTGCACCCATCACCTAGCATGCAGCGTGCGCAGGGTTTACAATATAGCAATATAGCTCTTATAACGTGCACACACTGAAATTAAAAAAAATGGTGGACTCCAATCAACTCGCAGAAAGGAGGGCTCCGCCATCCTGTGTTGCCGAGAAAGGGTATTTGTATTTTATACAGGCCCTCGTTTAGAGTAACCACAGCATTCAAAGTTCGCCTCACAGAGAGTCTTTGAAATGTGCAACCTTTTCTGCCATTCAGAGCTGAATTTCGGGGAGGAGAATAAAAAACCCATATTTTCGTTTTTAACTTCTTCCCTGCCTCCTCTAGATTGAGTTTGGCTAGTGCTAGCATTTACAAATGGACTCAGGCGTGAATTTACAAGAGGGCTATGGTCTGTGGTGAGTGTACACATAACATCGTGTTGTATCGTGCTTGGCCTACTTTTGGAATACTTTTGTTTGTGTATTCATTAATTGATTGTCCCTGTACCCAGTGTTGGAAAAAGTTTGTTTCCGGGGCTTCTTTCTAAATTGATTCTTGAGCGTGGTTAATTTCTAAAGCAGTTGCTGTTGCTTCAGTGGGCAGGAAAGGTCGGGCTCCGAGTACCAGAAGGTGTGTAATTTAGACACACGGGGCACATTATTTCCCAGCATGACTGCAGTAGAATGTTTCTAATTGGTAATACCCATTATGGAAGAATTTGTGCGCCCTGTGTATCTTCCGAACAGTTATTTGGCATCGTATGAGCTCAACAAAATATTTCCCACATGGTGTACCCTCCTGAACTGTACAGTAAACCTCTAATTTATGTCTGTGACTCTCCCGCAGACTCGTTTCCTTCTATGTTAACTTCTATTTGAGGCACACTGTTCATGTTGCTTAGCATATATAAACCCTCTCCTTCCGATGAAATACTTGCTGCTAATTGTTTTTCTTTTTGCTATTTGCTCAAGGTTTATGAATGAATATATGTACCTGTGTTATGAAAATCCACTCTCTGGCCAAACAGGTTAACCTTAAAGCCCCAGATCCCGTTCATGTGCTTTGCTGATTCAGGTGGCTCAGACCCAGTGACGCAGGGATTAAGGCATTAGGTGGAAATCGCTATAACAGGTAGCGAGATCCTCTGGGTAAGAGAATCAAGAATAGTCTTTTAATGCATTTTTCTCTTACTCAGCCCTGCCACTATGGTATTTTTTCACATCAAAATACTTTGCTCTCTCAAGTCAAGTGATGCCAAATACCAGGGCACAACGTTGCATTGGTCCTTAAGTTCTGTCATTTCGGTCATAAGCGATTAGGTAGACTCCTCAAGAGGGGATACCGGATTACCTGCTGAATCACACACTCCCTCGGCTGCTGTATGCTTAACACATCCTAAGCCTATATGGTGTTAGTATATATAGTGCTGTGTAGAGTGCATGCTTGAAGCCTTGAATGCTTGTGCTGTGAAGTATGTATGCCCTTGAGTGCTATAGTGACTATAGCACTCAAGGGCTTACATACTTCACAGCATAGTGCACCAACGCCACCAAGGTCTGCGAGTTCTATATTACAATTCCACTCCAGCTGTTGTATCCGGCGTGCTGTCTGTCGTACTCATTTCATTCCTTGTGCATGCTGCCAGGTTTCAGGCGGAGCATCTACCTCCTCCAAGCAATATATCTGGACTTACACCACCTTGTGAGGCTCGCCCTCTGCTTAAGGCCTAAGGATGATACCAGACTCAAGTGATAAAAGGAAATTGGAATCCCACAGCTGCCATTGGGCGCTGGAGGTGAGAAGGGATAACATCACTTTCACCACTTGTACTTTGTTCCCAGCCACGCAAAACCTTTGGAGTTTGAGCTTGAAAATGCACAGTTTACTAACTTTTTTTTCAAAATTTTAGATGTTCAGGCTCGCTCGCTACGCTCGCTCGCCATGGTGCACTCTGACAGAAAGTTTACGCCCCACCACTTTCAAATGTCACCATCCGCCACTGGCTAGGTGGTTCTGAGTAAGGCGAAGGTGAGTGGGAAGTGAGTTCCAGGTTTTAGCTGCCAGGTAGGAGAAGGATCTACCTCCCATGGTGGTTTTGTTGATGCGAGGTACAGTGGCAAGGGCTTGGTTGGCGGATCGTAGCTGGCGGGTGGGGGTGTAGAAGGACAGTCTTGTGTTGAGGCATTCGGGTCCGATTTCGTAGAGCGCTTTGTGTGCGTGGGTTAGGAGCCGGAAAGTAATCCTTTTATTGACGGGGAGCCAGTGGAGGTTTTTCAGGTGTCCAGAGATGTGATCTTTACGCGGGATGTCTAGTATTAGCCTGGCTGAAGCGTTCTGGATGCGTTGGAGTTTTTTCTGGAGTTTTGCGGTGGTACCGGCGTAGAGGGTGTTTCCGTAGTCCAGTCGGCTCGTGACCAGAGCGTGGGTGACTGTTTTTCTAGTTTCGGTGGGGATCCAACGAAATGTTTTTTTGAGCATGCGAAGAATGTTGAAGCAAGATGAAGAGACGGCGTTGACTTGTCTGTACTGTGAATATTTGGTACAGTCATTGAAGTCTGGCTTGAGCTGTAGAAAACCATGCAAATAAATGATATTCAAATAAACTAGAATCCTGCTGCACAGCCATTGCCTGCACCTGAAGTGTCCCTGGGCCTGCAGAGGGGAATCTCGTGAGGTGACTCAGGCACGGGTGGGGGTACTTTGAAATGCTACTTCCTTCTCCTTAGTTGGTCAATAGTTAACCTTATGTCAACAGTCAGACCCCGAGACCCAAGGTTTAGCAGAGGCTCAAACACAACAAGCCCATGATGCCATAGGCAGCTGGAGACAGGTCTGGGAGGAAGCGATGGTCGGCCAGAGGCCTGACGCCCATGAGCCTGGCCAATGAGACTGAAGCAATGAACACAAGTCAGCCATTGAGGAGTGGTCATGTTACTCCCACACAACAAGGCTTCAGTGGGGCTAACATCTGCGTGAAAGTTATTCCTCATAGATAAGATGGGACCCATCAAGCCAATGAATAAGGAACAAGCAAATGAGAGTTGTGAGAAGTTGGCCTGATATGTGATGTCCACTTTTCTAGTGGGCACCCTGTATCAGTCCAATCAACCCTTATAGTGATGGTTGTAAAGTCCACCTTATAGACCAGCTATCCTAGTGGTAGCATGGACAAAGCAGTCTTAGGCTAAACTCTTTTAGCATGTGAAGCCAGCTGTTTTATCATATGTAACCCCTTTAATACCAAATGAAAGGACACCACACAGGCTATATATAAAATATATATGTATTTATTTCTAAAACAACCCCTCTGAACTCTTTATGAGGTCAGAGGCACAAGCACTTAACAAGATACTTAATCATCATACAATAAGTTGCACAATATTCAGTAGCACCCTAGGGGCACGTCAAACCATATACTAAAATAGTGGTATAAGAACCATGTCACGAACAAAGGATAGGCCTAGGGCCTAGGGAATCACTGGGGCTACACTGTACTACCAAAGGATAGGAAGTAGGAGGTCCACGGGAGGCATGTGCAGTGTCTTTACACACACGCAAGTTACCATAGAGTTAGAATGGGAACGAAAGAATTGGAAACTAGATCTTTTAGGTCACTTCCGGATAGACTAGAAGAAAGCTATTGAAAACTGGGACACTAGGATAGTTAATACCCACAGGAGCACCGGAGTACTCGCGTTACCTCACCCACAGGAAGCGGGCGCATCGGTGTCAAAGCGTGTCGCGTTTCGTCGCTGAATCCTATGGAGCCTTGAAGAAAGATGCTGCAGGCGACCAGGAGAGAAGTGTCCGGTTGGATCCAAGGGCGGATCGAGGATGAAGAGTACCTGAAAGCAGAGGGGAAAGAGTCTGGGTCACTAGCCAGTGACCAGGAAGGAACCAGGAAGGAACCAGGCGATGTCGCGAAGCAATCAGGTGATGTTGTGAAGCTTGTCTCTGCAGCCACGTGGAACAGGAGGCATCAACGACAACGAGGAGCTGGGCACGAACTCTCCCACAAAGGATCTCACTGTCGGCGGTGTTGGCTTCCAGATTGGAGTCAACAAGCCTTGGCTAAGGCAACCCATGCAGGAATCAAAGATGGCTTCTGGATCAGACCAGCAAGGTCTGATGGGCTTCTCCTTCTCAGGGAAGCAAGGGCCAGCTTGGAGCAACCAGGCCAGTGGTGCAAATTTGTAGGCTCATTGTCACAGAGGCCACTAGCCAACGGGCAAATGACCGGACAGATACGTCAAGCAGGAAAATGCAAAAAGGCCCCACGCAGCACTCGTGGAGTGTGGAGGGCTGGTATTTGGTGCAGATGATGTTCGGGGCTGGGGCTTCTCAGTCCCCAATGCACAACTTCGAGGGTGCCTCAGAAGTTGTAGGGAAAGCAATTAGCTGGCTTTTCAAGATGGCCGGTCCCACATCTCGCGTCACCTCCACGGGTCTCAGTTTTGCTGTGGCTGTGGATCGGGCTGAAGGAAGTCTGAAAGTCTGGGTCTTGTCAGGCTCTGTGTTCAGGCTCCGGCGGGAGTGACGACAAAGCAAACTGTTAATCGCTTGATGGTGCCTACTTGTGCAGGGTGGTCACTCCTTGACCACAAGGGAGAGTCTTCAGTCTTCTATCATCAAGTAGAATGTCGAAGGTCCAGAGTTTCGTATCAAGTTTCAGTCAGGATAAATCTAAAGTCCCGGGACTCAGCTCATACCTATATACTAATATAAGGGGATGGTGTTATGATGTTAGTCCTCAGGATCGGTTTGTCGAATGGTAAGCCCACCTCTAAATCGAACCAATGTCTGAACAGCCGTGAAGGCACAGAGCGTTGACAAGATTAAGTGAGGGGATAATAAACAAGACCAGGGAAGGAAAGGAAGGGGACAGCAGGGAGGGAGATCTGAAAGACAGGAACAAAACACAAGCATAAGACCAGGGTTCTTGTACCGTAACTAGCACACTGTATGGCAAGTGACTATAGCTATCTATACCTGTAAAGGAAGAAGAATGCCTTGTGGATGTGTAGAGGCTACGTAGGGGTTGATATGGCGTAACTAAGTAAAGGTACAAAATACAAAACAGTAATGAAATACCTGGCAAGGAAGAGCCGCGTTCATATGCAACACATAATACACATGATAATGTAACATACCCAAGCAATGAATCCAATAAACATCACAGGGGAAGAGTGTAGCCACACCTCCAGTACCCCTGTTAATAGAAGATTCAATTACACAGTTACTACCTAAAACAAAGATATGCAAAATAGCCTTTCCACACAATTCAATGGCATCCACAAAGCTCCACTGGACTCAATGAGAGTTCACAATACCAGCTAATGCCTCTTAGCTGGAATATCGGGTATCAATCCAAACAAAGCAAAGTAACCATATAGCAAGTGATGCTATCAAATGTCTGATAGCACCTAGTCAACCACCACCGTTGGCCGAAATGCCAATCGAAACAAATCCCAGAATTGTCCCAAAACAAACAAGGAATGGCCTGGTAACTCGAACAACCGTTACCACTGGCTTCTCTAGCCGCTACGGACTACAAAACTGCACACAGCGAAACGCTGCAAGTCATTAGCGGTGCAAGCACCCTTATCGCACAGGAACCAGGATTATAGCCAAGAACAAGCAAGATGACCGGAATTCCCGACACCCATCCTTCGGCCGCCATTCTCTTTATGGAGATCCTCGCAAGAATGCGGCACGTCGTGAAGGATCACGGGAGTCGTAGTTCGATCCAGGAGCATGCCGGGAAATGTAGTTCGCGTAGCCGCGATCATGACAGATGGATTACCTTCTAGGTCTCACCTATGGTTACACCCCTTTCCCTTTGTCCAGTTTCGCACCAGAGCTGGGGCTGGAGTGCCCCAGCAACTGGTTTGAACCGGGCTATGCATGGGACACCTTGTGTGCCCCAGGCAGTGTCTCATTTCATTCAGCCCTCCATGCCCCAATACACTATGGCCTGTCTGGGGTGGTGCTAGCACCTCCCAAGACAGTAAACCTATTGTCCAAGCCTCCCTTGCTGGAAGGACTCCCAGCAGCAGGAGGTGTCTGTGGCAGCAGCATCCATTTTGTGATGCTGAGGCTCTAGTTAACTTTAACCGGGTTTAGTGGGAACAACATGTCTTCTCCCTCTAGAAGGGTGGAATGCTACCCCCGTCACCAGAACTGGCGAGGGGGTAGTATTCCAAAGCGTATGACACCTTACATGACATGTTTTGATAAAGACAAACCAAAGTTAGCATTCAACCGCGAGGATTATAATGCACTTAAGAGTATATGGTATGGCTATATCATAGAACAGCTATAAGGACATGGTTCCGAAAGCTGCAGACAGGCTCAGCTCATGCTAGAGCCTCATCTCACATAAAACCAAGCACTCTGCCTCCAGGATTGTTAAGGCCTGCCATAGGAGTGACTTATAGGTATACATGTGTCTATATGAAATGAAATGAAAAATTCCACTTATATAGCGCATAACTGCCCGGAGGCCTCGCAGCGCTGGTGACTGATTACTGTGTTCGACTGCAGGGCAGAGTTAGTACGCTTTTGAGAACAGGTAGGTTTTTAAGTCTCTCCTAA
Organism: Lissotriton vulgaris; assembly: GCF_964263255.1. Taxonomy (NCBI): domain Eukaryota; kingdom Metazoa; phylum Chordata; class Amphibia; order Caudata; family Salamandridae; genus Lissotriton; species Lissotriton vulgaris. The sequence continues at coordinate 1,942,465,010 of NC_141693.1, forward strand.
ATGACATCAGATTGTCATTTTGTCTAAGGGACAGAGGCAGGGAATTCCATGCCTTTGCTGCTGAGCAAGTAAATGAATGAATTTTAACAGGAGGGGGGAGAGAGAGAGAGTCAGTGGATTCAGTCTCCCAAGTCATGTAAATAAACAAAGTGGAATCCACTCAAGTGATAGTGATCCCTAGAGTGATGGGGAACACACAGTGTTGTTTAAATGCCCCTCACACACCAACAGGCCCCTTGGTGTCATGCTTCATCATCGGGGCCTTCGCACCCCTCTACGGGATGCGGCGTGCTGCGACTCGCGAATACGCAGGAGCACTTGAAGTGAACTATGTGTGGGGGTGTGTGTTATATACCAAGATGTGAGTGAGGTGAGGTGAAAAAATGTGGATTAAAAAATACCTGGCACGTGGGAAGAAAAAAACTTTATTAAATCCCCGGCTGGTATTATTAAAATTAAAGTGCAGGGCGTGGTTTTTAAAAGATACGTGTTAGGGTATCAAACCACTGTGTTAAAAGTCAACATGTTTCGGAGGTCAAAGCCCCCTTCTTCAGGACAAGGGTGAAATGCACTTATCCTCGCCTTACTCACATGTAAGATGTAAAAGTGAAAAATAAAAATTACCACAATGTGTAATGTTCCTCACAATGTTTTATATGTAAGTGAGTGTAGTTGCGCCCAGTTGGCGTAAGAACCTGTGAAAACAAAATCATAGATAAACATACAGGTCTCAAAATCACAGTTTATAAAGGAGAAGAGTAATGCTTCTCTCAAGAAAAAATCAGGTAGCTCCCAAAACTAATTGGAACCTGAAACAAAAATAAGGAAAAAATGGACACTACAAACATACACACACGCAAACCAACACAGCTCTCTGCTCAGATGGAATGAGAGCAGAGCAATGAGGACAGAAAGATCTTACTTTAAGTTCCCAAATACAGGACTTCATGAGCCTTTAACGTATATTGGGGAATCCTTCCTTTCTAATCAGAAACCTAAGAGATCAATATCAGGGTTTTAGTAGAGGAACTTAATCAGCAGAGTGCAAAAACTATAATGTAGAACTGCTTCTCATGGTGATCTTATAACTCACGGTTACAGCAACAGCTAATCGCCTGCCTTCCCTCAACGCGGCTCCGATGAAGTGAGCTGCTGAAGGGCTAGGGCCTTTTTATATGCTTGCCTGTAGGTAATTAGTGGAAATTGATTGAATAATGCAAGCCGGTATATGCCCAAATACGGAGGGAAACCCCCCTCGCGTCCGGTAAAACGCTAGCGCCATACGCTGATCCTCCGCGCATGTGCACAGCAATCCCCGATGGACGCATGCGCGGCTGATCTAGCAAACGCGCATGCGCGGACGGAGACGCTTCGTGAACCACACGAAGCTGACGTAGTTGTTTACAAACGCCTGGGAAAGAGTGGCGATCGGGATAGAAATGTCCCGGGGGAAAAAAACCACGAGCCCTGGAAACACTTAAAAGCACAGAGGTGATTTCTGGGCTAAGCTCCAATGAAAATAAATACAATTAAATGGGCGCCCTGGTTAATTATGGAGGTGTACCTATAAATGGGCAAGCTACTCTCACGATGTGTGGAATATACAAACAATCAGAGGGAGCCCTAGACCAACTCAAAAAAGGGTACAACATATGCCACATTCTGCTGATAAATAGAACCCTATAAGTCCAGTAACAAGCATGAGACCATGCGTATACTGCAAACAAAAAACGTTTTCACCTGAGAAGGTTCCATGGAATGGAATCATTCAGTCCGGTGGTGTCGGTTCCCAGCCGAAACACCCACCGTTGTTCTTTTTCAAGGAGACCAATCTCAGAGGGTAATTGTTCAATTATTGTCCACTGTAGCTCATTCACACAGTGTTGACTTTCAATGTAATGGGTTGACATTTTTGTAGTTTGTTTTCTGCACCTGATGTTACTCTTGTGTTCGTTCAGCCTGACCCTGACAGGTCTGGTGGTCATGCCCACATATTCCTTTCCACATGGGCAGGTGATTAAATAGACTACATTTTTACTATTACAGTTAGTAAAAGCACGCTGTTCCCATGTAGTCCCATTGGAAAAAGTGAGCGTCTGTGTCTTTTTGGTGAGGTGGCAATTATTGCAGTTACCACATGGGTAATGCCCATGTATGCCTTGTAACCTCGTCTGATCCTTTACAGGAGGAGGTGGTCGAGTATGAACGAGCAAATCTCTCAAATTCCTACCCCTTCTGTGAGCAAAGAGAGGTTTCTCCAAAGTTAAGCCACCACTTGTTAAAGTGCGCCAATGTTTGTGGACCAATTTCGTCACTTGGTTGCTGACCGGACTGTATGTGGTGACACAAACAGTCCTGTTTGCGGCATCCTCCCTACGTGGATTGTCCTCCAAAAGGGCATCTCGGTTATTGTTTCTTGCTCTGGTAAAGGCTTTACGGATCACAGTTTCCGGATACTTTCTCTGTCTGAGTTTTTCACTCAGATCCTTGGCTTGGGTCTTGTATCTGGCCACATCAGTACAGTTCCGCCGTAGGCGTAAGAACTGCCCATAAGGAAGGTTCTCTCTCAGATGACGAGGGTGAAAGCTGTCAAATCTAAGGAGACAATTCTTAGCCGTGGGTTTGAAGTGTGTTTCCGTTTTTAGTATGCCGGTTTCATGGTATATATTTAAATCCAAAAACACCATGTTGGTATTGGATGCTTGGAAAGTGAATTTCAAAAAGGCATTCTGATTGTTGAGCCAGTCAATGAAATCAGTTATGGTTGCATCTCCATCCCAGATAACCAGGATATCATCTATATACCTTCGCCACGTGCGAATCCTTGCCCTGTGGGGATTGTTGGGGTGCAAGATTTTCGTGGATTCCAAATGGTGGACATACAGTCCAGCCAAGCTCGGGGCAAAAGTACTGATGAAGCATGACACCAAGGGGCCTGTTGGTGTGTGAGGGGCATTTAAACAACACTGTGTGTTCCCCATCACTCTAGGGATCACTATCACTTGAGTGGATTCCACTTTGTTTATTTACAAGTAAATGAATGGCCACCCCAACGGGCTTTCTTGATTTTTGCCGTAGTTGCCAAATACAGAGAGGCCGAACGAAGAGTTCTAGGCGGCACATAAGGCGGTACCAGGGGGAGCAGCACTGCCGGGCCAGTTTGATGAAAGGATTTGTGCAGAATGCACATGGCCTTGAACAATGTTCTTGCAGCCACTGGGAGCCAATGAAGCTCCTTTAGGGCAGTTCTCGCTGACTGCCAACGAGGGATGTTAAACAGTAAAGGTATATGTAAAGGTAGGTATAGGGATACTACACCTAAGCAAGGGGTGATTACATGACCTTGCCCCAGCTGAGTGATCAGCCAGTTGTGTCAATGTGAGTGGCCAGCCAGGGGTGGCATAATGCATGCTGCAGCCCCAGGCAGGCTTTGGATGCACCTATGCCCTGGGTACCTATAGTACACTGTACAGGGGCTCATAAGGTGACCCAATATCCAATTGGAGATGTACCTAAAGTACATGGAGTCCATTTTACAGTGAGAGCAGATTAGCAGGATCCCAGGCCAAGTCGAAAACCAGCTCAAAACTAGGCAAAAAATCTGGGGTAACCATAGTCAGGTATCCACCTTCCTACAAGAGAGACAATAAACCCAACCAATAGTAAGCAGTGGGCGGGTTAATAGAACCCTTAATATCCTATGTAGGTCCATAACAGGTGTCTTCTAACTCTGATAGGCTCAAAGTAAAATAAATCAAGGGCTGGACGAGTAACTAATACACGTGGCTGGGAAGCCTTAAGCTCTCACGAAAAATGCGCATACGCGGGCATGCGCATGCACAGTTTTCCCAGAGACGGCGATGAAGAGGAGTACGGCAGCCCGGGGACGCCACAGCCAAGGTAAGTGGTTTTTCTTTAGTTTAAAGTCTTTTTATTTAAGTTTTAATCAATTGTTAATGGGGGGGGGGGTGGGATGCGGGTGGCATAGCGGAGATCCACAGAGTTCCACGTACTTTGTTCTCAACTCCGTGGCCCTCCGCATAGCCCAGCTACTCCCACTATGCCCGGGGTTACTTGTTACTCGTGTCGCTTTCAAAAACAGGGCACAGTACTTTCTGCCCTGGCAGTTGCCCCTTCCCTCCTCCTGAGCACAGTGCATGTGGTGTGCATAGGACCTTTGCAGAGTCACTGCCACCTCTGTACGTCATCACTGGCAGCTGTGGTAGAAAGATTTTACTAATATTAGAGATCACTCCTGGCTGCGGCAGCCAGTGCTTGGCCTACATATCTACTTAGATTTATTGTACAGAGAGCTTTATATAGCGCTAGCTAGACCCGAAGGTATCAGAGCGCTTTACAACAGTAAATGTTCACATCAAAGAAAACACGTCTATGCAGAGCATCCGAGTCAGAGCGCTTTACACCAGTAAATGTCCACAACCGAAATAACAAGCATAGTAAGCATTTATGCTGCACAGTTTGAAAAGAACTGCCTCCAGTGGAAGGTTAATGCAGCTTCTTTATCCCGCCAACCTTGGCGTCCATGTTTTCCGCAGCGATGCTTCTGGGAGCAGCGGTCCTGTCAATAAGAACATTCTAAGCGGGATCTGGGCTAATGCTGTTTCATTTTGGATATGTTGTGCTTCTGATAAATTAACCTAACACTTGATTTGTATATCCTTTTCCAAGATGTTACTTCTTTTGATGTTAGGTTTTTCAAACGCTGTTTGGTGTCACTTCCTGTAATACCTTGATGGCAGCAGCTGCTGTGATGTTATCAGGCTCAAATATCAACTGATGTCACTTCATGTGGTGTCACAGGGATCAAAGAGCATATGATGTCACTTCTGCTACTATTCTCATTTTGATGATTATCCATGTACATACCGAGGCAGAAAAACACTCAAATAGGTAACAAAGCTGACAAGCAGCAGCAAAACCCTCAAAGAGGTAACAAACCTACAAGCAGCAGCAAAACCCTCAAACAGGTAACACAGCTGAAAAACTGGTAAGAATGCTAAAAAGCAGCAGCAAACCCTCGATCAGGTAACAAAGCTGAAAAGCAGCAGCAAACCCTCGATCAGGTAACAAAGCTGAAAAGCAGCAGCAAAATCCTCAAATAGGTAACAAAGCTGAAAAGCAGCAGCAAAACCCTCAAAGAGGTAACAAACCTACAAGCAGCAGCAAAACCCTCAAACAGGTAACACAGCTGACAAGCAGCAGCAAAACCCTCGAACAGGTAACAAAGCTGAAAAGCAGCAGCAAAATCCTCAAATAGGTAACAAAGCTGAAAAGCAGCAGCAAAACCCTCAAAGAGGTAACAAACCTACAAGCAGCAGCAAAACCCTCAAACAGGTAACACAGCTGACAAGCAGCAGCAAAACCCTCAAAGAGGTAACAAACCTACAAGCAGCAGCAAAACCCTCAAACAGGTAACACAGCTGACAAGCAGCAGCAAAACCCTCAAAGAGGTAACAAACCTACAAGCAGCAGCAAAACCCTCAAACAGGTAACACAGCTGACAAGCAGCAGCAAAACCCACAAACAGATAACACAGCTGAAAAACAGGTAAAAATGCTAACAAGCAGCAGCAAACCCTCGATCAGGTAACAAAGCTGAAAAGCAGCAGCAAAGCCCTCAAAGAGGTAACAAAGCTGAAAAGCAGCTGAAACCTCAAAGAGTGGGTCAAAGCCAAGTAGCTTCATTTCAGGCAATTATCTCTTGTAAGGAACCACAGAACCAATGAATGAATTCACCAACAAATGAATTAGTTAATGGATGAACGCATTTGTCACAACCATCTCTGCAAGCGCCCGGCGTGACCCACTCGTGGAAGTGTTTGTTTTTATGAAAACCTCCAGTTTTCGAGACTGCCGAGAGCTGGATATTGAAAAGCAGCAGGGGTTCTCCCCCGGCCGTCCCCTGCTCCCCCCGTGGAGCAGTCTCCCCTATGAGACAATCAGAAAACAAGCGGATTGGCAAGCGCCTAGAAGGAAATGCCGCTGTGAGTCAGCCGGGTCAGCGCGGCGGAGCTGCCGAGCAGGTTTTGATTCAGAGGCCTGGAAACCCCGAGCAGGAATAATAACTTGTACACAACATTAACCTCTGGCGTGCCGGGGCAGATTCAGTCCGGCTGGGAGAGCCTTCTTTCAAGTCCCAGTGCCACCTGCGCGAACTCACAGCAAGGCAGATGCTGCCATGGCGCCCCCTTGACCAAAGAAAGACCCCTGCGCCCAAATATACCACCCAGCACACATGCATTCAGAACCGCTCCAGGCGGGGGACTCCCGCGTTCTGAAGTTGCCTCTGCTCCAATAGAAGCCAATGGGAGAAATACATTCTCTCGATTATCCTTTTTAAATCACCCCCTAACCTTCTAAAATGTAGCCATGTGTGACCCTGTGATCATTACATTCATAAATTAAAAAAACATATATCACAGGATGACTCTTTAATGGCAAAGGAATTCTGGAGTACAAATTCACGGTCGGTGTTCCCAGACCCTGATTTTACAATAATTAATGTATTTATGAAAATAGTGGGCCCTCGTTGTAGGCAGGGCCAGCTTTAGCGCTGGTGGTGCCCCCTGTGACAATCATTTTTGGCGCCCCCACACACCATGACCACCAGCTCAGAGTCTCTCACTACCACCAGCCACAGTGCCCCTCATCCCTCCAATCATAAGTTATTGCTAAACACAGCCCTTCCCCCTGAGGTCAGCGCCCCTCCACAAGTCTGGGCCCAGTGCAGCTGCACCCATCGCACTGCCCTAAAGCCGGCTCTGGTAGTAAGGTCTGGCTGCAGAGAGCGTTAGCTCCGAAGATTTCTTGTAATTCTTTCAAAATGAACAATAAGATGTGCAGAATGTGGGCTTGGGTGAGCCCCCTTCAGCCATTGACTTTCATGTCTTTTTCATTATTGGCTGAGACAGGCTGTCCATCAAGGCTGTGGTATTTTGTGGATGGTTACATTCCCATATGTGTTCCTGTGAGTTTTTATTGATAGGGCTTCACATATTTCCCTGTCCCAGATTGCAGATGCAAAGTGAAGAATATATGTAAATGGGTCCGTTTGTGTTCTTTGATGTATTTACTTTTGCTGACAGAACGATCATGTAATTGCTGCATTATGGCCTTTTTGTTTAAAAAGTGCTTCTTGTTTAGAAACATTGGCCTGTCATAAAAGCACAGTGCTAGCCACTAACTGCTCATTTGTTGTACTCTGCTGTTCTTATACCAAGTTTTTGGATTTATAGATTTTTTTTCTCTATAAAGATATAGGCCCTCTAGCAAAAGTTTCTGTTATCAATAAAAAATTACTGAAATAAAAAAAAAAACATCTTGCAGTGAATTGAGACATTTTGTAGGTTAAAGTGGGCTTAGATCCAGTCCCGTGTTTACCATTCTTCTTCTTCATTCTCACTCACATTACCGTGCTTTTATTTTTGTTCAGCGTGTGCCAGGTTCACTTCCTCTTCGTGTGTTTGTCCCTCCCCGGAGCATGGCTTGAGTACTTGTTCCCTTCCATTGGTCGCACTTTCTGAGCTACCTTTTCTTTTAGTTGAAGCACTCCACAAGAGTGCATGCGTTTACACGCCGTCTTTCTTATGTGCTTCTCCCCGTGTCGCTCTCTCTTATCCTTGTGCTTTTGTCCCCCTCCCAGTTGTTGCTTTCAACACCCACTGTCCCCATCGATTGTGCTCTGTGTTGTTTCTTCACCCCTCGCCACCCTTTGTTCTGTTCTGTGTTGTATGTCCCCAACCACCCCCATTGCACACCATGTTCTTCCTTGACCCCCCGTCTCGCTCCATGTTATTGCTTGACCCCAGCCACCCTCACACTCCATGTTGTTCCTTGTCCCCACCCACCCTCTCATCCAATTCCATAATGTTGCTTCCCGCCACCACCTTTATGCCCTGCCCTGTGTTGCTCCTTGCCCCCACCCATCTGTCCCACTCTGTGTTGGCGCTAGGACCACCCCTCCCACCCTCTGTTGTGCTCCATGTTGTTGCTTGCTCCAGTAGCGCATTGTTGCTTGCCCCATCCCGCATTGTTGCTTGCCCCATCCCGCGTTGTTGCTTGCCCCATCATGTGTTGTTGCTTGCCCTTTTCCCACGTTGTTACTTACCCTCCCATCCTGCATTGTTGCTTGCCCAAACGGCGTTGTTGCTTGCCCCATCCGCATTGTTGCTTGCCCCATCCGCATTGTTGCTTGCCCCATCCCGCATTGTTGCTTGCCCCATCCCGCATTGTTGCTTGCCCCATCCCGCATTGTTGCTTGCCCCATCCCGCATTGCTGCTTGCCAAGCCTGCGATTCTGCTTGCCCTATCCGCTTTGTTACTTGCCCCATCCTGCGTTGTTGCTTGCCCCATCTGCCTTATTGCTTGCCCTTTCACGCTTTTTTACTTGCTGTCCCATCCCGCATTGTTGCTTGCCCTCCCATCCTAACTTATTGCTTGCCTCTGTCCCGCCTTGTTGCTTACCCCCCCCCACCGCCAATCCCATCATTGTTGCGTGCCGCATCCTGCTGTCAGCAAGAAAAAGCACTATGATGTGGCCAGTACCGGCTGCGTCATGGGGCTTCTTTTTTTCAAACTTTCAGTCATGCTACACAACAGCCGTACTGCGTTACAATAAAGCTAAAAGACATTTGCAACGCCTACAGCTCTCATAGGCAAGACCAATTGGCGTTGTCAATACTTGTTTTATATCATTGTTGAGGGTACAGGTCTTGTTGAATTATAGTGTTTTCTTTCTAGGACAGATGACCGGGGGCGACACGCACAAAGTAAACCAAATAATACCAGAAACTTCCCCCAACACAAAGATACACCTGTTGGCTTTGACAAAGCTTCTTCTCACATTATTCGTGAACAAACAGGATGGGATGCCTTTAAAAGCAGAGGTCTTCAAACTGGATTGACCTCAGGAGCTGCTCCTGGCATTGGCCAAGAGAAGCATCATGCTGAAAGCAGTGCGGTGTTTTAGTGAAGAGAAGCATCGAGGGCAGGTAGTAGGTGTTGGGAGGGGGCTGAATATAACCCTTGTAGGTTCCTCTCCCCGATTACTGATAAAGGATCACAGTGCAGACACTTCAGGGAGCCCAGGCTTCCCACAACAACTGTGAATTTAATTGTCTTTTTAAAAGGGATAACTGAACATGATTGCAAATGAATTGTTAAATGTGTATTAGAGTTACCAATGTTATGGAATACTTGTGAAAAAGATATCTTTCTGAAGGGGAGTGGGGGTAAATTAAAAAGACCACCCCCAACATTGCATCACAAGAGCCCATGGTGTACATGGCACACAAGGCCATCCCCAGCCTGGTCTCACAATAGCCCACAGTATACATTGCACACAAAGCCAGGCCTAGCCTTGCCTTACAAGGCACAATAGGCCAGCCACAGCCCTGCTCCACCAGAGCCTCTAGTGTACACCACACACAAAGCCAGGCCTAGCCTTGCCTTACAAGGCACAATAGGCCAGCCACGGCCCTGCTCCACCAGAGCCTCTAGTGTACACCACACACAAAGCCAGGCCTTGCCTTGCCTCACAACAGTCCATGGTGTACAAAGCACACAAGGTCACCACTAATTTGCGTCACCAGCGCCTGCAGTGAATATTGTTCACAAGGCCTGCACTAGTCTTGCTCCTTCAGAGCCTGCAGTGCACATTGCACACAAGGTCATCCCTAGTTTTTTATTTTAGGAGTTTTATATAGCGCTGACCAGACCCGAGGGTATCGGAGCGCTTTACAGCATTGTTTCAAGGTAGTTAAGCATATTAGAGTAATCGTCAGCAAAAAGAAAAGAACGATTCGGTAGTCCAAGCGTGCTAAGGCTTATGGAAGCGGTGGACGAGTTAGGAGGTAGCCTTGTTGAATGCTGATTTCAGTAGACCTAAAAGGATCGGCAGACCAGGGGTCCCGAGCCTTCAAGGCGGAGTGGAAGAGTCCTGAGGTAGCCTTGTTGAATGCTGAGTGGAGGTGATACAAGGATCGCGAGGCCGCTTAATAATGAGCAATGATAGTCTTGAGGTGGGCTGAGGAGGATGTGAGCAGAGTCAGGTCAGAGAACACCATCCTCAGGGGTAGCAAGGCTATCCATTTGGGAGGGTGCGGTTCAGCAGGAGGATTTTAAGGTGTTTTTTAGGTCTCGCGTCAGCGAAAGACCTATTGTTTTCACTTTCCTGGGAATCTGAGACAGCGTTCGGCCACGCGCCTCTGCTGTCTCAGATTTGTCCTCGAGGGCGCGCACGGCGCCGTGCACATCCCCTGCCTCCGATTCACAGCCTCTCTCAATCACACACAGCCAAACACACGCATGCGCGCACACACACATACACCCACGCAGGCACAATGCATCGGGACACACAGACACACATATACACACGCACAGCTAACAGACACACAGCCACACATATACATACACATGCACAGCTACACACGCGCACACACACAGTTACACCCGCATACACACAGACAGACACACACGAGCGCCCATGCACGCACGCACATACATACAGAGACACCCCCCCCCCGCACACATACACACACAAGTGCACTGAGGCCCCCCCAGCCCTTTTGAACTTACTGGGCCAATCTCGGGGGACTCCACTCTCAGCACGCGGCAGGGGCAGGCACCGGGCATGTGCCTTGTGCCCACTCCGCAGAGTTCACGCTGCGGCTCTTGCCAGCTCCTTTCCCGGGGCTTCCACTTGGTCAAGGGAGCCCCGCAACACTGACGCAACCTCCTGCTAGCGGCCCCGGGGCTCTCCACCGCTCACAGGAGCCCCGGGCCGCAAGACGGATTTACTCCTCCTGCCTCCTCTTCCGGTCCGGTGGCGGGATTCCGGGGGCATTTTCTGCCACACAAACCTTGCCAGAAATCGCATTTGTGCTTAGTGGTGAAACTAAAGTCCTACTTGTTGGCGTTATGCATCCTGAAAAAACATTAAGGGCATCTTAGAGCTTTCCTGATTCAGAATGTAAGCATTGCTTGCCCCGAACATCCACTGAGTTATTCCGAGGTCATCATTCAGGAGCCTCCGCCTTTCAACAGGCTCCCATGTTTTTCCCGAGCGATTAGCTACAGCCGACACTCAAAAGAATTGGTTATGCTTGTTGGTATTTGTAGCAGGGGTGGTTGTGTGCCTGTGTTAGGAGTGGCGGGAATTGTGCACTCCGTCCCAGTGACTGGGTGTCACGGTCGGCAGGGTCAGGTTTGTGACCATCCCAGGGTGTGGGAGCCTTGGCCAGGGCACGGCAGGAGTGTTACTCTTCCAGTGCTCCGGACGGGGTATTCAGGTGGCGGAGAGTAACAAACCTAGTTTGTAAGCCCCCCTGGCAGAAGAGCGACCCGCCTCATTGTTTGAGGGTCTGTGACAGGAGCGCGCAGACTCGGCATCTCTCAGTGGCTTAACAGGGCTACCTTGGGGCGCCTAGTGTCACGCATGTGAAAGGGACAGTGTCTAGGTGTTAGTTAGTTTAGGGGTGGCACTAGCAGGCCCAGAGTCTGTGGATCTTTGTGAGAGGTGATAGGCAAACTATGAAGCCTGATGGAAGGAATGTGCCGGATTTGTATACGTGTGTTCACCTCAAAGGTGGCAGCAGGGATTTTGTCGGGCCTTTTTATTAGGTGTCCATATTGGCTGCAAGATAACCTGACAATAGATTACTTTATTATTTTGACATTTCTGCACTTGTTAAAGCTGTCTGGCCATTGTTTGCATCTCATTACTACCAGTTTAACAACCAAACATAGCAATACGCAGCATAAATGTGACCAGTCAGCGCGTACGATTTAAAAAAGCACCTGCTGCAGAGGTCCTGGTGCATCGAGCTTCCAGGCTGCAATATAAATGTCGAGATAACTCTTGTGCTACATGTTCTTGCCAGAGAGAGGGAGGTCAGAGTTTTGGCTAGTGGCAGTTTTGACTTGCCATAGTAGCGCAGACGGTTAATATGCCTGCTGCGAAGAACAGATCTATATGTCATGTGGATAGCTCAGCTCTAATTAAGCACTGGCCACCAGCATTAAAGCTGGCCCTGTTGACCAGTACGTAAGTGTGACATCTTAAGGTTGCGTGAACACGGGGTGGTACAGGTGTCTGTGGTTATTTGACACATCAGTTGATTAGGTGTCTGGGCGGCAGGTGAGTGGCGGATCCTTTGCTGCTTTAAATGCAGAAAAACACCACGCCCTGGCGTTGTGTCTCAGCGGCAGACAGCCCTTCCAGGTACCCTTAATTATACCTTTATTTTTCTTGCACTGTTTTTTGTTTATTTCTGTTTTCATATATTTTCTCTTCCCCAGGTATGGCCCCCCCCAGCCCATCTCCTCCCTCCTCATTTGCTTCACCAACATCTATCGCATCTTCTTCCTCCATCGATCACATTATACTCCCTTTTGTCCCCATCTTCTTCATTCTCTCTACCTGTTTCTTTCTTACCCTCAGTTTCCATTACCAGTGTGCCCTCTTTCTTTAGTTCTCTTGTGTCGCTCACTGTTCTTTCAGTCCCCTCAACTTAATTTGCCAGTGTTTCCTTTCACTCCGTCTTTGTTCTGTCTTCCCCTTCCCTCACCCCTGGCAGATGTTTCAATTTTGACATCTATTTATGGTGTTTCTGTGGATGTTGTACATGCACAGTACGCGCCTCGCGCTGCTCCGCTCCCTACCACCCAGGGACTGAACTGCATGCGCTGTGCCCCGATAGGACAAGTGACAATAGGCGAGCATATGAGCATATTCAGAATTCAGAGTGCACTATTGACCCGAGGTTATAATGCCATAAGTTAAGGGTCTGTAGGACTTACTGCATTATAAATTAAAATAACTTTTATTTAAGAATTCTTTTTTTTAAAAAACATTGTTATTTGTAATATTAATATATCTAAGTCATGTAAATACAACACATATTGCATTACAAATGCTATAGGTGTCACGTTTGCGAAAGTTATAACTATTGGCATTGTAAATGAGACCCGAGGTTATAATGCCATAAGTTAAGGGTCTGTAGGACTTACTGCATTATAAATTAAAAGAACTTTTATCTAAGATTTTTTTTTTTAAAAACATTGTTATTTGTAATATTAATACATCTAAGTCATGTAAATACAACACATATTGCATTACAAATGCTATAGGTGTCACGTTTGCGAAAGTTATTACTATTGGCATTGTAAATGAACAAGCTATTAATCTCGCTATTTTAAAAAACAGCACATAAATAAAATATTTGTCATTTACAATACCAATAGCTCAAACTTTCCTAATGCGAGACCTATTGCATTGCAAATGCTTGTTTAATTTTGTGAAGGTAGGGATAGTTCTGATGTCTGCTGGGATGGAGTTCCAAATTTTGGGTGCGGTTCCGGCAAATGATTTCGCAGCTGTTTTGTGTTTGCGTGTTTTCAAGGGGATGAGAAGGAGGGAGTTTGAGCTCCTGAGGTTGCCTCACAAGAGCCCACGATATACCAGTCCTATTCCTGCTCACTAGAGCCTACATCTGAGTCTTGCTCACTAGAGCCCATGTACAATAGACATTTGGCCAGTTTTAATCTTTGGTCACAAGACCCCATGGTGTCCATGGCACAAGGGCCGCCCTACCCTGCCCTCAACAGGGCCTGCTGTGCACAAGGCACACAATGGCCGCCCTACCCTGCCCTCAACAGGGCATGCTGTGCACAAGGCACACAAGGGCTGCCTTACCCTTCCCTCAGCAGGGCCTGCTGTGCACAAGGCACACAAGGGCTGCCCTACCCTGCCCTCAACAGGGCCTGCTGTGCACAAGGCACACAAGGGCTGCCCTACCCTTCCCTCAGCAGGGCCTGCTGTGCACACGGCACACAAGGGCTGCCCTACCCTGCCCTCACCTGGGCTTGCTGTGCACAAGGCACACAAGGGCCGCCCTATCCATCCATCAGCAGGGCCTGCTGTGCACAAGGCACACAAGGGTCGCCCTATCCATCCATCAGCAGGGCCTGCTGTGCACAGACCATGTCTCACAAGCGCCCATCTTGTATATTGGACGCAAGGCCAGCGCTAGCCTCCCCTCACCAGAGCCCACCGTGTACAGGGCACACAAGGCCAACCCTAGCAATATCTCACAAAGCTAAGGTATACAAGACCCCGAAGGTCATCCCTAGGTTCGTCTCACTGGAGCTTGTTGAGTACAGTGATGGATACTGTGCCAGACCAGGCCTTACCTCACCAGAGCCTGCTGTGTACATCACACCACTGGCCAGCTCTAGCCCTGTCTCACAAGAGCCCGCCTTGTGCAGGGCACACAAAGCCAGCTCTAGCCCTGTCTCACAAGAGCTGTGGTGTGCAAGGCACACAAGACCAGCCCTAGCCATGTCTCACAAGAGCCCGCCGTATGCAGGGCACACAAGGCCAGCTCTAACCCTGTCTCACAAGAGCTGTGGTGTGCAAGGCACACAAGCCCAGCCCTAGCCATGTCTCACAAGAGCCCGCCGTGGGCAGGGCACACAAGGCCAGCCCTAGCCATGTCTCACAAGAGCCTGCCGTGTGCAGGGCACACAAGGCCAGCCCTAGCCATGTCTCACAATAGCTGTGGTGTGCAAGGCACACACGACTAGCCCTAACCATGTCTCACAAGAGCCCGCCGTGTGCAGGGCACACAAGGCCAGCTCGAGCCCTGTCTCACAAGAGCTGTGGTGTGCAAGGCACACAAGACCAGCCCTAGCCATGTCTCACAAGAGTCCGCCATATGCAGGGCACACAAGGCCAGCTCTAGCCCTGTCTCACAAGAGCCCACCGTATGCAGGGCACACAAGGCCAGCCCTAGCCATGTCTCACAAGAGCCCGTCGTGTGCAGGGCACATAAGCCCAGTACAAGCCATATCAAGGCCAGCTCTAGCCCGGTCTCACAAGAGCCTGCCGTGTGCAGGGCACACAAGGCCAGTTCTAGCCCTGTCTCACAAGAGCCCGCCGTATGCAGGGCACACAAGGCCAGCCCTAGCCATGTCTCACAAGAGCTGTGGTGTGCAAGGCACACAAGGCCAGCCCTAGCCATGTCTCACAAGAGCCCGCCGTGTGCAGGGCACACAAGGCCAGCCCTAGCCATGTCTCACAAGAGCCCGCCGTGTGCAGGGCACACAAGGCCGGCCCTAGCCATGTCTCACAAGAGCCCGCCGTGTGCAGGGCACACAAGGCCAGCCCTAGCGATGTCTCACAATAGTTAAGGTGTGCAAGGCACACAAGACCAGCCCTAGCCATGTCTCACAAGAGCTGTGGTGTGCAAGGCACACAAGGCCAGCCCTAGCCATGTCTCACAAGAGCCCGCCGTGTGCAGGGCACACAAGGCCAGCCCTAGCCATGTCTCACAAGAGCCCGCCGTGTGCAGGGCACACAAGGCCGGCCCTAGCCATGTCTCACAAGAGCCCGCCATATGCAGGGCACACAAGGCCAGCTCTAGCCCTGTCTCACAAGAGCCCGCCGTGTGCAGGGCACACAAGGCCATCCCTAGCCATGTCTCACAAGAGCTGTGGTGTGCAAGGCACACACGACTAGCCCTAACCATGTCTCACAAGAGCCCGCCGAGTGCAGGGCACACAAGGCCAGCCCTAGCCATGTCTCACAAGAGCTGTGGTGTGCAAGGCACACAAGGCCAGCCCTAGCCATGTCTCACAAGAGCCCACCGTGTGCAGGGCACACAAGGCCAGCCCTAGCCATGTCTCACAAGAGCTGTGGTGTGCAGGGCACACAAGGCGAGCCTTAGCGATGTCTCACAATAGTTGTGGTGTGCAAGGCACACAAGACCAGCCCTAGCCATGTCTCACAAGAGCCCGCCGTGTGCAGGGCACACAAGCCCATCCCTAGCCATGTCTCACAAGAGCTGTGGTGTGCAAGGCACACACGACTAGCCCTAACCATGTCTCACAAGAGCCTGCCGTGTGCAGGGCACACAAGGCTAGCCCTAGCCATGTCTCAAAAGAGCCCGCCGTGTGCAGGGCACACAAGGCCAGCCCTAGCCATGTCTCACAAGAGCCTGCCGTGTGCAGGGCACACAAGGCCGGCCCTAGCCATGTCTCACAAGAGCCCGCTGTGTGCAGGGCACACAAGGCCAGCCCTAGCGATGTCTCACAATAGTTGTGGTGTGCAAGGCACACAAGACCAGCCCTAGCCATGTCTCACAAGAGCCCGCCGTATGCAGGGCACACAAGGCCAGCTCTAGCCCTGTCTCTTAAGAGCTGTGGTGTGCAAGGCACACAAGGCCAGCCCTAGCCATGTCTCACAAGAGCCCGCCGTGTGCAGGGCACACAAGGCCAGCCCTAGCCATGTCTCACAAGAGCCTGCCATGTGCAGGGCACACAAGGCCAGCCCTAGCCATGTCTCACAATAGCTGTGGTGTGCAAGGCACACACGACTAGCCCTAACCATGTCTCACAAGAGCCCGCCGTGTGCAGGGCACACAAGGCCAGCTCTAGCCCTGTCTCACAAGAGCTGTGGTGTGCAAGGCACACACGACTAGCCCTAACCATGTCTCACAAGAGCCCGCCGTATGCAGGGCACACAAGGCCAGCTCTTGCCCTGTCTCACAAGAGCCCACCGTATGCAGGGCACACACGGCCAGCCCTAGCCATGTCTCACAAGAGCCCGTCGTGTGCAGGGCACACAAGGCCAGTACAAGCCATGTCAAGGCCAGCTCTAGCCCGGTCTCACAAGAGCCTGCCGTGTGCAGGGCACACAAGGCCAGCTCTAGCCCTGTCTCACAAGAGCCCGCCATATGCAGGGCACACAAGGCCAGCCCTAGCCATGTCTCACAAGAGCTGTGGTGTGCAAGGCACACAAGGCCAGCCCTAGCCATGTCTCACAAGAGCCCGCCGTGTGCAGGGCACACAAGGCCAGCCCTAGCCATGTCTCACAAGAGCCCGCCATGTGCAGGGCACACAAGGCCGGCCCTAGCCATGTCTCACAAGACCCCGCCGTGTGCAGGGCACACAAGACCAGCCCTAGCCATGTCTCACAAGAGCCCGCCATATGCAGGGCACACAAGGCCAGCTCTAGCCCTGTCTCACAAGAGCCCGCCGTGTGCAGGGCACACAAGGCCATCCCTAGCCATGTCTCACAAGAGCTGTGGTGTGCAAGGCACACACGACTAGCCCTAACCATGTCTCACAAGAGCCCGCTGTGTGCAGGGCACACAAGGCCAGCCCTAGCCATGTCTCACAAGAGCTGTGGTGTGCAAGGCACACAAGGCCAGCCCTAGCGATGTCTCACAATAATTGTGGTGTGCAAGGCACACAAGACCAGCCCTAGCCATGTCTCACAAGAGCCCGCCGTGTGCAGGGCACACAAGGCCAGCTCTAGCCCTGTCTCACAAGAGCCCGCTGTGTGCAGGGCACACAAGGCCAGCCCTAGCCATGTCTCACAAGAGCTGTGGTGTGCAAGGCACACAAGGCCAGCCCTAGCCATGTCTCACAAGAGCTGTGGTGTGCAAGGCACACAAGGCCAGCCCTAGCCATGTCTCACAAGAGCCCGCCGTGTGCAGGGCACACAAGGCCAGCCCTAGCCATGTCTCACAAGAGCTGTGGTGTGCAGGGCACACAAGGCCAGCCCTAGCGATGTCTCAAAATAATTGTGGTGTGCAAGGCACACAAGACCAGCCCTAGCCATGTCTCACAAGAGCCCGCCGTATGCAGGGCACACAAGGCCAGCTCTAGCCCTGTGTATCAAAAGAGTGTACAGAGTTCCCCACCCGGGAGTGGTTAAATAAAGGAAAAGATTCTCTCTCTGGTGGGTGCATCGGTGGAGATCAAGGTAATCCCTTCGCGGAATTTAGGATGCCTCACACAACTCAAAGGTTGGACGACTGCTGCCATCCCACCCGATGATTGTATTGTGTCATCGTTGGCCTCCTGCTCCAACGACAGGCTGGCGGTGCAATGCTTGTCGGGTAGCTTTGAAGTGCTACTCTTTTGCGGAGATCTTTTATTCCTTAGCCATTTGATGCATGTGTGTGAGGGGCCAGAAGGGAAGTGTAGTTGTGAGCGTGTGTGGAAAGTTAAAAGAAGTCAGTAGAGTCCATTAAGGAGCTTTAATGATATGGCTCACTGCCTCGTTAAAATGGTGAAGGGAGGGGTACCGAGGCACAGAGAGTTAAGTGATCTTGCCTCGTTCAACCCTCGCCTATAGTGTGGTCAACATGTTTCATGCCACTCAGGCAATTCTTCAGGACCAAATTGCTCATCAACAGGTAAAAGTTGTAATACAACCTGCAGGTTATCGCTAGATGGGATCCTGCGTGGTTTCCCGCCCTGGGTGTTAGGAGAAAAGAAAACATGCTAGGTCAATATTGCGCCTAACATCAGGAGAGTGTATACAGTCACAGGTCAACATGTATAAGTGGTCAGGTCCTGGTAAACCTCACCCAGAATTAAGAGGTGTTGGTGAGAGAGAGAATATGAAAAGAGCGGGAAAAGGGGGATTTAAATTTGAACTGCCAAATGTCATCAGTATAGTGGTTACATGCAAACGTAGTACATAAGGCTATACACTCCATGCTTGTTCACTCATTAGTGGTTTACAGCTAAGGGGTAGTATATATGTGGGAGAATAAGATTAAAAGTACAGAACCAGCGTATGGGAAAGGATGGCAAACTGAAACACCAGGGTGATTACTCTCAGAAGGATCTTACCCTGAGTCCCTGGTAGACGGTCCCCACTGACTGTCCTCGTGGGGCCTGAGCTCACAGGTAGTTACCTAGATAGAATTAGTATTCTGGTTATGTTTGTAACCTATGGCGACAGACGGCTATGAATACAGGAACCGTCGTCTCCACGGGCCGCATCTTACCTTGTATGCTCGAGGCACTAGGCTTTTAAGCACCTACCCCTACCACAACGGCGAGATCGCAGGACAGCCGGTGCATGTGTGGACGGCTGAGCTACTGAAGTAGCAAAATCCAGCGGGCGTCGTGAGTAGGCGTGTGTGCGTTGCTAGGTAACGCAGGCCAGCGTAGTTACGGGCAAATAGGCCGAATCACTGCTCATAGTGGAGCGCCATCTTGGAATGGAGTAATTCTGAAATAACACACTTAATGGTGTGCCCTCTTCATGGTATAGCGGGAAGTGCCGTGCCCGATGATGGGGGCAACCCGAATCTAGATCATCTGGCTAGCATATTCCACGGTACAAAGTCATTTAAACCGTGTTCTTCGGTTCGGAGGCGATGTACCCATCGCTGTTCCATTCTGAATAATGCCTGTTGGGTGATTGATGGGTGGCATTCGAGAATAGTCCATTGTATATTTTCAGCCTGATGGTTGTGATGCTTACAGTGTTCATACAGCCTAGTGTGAGTCTTTTTGCAACGGATATTACTGTTGTGTTCCATGATTCGAAGTTTCACGGTACGCATTGTCATCCCGATGTAGATCATTTTGCATGGGCATATCAATAGATAGATGCATCTAGCGCTGTTGCAATTCGTATGCTTATTTAAGTGCCAGGTGAAACCATTTGGAAGTTCTATGGTTTTTTCTTGGATCGTTTGGGGGCAGACTACACATGACCCACAGCGATAATGTCCCGTTACAGGTGGCAGATCCCAGAGTGTGTTGACTGGGCGGGTACTCATCTTCTTGGGGCGGGTGTGGATCAAAGTGTCCTTGAGATTAGTTGTCCTCTTGAATGCAAACCGCGGCCGGGGTATATCAAGGCCTGCGGTATTGAGGATGTCCCAATGTGAATTCATGTTTTTTTTAATGAAATTTGAGTTTCTTGTGTAAGATGTTACACATGTGATAGTATCATCTTGTTCCTTGGTCTGGATTTCCAGTAGTGAGTCTCTGTTATTATTGAGTGCCCTTTTCGATGATGTCTTGAGGAGTCGAGTGGGGTACCCTCTCTCTTGAAGTTTAAGTTGTAAGTTTTGGGCTTCTTGTTTGTAGTCAGTTGTTGATGTGCAATTCCTGCGGAGCCGCAGGAATTGCCCGAAAGGCAGATTATCCTTCAGGGCTCTCGTATGGTGGCTGTTGTATAAGAGCAGGCTGTTCCTGTCAGTGCCTTTCTTAAACAGTGTGGTGGTGATCGCCGTAGGTTCCAGTTTGATTGTCAAATCAAGGAAGGGTACAGACACCTCAGAGATAGTGCCCGTGAATTTCAGAAATGGGTCTTGCTGATTGATCCATGTGCAAAATGCTTCGCAACTAGTCCGATCCCCTTTCCAGAAGATAAGGATATCGTCGATATATCGACGCCAGAGAGTGAGATGTTCTCTGAATGGGTTATGCTCAGGTGGGTAGATGTGATTCTTCTCGAAGCTGGCCATGTAGATGCAGGCCAGGCTCGGTGCAAACGTCGAACCCATCGAGGTCCTGCGAATCTGATGGTAGATTTGCGACTCATACCTGAAGAAGTTCTCAGTCAGGGCTATATGGGCTAGTTCCATAATAAATGCTATTGGGGTGGGTGATTGCCACTCTTCTTGCCGCAGAACAGATTCTACGGCCTCCAAGGTTGCTTGCTGCGGGATGTTGGTGTACAACGCTTCCACGTCTAGAGTGAGAAGGAGGTCGACATCTTCTCTGCCATCCACATCATTGATTAGCCGGAGGACATCTCTGGTGTCTTGTAGATAGGAAGGTATCTGCTTTACCACAGGTTGAAGAAAGGCATCGCAAAATTGGGATAGAGGCTCCAAAAGTGATCCAATGCCGGAGACAATGGGTCTCCCAGGGACCGGTGTAGTCCCTTTGTGAATCTTTGGGAGGGTGTAGAAGTAAGGCATGACAGGTTCCATGGTCGTCAGGAAATCTACCTCTTTCTTACTGATCCATTCGTTGGTCTCTGCTTCAATTATGAGGCTCATGATGGTCGTAGTGAGTCGTTTAGTTGGATCCTCAGACAGAGGTCTGTAGTGAGTGGTATTTGACAGTTGCCGTCTGCACTCACGGTCGTAATCCTCATAATCTTGGATGACTGTGGCTCCACCCTTGTCTGCTTGTTTAATGACGATTGATTCATCTTTTCCCAGTGCGATAGAGGCTTGTCTCTCTGCAGAAGTCAAGTTGTGGAACTGCTTGACGTGCGGTTTATTCTGCAGACTGGTCAGGACAGCTCGCTCAAAGGTGAGGACTTCCGGAGGGACCATCCCATCAGTGGGGGTAAAGGTGTGTAGAAAAAGGTACGGGCAGATGACCTTTTTCAGAGTTGCCCGGCGTTAACCGCCTCTATACCCACTCAAGTTACCAAACAAAGAGGCAGGCGCTGGAGACTGGAAGGCAGGAAACAGAGGTTTTATTCCGACGGAGCAGAACACATCAAATCAGACAACAGGGTATCTTCTCGAGGTGCTCTAACCGCATCTCTGAGGCCTGGCCTCTTATACACGAGTTTATTACTTTATTGCAAGAAACACATCTCTGTCAACCCTTTAATGTACGGAAAGACATCCTCGGAATCTCCCCTTCAGGCCTGTTCCCACACACATTTACAGTTGAAGTCCCCACCCCGGTCACAACAGGTGATGATTATCGCGCAGCTGGACATTCCGCCGATTCACGGAATGTGTGGGGTTGATCGGATCTCATAGGGTGGGGGCTTTGATCAACTCGAGGGTCCTTTGATGGGGGAAGCTTCCTACTGTACGGGGGCAATAAACAGTATCCGCAGGGCCAGGTGGCGGCCTGGGAACGAGGAAGACAAACGGGCACACAGGAAAAGGGGGTTGTATCAAAGGACCCGGGACCATGAAAGGAATGAAGGGAGGTGTCGCGCTGGGAACAGGATGGGATTCCGAGGCAGAGCTGCGCTGAAGAGGGGTTTATGACCCATGGCATGTGAGAGCGGGGGTTGTCAGCGTGCGGGGGATGCCTGCGAGGTTAGGAGAGAGAGAGAGAGAGAGACGCGCTGGCTATCAGCGAGGGGCAGAGAGGCCATGGTGCTCAAAATGGCTGCCGCTTACGCGCACGAATGGGCTCAAAAAGGGCAAGATGGCGCCGATAATGTTGACGTTTGCGGCCTAACTTTTAACAGTCCTCCCTTTTCAACATATCTAGCCAACTTGCCTACTCAATGTCAATCTTCATCAAATTCCTAACCTCGGCATCATATAATGCTCCCATGCGTTCGTTTCCAAAGTCCACAGTCTTAGGGCAAATACAATTTGTACATAATGAACACAGAGGTGGCAGACATTGAATTCCTAAGCATAGACCGCATATTACAACTACAGGAATCAGGATAATGGTAAACAGTCACCAGCCCCAGTTCTTAACGGTGTTCCAGAACCAACCACCAAGCGACCATTCTTCCTGTTCCTGGTGGACTTCTGAAGAGAGTCTGTGGAGATGTTCGATGGCTTTGTACACTGAGGGTGAATTGTCCGGTATGTATGTACAGCAGCTGGACCCAATAATGCGGCATGCTCCACCACGGTCCGCAAGAACCACATCTAGGACAAGGCGGTTCTGGAGTGCCACCAAGCGGACCGCTTGAAGCTCGGCGGTGTTGTTAGCAAGGATACCAGCTGTGATGTTCATTGTTGTCTCAACTGCCTGGGTCAGATGTCGGATGGCACGGCTGTTTGCCATCGGGCCCATGAGTGGAACAAGTCCCTTCATAGCATCGAGGAACTGCGCTCCTGTTGAGTCGGCTTGTTCAATGTCCTTGGCTCGTTTTTGTCTATGATGATTCGCTGGAGTCACATAAGTCGGAGGAAGGATGAAGGAGATGAAACAAGTGCCCCCCCAGCCTTTGGGGAGCCAGGTGTAAGCCTTTGTGCCACAAATGAAATACATATTCGGAGAGGATACAAAGGAAGGCGGATCGGTGGAGTCCAAAGTTCTGGTGAAACGGCAGGCGCTGCGGCCTACCAGCTGTGTCCCAAGCCCTTCTATGCACTTGTGGCCTGTGACGTTGATGACTGACAGGGCCACAGTCAGAGTGGCAGCCGTTCGTTTCCGCAGGTAGGAGAAGGTGGGTCTGGTTGGATTGTTGAACACCTGCATTTCAATTCGTTCTTTAGCAGGGATGTCCATGTGGATTGAGTCGTTGGAGGTCTGTGGGCAGAAGTGTGTCTTTGTTTTGTTTCGCCAGACCCCATGATAGAAGTGCGTCATGGTTTTGCTGGAGGTGGCATTGTCTTTATAGCTTTCTTGCAGGAGGATCAGCCAAGCAAGGCAGGAGCCATGAACTGAGAAGGGTGAAGGGATGAATGGTATCGAGTGTCCAGTGGCGTGGGGTAGCAACCCACAGATCCAACAGTTGGTGGCATTGGTGGCGAGATTGTGCTGGTGAAGTAGCTGTACAAAAGAGTTATTCCAAAACTCCTTTCGCCTCTCTCTGAGTTGAGGAGAGAGCGAAATCAGATAATGTTCCTTCATGGTGGTAGGCTGAGCAGTGGTCAGGAATGTTTCGTGAGCAGGTGCATTTTCTTCCACAATCCAGAGCGTGGTCATGAGGAGAAAGCAGAAAAGGATTGTGATGAAGAGTGCAATTGTCTTTGAGCTGTGGAGTCTGTCTGTTCTTGGGTTTCTGTAGTGGGTATTTCCTGTTGCTTCCATCACCTTCTTATTTGGCGCTTCCATCATCTTCTTATTTGGCGCTTCCATCATCTTCAAGGTGCTCGGTAGCAGGCAGAACCACAGACTTCGTTTAGCTTCTCTCCGGGTGACCCTTGGTGGTGTTTAGGTCACCGTTCTGAGATTTAACTTAGTCCGTGGTCTACTTAGCCGAAGCTCCCTCCTTTCGACGCAGGAAATACCCTTCTCTGGATGGCACAGTGGGATCAGAGAATTTTGAAAGTTCAAGTGCTTCGGTATCAGGATAGCAGGTTAGTGACGGTCGGTCCTTGTTCAGGAGCTCTTCTTGGTTGTCGATGCTTTCTGTTGTGGCCAAGGTCGAGGAGACCTTCTTGCAGTGGTGTGCGTGCAGCCAGTGCCGTTTCCCCTCCACACGAAGAGCCGTCCGGGTGGTGATTAACACTTGCCAGGGGCCCGTCCACCGGGGTTCCAAACTCTTCGACCGCTGAAAGTTTCGGATCAGCACGAAATCCCCAGGTTGGATGGCGTGACCTGGACCCCTGGAAGCATCGGGGATGGCCTGCTGCACCTGCTGATGAATGACAGACAGAGTTTCAGTCAATTTATACAGATAATCAGACATTAGGACGTCCGGGACGTCATGAATGGAAGTTGGTTTCGGTGCAGACCAGACACTCATGGGTCGACCGAAAACAACCTCATAAGGTGTCAAGTGATGTTTGGTGGGGGTGGAACGCATCGATAGCAATGCCAGTGGGAGGGCGTCTGGCCATTTCAGACCTGTGGTAGCCACTATCTTGGCCAGTTTAAGCTTTAGCGTGGCATTGTGCCGCTCAACAAGTCCGGCAGACTGGGGGTGGAAGACTGCGTGGAACTTCTGCTTGATGCCCAGCCCCTTTAAGATGAGCTGGATGACTTCGGCTATGAAGTGGGGGCCATTGTCGCTCCATAAAATTCGACAAAGGCCGTAACGGGGGAAAAATTCCTTTAACAGTACTTTTGCCGTGGCCATAGCAGTGTTGTCACGGGTTGGGTATGCTTCCACCCATTTGCTAAATGCGCATACCACAACAAGTACATATTTCAGGCCTTGGCATCTGTCTAGCTGGATGTAGTCCATCTGCAGGACTTCGAACGGGTGATTTGGGACCCCAAACCCTCCCCGGGGTACTACAGTTCCTTTCCCGGGGTTGTGGTGCAGGCATATCAAGCATTGTTGGACCAGACGTTTGGCGGAGTCTGTGATTTTATCATTGTGCCAAACTCTGGAGACAAGTTCAATCATGGGGGCCGATCCTATGTGGGCAGGGGAGTGTGCCATAGTCAGTATGGGAATCAGGTATGAGTCAGGTAGCAACCATTTGTTTGTGTCTTTTGTCCGCCAGCAGCCTTCGTCGTCTTTTAATCCCACTGTGTCCATTCAGTCAATTCGTGTTGTGTGCTAGCCATTTGAATGTCTCTAATAGTGTCCCTAGCGTCAGTCCATTTTTCTGCTTGTGACCTGGTCACGTACATACGTGTTGTCGTCCTATTTTCAGCTGTCGTTCGAGCAGTGATGTCGGCTAGTGCATTTCCCTGTCCAATAATGTCTGTCACTTTCTTGTGTGCCTGGCATTTGATGACCGCAAGCCTTTTGGGGAGAAGGACAGCTTCGATCAGGGCGGAAACTAGATCTCCGTGCAAAATGGGGGTGCCGTGTGAGGTCAAGAATCCCCTTTCCTTCCAAAGGAGCCCAAAATGGTGAACCACCCCGAAGGCGTACTGGCTGTCGGTGTAAATGTTTGCCGTGGTTCCTGCTGCTAGGATGCAGGCTCGTGTCAGGGCAATCAGTTCCGCTGCCTGGGCAGATCGTTGCGTGATGCGGGCTGTCTCGACTACAGTTCGAGCCGTGGTGACTGCATAGGCAGCTGAAGTGGTGCCATCGGGGAGTTTGATGCAAGAACCGTCCACCCACAGCTCTCCATCAGGGTCAGGAAAAGCCGTGTCTCTGAGGTCAACCCTACTTCTAGTCTGTTCGTCCGTAAGAGTCACACAGTTGTGTACAGGGGGCACATTGGGGTCGTTCTCTGGTAAGGGTAACAGAGTTGCTGGGTTCAGGGTGGTGCATCGTTTCAGGGTGATATGGGGGGCAAGCAGAGTCAACTCGTATCCAGTCAGTCGTGCACTCGTCAGGTGTTGGGTCTTGGTTTGGTTCAGGAGGGTGTCAACTGCATGGGGTACTAGTACCGTGAGGGAATTCGAGAGCACGATCCCCTCACTCTGTCGGATAGAGATAGCAGCGGCAGCTACAGCTCGAAGGCAGGCAGGTAAGGCTCTGGCTACAGGGTCAAGAGTGGCAGAGAAGTAAGCGCACGGTCGTTGCTTTGGGCCAATGGACTGGGTTAGGACAGATAAAGCGCACCCCTCCCTTTCGTGAGTGTAAAGGGAGAAGGGCTTTGTGTAATCGGGGGTACCTAGGACAGGGGCCGAACAAAGGGCATCTCGTAGTTCCGTGAAGGAGGTTTGGCACTCAGGGGTCCAAGGGAGTGGGAAGGGGACATCTTTAGCTAGCAGAGAAAGCAGCGGTTTCACAATGAGGCTAAAGTTTGGTAACCACTGTCGGCAGAAGGAGGTGAGGCCTAGTAGGGAGCGAACCTGTTTCTGAGTCTTGGGGACGGGGGTTTCAAGAATGGTTTGGATCCGCTCGGGAGTAAGTTTCCTTCCGTCTTTGGACAGGAGGTGGCCTAAGTAAGTGACCTGGGGTTGGCAGAATTGCAACTTCTTCTTGGAGACCTTGTGGCCATTTTCCGCAAGGAAGTGCAGGAGTTGAATGGTGGCTGTGACTGCTAATGGAGTGGTGTCGGCTGCCAAAAGGATGTCATCGACGTATTGCACTAACACCACTCCATCGGGTAACTAGACTTGATCCAGCTGTCTCTTGAGGGCCTGGCTGTAGATGCTAGGGCTTTCTGTGTAGCCCTGGGGTGCTCGGCAGAACCTATATGAGCGGGCTTTTAGGGTGAAGCCGAAGAGATATCGGCTGTCTGGGTGGATGGGGATGGAAAAGAATGCATTTTTTAGGTCAATGACAGTGAAGGTGGTGGCAGTAGAAGGAATCAAAGTCAGGATGGTGGTGATGTCTGAGACCACGGGGTACTGGGGTACCACCACTTTGTTGATCTCTCGAAGGTCAATGATAAAGCGGTATGCTTTCTCATCTCCCTCTCCTTGTTTCTTGATGATGGGCAAGATAGGGCTGTTGCAAACGTTGCTAACCACTTCCTCTACCACTCCTGCGTCTATCAGTGACTGAATAATCTTTACCAATGCCTTCTCGCCCTCGGGCGATATCCGATATTGTGGAAGTTTTGGGAGTGTTGCGTCTGGTCGGACAGTAATGTGCACTGGGTCAATCATCATGCGCCCTACGTCTGAATCTGTCTTGGCCCACAGATACGGAGGCAGAGTGTCAAGCAGGGATGTGTCAGCGTCAGTGATGGAAAACATGCGTCGGGGAGGGCAATGTCTAAGCAGAACGGGGTTGTCGTAAAGGAAAACTCGAACTCCGTCTTGAGAACATCTAATTGTCGCTCGGAAGTGTTTCAATAAATCAAGTCCCATAATGGCGTCAGGGCTATTGGAGGAAAGCAAAAACGTGGTGTCAGTGGTGTTGTTTTCTAAGTCGAAGAGGATCGGAGCGGACAAAGGGTTAGTGGAGGGCGTTCCATCGAAACCTGTCGATGTTATAAGTGAGCCAGACAAGGGTGCCCTTGGAATCAGTCGTTTAGATAACACACTACGTGTTGCGCCAGTGTCTACCAGAAATGGAGACTTTGTACCCAAGACCTTAGCAGTGACATAAGGGCCTTGCTGGTCAACATAGAGCTCGACTGGATCCCTCCCTTGCCCTTGGCAGTCCTATGCAAAGTCGTGGGCGTCATCGTAGTCAGATTGCTGGCACTGGTTCTGTCTGGGTCGATCAAATGTATTTGGTCTGCTTGATCTATCGTTAGTCGTGTCATTTGGGGGCCCTCGCAGCTGTCCCCTATTTCTCGGTCCACTTGCTATGTCTTTGGGGTCTTTATTTCTGATTATTTCCAAAAGAACCAGGCACTGGGATTTCCAATGGCCTGTTCCTTTACAGAAAGCACACTGGTCCTCTCTAATGTCTGTACGTCCAATGTGGGGAGTCGGAGTGCGGTCCTTGGGAGGTGCAGTCTTAGGGACTTTCGTCTGATAGTTTCCCTTGTATTGGTCTCGTCCTATAGTCACCCCTTGCAGTTGTGCAATCATCACCCTCTCTTTCAAGTCTTTCTTCTTTTTCTCTGTTGCTCTATCGTTTTCGTTTTTCTGATGTTCATAATATTGGGCCATCTGGAGGATAGCCGCAGGTTTGGAGGCTGCCCAACTACTTTCGCTGGCCTGCAGTTTCTGGGAGACCTCTGGTGACAAACCCTTAACATAATTCTGGACAAACAGATGGTGTCCGGTTGCAGTGGTCATGTCCTGGCCGCTGTAATCGGAGAACACCGTTTCAAACCGGGAGAAGTAGTCCGATACATCCTCCTGGGGTTTCTGGCGACAGGCCGTTACTATCGACCAGTCCACTTTCTTTTCTGGAATCAGGGTTTTTAATTTCTGTACGATTTTATCTGGAAGGTCTAAAATGGATTTCAAAGGCTTTTGTCCAGGTTCTCGTTGTTTATCAATGCCATCGAGTTGTGACCAGGTATGTCCAAACAGCTCAAGGTGGTCGACTTTCCGGATTTGCTTCAACACATCAGCTGGTAGACATAACCCGAAAAACAAGTCGATGTCAGCCAGGGTCATAATCGTTGAACCTAGGGCTGTACCTAATTCGGTATAGAAGGCAGTGGGGTTTTTACGTAGGTCAGGCAGAGATTTCCGGAATGTCAGAATCTCTTGCCGGTCCCATGGCTGGTAGACCCAGTTGTACACTACCCTTCCTTTTGCATCTTTGTGGTTTGCATCATCGTTAGTCCCTTCACCTCGTGGAGGAACCCAGTAAGGAGCAGCCTCTCGTATCGGCATCATGGCGTTAGATTGCTCAGTTTGTGGTTCGGTCGCTACGGATGTCGTGGTTTTAGTTCCCGATTCTTGTTCAGTGAGGTGGCGGAAAACCTCAAGCGTACGCATAAGGAGGTTTGTCACATCACACTCGCCCTCATCCCCGATATCGACCTTCCGGTACAGAGTCGTTAGGCTCTCGGGACCTTTGTCTCGATATCGGTCCTCGTATGCATTCAAGACATGGTAACACAGTCGTACGGTAAAATGTCGTCTGTGACTCCCTGTATACGAGTTGAACATATCCGTGATGTACTCTTCATCTTCCTTTCTTTCTACCAGTGTTCTTGCTATCTTGTCAATCCCTGCTCGCTCATCTTTGCTTTACCTGTTGGTTCTTGCGGAACCAGCCCTTCGGGTCTCAGGGTCGCCTAACGTTGTCGTTTGTGTAGTATCTAATACAAGGAGTTCGGCCGGCACAGAGGCCATGGGGGCCGAAGCTGTGGCGCTACTCTCGTTTGTGCCTGGGGGTGGTGGGTGCTGTGCTAAGGGTTGGGAAGGGGCGTATGGAGGGGGCATATAGATGATCGGAGGTCCTAACAAAAGATCATCGTTAGCTCGTTGTTTCAAGGGCAATTCAGGATAGAGCGTAGGGGGCGTTCTAACTGGACACTGGTTTGATGTTTCTATCTCTGGTTTCTGGTTGGCTTCCTCTCTTTCCTTAATCTCTTCTTCTAGTTTCTTAGCAGCTAGGTGGGCTGCCTTTCGCAGCTCTTTTTCCAACCTACTCTCATTTCTCTTCTTACGCTGTTCGGTTTCTTTGCGCCACATGCCGAAACTATCAAGCATAGTGGGCGTTGTCTTGTTTTTACCAAGGGCTGTTTCTAGCGCGCTTATTTTATTCTCATCGAAGGATCCTATCAGTGGCCACTGACTTTCTCGATCCTTTTTCGTATATTTATGCCACAGCTTGCTATAAGCTATAGCGATCAATCCATGCTTTATGAACATGTCCTTATTAGGGGTGCCTTCCGGTGGAGCCGGATGGTTCATCTCTAATAATCGGTCCGGGCTAAACAGGCTACCAATCAGTGGGGAGAAGACAGGCATGACGGATTACAATAGGGACAAAAGTCTGCACTACCTATCTTATCACTGCGTGCAAAGACTAGACAGAATATTTCTATTCTACGTTGTTTGCAGGCAGTGAATACCTCAAGAACCAATATCGAACAGTCAATGTTCGGTCAATCAAACAATCAATGGGGAGAATAAGTAGGCACGACGGGTTACAACGGGGACAAAGGTCTGCGTTACCTACCCTTTCACTACCTGCAAAGAGAGAACCTGTTCTTTCCTGTTTGCAGACAGAGAATCTCCAGAAAACAATCCGCGAACAGTAGTTCGGGTTCAAACAATCAATCAGTGGGGGAGAAGGAAATCTCCAGAGAACAATCCACGAACAGTAGTTCGGGTTCAAACAATCAATCAGTGGGGGAGAAAGATAGGCACGACGGATTACAATGGGGACAAAAGTCAGCGTTACCTATCCTTCACTGCTTGCAAAGAGAGAGCCTGTCGTTTCTGCGTTTGCAGACAGCGAATCTCCAAACAAATCAACAAAGAGTAATACTAGTATTTTCCAAACAATCAAACAATCATTTCGCAATTCGTCATGTTTACACGACCTTACCCGGACCGCATGGACAGTTTCTTGTCTTCCGAATCCAGCGCCCGATCGTCCTCTATTCTTCGTAGTCCTCGCGGCACTCCTGATGGTTCCCAGTCAGGACCGTAGATCACTCGAGAGAGGTCTGTTCGGAACCAGTGAAGTTCGGATGATCGGCTGTCAGACGAGGGTCTATCGGACAGGAGCTCTCCCGATCGTTGCAGTCGTTCACTCTGTCGTCGGGACCTCTCCCACTGGATCCACGAGTCGCTGATGGGCCCCACGTTTGGGACGCCAATTGTAGAAAAAGGTACGGGGAGATGACCTTTTTCAGAGTTGCCCGGCGTTAACCGCCTCTATACCCACTCAAGTTACCAAACAAAGAGGCAGGCGCTGGAGACTGGAAGGCAGGAAACAGAGGTTTTATTCCGACGGAGCAGAACACATCAAATCAGACAACAGGGTATCTTCTCGAGGTGCTCTAACCGCATCTCTGAAGCCTGGCCTCTTATACACAAGTTTATTACTTTATTGCAAGAAACACATCTCTGTCAACCCTTTAATGTACGGAAAGACATCCCCGGAATCTCCCCTTCAGGCCCGTTCCCACACACATTTACAGTTGAAGTCCCCACCCCGGTCACAACAGGTGATGATTATCGCGCAGCTGGACATCCCGCCGATTCACGGAATGTGTGGGGTTGATCGGATCTCATAGGGTGGGGGCTTTGATCAACTCGAGGGTCTTTTGATGGGGGAAGCTTCCTACTGTACGGGGGGCAATAAACAGTATCCGCAGGGCCAGGTGGCGGCCTGGGAACGAGGAAGACAAACGGGCACACAGGAAAAGGGGGTTGTATCAAAGGACCCGGGACCATGAAAGGAATGAAGGGAGGTGTCGCGCTGGGAACAGGATGGGATTCCGAGGCAGAGCTGCGCTGAAGAGGGGTTTATGACCCATGACATGTGAGAGCGGGGGTTGTCAGCGTGCGGGGGATGCCTGCGAGGTTAGGAGAGAGAGAGAGAGAGAGACGCGCTGGCTATCAGCCAGGGGCAGAGAGGCCATGGTGCTCAAAATGGCTGCCGCTTACGCGCACGAATGGGCTCAAAAAGGGCAAGATGGCGCCGATAATGTTGACGTTTGCGGCCTAACTTTTAACAGTTGGAGGGTTTCCTCAATCCACTATCTTGGTTGGGGGGCTCCGGGCTGTTGTGAAAGAAAGCACGGAGTCGCACTTTCCTAAAAAGTTGTTTAATCTCTATCATCTCCTGGAAACTGTCTGGGGTTGGTGTAGGAACGAAACCAAGGCCTTTTTCCAATACACTCTCCTCTGTGGGTGTGAGGACCTTCTTTGAGAGATTAACGATCAAGCTTTTCTCCCCCTGGAGGTTGTGCTCCTGGTCTCCATTGCTGTTGGTGTTGTTCGTTGGTCTTGCCACTGGACTCCTTTTTGCCCGTTTCGATTTCGCCCTCTTCCTCTGCCCCAACCTCTGCCTTGAAAAGGTGGCGGATTAAGAGGGTAAAACTGTGGGGGTCCTTGTTGGAAGAATGGGTAGTGCCAAGGTGGTGTCATATGCGGTGGGCCATGGAAGGCTGGGCCCTGTTGGTAGCCGTGATGCCAGTTGGTACGTGATGGTGCTCGCGAGTTTCTCGCAGGATACCCACCGCTAGAGTCGCTGCTTGTCGAACCACGTCTGCTAGTGTTGTCTGAGTTTTCGTCAGAAGAGTAATTGTTGCGTTTCCCTTTGTAGCCGTCTTTAAGATAGGGATAAACTTTTTCTTTCTCAAATTTGGTTATGTCTTTTTGCAGTTTGGTGTTTTTTTGGTTTAAGAGAAACTCGTGGTGGTCGGCCATTTCTTGATTGATTTCGGCTAACTTTGTCGTAAAGGCCGTTTTATTATTTTGGTGGATGGCACTTTTCATTGTGGCTTCCAAAGCTGTGATTTTTTCCAATAGGTCATCAGAGAGGCGTTTCGCTGTTTGTGAGATCAGGAACAGTAGGTCTTTGGTACATTTCCAGGAGACCTGGCACCAATCGACTTTGAATTGCTTATCATCCAAAAAGAGTCGTGGGACTATGTTGACGATCAAGCCCTGTGGGGCTATTTTACTCCTGAGGTATTCGGTCATCATAATACCGTGAATGGTAATTCTTATGAGTTCTTTTTTCTTCTCCGTCAGTGTTGCCCACTCATCGGAGGACGTGCCTGATGTAGAGGCTGGAGGGTTAGTCAGTAATGGTGGTGCTGTTCTTAACGCCTCGGCAATGGTGTCCTCGTCGAAGCTCAGGCCTGGGACATCCTCCATGTTGACAGTGATGGATACTGTGCCAGACCAGGCCTTACCTCACCAGAGCCTGCTGTGTACATCACACCACTGGCCAGCTCTAGCCTTGTCTCACAAGAGCCCGCCGTGTGCAGGGCACACAAACCCATCCCTAGCCATGTCTCACAAGAGCTGTGGTGTGCAAGGCACACACGACTAGCCCTAACTATGTCTCACAAGAGCCCGCCGTGTGCAGGGCACACAAGGCCAGCCCTAGCCATGTCTCACAAGAGCTGTGGTGTGCAAGGCACACAAGGCCAGCCCTAGCCATGTCTCACAAGAGCCCACAGTGTGCAGGGCACACAAGGCCAGCCCTAGCCATGTCTCACAAGAGCCTGCCGTGTGCAGGGCACACAAGGCCGGCCCTAGCCATGTCTCACAAGAGCCCGCCATGTGCAGGGCACACAAGGCTAGCCCTAGCGATGTCTCACAATAGTTGTGGTGTGCAAGGCACACAAGACCAGCCCTAGCCATGTCTCACAAGAGCCCACCGTATGCAGGGCACACAAGGCCAGCTCTAGCCCTGTCTCACAAGAGCCCGCCGTGTGCAGGGCACACAAGGCCATCCCCAGCCATGTCTCGCAAGAGCCCGCCGTGTGCAGGGCACACAAGGCCAGCCCTAGCCATGTCTCACAAGAGCCCGCCGTGTGCAGGGCACACAAGGCCAGTACTAGCCATGTCAATCAAGAGCCTGCCGTATGCAGGGCACACAAGGCCGGCCCTAGCGATGTCTCACAAGAGCCCACCGTGTGCAGGGCACACAAGGCCAGCTCTAGCGATGTCTCACAAGAGCCCGCCGTGTGCAGGGCACACAAGGCCAGCTCTAGCCCTGTCTCACAAGAGCCCGCCGTATGCAGGGCACACAAGGCGAGCCCTAGCCATGTCTCACAGGAGCTGTGGTGTGCAAGGCACACACGACTAGCCCTAACCATGTCTCACAAGAGCCTGCCGTATGCAGGGCACACAAGGCCAGCTCTAGGCATGTCTAACAAGAGCTGTGGTGTGCAAGGCACACAAGGCCAGCCCTAGCCATGTCTCACAAGAGCCCGCCGTGTACAGGGCTCACAAGAGCAGCCCTATCCATGTCTCACAAGAGCTGTGGTGTGCAAGGCACACAAGGCCAGCCATAGGTTTGTCTTACAAGGGCCCGCCATGTACAGGGCACACAAGGCCAGCCCTATCCTTCCCTCACCTGAGCCCAGTGTGTACAAGGCACACAAAACTCATTCTAGCCTTTCCTCATCAGATCCTGAAGTGTACATTGTAGACATTGCCAGCCCTAACCTTGTCTCAAAGGAGCCCACTGGAAACAGGGCAAAGACCAGCCCTAGGCTCGTCTCACCAGAGCTTGCTGGGTATAATGATGGGTACCGTGCCAGACCCGGCCTTACCTCACCAGAGCTCACTGTGTACATTGCACACAGGGCCAGCCCTGGTCTATTTTTAGCACGCGCTGCGGAGGAGTACAGGAGTGCATTCCATCCGTATCACTGTGTACTATTATAAGCACATCCTGGCATTTCATCTCACACACCAATTACCAGAGCTGGGAATTTCTGCTTCAGAGAACACTGCAATGCTGCCCACAAGCCTGGGGCTTCACCTGCCTCTCACGTGGGCCAATCACAGCGGTGGTTTAGACTGTCCCGCCTGCTCACTCTTCCAGCAGTGACCTATTTTATTCTCATAACTTTCTCACGCCTGTTCACTCTCCTGAATCTACTCAATCTCCTTTTTCTGACTCTTCTCAATCTCCTTTTGGCTCCCGTGTGACCTGGGGTCACCAGCTCTTAAGGGGGTAGCATGGCACGAGCAGGAAGGCAGCCAGGGGCTTGTGTGTAAAGCAGCTACTTGACGCACACATCCAATGTTACACCCAGTGGCGCAATAATGGAGACCACACCAGTAGTTGTATTTGAAAGAATCAAGATCTTTTATATAAGCTTTAAGATAGAGCGATGCATTATTAATTCATCAACATTTCGGATAAGCATTTCATTAAGATATTTCATGAATCATATTCAGGATGCATTTCTGATGAATAGATGAGCCTTTCATAGAAATAATAACCAGCTCATTTAGCAGTGAAACGCTAACTAACCCCGCCTGTTGCATCAGACTCTTTGACAGGCAAAGGGGTACTTGTATTAACCTGGAGGATCCTACAAGAAGCGACTATGGTAATGCGTTTAAATATCACATCAAACTTCTCATGGACTTTTTTCCTTAAAGGTAGTAAACATATCAGCAGTACTTATCAGTCCAACAAGGAACTCTAAAGAACACAACCTTTAATCATTTGTGACAAGCCTTT
Source organism: Lissotriton vulgaris (assembly GCF_964263255.1). Classification (NCBI taxonomy): domain Eukaryota; kingdom Metazoa; phylum Chordata; class Amphibia; order Caudata; family Salamandridae; genus Lissotriton; species Lissotriton vulgaris. The sequence continues at coordinate 1,942,499,840 of NC_141693.1, forward strand.
CTTCTTGTGAATACAGGTCGGCTTGCGACCTAGATCAGATCATCAGAATACTATGGAAGCCCACCTCTGCAAGAAAATTCAGTACAGTGAAGTGAATCTCCCTCTCATTTCAGGCTTGTAAATATGGTGCACTATAGACTTTTCAGGCTTGTAAATACAGTGCACTATAACATTTCAGGCTTGTAAATACGGTGCACTATAAACATTTCAAGCTTGTAACTCCATTCTTTTGAGGCACATTCGAAGGTGGGGGGCCAACAGGGCCCAGTCTCAGAGAACCCCGGGGGAGGGGCGACCTCGGGCCTCTCCCGGCCTACCGTCCTCCTCCCCAGGGGGTTACCTCACTTCTTCGGCCCTCCAGGGCCCTTGCGTCGATGTTTAAAGGAGGAGAGGGGGTTCCAACCCTCTTGTGGCCTCACTCGTCCCAGCGCGGTGCAGGCTCAGCTTCAGGGCACCGGCGCTGGGGACGAGGCAGGGGCCGGGGCTGCTGTCACTAATCGCGGGCTTCGCCTCGAGGGTGCGCTGGCCAGAACCAATGGCAGCGCGGCGCTCGGGGGCGGAGCGAAGGAGCTCCCGTGTCACGTGGGGGTGAGTGCTGACTTCGGGCCTACCGCGGCCTGGCTCACTTGAGGCGGCGGCCCTCTCCTGTCGTACGGGGGCCGCCGAGGGGGGCAATCGCAGCGCGAGTCACAGCGCAGAGGCAGGCGAAGCGTAGGACAGGCCGGAGGCACCGCGGAGGTGTCGCATGGGCAGCACCGATGCCGCGATGGTGACGCGGTCTCCCCAGGCGCCTCTGGGGCCAACACAGCGCTAGGCACCGGAGCAGGTGAGCGCGTGGGGGCAACTGCGGCACCTCACAGGGCAGGATGATTCTTAAGGAGAAAAGCGCCTCAGGATCACAGCGCTTCACGGGGGCAATGACTTCACAGCGCTTGGCAGAGTCAATTACTTCACAACGCTTGGCAGAGTCAATTACTTCACAGCGCTTGACAGAGTCAGCTACTTCACAGCGCTTGACAGGGGCAATTACTTCACAGCGCTTCGCAGTGTCACTTACTTCACAGCGCTTCGCAGAGTCAGTTACTTCTCAGCGCTTGACAGGGGCAATTACTTCACAGCGCTTCGCAGTGTCAATTACTTTGCAGCGCTTCGCCCACAGTTCAGTCAGGGGAATACAGGTCAGCCCAATTGCAGGCAGGGGGTGCGCAGGGCAGCACAGTCCAGTACCTGATCCCAGAAAGCAGTCTTCTTGGCGCTTGGATGGCTCTGCGTCCTTGGTTGCTGGTTTCTTGAAGTTACTAGGGAGGGGGGGAGGGGGGGAGTGATGATGATGATGACTTGAAGGCCTGAGGGGTTTTTCCTCAGTCACTGCAGATGGACCCTGGGTTTCCCTACCACTGGGCCAGATCAGGGGGGCTAGCTTAGGACACCTCACCCAGCTTAAGAGGCAGCACCTAAATCCTGTCACTCCCAGTAGCATAGGTTCCTCACTAGGCCCTCCCGCCTAAAACTCCTGCGTGGGTTCCCCAGGTCAGTGATGCCCCAACTGACTAGAAAGTTTCCCTCCTTTTCCTTATATAGTGTCAGTTGGCAGTTGGCAGTGGCAGTTGGTGTCACCTCCCCTGTTCTGGAAGGTTCCAGGAGCTTCTATGAGGTTCCACCATTCTGGCTATGGACAGGCTGGCAGGCTGGAATGGCAACAATGTTTGGGGTCCCTGCCAGCTAGAATGCGCCTTACCAAGACCACGCTCCAGTAACAGGGGCCTATGGCAGCCATGTTGAAGGTAGAACACCTGTACCTAACATTGCTTTTAATAATACACAGGGCATTACAACCTTGCAGAGCCTATACAAATACATTATAAAAGGGGGACATCCTGAATTAGGGGAAGCAAAAAGCGAAAAATTTCAGTGAAAAGGGCCAAGTCCAACAGCTCCATTTTAGGTTTCACCTAGACGGTGCCCACGTCATACTTGCAAAATCACTTCCAACAAAAAAAAAAATCTTAAAAGGAACATAGAGCCCACCCATTACTTACATTTATTTACCATTGGTTGGCTTCCACATCACTCTCGTTTCCTTTCTTCCTGTTGGCCAGCCTCTCCTGCCGCCAGCTTCCTGCTTGGATTCATGCGTTCGTCCTTGCTGTGGAGCTTGGACTAAGTACTACTTCTGGCAGCCAGTGTCCTCCCACTGGACGCGCACTTGTAACATACTTTTCTTTTTTCATTGTCCAGCATCCGCATTCTGCTCGTTGCTTGCCCGTCCCAACCACCACCTCACTTGTCACTGCATGCCCCTTCCCCACATGCCCCCTCTTCATTTGTTGCTGGTTTGTACTTCCCACCACCTCGCACCCATCACTCCATGCCCCTTCCCACCCCGTCGATAGTTGCCTCCCTCCTTCCTCCACCATAGCTTGTTTTATATAGCGTGAAGTCCACTGAAAGGACTTGGGGCCCTTTATATGAGCACCAGTTACATTACACAAGGACATATTCATTTTTACAGGCACAGGAAGATTACATGATTTGCCCAGAATCACAGGATGTTGAGCCGACGCGAGACTCAAACCTGGTTCCCCAGCTCCAAAGTCAGCAGCTCTGGGGGGGAGGTCACAGCCTCTCCATGCTCATTGCTCCAGCTAGCTACACTTTGACGCTGGTAACTGTGTCGAACAATATAAACTGCATATTAAGTATCGGGAAAAGAACAATTTTAACTTCTTTATTTGTGCATACTGCAGAGTTTAAGTAAAGAAAAGTGTTATGATGAGGTCTAGCCATGTCATATAGATTTTTTTACTTTAAGCTATGTAGCACAGTAGCATGCACTTTTGTGCAACATTTAAAAAAAACATGGGAAAAGCCAATGGATCTCACATAGGCGAAACCTATTAGCTTTGCCAATGCCTGTTAAGAACATTGTTATTTCACTCCACCCCCCCGACCCCCCCTTCAAAAGAAAGGAATCAACCAATAACAGATAACAAGACTTTAACTGGGATGAAAAAACTGGGGGGAAGGTTGTCTCTCAACGGGGCATTGCCATTGTAGTTAAGGCTGTGGCTTAAATATCTGGCATTTTGCTACCTCTTTCTGTTAGTGCATTCAGATATATTATACAACAAGTGGCATTACACCTAAAACATAAGAAATGAGTATACAAAAGAAGAAAAAGACAAAAAAATGTTATAAAAAGATAAAAAATGTATACTATTTTTGAATAATAAATTGAATAATTCACTAACTACTTGGGTGGTGAGTCTACATACTGTTGGATGTTATCACCACATAATCCATTTGTGGGTGTTTATATATGAATATTGTTTGGTAGTTTCAGAATTTTCTACTGGGCTATAGACTGTTCTCAAATTAATTACACTTAAAACAAGCCAGGACTATTGGCTTGAAGCTGCCAATACTAGGCCGCCGCAGCCCATGCAGTTGCTTTAGACCTGTTACGCTTAGAGCCCACGCTCTGCCCTTCACCGCTCCTGCCCCTCTACGGATTCCATGGTGGGTGCTTCCAAATAACTAGCAGGTGATGGTATCTTCCGATGAGCTCCTGATCGCGACAGCAGGAACAACAAAGGCCTTTCATCTAAGGCCTGTGATGGGTGGCACCAGGGCCGGCTTTAGGGCAGTGCAACCGGTGCGGCCGCACTGGGCGCTCACCTGGAGGGAGAGTACGGACCACAGGGGGGCGCTGTATTTAGCAATACCTTACGATTTAAAATCACCTGCTGCAAAGTTCCTTGTGCGTCCAGCTTTCAGGCAGCAATAAAAATGTCATGATAACTCTTGTGATTAATATTCCTGCTAGGAAGAGAGATCAGAGTTTTGTCTAGTGGCAGTTTTGACTCCCCACAAAGTAGTGCAGAGGGTTAAAATGCCAGCTGCAAAGAACAAATCTGCATTTTATGTGGATAGCTGAGTGGATTAGTAAAGCTAGCCTTCACCAGTGCTTTAAAACAAATTAAATGTATGTGAGAGAGGGGCTATTGAGAGATAAGGGGCAATTTCACCAGGTGGTACTGAGGGAATTCGAGGAGGATGTCATGGGGCATCAATAAAGTTTGTTGCACTGGCCGCCTCCAGCGCTAGAGCGGGCCCTGGGTGATTCTGCCGTCTGAGTTAAGATTTTCTCTTTACGCTGAAGCCCAAGCTAAGACTGTTTTTCACGCTGAGGGCAAAAATGGAGGGCCCAATGGGGATCCGTCTCAGGACCGTGTCTGTAGAACTGGCCCATTTAAAGCCCTGACCGACAAAATGTGGTTCCTGAAATTATGGGTAAGCGGGGATTAACAGGTATTCCTTGTTTTATGAGCATAAAATGCATGAATCACATTTTGTGCCAATTTCTGCACGTTTTTCCCCAGTAATTCACCTCGACATGAGTTATTCCTGCAAAATGTTGAATTCTATCAGGGCCAGAAACTAGAGGGGGTCAAGCCACTGAAAGCTCGAGCCAGGCTCGAGCCAGATGCCTGGCTCCGACCCAGCTAGAGGTCCCCTTGAGGTCAAAACGAGCCAAGCTTTCATGGGACTGCTGCCGGTCACACAGGCTGTCGCCTCATGCGCCAAGAAATAAAGACAAAGCTTTGATGATAAACCTTTGGTGTAAAACACACAAGAGAGCAACAGATACCCATCTAGTGGCCAAATTGCACAGAGTAAAGTAGGAAATCCCAGCTTCCCTGCTGGAAGAAAATGGGTGATCTTAGGCAAATATTACATTCCACCAACACTTCTTTCTTTTATTAGTACATTTGAGAGAGCCTTCAAATAGGTGCTTAAAATGAGCGCATTGCAAAAACCACTTGTTTTTTGTTTTAATTGCATTTATATAGCGCTTAATACCTCTGACGAGGCTTGGAATAGACTATAATGTTGCTCCTTCTGAGATAAAAATGTACACCACATATATAGAGCTGACTTACCTCTTAGTTAACTACAGGGCACAAGTCCTAAAAAAAGAAGTGGGGGGACTCTCCAAGGTAGGCGTGGTCACAGGAAGTGACATCACGACAGGAAGTGACATCACGACAGGAAGTGACATCACAACAGGAAGTGTCATCACAACAGGAAGTGACATCACAACAGGAAGTGACATCACATGTAAGGCAGATCTATCATTTGCATATAATGCAAGATTTAACAATTGAAGCTGCTTGGTACTTAAGCCTGTGACTTAAGGTCCCTGTATGGAGGAATTAGCAGCCCAAATGTGGATGAAGTTTGGCGAAGGTGACATCAACACATTTTCAAAACACTACAGGAAAGTTTGACTGCAAGATTTTGTATACATTACAGGTTCCCAGAGAGGCTGCTTCCCACACTCGACAATGACTATTACACACACTAGGGCTCCATATTCACGTTATTCTATTGATGAGTGTTATATGTTATCTCCCCACCTATTGTAAACTAGCGACTCTGTATTACATAGTTTTGTCCCAGCTGCCTCTCTCTAGCTGTGGCTAGATTTATTTATTTTATTTATAAAGTTTTATATAGCGCGAACTTGATCCTGCAGGATATCAGAACGCTTTACAATTTGCAGCAAAGGTAACAAATCAGAACATTAGTCTAACATTGGGAATCTTGGTTGAAGACAATGGAGCTGCCGGGGCATTAACTTGGGTCAATGCCTAAATTTTAGATATATTAACTGGCCATTGTATTTATTTTAGCAGATTTATTTATTTCTATTTATTTTAGGAAATGTATTTAGTTTTGGTATATTTTAGTTTGACTTATTTGACTTCATTTACTTCAGTGCAACAAAATATAAACATTGCTTTACTTTGTATTAATACTGTTTATTTTTGTGATAGTTCCTAAAAAAAGGGCCAATTATGACTCATGCATTGTAATGGTTGTTTCCCCCTTTACAGAGACTACTTACTATAAAATTGGGGTGGGCCTAGCTCATGATGTCATTTTGTGGGGACCCCTTGAAGAAAGCGGGCAGAACCTTTGCAAAACTTTGTGCCCCCCTATCCAGTAGTGCAATTATCCAAACACTGACAGGATTGAGCCTAAATTAAAAATATACTGACATACGTAATGCCAAGTCAGACACCATCATGGAGTCATGTTTAAATGAACAATCCAGCGCCATCCTACACCTCCCCATTCCACAAAATTATACAATTCAGACCGACAACACAAACTAGAAGGGGGCGTTGCTGTCATCATTAAACATTCCATGTGGAAACAGAGACACGGAAGAACACACAAGGGTACACCATCATACTACTTACATTTTGTAGCCTGGTGTCAATTGTTCAATGCAGGGCTTAATTTGTGCCAGTGCTTAGCGCCGGCACTTAATTGGCAGGGCCGGGTCTAGTGGTACTCTGATTCTACACGCACGAGGCGCACAGTGCATGTAAAATGTTTTAATTTAACTTACAGCACACCTGCTAGTACTAATACTTAATTAACTCCTCAAGTCTCGTGGAGCCGCATCGCATTGTGTTTAGTTTTTCACATCTCAGTTTACCCTTAATTGTTCACGATCACTTGAATAATGAAATATTCTGAGTGGGAGAGCTCTTTGGCAGCACTCTGCCAGGTTTCTCTCTCGTCACTCTCATGCTGCTGTGTTAAAGAGCCTCGGTTCTACCGCACAAAGAATTAGGGTGACGAACTGGCATTGGTGCAAATTCAGGACGGTGAGTGTAAAAATTCAGGACAAAGGGTCAAAATTCAGGACACAAATTCAGGACAGGAGGTCAAAATTTAGGACAAAACTTCAGGAAAATAGGTACGTTTTACAGACACATCAGAGGTCGCGCAATAGTATATAAGTAAGCCCAGCCATTTCAAAAACTATTCAACCATTTGCAAACCTATCCATCATGTATCCTTCCATGTATCATTTCACTCATCCATCCCTTCATCCATCCCCTCATCCATCCTTTCACTGATCTCCATTATCCATTCATCTATCCACCCTTTCACCCTATCCATCTGTACACTTATCCATCCACTCTTCATCCCATCCATCCATTCATTCATCCATTCAGCCATTTACCCTTTCACCAATCCAGCCACCCTTTCACTTACTAATCCTTCCACCCATCCACTCTTTTAGTCATCCATCCATCCTCCCTTTCTCTCTCCATCGACCCTTTCACTTAGCCTTCCTTCCATCCATCCACCCACCCACCTATCCATCTACTCATCCACTCATGAATCCATCCATTGCCCCTATCACTCATCCATCTATCATTTCACTCCTTCACACATCTATTCATCCTTTTGTCCATCTACCCTCCCTTTCACTCACTCATCCATCCTTACACCCACCCTTTCACTCATATGTCCATTCATTCACCACTTATCAATCCATCAATCCATCCATCATTTCACTCATCCACCTACCCCCCATCATCCACCCACCATCCACGCACCCACTCATCCATCCTTTCACCCACCCACCATCCAATCCACTGATCCATCTTTTCACCCATCCACCATCCATCCACCCACTCATCCATCCATCCTTTCACCCACCCACTCATCATCCATCCATCCATCCTTTCACCCACCCACTCATCATCCATCCATCCATCTTTTCACCCACTTATCCATCCATCCATCCCTTCACCCACTCTCCATCCATTCATCCTTTCACCCACCCATCCATCCCTTCACCCACTCTCCATCCATCCTTTCACCCACCCATCATCCATCCATCCATCCATCCATCTGTCCTTCCCTTCATCATCCATCCATCCATCCCCTCATCACCCATCCATCCTTCCCCTCATCATCCGTCCATCCTTTTCCCTCATCATCCATCCATCCTTTTCCCTCATCATCCATCCATCCTTCCTTCCCCTCATCATCCATCGATCCTTTTCCCTCATCATCTATCCATCCATCCATCTGTCCTTCCCCTCATCATCCATCCATCCTTCCCCTCATCATCCATCCATCCTTTTCCCTCATCACCCATCCATCCTTTCCCCTCATCATCCATCCATCCTTCCCCTCATCATCCATCCATCCATCCTTTCACCCACCCCCTCATCATCCATCCATTCCCTCATCATCCATCCATCCATCCCCTCATCATCCATCCATCCACCCATCCCCTCATCATCCATCCTTTCACCCACCCCCTCATCATCCATCCATCCTTCCCCTCATCATCCATCCATCCATCCATCCCCTCATCATCCATCCTTTCCCGTCATCCATCCTTCCTTTCATCCATCCTTCCCCTCACCCATCCATCCATCCCATCCATTATCCTGCCCTTCATCCATCCTTCCCCTCACCCATCCATCCATCCTGCCCGTCATCCATCCATCCTTCATCCTTCCCCTCATCCATCCTTCCTTTCATCCATCCTTCCCCTCACCCATCCATCCATCCCATCCATTTATCCTGCCCTTCATCCATCCATCCTTCCCCTCCATCCATCCATCCTTCCCCTCATCCATTTATCCTTCCCCTCATCCATCCATCCTTTCCCTCCGTCCCTCATCCTTCCCCTCATCCATCTTTCCCCTCATCAATCATCCAGCTACCCTTCCACTCATACATCCAGCTATTTACATTTTCTCTCCATCCTTCCCCTCACTCATCAATCCATCTATCCTCTCTCATTATCCATTTATTCAATCTTTCATTCATCCATTCACCCTTTCACTAATTCATCCAGCCATTCACACATCCCTTCACTTACTTACACGCCCACCTTTCCATATTAATTTTGAGCTGAGCCCTTTTGAGAAGAGGCCCATCAAGAACTTCACCCTCGCTGCAGGGGCCGTTCCAGGACTGGGATAGAAGCCACCCAGGGCGGAGACAGGATCCACCACGGGGGGGGGGGGGGACAGGAGCCATCACAGGTGGGGGTGGACTGGAGCCACAACATGGGGGGACAGGTGCCATCACTGAGGGGAGGGCAGGAGCCATCACAGGAGAAGGAACACAGGGGTGGGCATGCAGTATTCTAGTATCATCTTGGGCTCCTCTCCTGCGCAAGACAACAAGAAGACAGGCTCTCTGTTCAAAATGCCATCCCCCACTGTGATGCACTGTACTTACAGGAGATACTCCGAGAGAACTGATTGAACTGATTGTCCTCCATACTTTGTTATTCAGTGTGGGTGCGATTGTGCCATTTCTTTATTTTCTTACATTATAGCCTGCATGTTTGAAGAACCGAGGTTTGCTTACAATTTAGTAACAGTAATTAAGCTCGGTGAAGAGAACCACGTGGTGCCTGGGTGTAATCCAGGGTGTAATCTGGCCGAGTCTCGGATGTTTGGGGCCCTGGGTAGAAATGGAATGTGTGAGCCCCCCTCTAAATAGCAGATACAAGACGCATTCAGGGCTGTTTGCATGTGAATAGATGTCGCTGCTCCGAAGCTGCCGCCCCTCCCTCCCAGTCACCTTCGAGCACCTTTTAACAGCTCATCAAGGGCTGGAGGTGTGAGGGTAGCCATCTTGCTGTGCCTCCTCGACAGTGCTGCTGGGGGTCTGAGCTTTCATACAGCATCGGAGTCAAGAAGGGAGGTGGGGGCAAGCTGTGCCCATTTAAAATTACAGACAAATGCGGAAATGCTTTATTTACTTTGTGCGCGCCGCGCTCCCGTTTTTCAATGGTGGACGCGGTTTTGATTTCGCAGGGTGGACGGCGTCCACCCTGAAAAACCCTCGGAAATAAGTGGGGGGATGCCGTCCACCCGCGTGGTACCCCGACTCGTGCCCTGGTTAACTAGTGGTATTTGCTGGAGAGTGTGGGGAGGGGGGGGACAGGAAGGCTTTTACGTTCACGTTAAATAGCTATCACTATTACTAAATACTTCTCATTGCACTGATATAATCTGAAGCACAGAAACCCACAGAAAGAATAGACTTTTAAATTTTGAAGTGACTGCATCATATTTTTACAAGACGTTTATTGCATAACTTATATGTCAAATGTTGGCTCTGGTTCGCCTCGTCCCGTTAAATTGTTGGCTTGCCTACCTCTGCCAGACACTTCTCTGACTGGCTGCATTAGGATTTCCAGGCCACTCATAGTAAGGACCTTAGAGGTTTGTGCTCAGACTGCCGTATTACTTCTGAAGGGGGTTAGCTGTGCCTGGGGTGATTTCCACTGAAGGAGGATAACTACTGAAATACCGCTTCCAGCAGTGATTTGCGTGTTGGATTACCACCACTTATTTGCTGGTGGTAGCCAGCCATGTTATTTCAGGTCCTGTGATATGTAATTGTAATTTTTATTGTATTGATATAGCGCTTACTACTCCTGACGAGGTGTCAAAATGCCTTTTTGATGAGTAGCACGCTACTCTGGAATCAAAAAAGGATTAGTGGTGGATTAGTATGGGGAAACATGTTAATTTGAGCCGTGGACATCCTTGTCTGTTAGTTGGATAGAAAAGGAGAATGGAGGGACAGAAGAAGGAAGATTCTAGAAAGTGTTATTTGGAGATCATAGAGTAGTAAGATGAAGTTTGGGATGAGCAAAAAGGAGAGATGGAGGAGGGAAGAGTCTCTAGAAAGGGATTAATGAGATCATAGTATTTAAACGCGTGTTGGGATGATTCAAACAAGGGATACATGAGGGCAGAGTTTAGAATGGGCTGTTTAGGAAATCATAGAAGTAAAATGAGGTTTGAGGTGAGCCGAGGAGGGATAGAGGAGCGAAGAGTCTAGAACGGGTTGTTTTGGGGATCATAGTAGTAGAATGGGGTTTGGGATGAGTCAGAGAGTGGAGAAAGAGGATATATTGAGAGGTATAGGGTTACACAGAGTGGTGCATTGGAAAGTGTCAAATGTGTTTTCTTTTTGTTTTCTGTTTCTGGACACTGGAGGTTGCAATGTGGCATAGATTTATCTGGTGGAGTCGCAGAAAACTGTGCCCTTTAGCAGGCATTCTTGGTGGGGGCTCTGCCACTACCAACACATGGTGATCCAGCTTTGGCCAGCAAGAACACAATGGTAGTAAAGTGCTTAATACTAAGCAGAAGAGGCTTGATGGAACACAATAATGCCAGCAATGGTTGGGTTCCACAGTGAGCGCTGCCATCTCAGAAATCAAAGTGAGAACCTGTGTCCAATATGTTTGAATAACAGGACAGTTTCATGTGGAGAAGTGTGGCTCAATGGTTAGAGGGGCATACCCTGATGCAGAGATCTGGCCTGGGACCAGGGTTCAATTCCCGCCTTGGCGGCTCTTGGACTCAATTTCCTCGGACCTGATAATTCTCGCCTCGGTGCCTAGTCTAATCATGGGTCCCACTCTGTGACTCTGGGCAATAGCTTGCTTAATCTCCACAATGGCCCCAGCAGCGCTTGGATGCCTGGGGGTGCCCAGGAGTGGACATCTCACAGGAAAGCCAGGAAGGGTTCCACAGCGGTATGAATACAGCACTATGAGACCTCTGGGTAGAAGGCGCTATATAAATACAAACACATTTACATTACATTTACATGTGAGGTGTGCGAAGAGTGTGTGGTCAGCTTTGCACTTTGGATAGTGGTGTGAGAGCGTGGGATAAATTTTTGTTAGGCCATGAGGTGTAATTTAGGTGCTGGTAAGGAACTTATAAGGCAGCAGCTTCTGCCTGTGGTTTGGAGAAACATGTTTTGTTTGTGTGCAGCAGAAACGTCATACTTTGTCTGTGACTGGTATGGGGTGACCTAAATTGCGCTCCCAACCCCTGCGTGTCTACCATTGATTTGAAAGCCAAGCAAGACTGGTAAAGTCAGGAAACTAACCGAGATCCATCAGTAGACGCGATCACCAGTCAAGGGTGGAAAGTCATCAGGTTCCACTGGGTAAAATGGTAACCTATCGCACAATATGCCATGCATTCATCTGAGGATGAAGTGATCCATGTGTGCGGGGACTCTGGTGGCTGTAAGTGCAGTGTGTGTAATAACCTGCCAATCGGGGAAAAGGTCACCCATTGTGTGTAGGTGGTGTGTCTTGCGAGTGTGTTTTATCAGAGAAAAATAATATTTAATTTAACCCTAGGCTTCCACCATCAAAAAAGTGCAAACATTTCTATTTCCCCTTAAAAGAAGTGAATCCTACATGGGCTCCCTTACTCAAGACCAAACTCAAGGCCACCCACCAAAAAAGATACAAAATAAAAAAAACCAAAAAGGAACGAAAATTACAGGTGTATGTCCTCCCGCAAACAGAAAACTTGTTTCCAACTTGCTGTATTGAACTTACTGATTTCTCCCAAGAGGTTAAGAATCCAATAGTGTGGAGACAGCAGGGATTGAAGACAGAGAGAGATTGATGCTTTTTTTCTCCAAGATGCAAATCCAGGTGAAAAGTTACCCAGAGCTGGACAAAGCAAAGGAGAGGAGTCTTCAGGAAAAGGGAGTTGCTACATGTTATGTTCCCGAAGGTCCGCCCCAGGCGTCCCGAGGGCTGGACGCGTTGGTCATGTGACTCCCTATAATAAAAAGAGGTCTAGCACGTGCGCGGGCGTTCAGAGAGAGACGCACAGACCGAGCAAGCAAACTTATTCCCAGTGTCCGACTGAGTTTATTCTAGGGCCACGTGTCAGGCCTAGTTAGGGTTAGATGCCCCTGAGTGCAGGTCCCAGAGTGATCTCCCTAGGGCAGTCCTGTCCCCATTGCCCGAAACAACAATTGGCGACGAGGGTGGTTGTTGATCCCTCGCTTGGGGTGTGTGTGTGCCCCTCCTGGGGTGAGGCGGCTGCGGGCGCTCCCAATTGCCTGCGGTGCTCGTGCCTTGCTACCACACACCCCCCCGCACTGCTCGCCTGGAGGAACGACTCTGATCCCTGGCCCTCGACAGGTGAGCGGCGCTGGCTTGCACCTTCCTGCTGCGCACAGGAGCTCGATTGGTCGCGCGAGGTCCTTCCTCTGTGGACCCTCCACGCCCGGTGCCGCACCGTGCTTGGCTGCACGTGCGTGAATCGCACCTCGGCACGCCTGGCGAGGCGCTCCGGTCGGCGCCCGGTCCTACCCAGCTGTTCGAGGGGACGTGGTGCTGACCCGTCCCGGGCCTTCACCCTACCACCCGTCTCTGGTGTGCCCGGACCATCATTCACTCGGCCCGTGGAACGAACCTCGCCGGAGCGCGTTCGCCGCTCCCTCCGCACTAATCGGGGTGCCCCTTCGGATCATCCCCCGGCCGCCCACGGACCTACTCCAGAGCGTCCAGGGCGATGGCTACCATTCCGCCCATTGAACCGTTTGTGGTGGAGGGTGCGCCCTCCACTCTCGCACCGAAGTGGAAGGAGTGGGTGGACAGGCTCCTAATATTCTTCGAGGCCACCAAGGTTCACAAGGAACAGAAGCGCGCCATGGTCCTCCATCTTGGTGGCAAGGACATCCACTCTATTGCCCGGACCCTCACGGAGGCGACTCCCAAAACCCATCACACCTTAATCAATGCACTCAACGCGCACTTTGAGCCAATGGCCAACCAGGATTATGAACGATTCATTTTTCGGCAAGCGCGGCAACTGCCAGATGAGTCGCTGGATGCCTACCACTCCAGGCTAAAGAAACTAGCACTAACATGTGGGTTCCAGGACGTCACGGAAGAGATCAGGGGCCAGATAATCCAAGGATGCGCCTCTGCTAAGCTGCGCGAGAGAATACTGGAGGAGTCGGGGAAGCCCCTACCAGATATCCTCATGCTGGGTCGCACGAAGGAGCTGTCCAAGGCCAGGGCAGCCCACATGGAAGCCGCACTGCAAGCCAACATGAAAATGGAACCGGTTAACAAACTACAAGTCCGCCCACAGCCCAAATGGGCAAAACGAACAACAACTCCTCAGGGCGGAGCTTCAGCGCAGTCATGTGGCTACTGTGGCGGCCCAAAACATCCGGCGCCAGAATGCCCAGCACGGGGCAAGAGATGCTCAGGTTGCGGAAAAATGAATCACTTTGAAAAAGTGTGCTGGTCCAAGAAGTTCGGCAAGCCTCGCCAGACAATACACACGGTGGCTGAGCCCGAAGGTGCTGAAGGAGAACCCAGCAACAGTGATATGGACGATGACAAGGAGGAGCGATCTGTACACAAGGTGCACATGATCGGCACCGCCACCAGACGCACCAGGACGCTGCCACAGTGCACCATACAGGTGGCCGATCAGGACATCATGGCGACAGTCGACACGGGTGCCTCGATAAATCTCATGAGTGTATCCCTCTACGGAGACATGGCTACTCCTCCCAGCCTCCGCTCCACTCCGATCACCGTTTTTGCCTACGGTCAGGACGTTCCCCTCCGCATCCGGGGAAAATTTAAAGCAGCGGTCCGACACGGGGACAAAATCACGCGAGCCAACATCTTTGTGTCGGAAGAGGGTCAAGGCATGCTCCTGAGTTGCCGTACGGCAGAGGACCTGGGGGTGGTCACATTCGCATTTGGTGTGCATGAGGAATCGGTACAGCAACTGATTGTAGACTTTTCTGACCTATTTGAAGGAATTGGCTGTTTCAAGGGCCGGGAGATACATCTGCACGTGGACCCCACTGTTCAACCGGTGGCCCTGCGACACCGTCGCGTTGCGTTCCACTTGAGACCACTGGTTGAGGAAGAGCTGCAGAAGCTGGAAGCAGCGGGGATAATTGAGAAGGTGTCCGGTCCCACCCCCTGGGTGTCGCCCATCGTGGTCACAAGGAAGCCAAAACAGCCTGGAGCGGTCCGGATTTGCGTGGACATGCGCTTACCCAATGCTGCCATCAAGAGGGAGCGCCATATCACCCCCACGATAGATGACCTGATTGTAGAGATGGCTGGAGCCCGGTGGTTCTCCAAATTGGACCTCCGGGCGGGGTACCATCAACTTGTACTAGACAAGGAGTCCCGGAACATCACGACGTTCTCCACCCACATTGGACTGCGCAGGTACACCAGGTTGAGCTTTGGAATCTCCAGTGCTGCCGAAGTTTTCCAAAATGTCATCCAGGAACTGATTGCTGGCATACCGGGAGTAATCAATGTCAGTGATGACATCATGGTGCACGCAAGAACAATCCCAGAACACAACCAACGCTTGGCGCAGGTTTTCCGCAGGCTCCGAAGTGCCGGGCTCACCTTGCACCGAGACAAGTGCGAATTCCTCCAGAACAAACTGGGATTTTTCGGATACGTGTTCTCAGCCGATGGCGTCAACCCTGATCCTGACAAGGTCAAAGACATCAAGGATGCACCACCGCCCACAACGGTCACGGAGGTCCGGAGTTTTCTCGGGATGGTAAATTACTGTGGCCGTTTCATAAGGGACTTAGCCAACCTGACTCTCCCTCTGCGTGAGCTAACCAAAGACTCCACCCCATGGAGCTGGGGACCTGAACAGGAAAGGGCATTTCAAGACATTAAGAGCGCACTCTCCAGCAGCACCACGTTGGCGTTTTTTGACCCACGACACTCCACTCTCATTGCAGTAGATGCCGGACCGGCGGGACTGGGGGCCGTTCTGATGCAGAGAGCCCGAGATGAGATCGACTGGGCCCCTGTTGCTTTTGCCAGCCGGTCCCTCACGGACAAGGAACAAAGATATTCCCAAATCGAGAAGGAGGCCATCGCAATACATTGGGGATGTCGCCACTTCCACTTGTACGTCTATGGCAAGCCCTTCACAGTGGTGACGGACCACAAACCGCTGCTGGCTCTGTTTTCAGGCACCTCCTCCAAGCCACCCCCTAGAATTGAAAAATGGATTTTACAACTGCAAGAATATAATTGCACCATCGAGTACCAGCCAGGGGCAAAGAATCCGGCGGATTACCTATCACGGCACCCTAGGCCCGCAACCCCTGAGGAGAGGGATGAGGCAGAAGAGACGGAAGCCTATGTACAGTGGGTTGTGGCCAGATCATGCCCGCGTCCCATATCATTGGAAGAGGTCGTGAGCACCACGGCTCAGGATGCTTGCATACAGCGGGCCAAGGATCTGCTCCGAACGGCCAACTGGCAGAAGGCCAAGGAGGGCTGGAAAGTACTCACACCGGAGGCTCAGAAGATAATGGACAGTTTGTACCACGTGCGGGCTGAACTAAATGAAGATGCGGCGGGATGCCTCCTGCGGGGGCATCGCCTGGTAATCCCGGCGGCTCTGACAGGACGAGTAGTTCAACTGGCCCACATAGGCCACCAGGGGATGGTCAAGACGAAGGCCTGGCTGCGGACGAAGGTATGGTTCCCGCTCATGGATGACATGGTGGAGAGCGTGGTGCGATCGTGCGCGGCCTGTCAAGTCACGGGCGACAGCCCCCGTGAGGCCCCCATCATTGTGGAACCCAGGCCACGAGGACCCTGGGAGAGAGTCAGTATGGACTTTGGCAGCCTTCCGGATGGAAGACACACGCTGGTAATGATAGACGACCACTCCAAATATCCTGAAGTCGAAATTGTCTCAAGCACCAGTGCAGACTGTGTCATCCCCAAAATAGAAAAAATCATTGCCACTCATGGAGCCATGAGAGAACTCAGAACAGACAATGGACCGCCATTCCAGGGTCAAGACTTTGCGGAATACCTCTCGTCTCTGGGAACACGTCACAGGCGCATAACACCTCGGTGGCCTCAAGCCAATGGGGAGGCCGAGAGGTTCATGAGGACTTTGAACAAGGTTATCCGTATCGCCCATGACAAGGGGCAGTCAGTGGAAATGGCCATTTTCACATTTCTCCGAAGTTATCGCCAGACCCCGCACTCCACAACTGGGGTGGCCCCCGCACACCTCCTTCTAGGAAGGGTGATAACTGACTCCATTCCTCATCACCCCCAATGGGCCCCTGCAATGATAGATGAACGCGCAGTGGAGAAGAAAAGAAACTCTGCATGTGAGAAGATCAGTAAGAGACGCCGGGCTGTGGCCCCGCACTTCAAAAGAGGTGATGTGGTGCTCATCAGAAATCGTGTAACTGGTGGCAAGTTTAAACTTAACTACGAGAAGCGACCATGGCGAGTCATTGGAGTGAAAGGCACCCGCCTCACGGCCATTCGAGGACAAGACAGGGTGACTCGCAATGTGTCTCATTTCAAACTGTATCATCCTTCAAGCCTTGAGCCAGGGCGCCAGCAAGGCGGTGAACAAACCGAAACTGCAACCACTGGGCCGGCCGTTGAATCAACACCTCGTCACGAGGTCAGGCAAAGTAGCGAGCATCAGGTTTCCAGCGAAGAAGTGGGAGGTGACGCGGAGGCCCTGGACGAGGCCCCAGATCCGGAGGGGGCAGACAGAGAGGCGCCAAGGCACGAGGTGGAGGTTGGAACGGAACTGGTGACTCATCGGGGGTCCCAACGTCAGCTACGTGATAATCCCACCCCCTCCGGCTGGCTGAGAGACTACTTTACGTAAGACTGTTCCCATTTACATACATACATGTGCTGTTTGAACTGAATGCGTTGGCATTTAAAGGACGCTGAAGGTATCGGTCCAAATGTTTCATGAGCAAGAAATGTTATGGGTTGATTGTGTTCATTGTTTGCATTTTGTTGGTTTTTCCTTATTTTTAGGAGGAATGTTATGTTCCCGAAGGTCCGCCCCCGGCGTGCCGAGGGCTGGACGCGTTGGTCATGTGACTCCCTATAATAAAAAGAGGTCTAGCACGTGCGCGGGCGTTCAGAGAGAGACGCACAGACCGAGCAAGCAAACTTATTCCCAGTGTCCGACTGAGTTTATTCTAGGGCCACGTGTCAGGCCTAGTTAGGGTTAGATGCCCCTGAGTGCAGGTCCCAGAGTGATCTCCCTAGGGCAGTCCTGTCCCCATTGCCCGACACAACAGCTACAGTATGTACAGTAGCCTCCAAGTTTCTATAGCACGTCCTTCCTGTTTAAAAAAAAAAGAGAATTTCGTGCAAAAAAAATACCCGTAACCATCCGTTCGGTTAGAATAACTCAAAAATACATTTCAAATTGCTTTACCGCCTGCTCGTGCATAAAACCTGTTTAAAATGCTGCCCCGACCACCCATGTTAAAGTACTGCTGCCAATCGTGTTCTCAAAATGATCACTGAATGTTCGCGTTCACCAACGAACACGAGCGTTTGCGCTTATGTGTTGTTTTAATGCTTCTGTGGTCCCCACGGTCAGATTTTCCCCGAACTGCTTTATCGGTAACACGATGTGGCATCATAGCATTACAATCCGTAATTCCACATCACAAGAGAAATGGAAAATAACCAAATTACACCAATTACGCTGGAGTTATTACATTTACGCCGAGGTCTACTTGAAATATGGGCCTATCGCCTATGCTTCTATATGTCTCTGTTTCAACATACTCTGACAGCACCGCAAATCCCTGGTGCCCTTGACGGAACTATAGATGTTGAGGGCCCATGGTACATATAGAATATAATATTTCGTTTTTTGTATAGAGCCACACTTGTGGCATTTCTAACTGCTAGTAAATTAGTATTGAACAATTTATAAGTTTACCGACCTATAGAAGGAGGGAAGGGCGAGTCTGCCGTTCTAGATTCATAGTCCTTCTCTTCAGAACTTCAGCTCACTGAGCTATCCTCCTGGCTTTAGACTATCAAATTTGGTAATTTTCATATCCTGTAATAACGACCTTGTCTCCAACTTTGTTATTACCTGAACACTGTCATCAGTGCGCTGTGTATATCAGGCTGCTACTGATTCAGCCGCTGATGATTTTTATGAATTGGGGCTCCATACATTTAAGTACAAGCCTTGCAGAAGCTAATTGTTAGGACCCCTTCCACAGGGCCACCGGGCAGACAGGGGCTATTGGGCCAAACCGTTGTGGTTCAGGCTTTTCACGCCCGATGTCCCAGGGCCCGACCTACTGTGGATCCATCCTGCTCAACTGGCCCAGGTACCCCTTCTGCACTTGACTCTCAGTGGTTGCTGTGGCGAGCAGATACAGGTCAGAAAACACAACTCATAACTCAAAGTGCAGACAGTACGAAAAATAAATCAGGGTTCAGCCAAACATGCGCTTTTATAAGAAAAAGTAGCATTTTATTTCTAATTCTACGCATGCATAGAGATGTAACATTCAAATGCAATAACACAATCCCTTTTGAGATCGGGGCTCCAGTAGTTGTCAGGCTAATCCCTGTCTCAACCTCCTTTATGTATTGTGTACCATGTTATTCCCCATTTACTGGAGGTTACATCAGGGAATGCAAACTATTAGGCAGTATTTAAGAGTTCTCTTTTGACTCTTCAGGCTTCAGGCAAAAGCGTCTATGGTGCCACAGCATTGTGAGTAGTGAATCCCCCGGGGCCCTAAAGGCCCAGTCTAAGTCTTACCCACTCTGGTGGTCTGACAGTGTTCAGCAGGGCAGTGAGTGCCCTCTCGTCGGGCGCTCCCAAGTCTGGATCCTGTATGGTGAAATCAGGCCATTTGTAATGGACACGGCAGCACCTGGCGGCGCGGGTTCCTCCTGTCGAGCAGCAGTGCCTGTCAGTTTCCAGTGATTGGAGCTGCTATCGCTCGATGGATACAACAGATAGGTTTTGCTCCCCGTAGCAAAAAGGGAGGGGGAGTTCTTTGGCTCCCCACTGGAGCAGCATCCGGAGATCCTCAGGTGCAGATGGTGGGCTAAACCCGCAGGTCACTGCAGTAATGCTTTTGTCCGGGCCACGGCCTGAACAGTTGGTCACAGTGATAGTGGCAGCCCCTTCTGGCATAGGGGGTTGCTCTATCGGGCACAGACTCTTCGGGGTGGTCGGCCTAAAAAAGTCTCACTCTCAGGCCCAAATAAGTTCACTGGTGGCCCCTTCTGGCATACAGCTCACTTTACACGGCTGAGATCACCCCCATATGCCCTCTCCTGATATATGGGGGTCACCAAACTGTTCCTGCCCATGGGCAATGATCTGATCAGTGCACAACTGCTTTCCTCACACCTCGCTCAGAGATTCCTCTCGGCAGGGGTCCCCACTGGACCTTGCTCCCTCAAACATTCTCCTCACAGCCACACTGGTCTTGGCAAACAGGCACGCGATGATGTTCCAGGCCCCTGGGCAGGTGGTCTTGGTGTCCCTGGGTGATGCTTCCTCACACAGCAGGAAGACTAGCAGGCCTTGGCCCCCAGTCCGGCTCACAGACAGAAATCTTGCAGAGCTTCCCCTCTTCACACAAGACTCAACCTCCCCTTCATAAAGTCATTTTCCAAACACCAAATATAATTTAGGGTCTGGGTCTTTGAAGTTTTATGTCAGGGTTCTGCTTCTTCTAATGTGAGCACTTGTCTTTTTCATCTTCCTTCATAAAAGAGGTCCTTCAGAGCAGGCATGACTCCAAAGCTAATCGTCCACAACATAATTCTTTGTAGCGGCCAGAGTTTACATCTGAATGCCAGTCACAGTGATAAGTGCACCAAAGGGCTAATCCCTGACCCCCAATCCAACTCTTTATAATTCTCTTATTTGCCCCATCTCCCTTCCTGCGATGTGTCCAGGTCCCCTCCTGATGATCTATCAGTGAATCAAGGAGCAGTCTTTTGAGATGTAAAGGGAGTCTGTTCCTTGTCTCCTGCCGCTGCGTGTCCTCATCCAGCCTACAATAATGCAGTAATCCACAGATCTGTCTGGTCAGGGGATCTCGCTTGTCTTCATGTCTTTACAAGGCCGGCCTGGATTTCCCAAAATGGAACTCGGTGTCCTCCATCTAATGTACCATTGCAGACACACACTCAGTGCACATTCATAGCAGACTTTCTGCTCAATACTAACACCTCCATGCATTGAACCCTCACATGTACTCATGCATTCAGCACTCACACGCTCAGTCTGCATGCACAGTTCAGCACTGTAACTATTCTATTTTTAACTAGGGTGTGTTATTCCTAAACACACACACTGCTAGTACACACACCCATTATGTGCGCTGCATATCTTTTCATCCTTTATGTATTGTACTTCACTCAAGCACACATACACCCAGCACATGGAGTCTCTGTGCAAGTACTGCATAGTGTTACATCTTTAATGCAATGTATTCTTCTCTGGCATACATACACTCGGTACATGTATGATCCACACATCCACTATTCCATACTGCTCTATCCTTGTACTGTACCCTTTTCAGGCACAGATACATCCAGCACAGAGTCACTACCCCCTGAGCCATGCGGTACCACACATCTACCTGCTGTAGGCCAAGGGTGAGTAAAGCACACAGCAGCAGAACTTTTAAAAAGGTGAGTGAGCCTGTTGGCCACACCCATGTGACACACAGTAAATAGGTCCTGTTCACTGCTACTGATCACTACATGCTATGCGGCCACTACCAGTCTTGCACTGCTTAACTCCTGGTGAAGAAGTTAGCCTTCCATCGCTGTGAGGGTAGCACTATGGGCGCCCCTCCTACACCTGATCCTACATCTCAGATAAAACCATAGCATGAATTGAACACCGACGGCCGGCTTTAATATATATTTATGTGGCATCCATGCCTGAACAAAATCCCTGTTTAAAGAACACAGATTAGTAAAGGAACTAAGAACTGACTGATGGGTGACAGAATCCAGGGAAGCTTGTTATGTTATGTTATGTTATTGGGATTTGTATAGCGCTCGGCTGCCCCAGCAAAGGGGCGTCCCGGCGCTGCGAGCAAAGCTAAAGGCAGAAAAAGAAGAGAGCACCAGAGGAGAAGAGGTGCGGTTACTGAAAGAGGTGGGTTTTGATGGCTTTCCTGAAAGCCAGAAGGTCCTGCATTCTTCTTATCTGTACCAATGGTGAGCCTGCCTCTGTACATTATTGTATCTACTGATTCCTGTTTAGCTGACCCAGTGGCACCCGTAGTACAATGAATTATTGTGTCTGTTGTTTAAAGTCTGAATCCCTACTCCCTTCCCCACCTCCCCAGAGGTCTTTGATGTCTTGCGCTGGCTACCCTCAGAGTCAAGTGCAGAAAGGACATCCTTGGCCCAGTTTCACTGGCCCCAGTACAACAGAGGCAAATGACCCTAACCACCATAGTTGTGTTGCCGTAGTCCCTGTTTGGCTTGTGGCCTCCCTGGAATGGGTCTACAACCACTAAAGTTACACCTCGCAAATATGGGTTAGTGCTTTAGCAGATTAAAATGTAGATAGATTGGCTGTACACAAATACCACTGACCCAGTGCAGTCCTCTTGTGCGGTACCTTGGGAGTTCCGCGGGACCCACCACTCAAGCATCCTCCCATGGTACAGCGGGACCACGTGAGCCTCATTGGAGTAAGCATGCGCGCTCCCACAGTACCATGTAAGTGAAGCTTGTGTAGTCGTGAAAAAAAGGAGGGGTGGTGGTCCATGAGGATTGGGTGCAGGACCTGCCATCGGTGACACCATCAATGATGTCATTTGAGATGACATCAATTATATAATTTATCATGCAATGAGTGATATAATATGTGATGTCATAAGCAGTGCATGGAGAGGCACAAGTTAAAGTAAGCTCAGTGAACTATAAGTAGTGAATGTATTAGTGAAAGGTATTTTGGGTTTTTTGTGCATTTTCCCTGACAATTGTTTTATATGCAGTTCAGTAAACGTTTGTATTACTTTTAAATCGTGGTCTAATATTGCCAAAACGTGAGGTTTCGTCCAACAGCTGTTGCAGAGATTTTGGAGAAGACATATGTGCACAACTGTTCCATTTCCAAACAAGACCAGAGGAACAGAGACAACCCGCTGGGTGTGTCACAAACACTTCACCTCCCACGCGTTTAGATTTTATTGTGTCACTTCCTCGTTCAGAGCTGTGCACTGTAATAGTGGCTGTTGTTTATTGCCTCACTAAAATTAGTCATTTTATTTCCATTGAGAAAGCACAAACAACTGCTTTATTGTTTTCCTTCATTCATTTCCACCTTGTCTCATGGTATAGGTTTCAATTTTAAGCTATCTTAACATGATATATGAAATTGTATCTCTAATAGCTACCACCCACAAGCATATGGCAGTGCCAACTTTGCTACCCAGGCACTACATTTGTATGAAAAACATTGTATGGACGACATTCATGACAAGACGGCTCATTTATTGCATGCAATATTTTATTACACCAGTATGGGCCATATGTTAGAACACATTTTCCCGTAGACACAGAATGGGCAAAACCCTTTGATACATCTGGCCCTATGTCCCCTATCTGCACCCTGGCACTGCTCATTTGCTACACTGGGCAACCGCTGCTCCTGTTTTTTCGTAGTTTAAAGAGTCGCCACTGGCTGAGTAATTAACCATATCTTACCATCCTTTCAGAGTGTGACTACGAACCCCTCAACCCCTCCAGAGCATGGAGCAATTTTGAACCTCATATGAAGTATGTAATTTCACCACATGCATCATATTTTGTATGTGGTTTTTATATGTGGTTTGTCACCTGGTGTCTATATCCGTGTTTTTAATACTTATATCTGATTTAGGATCTCTCTAGGAGACGAGAAGCACACGTAAAGTTCACCGATAAGGCACGATGTAATAAACAACAGCGATGTTATTTCACGCACAACGGACAATGTTTGAGTGTGATCCATACGCATTGTGTTGCATGCAGTATAACGCCTGCCAGTGCCCTATTTCTAACATTGCTCTGTTTTATCTTCTACATATACTACGATCCATTGAGTAAAATTGTATGTATTATAGTGCACACACAGTAGGTGAGGCACATCACTTATCACTATCTATTTATTCACCTCACTTTTAGGGCGCTTAGGAGTGGAACGCACAGGGCGGGCCCCTGTGTGGTCCTGAGGAAGAGCCCTGGGGAGGCTTGAAACATGTTGACCAACACTAGAGGCTTTTAACTCTTTATGGTTACATTGTTCTCTAGTACCCCTGCCTTTAACATAGCGACTAGGAGCTAGAATAAAATATTTCGCCCACTAGCCAGGTATTTTTTATTTAATTTTCCATCCACTCCACTAACACCAAACAATACATATTCTCACATAAGCGCTCCTACGTAATTTTGCAAGTCGAAGCACGCCTCAATATGCAGGGGATTGAGAGGACCCCAGTGATGAAGCATGTCACCAGTGGGAAACCCTGGTGAGTGAGGGGACTCAAGAAAGCAATTGTTCTTTCTTGTCTGAAACCAGGCCTTCCAACTCAACTTGATTTGGGGTCTTACACCTCCCAAGCTATGTTCCATATCTGGTATTCCGGTTTTTCTGTGTACTGCTCATTTGCTGCAATTCATTCCCAGTTTGCAGCCTTTTAGACCTGTAATTCCAGCAGGTGTTCAGAATTAAGTCCACTTGACTGAGGTTTAGGGCTGTTTGATATCCCAATTGACCATGTGTAGTCACAGAGCATTGATAAACGTCCATTTTCAGGCTGGAAATGTAGTTCCACACACAGTGCATCCATCCTCAAGTGACAAGGACGATGCTCGCAGATGCGCTTGTCCAGCAAGAGTCTGGACCCCGTGTGTAATACATAGGCAGTCAGTGGCAGCTGGCCTCTACGGGGTGGGGGAGGCGGGTGTGCACACAAACAATAGATATTAAAAAATGTACCTGAAGACGAACACAACATCCTCTGGAATAATTGTCTTCTTTCTTTAACAGCCGCCCGGGCAGCAGGCAGGCCCGGACTGGCCGTTGAGGGCACCGGGCAATTCCCCGGTGGGCCGCATGGTTGGGGGCCGGTTTTGGGCCCCTAGGGCCGTTTTTGTTACAGGGCCATTATGCTGCAAAAACGGCCCTGTAACAAAAAC
Organism: Lissotriton vulgaris; assembly: GCF_964263255.1. NCBI lineage: Eukaryota > Metazoa > Chordata > Amphibia > Caudata > Salamandridae > Lissotriton > Lissotriton vulgaris. The sequence goes on from NC_141693.1 coordinate 1,942,524,513, forward strand.
GGTCGAAAACCGGCACTGTCATAGAGCGCGGTCGCACCTCTCCCCACTCCCCTCTCCTCCCGGAGGGAGGGAGGGGGGCCGGCCGAGCACTTTGCCAGGGCCGGTTCTGTTTCCCAGTCCGGCCCTGGCAGCAGGAAACTCTCTTAACCAATCCTGGCGCTGCTCGCATGCAGCATGAGAGGAGCGCCCTGATTGAAGGGAGGGGCCTCACTCAGTGCTCCACAGCACTCTGGAGACCTGCACTGGCTCTAACCCAGCTGTCTTCAGACAGCTGGGTTAGAGGTGTTTAAAGTGTGCATGTATTGCTGCCCATCGTAAGACGGCTGGCCCAAGAGACATGTGCACTTTGAACAGTGTATAGAAAGCCCTCCCTGTTGCTGTCACTCAGCAGCAGCCCCGCCCCCGTCATCTATGTATCGCCGCCAAACCCTTATCTGGTCGTAAAAATGGTTGGCGTGAGAGTAGATGTTCTCCTCTTCAAATCGCGAAACATAGAGACAGGCCAGACTAGATGCACAGGAGCTCCCCATGGATGTTCCATGGACTTGTAGATAGAACGTATCTTCATACTTGAAGAAGTTCTTACTCAGAGACAAATCTAGAAGACAGAGAATGAATGTTCTTGGAGTTTGGTGCTCCTAACTCTCTGAAAACAGAAAATCTTCTATAACATTTAGGGTCTCACATTGGGGGATAGTCGTATACAGTGACTCTATGCCAAGTCCGATCATTAGGTCACTGCTAGGGTCGAATTCCAACTCCTTAATGAGGCTCAAAACCTCACTGGTGTCCTTGAGATAAGCCGGCACCAAGGGACGTAGATAACTGTCACAAAATGTTTGACAGCGTCTCTAAAATCGAGTTTGTTCCAGAGACTATAGGCCGTCCTGGTGGTGGGTGGTTATAAGTGTGCTTGTCCTGGATTACAATAGCTCCGCCTTTATCCGCGGGCTTGATAACTATTGTTGAATTATCCCTCAGTTCTTGTAGGGCCTTTCTTTCAATATTAGACAGATTGAAGAATGGTTTCTCATTATTCTGTGTAGCAATTTGTTCCACATCCCTCAAAACTTCCTTTTCAAACACTCCTACCTCGGGTGGTAGTTGACCCAAAGCTGGCATGAAGGTTGATCTGTTCTTGAGTCCTGTATCATCGTCCGCCTCACTGGACTCAGTTCCTTCAAAAAACACCTAGACGCGAACATTCCAAACGAAACCTGCTACTTCGCATTTAAGTTTGAACGGGTCTAACGGATTAGTAGGGACAAAACCCAGACCTTTTGCCAACACATTTTCTTGTTTTGGAGGCAGGGCAATACTACTCAGGTTCATAATTAAATGTGTTCCCTGCTGTTGCCCATTTCTCCCTCCCGTGACATGCTGCGTGTTACCCACTGGTCGATGTCCTCCCACTGCACCTTCATGGTTTTTGTCTGCCTCTCCCCCTCCCCTTTCCTCTCTCTAAAAAAGGTGGGTACTCGTTCGGGAAGACTTGTGGGGGTCCCATCGGAGGGTATATCAGTGGCCATCCAAAGCCCATCTGATGTCTGAGAATCCCCATGACCAGCCTCTGCCTCTATATCTTGGCCTGTAGTCGTTATCGCTACTTTCACTCCCAGTACTCAAAGTGTCTGTATTCTGTCTGGGTGTTTTCTTCTGGGCATTTTGGTTTTCTTTACGTTTGGCGCAGTCATATTTAATGTAAGGATAAACCTTCTCTCTGGAAAATTTCTTTAAATCCTTTTGTAACTTATTCACTTTCAAACTCACTAGGTACTGTAATGTACCAATGATGGTCCTCCATTGTGCAAGGGTGTCTGCGTTGCATAGGAAGATTGTTTATGAGCAGGAATGTGTCTCTTCTCTCGCATAAACAATCTTTAAATGGTGTTTTGTAACTTCTATGTGTGCTGCTTAATGCTGCACACATAAAAGTTGCAAATCATCAGTTTTTTAAATAATTGTTTGTGTGCAGGAAGGGACACCGCAACACCCATTTCCCTCCTTTTTCACATTAAGTATAGCGTGAAAGGGGGCCTCATTTACAAGGCAGCGTTGAGCCAGTTTAGGTGGCATAACACTGCCTTGTAAATAAGGCGAAGCCCCTATCGCAACCCGAACATCGTGAAAAGTGATGTTGTGGTTGCGAATGGGGCTAGTAAATACACCCCTATGTTTTCAAACCTAGGAACCTCCAGTGACTACCCAATTACTCAGTGGCACCTCAGAAGGTGGATGGATTTAAATGGTATCACCTTGTAATGAACACTCTCCCTTGGAAGCAGCGGTTGATTTATGCATTCCTATGGGCTCTCAGGCCACCTTATCCACCAGGAAGCTCCTACATTAAATGCCCACCTGCCTGTCAGCCTTTTGAGCAGGAGCGACTCGTATCGAGGAACATAGGTGGGTGAAGGGGGGATGGAGGGTGTGGACAGGGTACGTCAGAGACAAACATAAAAAGCAAAAAACAAAACTTAGCTGCTGCCCTCTGCCCTCTTCTGCTCCACTTCACTGCAGGCAGGCACAGGCTCACAGCCGGCCTTGCAGCCAATCCTGAAGCTGCTCTCATGCGAGAGCATCTTCAGAACTGGCGTGAGCACCAAGGATTTGCACTCTAGGACAGACTGGAAGTCGGTGCCTGCTCTCTCTCCTACCCCAGTAATGCAGCTGAGTTGGAGAGAGGTTCACTGTGCATGTGGATTTGGCCGGCCTGTGACACCCAGCCGAACCCACATGCCCAGTAAAAGGCAGTGCCCAGCACTCCCCATTCAGCTTGTCACCACCATGGCCCACCCCCCAAGCCACAGCACAACAAAAAAATAAAACGATAATAAAACAAGTTTTAACTGCTTCCATGCGTCAGACGTTCCCCGGCCGTCCGACGTCACAGTGGGCATGTCTGTCGGACGGCCGGGTCCGTCCGATCTGCACACGTGTCAAATTCGCCCGCACCGCAGCGCAATGTGCACCGCGGCGAATCGGTTAAACCCATTTTTTTATCGTTTTCTTTTTCACATTTTTTAAAGTGATGGCAGGACGGGCGACACTCCTCCACCATAGCGGAGGTGCCGCTGCTGCTTTTGAGCATTACACTGGCATTGTAACAGTCCTCCTTCAGTTTCTAAAATGGCTAAAATAGGACCAGAGAAAGTTCTAATGTTGACTCTCTGTTATTTACTGCCACAACATCCAGATTTTTAGCACAGACAGAGAGATAGATGGACGGACGGACGGACAGATGGATGGATGGATGGATGGATGGACGGACCGGCAGACCGACAGACAGGTGGGCGGTTGGATGGATGAATGGATGGATGGATGGATGCACCTAAAATACAGTTAACGTCTATTTATGGTTGTAAATTAAAACAGAAAAAAAACACTGACGTTTGCAAGTCATGGTTAGGGCCTCAATCCATAACAGTCATCTAATCCATAAATTGCGTAGCAAATACAATGCTCATGATCTCACCCTTAATCAGACACATCCATTTACAAATGTAAACCATTTTACAGATTACCCTTAATACCTTATGAGAGACAAATATGAATGTAGAATCATGAATTGGTTTGGTTATGTGATGTTATTTAATTACATTTTACTTTTAGGTCTTGTTATATTTTGGTGTAAATATTTCGAGGTCATAAGCATTGCATTTTGTGGATGAGTTATGTTTTGCATGCATGCCTGTTATGTGTGAGTTATGGTTTGTGGTCCTCAACTGAACATATTGAATATCAGTGGTTTTTCAGCTTATTTTGCAACCCGAATTTGACTTTAACTGTGTTTTAGGTGCCTTTCTGAGGTTTTTAACACACATTAAGCTGTTTTAACAGAGCCAATCAGAACTTCACTTTAACCAGTGATTTTCAGTGATCTTATGGGTTTTTGTTTTGCCACATACTGCACCCAGGAGGTCCATGTGCCCCGGGATGGGACAGGGCCTGTGCCTAACCCTCTTAGAGTGGCCAACTCCATGTATGCATGACCTTCAGACATGCACAGTGGCGGCTGGCCGTACGGCCTGGCCTCTAGCCCACCACTTCACCCAACCCTCTGGGGGGGGGGGGGGGGGGGGGGGAGGGAAGGGGGGAGGCGGGCAAACCCCGAGGAGCACAGCCTTCACAATGACGATTGATCCTAAAGAAAATCTTTATTTTTATTTTTACTTTAAACACAGGTCCCTTTGGGCTTTCCCACCACACCCACATGGGCCTTATGGGTCGGGTTGTGCAATTATTGGATAACCCCTGGAATATTTTTAATATTGCACATTTTTGTGGCTGCTGTTCGGAGGAGAAAATCAAGATGCCCAGCAATGATTGAAACATTAATTTTATGGGACTTTTTAAAGATCTTGAAATTGTATTAGTTGAGATTGCCCTTTGCTTCTTAACATTCTTGTATTTTAATACTTTTAATATTGTACATTTTTTCTTCTGTAGTTGCTGTAAGGATGAGAAAATTAAGATACCCAGCAATGATTGACATATGAATTTTATTGGATTTTTTAAAGATCATGAAATTGTTTTAATTGAGATTGTATTTTGCTTTATAATATTCTTGTATCACCCTAATGTATTTTAGGATATGTGATTTTTATGTGAACTTTTATGATTTTAATTAATCGAATAAAGTGATTTTGAATGATTGGGTCGGGTTGTGCTCAGCCTTCCCCTTATGTGCTGTTTCAAATTTTTGTTTCAGGACTCGAGGAATGAGTCCCTGAGTCCTGTAATGGCTGCCGCAACATTTTGTTTTGTTGTGTCAATAGTCATATCCTCTTGAGGATCTGTGGACTTCGATATCTCTAAACTTTTACAAGCTTAAAGGCCTTCATACCTAACCCAAGCACTTCTTTAAATGCAAATTTCTCGTAAACTACTGAAATGGATTTACATCAAATAAGAAAACAAACAATCCTTGAGCAAAGCTTTAGCTTCATGCTACATTTTCTGTTTTCCGTTCATTCATTTTTTCTGTAGCAGGGAACAAAATCCTAAGGGTATGAAAGCAGGAAAATGCACCTTTGGAGCCTCTCTTTTTTCTTGGCCCGCTTGACAGACTTGCACAAAATGTATAATGAAGGACCCAAAGTGAATTTGCTTTTCCTTTGCAAGATTCTTGCAGATTCTTCAAACAGGGTCAAAGTTATTAAGACACACTCCTTGCCCTAAGCAGGCAGTACCATGGCATTACCCCTGTTCTGCAAGTTCTTCCCCAACTATGTGTGGGAGGAAAAATATCCTTCAAAATCCTTTGCATTGCATATTGGGCAATCCACTGGATGGGCCCAGTCCGGTCCATACAAACTAGAAAATACAGATCAGGGACGGCCCTACTTATGACATAGGTCTGGAGTGCATTTTCAGTCCTGACTTACATATTTTAACCTCATCCGTGCGGTGCAGATTTACCGCCGGTGCTGGGCCCTAATGAAAATGGGTGTGGTCATGACGGAACTGTTCCGTCATTAGCACAGCTCGACCGTCATTAGCATTGAAAGGGTTAAAAGCAAGATGCAGTGTAAGAGCAAAGCAAACAAAAATATGACTGCTTTCTACATACAATGCATCTTAGAGTTAGAGTTTAATGTGGATTTATTCAGTATACTTTTAAAATGTAAACTATTCCCTCATTCATTCCCTTCAATAAGAGATGGGATAGTAATAAGCCAAAAACATATACAATGAGATGGGAAAGATACTCTTCTGTATAAAAAACCCAAGGTCCACTCAATTAATACTTTGAATAATTAGTAACAGTAAGTCATGCAGACAGCTGTGCAGTCAAGCCAGACCTAAAAAGCAGCTTGGTGGAAGCTCCTTCTCAGTGCAGAAAAGTGACATAAAGACTTGAGGCATGATCATGAGTTAGTCTGGAAGCAACGTGCTATTTATCACATTTCATAAATAACAAAACCCAAGGGCATGTTATTTATCGTGTGAGATGAATAGTTAGTGTTACAAGGTTTCGGGGAATAACATTCAGATTTTGATGTTTAACCAGCCAAAATCCACATGGTATGATAAGTAACATACACATTTCACCTATTAAATTTCAGTAGGTTAACTGAAATTTACGCAGCCTTCTCTTTTGCTCTGTTTTTTTATTCTGGGTCTGAGTGAGCCACTACAGGGGCCTTGTATTGTGAGTCGGCTTCTGTATTATTTGTTGCCGATTGACACTGGTGTAATGTGCTTTTCATTGCTGTCTTCTTATGTTTTTGTTCTTATAAATACTAATAAAATTGATTATCAAAAAAATAATTTCAGTAGGTTTGACCTGTCAAAATTTTATGAAGGTTGAGCTACTCACGGGTCGGAATACACTGACCCACTCATAATCAGGCCCTTAGCGTTTTCTCAAATACGTTGATTCTCAGATGACAGTTCCTGATTGGTTTGCACATGCTGTTTGTTATTCTCACATTACATTGCTTACAAATAATACACAATACTGGAAATCATAATGACCACATATTCATACTCATTTTACTAAGTTTTCCAAATCCACTTCTGGTGCATTTTGTGAGTATCACACCCTCTCTGCAGCAATGAAAATACATTTACCAAACCTTCATCTGCAGCCCCAGAATCTTATCAGAAGAATGAAAATAATGGAAACCAAAAGAGGACTGGGCAGATTTATAGAGATTGGATTGGATAGAGTGGACCAGAAGTACACATCATCAAAGCCATGTTCAGGCTTCTTCATAATAGTAGAGAACTTCAAGTTAATTTGTGTAAAACCCAATGAAATTGTAGAAAGAGAGAGAACAGCGAAAGATCAGGGAAGAAGTAGGGTAAAAAAGTCAATTGTTACACAAATGTTATCAATTTTCAGATCACTGCACATTTATCATACTTGATTGATTGCGAGTAACATGGTTTTAACACATTATAATCTGATATTACTGCATTACAAATGTGCATTACCCCTTAACATACGATCCAAGGATAACTATCTTATCTTCAGAAGAATACTCATGAGTTGGCTCTTTCCTACATAACCACCATACAGTAATGCCAATGTACTTCATATCCCTGTGTATGTAAACATTTATAATTTTATTATATGTATGCATCTAGATATGTGTTTTTCTTTGAACACATATGTATAATTACGATGGCTTTCACAATATATAAATGTATAGATATTCTTAAGGTTTGCGTAACAAATATATATGCCACTTTTGGTCGAATTAATATATATATATCAATATCAATATATATAATTCTATACTTATTATGTTTATAGGTCACTGCATAGTTTTCATATAAGTTATTTGATTAGATGCTTATGGGTCTCTTTTCATTTATCTATCACAATGTAAATATTGTCATAATTATTTTATCTACACATGCTTCACTAATGAAATATTGAGTAAAATATAAAATGAAAAACATAGTTATAAAAATACACAAATAAATTAGCTTCAAGTACAGAAACACTTGAAAGTCTGAATTTACAATACATCCCTTTCCATATAGTTATGTATCTACATATTTATTGCCCCGTACTCCTACTGTGGACACACGCTCATAGTTCCACTTGTAATCAATGAGTAGAAGTTTTCTCTTCTCTGAGTATGGACACCCCACCCACTGGGTCCCTACTTTTAGCTTATATCTTGCTTATATTGTACCCCATGGTCACTCCAATCTACATTATGTTCCTATTCTTATACTGCATTATTGCATATTTATGTATCTATTTTGTGTGTACACTGATTTCTGTTTGTCTTTTTGAAAACTTAAATATCAAATCTTTAAAAAAAGATATAATATTTCTCCATTTATTGTGTTTTTATTTTATACATATTTGTTTACCATTTTACTGTGATGTTGCTTTACTGTTTGGGACCTAGTCTGCCCTACACTAGGCCTAGGGTGTATTTTTGATGTATGCTATGTTTCTAATTATCTTTGCTGCTGTGCTATTTGCTTTTGAAAAACTTTAGAGGGTTGCGAATGGCTAAGGAATAAATGTCTGCATGTGCCTGTCACTGAAAATATCTTTGCAGCTTTTTCCTGCAATGCTACAAGATGTTTTCTCTAATGGTTTGGGGAAGATGCACGAGGCAGCACAGGGCAATGGTCTTCTTTGTCTCCGTGCCCTTTCTTTGCTGGCCATGCAGCAGTGGCCATTTTTGTGTAGCCAGCGTGTGTACGTGCTGATTGTGATTACATAGAAAAAACTATTTAATGGAGCACCATTACTGAAAAAACCATTGCACCTAGATTGTTCAATGGAAATTTGCTTGATGAATAGTATTTACTGTTTCATTGAAACCAATTCATAGAATGTCAGTTTTTCTTAAAATTAGGTTTGCATGCTTATTTTTTAAGGTGTACATGCAAATGAATATGTAGTTGCATATTTTTCTTTCAGAAAATTTTTGTCAGAGGTATTTATTTCAGTGATTTTCTTCCTTGCACACTATTTTGGATTTATATCTTTTACATTGTCAAATTATTATTTTGAATTCGCTGAATACCCACCACCCCTAAACACCATCAAACCCTGACCCCCTCAAAACCCTAAAACACCATCTATCCCCACCCTCTAAAAAAACTGCAACATGCCTACAGTCCACACATCCCTGGCCCCCAAAGACCTATTCTATCCCTAAACTCCACCCATCCCTGAACCCCAAAACACTCTTTTTACCCCCAAATGCCTTCCATCTCTGAACCCTAAAACCTCTCAGTATCCCTAAACTCCATCCATTCCTGGACCCAATAACCAGACGGAATTTGTGAAATTTTGCCTACTTTACCTTTCGTGGAATTAGTGGAGTAGGCAGCTACACTCCACGGTGGAGCGGAGTTGGCACCAGCCCCGCCTCCCTCCCACCCTAATAACAATTAAATTAGAGGTGTTAAAACAATTCATAAGTAAGGGAAACGTCCTACCTGAGATGCAGCGTCCCAGGACTTCCTCTTCCGCCTTCATCATGACTTCAGCATCAAAACTGCGCATGCACGAGCCCGTGCCTGCGCAGTTTTGATGAAGAAGTCAGCGATGAAGGAGGAAGAGGGAGCCCCGGGACGTCGCATCTAAGGTAAGACATTTCCCTTACTTTTAAATTGTTTTTACACCTCTAATTTAATTGTTAATAGGGCGGGAGGGAAGGAGGCGGGGGCGCGTAGTGGGGTACGCAGAGTGTGCAGGGTTTGTGTGGAGATTATTCCCACTCTTAAACCTCACCAGTCCCATTGTTGCCCTTTTTCTCTCTGTGCCCCACTGTTGTGTAACATTTATTCTGTACCCACTGCTGCCATTCTCTTTCTGTGCCTCGTTGTTGGGTATTTTTATCCTGTGCCCCTTTGTGCCTTTGTAACCTGCCTCCTCCGGTCCCCGCTGCTGCGTCCCCTGTGGCCCGACCCCCTGCTCGCCCATTCGCCACCTCGCTCCCACCTCCCAGCTGCTCCTTCCTCCCACCTCCCCCTATATGACGGACGCTGTGCGGCCGCGCCCCTGGCGTGCCAATGGCGTGCCTAAGGCAAGCCCATCTGCACCCATCTGTGCCTGGACCGCGCCCAGCGCTAGACCCTCTGGTCCCCACAAACGCCAAACCGACTGCTGCCACTACGCTGCCAGCACCCTCCACGCACTCAACACCGGACGACCACACACCAGCTTCCTGGCCGCTCCGAAGCACACCAAAGGACCCTGCCGGAGCTGCAGCTTCACCAGCCTCTGAGCCGCCAAAATGCCCTCTGTGACAGGACGCAACCACCTCAGATGCATACTACTGAACACCCGCTCCGTACACAAACACGTCGTCGAACTTTGGGACCTGCTCAACACATCCTCCCCGGACGTCGCCTTCCTGACAGAGACGTGGATGAACGCCTCCTCTGCACCTGATATCGCCATAGCCATCCCGGACGGCTACAAGATCACCCGTAGGGACCGCATCAACAGGGTAGGAGGTGGAATCACCATCATCCACAAGACCAGCACCAACAACACCCTCAGCACCACCGAACAACTGCACTTCCAGATCCACACTGATCCCAACACCACCCTCAGAGGAGCTCTTGTCTACAGTAAGCATGGGCGGAAAATCCGTTTCGCTCGCGGATTTTGCGGATTTTCGGTAAATTCGCAATCCGCAAGATTCGCGAATCTCCCGCAAAATCCGCAAATCCGCGAGCAGCGGATTTTATGGCTTGCTCGCACTGTTCGCGTGAGTTCGCGGCTTCCCAGTGCAACTTCGCGCCCCGCGAATAAGCGCAAAATTGCAGAAATACGATCTTAGCAAAACTGAAACTACTTACCAGGTTCAAAAGTTCAGGCTCATCATTAGTAGCCATTTCCTGTAGTGCTTCCTGAGGGGCCCCTCCAGAGTTCAGTTGCCAGTTGCAACTATTATGTGACCCTGCTCTGAACCTCAGAATAGTTACACATATGCCACAAAGGTCCTGAATTACAGCTAAGGGAGACAAGCAGGAGCCAGGCTGGAAGTTCAAATCCATTAATCAGCCCCTAATTCATTATTGTCATTGGGGCAGGGCAGGTGTTGTAACTAATTTTGCAACAATGAAAGCACTTAGCAAGTGAAAAAGATCACTAATCAGGAAGCACTAAGGAAGCAGGTGCCAGCTAAAAAAATATTCTGTGACACATTAATCAGCCCCAAATTAATTCAGGTCACTTGAGGCAGGGAAGGTGTGCTTGCTTTGCCACAATAATGTACACTGACTGGACAACCAGAGGGTGCTGTGATGAAACAGAGGGTGGCATGGGTGGGCCAGAGGGTGGCATGAGTAGTCAGAGAGTGGCAGTGGTGACAGAGAGTGGCAGTGATGAAGAAGAGTGTCCCAAACAGGCTGGACACGTAGAAACAACAAGTTCGCGAAACTTGCGACCCGACAGGTAAGTTCGCGTTTGCGAAATTGTACAAAACCCTCGCGAACTGGCAGAAACCCGCGCGAACACACCAAAAAAAAAAATCCGCAAATTCGCGAGAATTCGCGGATTTTGCGAATTGCGAGTTCGCAAATCCGCAAAATTCGCGAACGCCAGATTCGCAAAATTCGCTCATGCTTAATCTACAGGCCCCCCGGATCCCGGCCTCAGTTCAGTGACTCCATCGCCGAGTTCGTCAGCACGCACGCCCTGGCCTCCACAGACTACATCCTCCTTGGAGACCTGAACTTCCACCTCGAGGACAACAACAACACCAACTCCACCACCCTGATTGACAACCTCGCCAACCTCGGACTCAGACAGCTCATCACAATGCCCACGCACTCCGCCTATCACCCGCTCGACCCCATCTTCTCCGCAAGCTCTCACGTCACCTTCAGCCACACCACCGAGCTCCACTGCTGCATCCACTTCGCCTTCCGGAAACCCATCACGCACCACCGCACTCAACAGATCCCTCACCGCAGCTGGAATAAAGTCACCGAAGACCAGCTAAACATCACCCTCACCCGGAGCCTACCCGCCAACCCCACCGACGTCGACACCGCCACCCGCAACCTCAGGCAATGGATCGATGACTGTGCCAACACTCTCACCTGATCAAGAAACCCTCACACAGACGCACCAACAAGAAAGCCAGCTTATTTACTGCGGACCTCCAGGCTTCCAAGCAAACCCGCCGAAAACTAGAGAAGAAAGGGCACTATGAACAGACACCAGACAGTTACGTGGCCCACAAGAACGCCATCCGCAGACACCATCATCTCATCCGCCAAAAGGTCCTCCTTCAAGGACCGCCTCGACAACAACTTGCACAACAGCAAAGAGCTCTTCATCATCGTGAAGGAACTCTCCAACCCCAGCTCCAACACCAGCGACATCCCACCATCGCAAGACCTGTGAGACTCCCTTTCCACCTTCTTCCATCGCAAGATCGCAGACATCCACAACAGCTTCAACAACCTGACCGCCCGACAGCAACCGATTCCTCAGACCCCACGGCCACCACCCACATCGATCCCCTGCTCACCTAAACCAACATAAATGACGACACCACATCTTCAACAAGGCTAGCACCACCATCTCACCCCATCTCTGCAAGGCCATCAACATCTCCTTCGAGACCGCGACCTTCCCGGAGAGCTGGAAGCATGGCGAGATCAATGCCTTACTCAATAAACCCAAGGCGGATCCGAGGGACCTCAAGAACATCCGGCCCATCTCCCTGCTCCTGTTTCAGGTGAAGGACATCGAGCAGACTGTCAACAGACAACTGACCTACTATCTCGAGGAGAACAACATCCTGGACCCATCACAGTCCAGGTTCTGCAGCAACAACAGTACCAAAACTGCCCTCGTCGCCACCACCGATGACCGTGGCCCTCATCCTCCTGGACCTATCAGCCGCCTTCGATACTGTCTGCCCCCGCACCCTACACACACGCCTCCACAATGTAGGGATCCGAGACAAGGATCTGGAATGGACCACCTCCTTCCTCTCTGGCAGAACCAAGAGCATCCGCCTCCCCACTTTCCATTCCGAAGCCTCTAATATCATCTGCAGTGTACCCCAAGGATCATCCCTCAGCCTGACATTGTTCAACGTCTATATGGCACCGCTCGCCCACGTCGCCCGACTGCATGACCTCAACATCATCTCTTACGCCGACGACACCCAGCTGATCCTCTCCCTCACCAAGAACCCCCTCACCTCCAAAACCAACCTGCTCGAAGGAATGAAGGCCTTCGCCGAGTGGATGAAGAACAGCCGTCTGAAACTGAACTCAGACAAGACGGAGGTCCTCTTCCTCGGCTCCACCCCCTCAGCCTGGAATAACTCCTGGTGGCCGACCGCACTGGGAGCAGCACTGACACCCACCGACCACGCACGCAACCTGGGTTTTATCCTCGACTCAGCACTTTCCATAATCAAGCAAGTCAGCGCCATCTTGTCCTCCTGTTTCAACACCCTCCGCATGCTCCACAAAATCTACAGGCGGATCCCCACCGAAACAAGAAGAGCAGTCAACTAGGCCCTTGTCAGCAGCTGTCTGGACTACGGAAACGCCCTCTACGCAGGAGCCTCGGCCAAACTCCTGAAACGACTACAACACATACAGAATGCCTTTGCATGCCTGATCCTCGACATCCCTTGCCACAGCCACGTCACACCCCACCTGAGAGACCTGCACTGGCTTCCAGTCAACAAAAGGATCACCTTCAAGCTACTCACCCACGCACACAAGGTACTCCACAACACTGGACTGGCATACCTCAACAGACGACTCACCTTCTACACCCCGAGCCGCCAGCTCTGCTCCGCCGACCTCGCCCTCGCCACCATCCCCGCCATCCGAAGAGCGACCACCGGCAGCAGATCATTCTCCCGCCTCACTGCCAAGACCTGGAACACTCTCCCCATCCTCCTACGGCAGACCCAGGACCTACTAACCTTCAGGAGGCTACTCAAGACCTGGCTATTCGAGCAGTAGCAGCACCCCCACCCCCCGTGCTTTGAGACCCTCTCGGGTGAGTAGTGTGCTTTACAAATGTTCTGATTGATTGATTGATTTTACTAGTCCGAGAACCCTTATAACTCTCTTCACTCTAAATTCCACCCATTCCTGATCCCCAAAAATCCCTCACCACCCCTAAACATCATCCATCCCTGTACCCTAAAGAACTATTTCTACGTCTAAATTCCAGCCATACCTGAACCCTCTTAACCCCTCACTACTGTAATCTCCACCCATTTCTGCCTTTAAATTTCACCCATCACTGACCCCCAAAAGTCTTTGCCACCTTAAACTCCACCATTGCTGAACCCTAAATACCTTTCACCACTACGGGTGGGCGGAACTCGCCGAGCTTAACTCCCCGGTATTCTGCTTAGCCACATAAAGCCTCTGTGAAATTAAGCTAAATTCTGTGACACATTTGAAATTAGAGGCGTAGAACACACAGAGCTTTTATGACGGTGTTCTGTCCAAATAGGAGGTGGACGGACAACGATTTAATCATTGGTAAACAGGAAACGGAGGCCTAGGTTGTATAGATGGCGAGCACCATTTAAGTAAGCACTTTCTAGAGTGCAAGCTCCGGAACGCTGAGAGCGCCCAAACTCAGGGACGGTTTCTGAGCTTGAGTGAGAGATCCGTTGATGTGAAGCAGGCACATAGATATTACATTACCCTTGTCCTGAGGAGGCCTGAAGAAATTGATGGCTGAAACGTGTCCGTGTCGACAGCTTTTTTTGATAGAGCAGTCCCATTAATGCAAGCGTGTTGAATTATTCGTAAGCACACCTTTGAAAAGACAGAGAGGTTTTGTACCTCGTGTGGCAGCAGTACTACCTCCAAGTGTATCACTCAGACAGTATGAGAGAACACTAAGTGTTGTAATTTTTTTTGTTAGGGTATTAGAGAAACTGTATATATATATATATATATATATATTCATATTTGTATGTTTTATGTAAGTCTATGTATATATTGTTGTATGTCTTTTGATCGATTTTTATTTTTGAAGCAACTGGTGGACCAGAGACTGGTCCATGGCATGTGTGTGACACTAAATCATTTGTAATTTTTGTTTAATAAAATGACTACTACCTCTATGCGGATGACACCCAATTGTACTATAAAATAAAATCCCATGCTGATATCCTGCACCTCAACACGACCTTAATCAAAATCCAAACCTGGTTCCACAACAATCATCTGAAACTTAACACGAACAAAACTGAGATCATCCTCTTCTCCCCCAAAAACAACCCTCTCCCTATCCAATCGTGGATCGTCGACCTGAATGCGCTAAACTGCTCACTATCCCCTGCCGATTTGGTTAAATCTCTTGGCATCACCATCAACAATAATCTCACACTTAATTCCCATGTCAAGAACTCAGCATAAAGCGCACTTTTCACTTTACGGCATCTCAAACAAATCAAACCCTTTATCCCTGATGAAGACTTTAAATTGATTATCCAGTCTCTTGTCCTATCTAAAATAGATTACGGTAATGCCCTTCTCTCTGGCACCCCCAAAACCCACCTGGCCCCCATCAAATCCGTTCTTAACCTAGCAACCAGGCTTACAACAAACTGTAGACACTTTGACCACATCTCCCCTGCCCTCAAATCCTTCAAAACCTCCCCATAGAAGGCAGGTCCTCCTATAAAATTGCCTGTATTACTCACAAAGCACTTTACCAGAATACCCCATCCTACCTCTCAACTAAACTTAAAAAAGCTGGCTGTGCCCGAACACTGAGAAGCACCAACACTCATCTTCTCATACCCCCACTACTCAAAAAAGCTGCTGCGAAATCCCCCTCCTTCTCTGGTAAGGCCCCAACCATTTGGAATGCCCTACCCAAAGACCTCCGTTGCAACCCCTCCTACTCCATATTCAAAAAAGAACTTAAAATTAATTTGCTCGCCACATTTTGGGGAAATTAATTTTTTATCGGATACCTAGTCTCTCCAGGCTTCCTCTCCCTCTTCCTCTTTGGACTTCCCCCTGTCCCACACTCACTCCCCTTTCCTTTTTCTCTTGTACCCCCCCCTCCACCTATCTCTTCCTTCCACTTACTATCTTGTCTTCTGAACCATCCTTGACATACTATCACATTTACTATCTTCTTTAATACCAGTGCTCCGGCAACGGGCTTCCCCATCGACATTCTCTATCCATATGTACCTCTTATCACTATGTTCCCCAAACTTTTCCCATTATTCTTTTTGTTTCGTATTTTGCCTCCCCTTATTTTTCTGTTTTAAGCACCTGTACAACGTGTTTTGTTTCAAATGCCATGATTTTTCTTTATTGTATACTACCGCTGCTGATGTAAAGCGCTCTGATACCCTCGGGTGGAGCCAGCGCTATATAAAAGCTTTCAAATAAATAAAATAAAAATAAATAAATGTTAGGCAGATTAATTATTATTATTACTTAAGCTTATAAAGCGCCTGGTTAGACTGTACTAGTGTGTCCCCGCGCTAAGGACTGCTGCGTAAAAAAACAATCAACTACAGATACTACCCACTCAAACATACCCTAGCAGAGCCTAGCCCTACTATTTGGGGAGCAGGAATGTTTTCAACTCTTTGCGAAACTTGGGCTCTGATTCCTCCAGCCGGAGCTCCAGAGGGAGTTTGTTCCATTTCTGAGCAGCCAAGACACGAAAGGAGTGACCTCCCATTCTTACTCTCCTGAATTTAGGCGCCAGCACCATCCCTGTGCCGCTTGATCTCAATTGGCGAGTCGGGTGGTATGGCCTAAGCAGGTTGTGCAGGTAGGAAGGTCCTTTCCTTTGCAGGATACGGTGGCCAACACAAAGTGCTTTGAAAACCACAGGTTCTCTAATTGGAAGCCAGTGCAGTGTTCTCAGAGCTCTCTTGGAGGCGGCTCTCTTGGGCAGCATCAGAACCTAACGTGCCGCCGTGTTTTGCACGTGCTGCAGCCTCTGTAGGCATCTGGCACTGGTTCCCAAATATAGGACATTGCTATAGTCCAGCCTAGATGTAATTAGTGCATGGACCATGGCCTTCCTCGCTGTCACTGGTAGATAATCCAGTGTCTTCCTAAGGACCCTCATCATTCCAAAGCATGTGCCTGCCACTCGTTTGGTGTGGTAATCGAATGAGATCTTATCATCGATCCACACCCCTAGGTTTCTCACTTGATTGCTGGGATTAGGTAGAGGACCCAGTGCTGTAGGCCACCATGCTGAGGTCCACACTGACGGAGCTCTGCCCACAATCACGAACTCTGTCTTATTTCCATTCAATTTAAGACAGTTGTTGGCCATCCACGCCCCCAATTCCTGCAGACAAGATTGAAAATTGTCAGCTGCCTGCTCTTTTGGCTGGGTCAAGGCCACCACTAGTTGCGTGTCATCTGCATATTTAACTACTTCCAGCCCAAATTTTTCTAGAATCTCTGCCACAGGAGTTACATATAAATTGAAGAAGGTAGGGCTTAGGCTGGACCCCTGGGGCACCCCCTGCTTCAGGCAAAAGGGGTCAGATCGAAAAGTGCCCTGTGCCACCTGGAAACTACGGTCCGACAAAAAGAACTCCAGCCATTTCCATGCTCTCTCAACTACTCCTCCCCATCTTAGACAATGTAATAGCGTGTGATGGGCTACCGTGTCCTAGTCGAAAATACATTTGTGATTTATCCCTCTGTACTTCCTTGTTATTCATCTAAATTCTGAGAGTGGGCAGAATTTAGCCTGCTGCGCTGCTCGTGCTGATTTTTAGCTCCGGAATCTTGTTCCACACTTTAAAACCAACACAAATGACTTCACGTAGTACGCTGCTTCTTTCTGCTCTCCAGTAGATTTTCTACTCAAGCAGCAGCTTTCTCAATGCACACAGTTTGATCTTGCTTAATGTTGGCAAGCTGTCTGTGAGAAAAATCTCCGCCATGCGGCAGTTGGCAGAGTTTTGCCAGAACTCTGTGTTCCAACAGAACCCGGAGTGGGCAAAACTCGGCAAATTTTGCCGGCGGAGCAGAATTTGTCACCCACCCCTATTAACCACCACTAAACTCTATCCATCACTGAATATTAAAAATGATTGAGGAGGAGTTACGCTACGATCCAAGATGGCCGCATAAGCTCCCGGCTCCGCCGACCTCCACCGGCAGCTCGTATATCCTGCCTTTCATCCTTCACGCACGCCGGACTCCCACACGTATGAAGTGCTCCTGACTCCTGCGGTGCAAACCCGGACCCTCCAATTTATCGGGTGACAAAGTTACGACGGATTTACTTCTTGGCCTATTCCAGGGCTTCCGCCGGGACCTCGATTTCTGGCCCATCCGGGTTGGAAGTGATCAACATCGGCTGTGGGACCAGGGTGGTTTCCTGTCTCCCGGCCTCGATCCAATCACTCTAATTCCAGTTGGCAACTGGGTATCCGGCTTAATCCAAGGACACGGCACAGTGACGCCTGTGATATCGGTGACCACGGTCGGGGGTCCTATGCCCGGTGACCCCCTGGGGAGCCCGGGTTGTCGGGCTGGCCCTCCCGAGTGGCGAAATACCGACCCTGCTTGTTGTGTGAGCGCTCGCTGTTGTCATAAGCCCCGTGTGTGCCTGGTTCCTGGACGGTGTTTCAGGGGTCCAAATCCTGCCTCGTCTCATGCCGGAGGAGATGGGGGGACTGACGGCACACCATCGCTGAGGTCTGTAATGGCCGCCATTGGAGCGCTCCGCTCTCACTTTGCCGTCCTGTGCCAACGGATGTCTGTAACGCTGGATAACGTACACTTGGAACCAGAAGTGGATAATCCGACAAGTTGTCAGCATGCCTTGGACCCCGTGGATTATTCTCCGCAACATTTAGAGACCCCCGGACGGAAGCCTATTTTAGCCTATTTTGATGACTCTACCCTCATGGAGGGTGCACCTGTGATCGTCGTTGGCTTTCCCTGCTCCATTCCTGTTCGACGGAACATTGTTGCTAAAGGTTTTTACCGCCAAAGACAGTTCTTCAGTGACTTTCGGAGAGGTTCGTCTTCCTTCTTCATCCTCTATTGTCGAATTCTCGGATGCCGCCATTTTGTCTCATCTCCTCGATCCGTCGCCATTGTTTTGAACTGTCTTGGATGCTTCGCTTTCTTCGTGACTGCTGTGGCTTGGATAATAATAATAATAATAATAATAAAACATTTATAAAGCGCATGGCTGCACAAACTGTGTATCCCCGCGCTGACTGCTGACTAAACTAACAGAGGGAGAGGGACGGAAGAGGGGCAGAAATGTATTATTGGGGGAAGAGGTGAGTTTTTAATCTGGCTCTGAAGAGAGTTTCTGAGGGTTCCATTCGCAAATGAACAGGGAGGGCATTCCAGTGTTTTACTCCAAGGTAGCAAAAGGAACGACCCCCCATTTTAGCTCTGTGAATACGGGGAAGTTTGAATTGTGTCATTCCCGAAGATCTAAGATCTCTGATCGGACGATGGATAGTAAGAAGGTTTCTTAGATAGATAGGTCCTTTGTTGTGGGCAATCTTATGGGCATAACAAAGGCTTTTAAATCTAATTCTTTCCCTAACAGGGAGCCAGTGAAGTTTGGACAGAGCCGCTTTGGAAGATGTTCTTCTGGGAAGACCCAGTACCATGCGGGCGGCTGCACTTTGAATGTATTGAAGCTGGTGTAGCTGCTTTTGGTTCAAACCTAATAGGAGAACGTTTCCGTAGTCCAAATGGGGAGTTATGAGCGCGTGTACAATCGTTTTTCTGGCTTCAGTAGGGATGAGATCAATGATTTTTCTCAGGATTTTTAGCGTGCCAATGCACTTACCTATTATTTTGCTAACTTGGTATTTTCCCGAAAAATCTGAGTCAATCATAATCCCTAGATTTTTGACCTTCTCTACAGGGCGGGGGAAGTCGCCCAGAGCTGCAGGCCACCATGCCTGGGACCATATTGAAGTTTTGTTCCCCACCACCAACACCTCCGTTTTGTCTCCATTTAAACGGAGGCAGTTGTTGTCCATCCATGTGGCGACAGCAGCCATGCAGCCAGAGAAATTGATGGCAGATTTCTCACTATCTGAGGTGAGCTTGAACATAAGCTGGGTGTCGTCAGCGTAGCTAACAATGCCCACCCCAAAGTTCTATACGACGCGAGACAGGGGCTCCATATAGATGTTGAATAAGGTAGGGCTCAAACTAGAGCCCTGTGGAACCCCATAGCTCACGTCACGAGAAGATGATTTAAAGGGTGGGCAGTGTAGCTGGAACGATCTTTTGGTGAGGAAAGACTTGAACCAAGCCAATGCATGGTCCTTCACTCCTATGTCCGAAAGTCGGGACAGCAGCGTGGCATGTAGCACAGGGCTTGGGCTGGGATGACATGGGCTTTCGTGAAGAACCGAACTGGTCAGGGTTGACTTTGACATTCGGGGTTAGCTTTTCTATGTGCTTTAGGCCGGATATGCACCGTGTATACTACTGGGAGACGGGAGGTTTTTATTGGAGTTCTCCCCATGTGTGTGTTCAGTACTTGCTTTAATAGTCGACATTGAATTTTGGGGAGGTTGCTGCTGTTGGGGGGTAATGAGGACCGGGTGTGTGTCTATTGCTCTCCTCCTCCGCTTTCTTCCTTTCTTTAGGGCAGTTCTGGGGCGACAGGAACGCTGTTAGTGGGGTTGGCCGTAGCCATTACAGGGGTGCAGGGTGGTGGGTGTGGGGGGGGTTTATTATTTTAGTTTGTTTTGTTCTATGGTCTCTTTCTTTTCCTTTCTCTCTTCGGTGGGGTTTCCCTTCCTCTTCAGTAGGTTGGCTGTCTCTCTCTATCTCACTTCTTTCTCTATCTGGCGTATATACTTGCCTATGCCTTACTGTCTCTGGAGGGTGGGTTTTCGGGATGATGCTTTAGCTGAATCCCTCGCTATTATACTGATTTTTGCTCCTTGTCTGCCTCAGCGGGCGTAGTATGTTTAAGGCTGTAATGTCCATCACCTGGTTTTGATTGCAATGCGGGGTACGCCCCCCCCCATCTCTTCTTAATTCTATTCTATGGTGTGACACCATCGATAGTGCAGCCCCTACTGTTTCTTCATAACTAAAAATGAAACCTTTTATATCCTTCGCCTAGTGGCACTTACAATCATATGCTATGCTTCTCTCGTTGATATTACACGGTCGCATACATTTGCATGCCACCTGAATCTTTACTCTGAGTTTGCGGCCGGCCCTTGTGGTTATAGGCCTGCGCGTGTAATGCTTTGATAATTCATTAAAGGTTTAAAAAAAAAAAAAATGATTACCAGCAGTAAACTCCACCCACCCGTGAACTCAAAAAATCCCTCAACACCCTAAACTCCACCATCCCTAAACTCTAAAAACATCTCCACACTGTTAAACTCTATTTATTCATGATCCTAAAAACTGGTCATCATCCTCGAAACTCCACATTTTCACCAAGTTTGTCCTTCCTAGTCCCTAAAAACCCTCCCTACCCCTAAACCTCACCCACCCTGTACCCTAGTCATCCCTAAATATCACCCATCCCCGAACCACACACTATCCCTAAATGCCACGCAATTGTAATGCAATTTTGGATTTTCCCTTAAAATCATCTTTGCTTTAAAATGTGTACATTCATTTTCGATTTATTGGCATTTTCTGAAAAATGTCTTTCCTTTTAATTGTTTTTCAATTATTTGGTTTCCTCCAAAGCAGTTTCTTAGTTTTAGTTTTTCCACAAATTCACATACATCAGTGTTTGCCATAAGCTGTCATGTGTTCTTTGTTCTCCATGCCCTTCATTTGCTGACCTTGAGGCAGTGGCTATTTTGTGAAGCCAGTGTGCATGTTTGCTGGTAGTATGTGATTTCATAGAAAAACAATATCATGGAATACCTATCATGGAATACCATTACTGAGAAACCATTTCACCGAAACTGTTTAATGGAAATTTGAAGGATGATAGGCATAAACGGTTTCATTGAAACCAATTCATAGTAAGTCTGTTTTTTTCTCATTTTGTGCAGAGTATGTGAAGAGAGGTGTGGGTGGTTTTGTGTTACTATCCTTGTGAGGACTTGGGTGTGATAACACACTGTGGGGACTTGATTGCACTGGGGGGACCTGAATTCAGGTCGCCAAAATGCAATGTCTTTCAAATGATTAAAAATGGCTTGAATTACGTCTGTGTCAATTTTTACAACTTTTCTAAAAATTGTCTTGTGGGGACCTGTGTTTCATCAAGTAAGAGGATGTAGACTAACGGCTAGAGCGGTCGACCCCAAAGCTAGAGAACCGGGTTCGAGTCCCGGCAGGGATGCTCAACATCCTGTGACTCTGGGCAAATCACTCAATCTCCCCATGCCTAACAAAATTAACATGTCTGTCTGTAATGCAACTGGTGCTCATGTGAAGAGCTCCGATACCTTTGGGTCGACTTTGCTCTATATAAAACTCGCCGAAAAAAAAAGTGTGCTTATATTCTTGTTGAGCTCTGCCTTAGACAGGAGGTGGTTCTGCAGTCTTAAACACACTTTGCATTTATTGATAGAAGATTCCTATGAAGTGTTAGTTCATTTATTTGTTTTTTTCCTGATATATTTAATTATGTGTTCTTATGACTGGTTCTAGTACAGTGTGCTGTTCATATTTTAATCATTTGTTCAGTTTTTTTTGCCTGCCTCCCCTTGTCTCTAATAGAGTCCCCATGGGCAGTAGGGCCTGGAGGGTTACCAACAATCATTTGATGCATTTTCTTTTATTTTTACCTGCCTCCTTCTACCTCCCGTTTAGTCTTTTTGGTCACTCTCTGGCAGGTATTTATTGTATTTCTTTCCCTGCATCTCTTGCCTCCTATAGGGTTTCACTTCCCACCAGGGCTCTGGAAGGACAAAAACCAACCTTTTCTTTATAATGTTTTGTCATGTGAAAAAAAGTATATGCATGTTTTGGGTACACTACTGTTAAGCATTTGGGATAATGATGATGATAACTTAATTTGTGTTACGTTGGCTGGATTATTCTTATTGCCCACGTGTCACAGATTTGTTTTGTTGCTTTGCTTCCAGGTTCTGCAGGAGACATCACACATGGTACAGAAGTTCCTGAATGAATCAGCTGACAGTGACTTTACTGCTAATGGCCTCTGCGCCTGTTGCTAAGAAGACGTCCCCAAAGATGAAGGTTCCTGTCAAGAAAGTGGCCTGGTGGAGAGGAGAAGAAGCAAGTTTCCAGTGCCACCTGTTGCCACCTCTTCTAGGTAGAAAGAGGCTGGGATTCTTGCATAAACATCACCTCCACCACCAAAACCAAAGGCTGTGTCTCTCAGTGTTGCAGTGACTGCAGGTATGGAGAGCACTGAGTCTGAATCAGAATTGCCTCAGCCACAACCTGCATTTTCGCAGGAAACATGGCAAAAGGAGCCCCAGTAAGCAACAGATCACCTGGACATAGGAGTAGAACAATTGTTTGAGTTTCTTGCGACAGAACCATTATTACTTTGTTTATTACCCACCCAGGTTCTGAGGGTTACAGGGTCACCCCATTTCATGTATTGAGTTTCTTGCTGAGCAATATATTGTTGAGAAAATTGCTCTTTCCTTCACAATCTCCAATAAGGAGAAGAAAGAGTACTCCCTCTTCCTCTCCAAGCCCACCTTCTGATGATCTGGAGGACATGAATTGAACCCCGGCCGAGTCTGCGAGACAAGAGAAAAGTAAGCTTCCTCAAAGCCTTGCAAGAGAAGAACGTGGTAATGATCCAATCATTATCAGTGCGGAGAGTGGCACAGAGGTTGTACACATCACCTCTATTCAACCTGCTCAGATTCATGTGGTTCCAGCAACACTGCAAGTTCTCAGATTTGCAAGACCCCAGACACCTTCAGCCACTGCCACCTCTACTCCTATCACAGCCACAACACGCCAAACAACAACACAACCACCTATCTTCACCTCTAGTTCTTCAGGCATTGGCAGAATAAGAAATCTCTCCACCCCACCCAGTTTGAGATTCCTTTACACTTAGTCCACATGAGGATAACATTGCAATATGCTCCATTTGCCCCAAGAAAGTTCCTTGTGGTAAGCCAAGTGGGCTTTACGGTGTCAGAAGCCAACTACTCAAAGCTTAAAAAGCAACACACAATCATGTGCTAAGGAGCACTTTAAAAGTATAGCTGATGGTGGTGAGCGAGAACCAGCAGCTGAAGTGATGGAAGAGGTGGTCAGGCGGTGGAGAAAAAAGAGGATGGCAGCAGCAGCATCACACAAAGCAGCCCTCCAAGCCTCCCCCATCAAATATAATCCTCGCCCACCGAAACCTTTCAATGGCACAAGGCACAGCGAGATACAGCAACTCCCGCCCCAAAGAACCTAGGCAGCCTACCTGCTGATGGTGCCTGTAGGTAGGTTGTGGCAGTAGTACCACAAGAAAAGCAGCCTACTATTAAGGCTATGTTTACCAAGGAGGTGCTATACCACCAGAACCATGAAAAAACCTGTTTCTACAATGGGAAACTGGCTAAAATGTTAGTGCTTGCCCCCTCCCTATTTCTTTTGTGGAAGGAGTGGGCTTCCTAGAATTTGTGGAGGCTCTCTGCCCAAAATGGAAGGTTCTCAACTGAAGCTATTTTTTTGCTAGAGTGGCTGTGCCAGCACTGCATCAAGAAGTGCTGCAAATGGTTGGCATTTCTTTGGAGCAGAGCGCTCTTCAGTCCATCCATCTTACAACAACATGTAGATTAGATATCAATCAACAGATGACATGTTGCATCACTGCACACTGGGACTATTTCCAGGGAGCTAGGCAAAGGCTGGCAACCGGTCTCAATGTTTTTCAGGGCATTTGGCAGGATGAAAAAGTTGTGATATTCACAAAAGAAAAGTCACATGCAGCTACCAACTTCTTAGAAGAGTTTAATACCAAGGTTTCTGAATGGCTTAAACCCAGAGGTCTCACAAGTCTGTTTATTGCCACAGACAATGGCAGTAATATAGTGAAAGCCATGGCTGATAGTGGATATTTCAGAGTCCTGTATTTGGCACACAGCATCAATCTAATTGTGCAGGACTTTCTCAAAAAGGAAGAGGTACTCAGTAACATACTGGTCACCTGCTGAAGAGTATGCACTCATTTCATTAATTCAAAGCGCCGAAGCAGTTGATGATCCTTCAGCGTGCTAATAAACTAGCTATAAAAGCCCTCATATATGAGGCATCAACAGATTGGAACTCAACTTACTACATTCTTGAACGCCTGTTCGAGCAGTGCAAATCTATCAACAATTATGTAATTCAAAGAGAGCGGATGCAACTGCTAAAGCCATGACAATAGAGGTTGACAAATGGGGGCTACTGGAGTGCCTGATACAAATGCTACTTCCTTTTAAGATTATGACGCAGTAAGTCAGCCAAGAAGATTATACAATAAGCCAATCAATCCCATTGTTGCATCTGTTACAAGAGCAGTTGAAAAAGGTGGAACACACATTCTCCAGTATCAATGAAGATGCAGTATCTTTGGTGTATAACTTGATCCTCCAATAAAAATGGGTGTCTTCGTTTACAAGACTTGGATGACCAGTAAAGGGACTGATCAAGAAAAACACCAGCAATTTCGTGGCCAGGGCAAAAGTCCTGAAGTGCATCATTCAGCCACCACACAGGGTAGTGCTGTTGGCTTTCAGTCTTTGCAGCAGCAAACAGCACCATCGCCAGCTACTCCAAACCCATAGCAACATGTTCAGACCCAACTTCTGCAATGGGTTAGTTTCATTCAGCAGGGCTTATGTCAAGTGCAGAGGTGCAGACATAGCAAGTGGCAACACCAATGACATTCAGTAGATGGTCCGAGACTATGTAGATGACCCAACAGAGGTGTACGTGGACCAAAACTCATTGATCTGTTTGCATGGCAAGACGGCGCAGTGGCCAGAACTCAGTAGGCTTGCAATAAAGTATCATGCATGTCCGTTAGCCAGTGTTTCTGCGGAGTGTGTTTTTTAGTGCAGCTGGTGAAGTTATCACACTCATAAGGACAAGTCTCTCATCTCACAATGTCGAGAGAATACTGATGACTAAAATGAACAAACACTTAATTTCAAAGGATTATAGTGCTCCTGAAACAATGGAGGATGACAAGGGCAGTTGGTCTGACATCTCAAGTTTGGTCAGTGATTATACTTCGGGTGTCACACCCCTGAGTGTGAGGACAAACTCTACTTAACAGACTAATACATTGCAGTTAAAGAGGAGGACTGCCTAAAACAATTTACATACATATACATGGTGTGTGGCACGCTTACACAGACAGCATATTGTGAATAATAAACTGATATAGATTGGTTCAGTGTGCATGGCACAGACAGCCAATCAAGGAGGACATAGCTTTTTGGCCCAGATTGGCTGGATGGTGAGGGCTGAGAAAGACTGATTTAACCTTCAGTTCAATAGTTGACTAATTAGCAAAGGACGTCAGCCTGCTAAAATAGAAAGACTACGTTTCTGAAAAAAAAAGAAGTTAAAGAGCAAGATGTTTCCCATGCCTATCCTTTTTTTTTTAATTCTCTTCTCTTGCTGGTATGCAAGTGAAGATTTTAAAAATGGAGACTGCCTTATTTGTGTATCACGTCAATGGAAAAGGCAAAGGGACACCACACAGGTACCTAACTTGCACTAAGGAGTATTACCAAATACAAGATTCATCATGTTGTTGTGAAAGGGAGGGTCTGGTAAGCTACACTTGATAATGTATTGTTTGTGGATCATTCTGCAATGTGCTTGCCTTTCACACAATGGGATAAATAATGTAATTTTCCTTTTGCTAACTTAAGTACATCATCTCTGGTTTCTTCTGAGACCAGTCAGTTTATTTACCAAGACTTAACTAAAACTACTAATGCCCAGAATGTTTTAATTTTCTTATCAACACGACAGGCCTATCTCTTTCAGCTGAAATAAATAAAATAAACGGTTGACAACACCCAGAAGAAGATCATAGCATAGAATGTGCTTCACTGGGAAACAAGAGGACTCAAAGTGGCTACTCCTGTGGGCTTGAGATGTGAGTACGTTAAAAAACATCCAGGGTAGTGCTTCAAATGCCAAATGCTAATTAAGTGGTCAACTTGTGGTCTGCTTTACTGCACACAGCAAAATGTTGTTGCTATTAGAGTGATCAGTCTGGTACATAAAACTATTTGTCTGTGATTTGTGGTACGAGATTGGTTCTCCCTTATTAGTTAATGGCACACTCCACCCTCCTGCGCCTCATGCACCATCATGTTTGCCTTGACTCCCCAATATTGACATTTTATTTTTGCACTACATAGGGCATCTTTTATGTAAGAAGAAAGATTGCTTCAAAATGCTCCAGCTTTTAGTTCAGACCTGTACCCAAGTTGGAAAATGCCAGAAGAATGCAAATGCACCATCCATTTGTATACAGCATCATTTATCTTTTCATAACTAACTACAACATTTGTTTGAAATGTGTTGGTCCACCCTATTTTGCATTTTTCAATCCATGGTTAACACATTTATTACATAACTTGAGAGTCTGTCATCTTCTTTCCACAACAGATGTGATTGGCTCATCGACTTAATGAATGTTGTGCTTGCCTATCCCACCTTTCCCTAATTCCCCCATCCCATCCATTCATAAACCCCTAACACCCTTCCCTTAGGTAAGGTTGTGTGATTAGTTGAGTTGTGTGTTCATCTCTACCATCAACAGATCTCATGCTTGGTGTGGAGGATGTGATTAAAGCGACACCAACTTTTATCGGATGTGTTGGTACTTAAATTGACATTTGCCTATACCCTCCCCTCCTACCCGGGCAAAAATGGGACATCACAGTGCAGAAATTATGTCCAAGGACAGGTAGTGTGCACTTTTCCGCAATCTATGCACCATGTATTTATATTTTACTGAATAACCTTCTACTGAGTCATCCTTACTCCTCCTGAGACTTGAGGGGTTCATAAATAGTGCTTACTTTAATAAGTAACTCAACACTATGTTGCTAATTGTTGTTTTATCATGGTAGTCTCAGTCTTTGATTTCTCACTCATTCTGTTTTCTTTATGGGTGGGGAGGTTGTGAATGGTCAGGTCACTCATATTCTGTTTGACAACACTGTTTGCAGGGGATCTGGTATGGATGAGGTAAGGTAAGTGGAGTATTTAACAACATACGGAAAGATATTTTGGGTAGGGGAATATTAAAAACTTGAAAGAGAAGGTGATGGACACCGTGGGACAATTTTATTGCGATGGGACAGGTGCAGAGAAGAACAGTCATCACTGTGTTGGTAACACTTCCCCTATAACTTTATGTGAAGCGACTCTAACTAGTGCAAACATACATACTCAAAAAAAAACATTGATTTAATTAAACAAAAATTAAATGTATAAAAGTCCCAACCTCACCTCCCACAAAAGGCCCACCTTCTTACCTGTACCCAACATACCCCCAAAACACCCTGATCCCAACTGTCCATCCCATCCTCCCTTCCCACAACAAGTCCCGCCCCTCATTAGAAAATAGGCATCCACAGCCTCCACATGGAGTATCAGGTTCTGCTGGCCACTCTTTAACTCATCCAGGTCCTGCATGATCTTGTTGAGGATAGAAGGGTTGATGGTGGAAAGGGGTGGCTTATGTGGCTGGGGACCTTAGCTGCCTGTAGTAGCTGTGATGGCATTGCCAATGTCCTTATGGCTAGTGGCCCGAGGCAGCAGCGGCTGTCTCCTCCTCCTACTCAGGCACCAGCAGTTGGCGGTACTCCATCACAATTGCCTCCTTTTTCTGGAGGCGCAGGCAAGAGGCTGTGTCCCGCCTTGAGTGAGCCTCCAGGGCGGGCCCTTCAACTCTTCCAGCAGGAGTAGGTAGATGATCCAAAGAAAAAAGAAAAGAACACGAATTGAAGTACTCAACCCATTGTACAGTAGCCACAACATTACTGTTCCCCTAGGGCCATTGGAGCTTTTGGTTGTGAATCTTTGTCAGAGCAGAAGCCACATTTTTCCCATACATACTTCACACAATGCAGTAACTGTGTGTGGTATGAATTAATCCATGATGATTGATATTCACCATAATCAAAAATAGATATTTGTACTAAAAAGGATGAAAAGTTAAAACGATTTCATGTAGTGGAACCTGTAACACATGCTTAATATGTGTTAATTAATGAAAGAGCTGCCAAACATAAATAGATATTGCCATTTATGACTATGGTACATTTAATCAATGCTACAAATGTACTTAACTATAACATGGAGCAATAATGTAGACATCCTGGAGGGGCAGCATTTTTTGGGGGACAGCTAGTGGTGTGTCATCCTAAATCAATCAATCAGGATTTATAAAGTGCGGCAAATCACCCGTGAGGGTCTCAAGGCGCTGGAGCTGCTGGTTGCTTCATGGTGAAACCAGTGAAAAACTAGGCCTCAGAAAAGAAGGCGCAAGGAAGTTGAAAGCAGTAAAAAACTAGGAAAAGCAGGAGAAAGCTCTCAGAAAAAGGAGGGAAAAGAAGGAGAAAGCAGTGAAAAGTTTGGCAAAAGCAGGAGAAAGCACCCAGGAAAATTGAGAAGAGGATGGAGAAAGCAGTAAAAAATGAAGGAAAAGCAGGAGAAAGCTCTCATAAAAAGTATGGGACGTAAGAAGAGATACCGATAGTTTTGGTTTTATTCTTCCTACTCCCTCTTGAGTCCCACCCTGAGCACGACTACAGATTAAATTCAACACTATACCCTCCACCCAACACTATGCTCCACAAACTCATTTTCAATTGGCTATGTGGCAAATAAGTGACAGTGTAGGGTAAGATAGGGTAAGATAAACAGAGGCTTGGTTTATTTATGTTTGGCTATATACTGGTTGGGTGACATGCACTAGGAGGCTTAGTTGCATGGTTTATGGGTGGTAGAAGGTGGAACTGTAATGAAGCCAGAAAAATAGTCACTGTGGTAGAAACTGTGGGATAAATGTGGAACACATCATGATGGGATTGCATTTTATGAGCTGGGTGGTACAGGAGGAGTTGGCTATGGTATAGGAGGGCGGGCACTGGGCGTCTCACCTTTTCTTCTAACAACTGAATGGTATGGAGGATGAGGATGAAACATAGGAGGCTGGGTAATCTATAAAAGAATTGCTAAGTGGGCTTGGAAGAACAGGGGAACACCTTACCACAAGCAGTAGTTGTCGCTGAGGAAGGTGACTTACAACTGTCCCAGCAGCAACTCCTTCCCCCTCCACTGGGTGGTGGTCTCTGCGTTCGCTGCACAAGCCTGAGTACTTCCGTTCCTCGACAAAAACATAACACACATATTTAGATACCTGCTATAAGTAACCATCACAGTATTTTGCACAAGTTTCAAAAGCAATATATCACAATCAGAGAAACGAGGAAAAAGCGATTGAAGACAGAATCTCCACCCACGCACACAACAGCAAGGAACTCTTCAGCATCATCAAGGAGTTCGCCCAACCCACCAGCGAGTCTACTGACATCCCTCCCTCACAAGACCTCTGCGACAAACTCAGCATCTTTTTCCACCACAAAATCAAGAGCATCTATGACAACTTCGACGAAGACAACCAACACACTGAACCCTCACCAACCACCCCCGACACCCGGAAACCAGCGATTGTTGACTGGACAGCCCTCACCACCGAAGACACACTGAAGACAATGAAGTCAATCCACTCAGGGGCCCCCACGGACCCCTGCCCCCACCACATCTTCAACAGAGCCGCCAACACCATCGCACCCATGCTCCGCCAAACCATCAACCGCTCCCTGGCGACCGCCTCGTTCCCCGACGACTGGAAACACGCCGAGGTCAACCCCCTCCTAAAGAAACCCTCAGCGGACCCCACCGACCTCAAAAACTACAGACCCATCTCCCTGCTCCCGTTCCCAGCGAAAGTCATCGAGAAAGCCATCAACAGCCAACTCGCCACATTCATTGAAGAACACAACATCCTCGACTCCTCCCAATCCGGCTTCAGAAAAAACCACAGTACGGAAACCGCCCTCCTCGCCGCAACAGACGACATCCGCACCTTACTGGACAAAGGAGAAACAGTAGCCCTCATCCTCCTCGACCTATCAGCGGCGTTTGACACAGTCTCCCACCGCACCCTAATACGCAGACTCTACGATGCAGGAATCCAGGACAAGGCCTTCGACTGGATCTGCTCCTTCCTCTCCGGCAGGACGCAGCGGGTCAGACTCCCCCCTTTCCTCTCGGACCTCACACCGATCACCTGCGGAGTCCCCCAGGGCTCCTCCCTCAGCCCGACGCTCTTCAACGTCTACATGGCTCCACTTGCCCCCATCGTCAGAACCTACGGACTCAACATCGTGTCATATGCAGACGACACCCAGCTCATCCTCTCCCTATCCAACGAGCCCAACACCGCCAGACGCAACCTTCGAGAAGGCATGGAAGCCGTCGCCAAATGGATGAAAAACAGCTGCCTTCAACTAAACACCAACAAAACAGAAGTACTCATCATGGGCCCAAACCCCGACGCCTGGAGCGACACCTGGTGGCCCACCGCCCTCGGAAACCCGCCAACCCCCACAGACAACGCACGCAACCTGGGAATCATCCTGGACTCCGAGCTCAAAATGGACCGCCAGATCAACTCTGTCTCATCTTCCAGCTTCCACACCCTCTGCCTCCTTCGCAAGACCTTCAAATGGATCCCCCTCGAACACCGAAAGACAGTCACTCACGCCCTGGTCACCAGCAGACTCGACTACGGCAACGCACTCTACGCCGGAATAAACAAAAACCTCATCCGCAAGCTACAGAACATCCAGAACGCCGCCGCAAGACTGGTCCTCAACCTGCCAAAACACTGCCACATCTCCCAGCACCTGCGCACACTCCACTGGCTCCCCGTCGAGGCGAGAATCACCTTTAAGATGCTCACCCACGCACACAAGGCCCTCCACGGCACCGGACCAGCATACCTGAACAGCCGACTCAAATTCCACGCACCCCAAAGGACCCTACGATCAGCCCAGCTTTCCTACGCCGTGGTCCCCCGCACCAGAAAGACCAGATTGGGAGGCCGCTCCTTCTCCTTCCTCGCGGCCAAAGCATGGAACGCCCTTCTGCTCCACCTCAGACAGACAACATCGCTCCCCATCTTCGCAAGAAACCTCAAAACCTGGCTCTTCGACAGACCGTCTCCTTGATGGAATGGAACCTGCACCCCCCCACCCCTAGCGCCTTGAGACCCTTACGGGTGAGTAGTCGCGCTTTAACAAACTCCTGATTGATTGATTGATTGACTAATGTTAGGTTATCTATCTTATGTTCTAACCAAAAGTACTACTTTAAAAAGGATTAATGGCCTAAGTAAGTTGTCAATCATTCAACACTAATATTTATTTTCATATTGTTGGTTGGACAATGGTTCTGAAAGGATCGGAAAAACAAACAATAACAATGTGGAAGGGAATGGCAAGGGCGTATGGTGGTATGTATCCAGCCATGGTGTGCTGTCAGGACTCATCCTGTTTGAGACCACGATAACCATCTCTAATCTGTACCTAGACTATGACTGTTTGCTCAATAAAGCCTTCTATCAACCTGGTGTGTGAGTATTTTGGCCTGTGTTCCTCTGGATGGTACCAACAATATAGCTAGACATGTAAAAGAGGGACAAGACTAGACATGTAAAAGAGGGACAAGAGAAAGGTTACTAAAAAAGACAGGGGAAGAAAGCCGCAGACAGGAAGAAGTCAGCAGCAGATACTGGGGGAATATAAAAGAAAATACAAGAAGGCAGGTTTGCGTCATTAACCACTGAAATAGAAAAGGGGAAGTTAGAGAAAATACAAAATTACATAACACATACTAGTTTAGAGGCAGAATATATCCAACATGACTTACCAGCAGCATCAGCAGGAATATCAGGGGTGGAGGCTGCACCAGTCCTATGGGGCAAGCTGGGGTTGGCGGTGGTGGGACTGTCCTGAAATGAGGACAAAAGTAGTAGGTATTATTTTAAAAGGGCCATTTTAGAGGAAGGCATATCTATTGCCTGATTAAGCAATCATTTACATCACATCTGTACAACCCTAAGCATAAAATAGTAAATTGCCCCTCCACCTTGCTTCATACAGTTTTGAAATTCTGACACTTTGAAAGCTATGGGCAAAGCCAGTCTCCCATTGTGTACTGCACTGCACAGAGATGAAGTGTAGATATATACAAGGGGGGCATGGCTTAAGGCCGATGGAGTAGGACGCAGGTCATGGAGCTCCCGCCCGGTAACCCCCCGTTATCTATCATCCTGAGAACCCCGGACCCCGTAAAGAAGTCATCGGGGACCAGGAACATTAATGGACCTGGAGGGGACAAGTTGAATGCCTGGGGAAAGCTCTGAAATAGCCCAGAGCGGAGTAACGAGAGGAGCAGCGTGGCAGACACAAGATGGCGGCTGCCAACGGAGCTACAGAAAAATCCAGAGTACGGTAGTACTCCCCCGCTCCTACGAATATTTAGGCGCTGCAGAACCAAGTGAAGTAGTAAGCTACCCTAAGACCTTGGGGGCTAAGGAGCTCTGCTGTGAGTCCCGGGGGTGGGAGCCCAGATCAAGAAAGATGGTGGAGATCATGGGAGGCACCTGAGGGGACGGCAGTGCTAGGAACCAGGCCGGGCTTGCTGCGGACAGCTAAAGCAGCATAAGGTGGCCGTAATGACCCCACCCTTCCTCAGAGAGGCTAATTGTCCTTCTGGGCCCCCACCACAGAAATAAAGTGCAGCATCAGCAACACGTTCCCGGTCCAGGTGCTACCAGCCCACCCTACTTAGTGTTATGCAGAAGTGCCCGAGTTTGGGCAATCGATGGTGTCTAGTTTGGATGGGGTTTGTTCTTACGCCTGTCCTGGAGTATGGGGGTTTACATTTCTGTTGAGGAATAGGGTTCATGGGAAGTTAAGGGTGTACATGGTTGGTCGAGCCGGGCATGTCAGTTTCCTAGAGGAAAATAATGCATAGAGTAATAGCAACTCCTGGTGGGAAGTAGGAACTGACTGTTGCAACAAATGGCACCACCCGTAGACTGTAAAGTACTCACATGGAATGTTAGAGGGATGCACACCATGGGCAAACGGCATAAGATATATGCTTCTTGGCCAGACGGGGTGTGTAGGTTGCCTTATTACAGGCGACACACATCAGGGCTAAGGAGGTAGCAGCACTTCAGCGTAGATGGAGGGGACAGGCAATTATACAGATTACTCGGCATTCGCCAGAGGGGTATTGGTGTGGATTAAACCGGGGGTCCCATTTAAGTGTAGGGGGCAAATAATAGACCCAGATGCTAGTTATGTGGTGGTGCATGGGACTCTGGATGGCCGAGAGGCCACAATAGGGAGTATCTATGACCCCAATACCGTTCACCTATCAATTTTGTATGCCCTTTGCCCTTTTCAGAACATTGGTGCCATATCTAATAGGCTCAGTAAAAATGGGGGGAGATTACAATTGTATAGCAAACCTTAAACTTGACTGGTCCCATCCACCACTCAGGGACGCCCCAATAGTCAGGTCAGCAAAGGCCTTGAAGGAATGGCAAACCCACTGGGGAATGATAGACTCTTGGAGAGTTCACCACCTAGAGGAGTGGGACTGATCCTTCTTTTCCCACTTGCATGATTTACATGTACGACTGGATACGATACTTTGCACACCAGACATATATGACCTAGTGGTGAAAAGGGAGTACCTGGCTAGGAAAATCTCTTATCATAACCCTTTGTCTCTAGGAATGAAATGGGTACACCTCAGGCAAGCATCCCTACATGGCGGGTGAAACCGGAAGCGCTTGAGGACCCGGTTTACCAGGCAAAAGTGCCATTACCCAATACTTTGAGGAAAACGATGGAAGAGGTACAGACCCCCTAGCAGTGTGGGACGCCTTTAAGGCAGTTATCTGGGGTTGATGTATTTATGAGGTGGCTGGAATAAGAGGGCCCCTCATACTGGAGACCCTGGCTGCGGAGCAGCGGCTGAGGAGTATCGAGCAACTCAGGCCTGAATGCAAAGGGGTGCAGGACCAGTTGATTTACACTAAAGAGAAGGTGGTGGAACATGTGGAATGGCTGAGGTGTTTTGATTACGAAGAGAGTGAGATCGCGCAGGGACACTCCTGGCTTGGCTAGCTAACCCAGCAAAACAAGGCCCGATAATCCTTGAATTTAGGGAAGGGGAGGCACCCGCTATTTGCACCCAACCGGGCATAAATAACGCATTGTAGGCTTACTATGCAGATGTATACAAGAGTAAGACAACTTGCGCAGAGGCTCATATAGAGGACTTCTTGCACCTGCTAACACTTCCGACAGTAACAGCCGAGGGGGGAACAGCGTTTACAATGCAACTTTTACCACGCAGTACCTTTACCACGCAACTTTTACAACGCAAGTCGTTACAACGACTTGCGCTGGGGTGCACTGTAGGATAGGGAATAGTTTAATTTACTATCCAAAACCTTCCCTACTATCCACGGGGACTGGAGTTGGAATAGTAAATTAAACTATTCACTATCCAGCGCCCCCCAACGCTAGTCGTTGTAATGACTTGCGTTGTAAAACCTGCGTGGTAAAGGCATGCGTTGTAAAAGCATGCGTAGTAGCAACATACATCCCAGCCGAGGAGACTAAGGCACTAGGAGAGGAGATTGAGCTCACAGGGATTAGAGCAGCAGTTAAAGCAATGGCCAGAAACAAGACCTCCGGCACAGATGGTCTGCCTGTAGAATTTTATTCAACTTACATCAAAGAATTGCCGACATTTTTGGCTCTCAATATACTTCCAGTGTGGAGTTTATTGTTCAGTTAGTTAAAACCATAACAATATTACATTCACAATTACAAAAATTGCCATCACAGGCAATAAAGTCTGGTCACTTTTCTGCTACATTCAACGCTCACAGGCCAAATATGCGAACCTTATACCTGTTTGAAACAGGTATTGTCCATATAAACCAGAGCCACTATTCAGGTCGAGCATACCAGACAGTGCAAGCTATCTGATTGCAAAAGAACTACTGCGGACTGTGGGCTTACTAAGAAGGTACAGACCAATGGTTGGCTTTATTGCTACTCTGCTTGTTTCTTATTTGTTGGATTTACTTGTACCTCCCCTGAAGCATACCCTTATTTCCTGTTTCCATTCGCTGCTCTCTTTTGCGGAACTACTTTTTCTTTTTTGGTTAAGCACTTCATGAGAGCGCCTGTATTTTCCAGCTGTCTTCTTCGTCTGCTCCAGTTTCCGAAATATCTTACTTTTGTCCTCTCCATACTGCTCTCTTACACGTATGTTGCTTGCTTTCATGTACTTCTCACACCCCTGTATTCCTCACTTTCACACTCTTTTGTGCCCTCAGTCCCCTTGTGTCTACAATCTTATGTTTGTAAATAAAAAAATAAAGCAAATCCCGCCTGCAGCATTCCGCAGGAGAACGCATTTATTCTGACACATGCGGGAATGAGTGACCTCTACTGACTGTCGCTTTGGT
This sequence comes from Lissotriton vulgaris, assembly GCF_964263255.1. Taxonomy (NCBI): domain Eukaryota; kingdom Metazoa; phylum Chordata; class Amphibia; order Caudata; family Salamandridae; genus Lissotriton; species Lissotriton vulgaris. The sequence continues at coordinate 1,942,560,496 of NC_141693.1, forward strand.
ATGCTATTTTTTAAATGTTTTAATTTTTTGGTTATTCTGCTCCGCATCCAGACATTTTACAGAATTCCAATGCTGTACAGCATCAGCATTTGGCAAATCCAACAGGCCCCAAAGACTATACCTATTGGCTTTGCCAATGCTTCTTGCTTGTATGCCGGTAACCACAAAACAAAGCTCCAACCGATAGTTTTGACTGCAAAAGAGCTTGAAGAACAGATTAAGAAACCAACCTACTCCCACACTCCTTCCTTCAGCAGTCCTAAATCCCAAATATGCAGCTGTAGTACTCCTCTCAAAGGGTCGAGTAAATGTCTATCATGGAGGGGGGTGTATTCAGAGTGGGGAGGTGGAGGAAATGCCCCAGAATTAGCTGACATGATAACTGCATGAGGTGTTCATTATCATAACATCCACACATCAGAGGGGTGTATAGAATGCACTGCCCCATCATGTGAATGAATGCCACCTGTAAATCAGGTAATAAATTCAGGATACATTGGTATCAGAGAAAGGCAATCTTCTGAATTTAATAATAATATTACTAATAACCTTTTGTGTATAAGGTTAGTTAAAACCTTTACAATATACAGTGCTGATAAAACCAATCCATGTTATAAAAATAGACAAATCTTGAGCTAAAAAATGTATGACGTTACTACGCATACATTTACAACGCGGTACTTTACATCGGTACACGCGGTTACAACGACTTTCGCTGGAGGGCGCTGGGCTTAGGAATAGTATGATTTACTATTCCACCTCCAGATTACATACAGTAGGGAAGGTGTTGGAATAGTAAATCATACTATTCGTTAGACTAGAGCGCCCTCCAGCACAAGTCTTGTAACAACGTGCGATGTAAAGGCAATGTGATGCAATGCCCGTGTTGTGAAGGATGTTCCCAATAAAAAGATTGGTTAAAAAATAAATAAACATGTGAACATAAAATTGATTAACCGGTGCCTTCAAGTGCTAGCAGCAATCTGGTTACATCTAACAGCTTTAAGAAAGTATGAGTGCCTAAATGTGGCAGCTGATTGGTCGTTGGTAATACATGATGGACCCTTCATTAGCCGAGGAGTCACTCAAGGGCCGAAGCCTTTATATGCAAGATGGACACATTCAGTCAATCGGATGTTTACGGTAGTATTTTCTGATTGAGAGCGGTTATGATGCCCTGCTGGCAGGATCGAACTCCCAGCCTGTTCCACTCAACCCGGAGACTTGTTTTACGCTTGTCCAACAAGGCTGGGCAGATGCACAAGCATGCTCAAGGGAACACACCACAGCTACTGCAATTGATTCCTTCTGTTGGGAGGCGCCAGCGGACTAGGGCCCACATGCATCAAGCATTTTTGGAGTCGCAAACGGTGCGATTCCTTAAAATCGGCCGTTTGCGATTCCAAAAATGCTTTTTGAGATGCATCATGCTTTTTTAGAAATCGCAACTTTTTTGCGATTTCTAAAATTGCGATAGCATTTCAGAAATCGCAATTTAGCGATTTCTAAAATGCTATGCATCATTTGATTTCCAATTGCGAAATTTGAAATTGCAAGTGCAAATTACCACGAAGTTGAACCTCGTGGTAATTTGCGAAATAGTTTAAAAAAGCACAAACATGCATTTTTTAAACTGTAAAGTTACAGACACACATGTCCTTAGGACATGTGTGTATGTAACATACTCAAAAGTACATTTCATGGGTGAAGGGGGGGGGTCATTTGGACCCCCCTCTCCACCCTTGAAATGCATTGCTGAATTGCGATTTCAAATTGCGAATTCGCAATTCCCATTCATTCCTATGGGCATTTTAGCCCATAGGAATGAATGGGAATTGCGAATTCGCACTTTGCTAATCGCATAATATTTGAGAATCGATAAAAATTGCGATTTTTACCGATTCTCAAATATTTTGCGAAAATGTACATGCATCCCATTTTGCATTTCCTAATTTGCGATTCCCTAAAAATCGCAAATTAGGAAGTGCAAAATGAAACAATGATGCATGTGGGCCTAGGTGCTCAAAGAGAGTCACTCACCCAGCCTAAGAGACATGAATCTTAGCTGCAAATGGTTGGAATAAATTCAGACAAGGTATGAGGATGGTGAGAATGGCTGATAGGAATTGATAACTGCCCATGCATGCTTACCTTTAGCTACGATTGCTCTACCTGCGTGGCGGGGCAAAAGACGGATACGTTTTTAATACTTAATTGAAAGGCCGATTGACTCAGGTTTAGGTCCCACAGTTCATTTGCGGACAAAAGCTGCACGTTATCATTAAGAACAGGTGATGTGACCCTGCTGGCCCGCTGGAGCTGATGTCGGGCCATAACAGGGCCTCCACAGAGGCAGCCCTGCCCCTTCTCAACTTGTGGCACACTTTAAGAAAGGCACCGGCACCCACTGTAACAGTGGGAAGGAAGACTTTGCCTTGTCAGTCAAAATTGATAGGGCTAAGAGGTTAGGGAATGTGCCAGTCTTCGCTGTAAAATCTGTTTGGTTTTTGGGGATAAGCCCATTCAACTCCAACCAATGACATTCTGGTGAATGTAGTTTCATAAATACATATTCTCGATTTTAAAATGACAGTGGTTCAGCCATTCAAGCATGCATTGCACACATATATGATGTCAACGCTGTTGTCACACAACAAGAACGTGTTAACCCCTTTATTATCCTATTGATGTCTATATACGTCATAAAAAGGTGTCTGCGACACACCCTAACAATATATATATGTATGTATATGATGGTCCAGTTGAAGGCTAGGAGCCGAAACGCGTAGGCCGTCCGTTAATTGATGCACGTTATTTTGCACATGGTGTGTAAATAAAATATCTGTGAACTGACCTGTTGCTGTGCCGTGACTTCATCCGTGGTAATTCGTGGTAAGAAGAAACAAAGCAATATATATATAGACGCACAGTCAGCAAGCGCGCCAGAAGCTTTCCCGACCTGAACCACCTCTGTTTGGTCGTGACGTACGAGAGGGAAAGCGGTTGCCACCGATGACCGGCATCGGTATGACTCTGAATAGCGGACTTGAAAGTGGTTCGCAAACAGCAACGCGGAACCAACAGACACTTTTAAATAACACCGCCTAATGGAGGGCAGATAAAATTACTGCTGCCAAAAAACTACAGGATCCAGAATGCCCGGAAAAACCACGTAATGACCATTGAAGGTCTTGAGCACTGGGGGTCAATAAAAGGAACTTTGGCAATCACCTGTGGTTTGGCAGCAGCAATGGTGTAAGGGATACCTTTGAAAAAGTCCAATGGTGGACGAAACGCGTCAGGAAATTCCCCTGTAAAGTGAATAAATCACCTGTTTGGCAATCCGTTGGTGTGCGACTCCGTTTCCTGCGTTGGTGGGAGTTTGTCAATGTTTGGCGGCGTGGTTCTGCCGCGGGAGGACGCACAGTCAGCAAGCGCGCCAGAAGCTTTCCCGACCTGAACCACCTCTGTTTGGTCGTGACGTACGAGAGGGAAAGCGGTTGCCACCGATGACCGGCATCGGTATGACTCTGAATAGCGGACTTGAAAGTGGTTCGCAAACAGCAACGCGGAACCAACAGACACTTTTAAATAACACCGCCTAATGGAGGGCAGATAAAATTACTGCTGCCAAAAAACTACAGGATCCAGAATGCCTGGAAAAACCACGTAATGACCATTGAAGGTCTTGTCCACTGGGGGTCAATAAAAGGAACTTTGGCAATCACCTGTGGTTTGGCAGCAGCAATGGTGTAAGGGATACCTTTGAAAAAGTCCAATGGTGGACGAAACGCGTCAGGAAATTCCCCTGTAAAGTGAATAAATCACCTGTTTGGCAATCCGTTGGTGTGCGACTCCGTTTCCTGCGTTGGTGGGAGTTTGTCAATGTTTGGCGGCGTGGTTCTGCCGCGGGAGGACGCACAGTCAGCAAGCGCGCCAGAAGCTTTCCCGACCTGAACCACCTCTGTTTGGTCGTGACGTACGAGAGGGAAAGCGGTTGCCACCGATGACCGGCATCGGTATGACTCTGAATAGCGGACTTGAAAGTGGTTCGCAAACAGCAACGCAGAACCAACAGACACTTTTAAATAACACCGCCTAATGGAGGGCAGATAAAATTACTGCTGCCAAAAAACTACAGGATCCAGAATGCCCGGAAAAACCACGTAATGACCATTGAAGGTCTTGACCACTGGGGGTCAATAAAAGGAACTTTGGCAATCACCTGTGGTTTGGCAGCAGCAATGGTGTAAGGGATACCTTTGAAAAAGTCCAATGGTGGACGAAACGCGTCAGGAAATTCCCCTGTAAAGTGAATAAATCACCTGTTTGGCAATCCGTTGGTGTGCGACTCCGTTTCCTGCGTTGGTGGGAGTTTGTCAATATATATATACGTGATCAAGCCGTTGTCGGCGAAACGCGTTGTGAATTAAAACAGCACTGGCTTCATTTTGGTGTCTCCGAGTTGCTTCCTGAGAGCGTGGGTTATGGACTTTGTTTATTGAAATCATACTCGTGTCGGATTCACTCCGCCGGCGTCCACGCCACCTTTCACGGGTCGAGGGACCCGGAAGGAGTTTTTGTTGGGAAGCGAATATATATATATATATATATATATATATATATATATATATATATATATATATATACATGTCACGGGCAGATGCAGAACAAACTACAATGAAGCGCCCTTCCATTGTTTGCCTAAGGTGTGGGGTGTGGGTAAACATTTGAGAGAATACCTGGCACTGGTCTGTGAAGATACCCTGGCAATGAAGCAATGAAAAATAACTGTTTTTTATGTCTATGGAGAACACTGATCATGTGAGCACGCGCCAGCGGATGGATCATAGAGGAAGTGGTCCTAGAGTGGGATGGCATCACTTCACCAGCAGCCACCACATCCTGAACTCACTGCGTTGAAGCAGGAGGTGTTCCAACCACTAACAGCGCACAGTGGAAATCCTCCTAGGCATCTCTCGACAGCACTCACTCCCCAGTCACAAGCCCACGAGAAGCAAATGTAACACAGCAACCATTTTACGCAATGTTGTGAATCATCTATGTTTGGGGCCCTTCCAGCTCATATGAAAATAGGGAGGGTGGCACCCCTGTCCAGTGCCGAGTGCTATTGGCTTGTCATCATCAGGAATAACCACTATTTGCAATCACAACATTTCTTGATGCATGTGCCCCTCTGTCCTTAAAGAGTACACCACTTAGCGCGGTGTGCACTACTATTGGACACAATACGTTTATAAGTACCACCAAAATATTTAGAAGTTCAAAACAATATCAAGTTATCTACTTGTCTTTACATTTCATCTAAACTTGATTACAATTATTATTAAATCTTCACAATGACATTATCTTTGCATTGAATGTGGAGAAGTGTGGCTCAATGGTTAGAGCGGCACCCCCTGATGCAGAGGTCTGGCCCGGGACCAGGGTTCAATTCCTTCCTCGGGGGGGTCTTGGGCTCAATTTCTTCGGTCCTGATAATTCTCGCCTTGGTTCCTTTTCTAATCATGGGTCCCACTCTGCAACTCTGGGCAATAGCTTGCTTAATCTCCACAACGGCTCCCACAACGCTGGGATGCCTGTTTTCACCTTGGGCGGTACCCAGGAGTGGACATTTCACAGGGAAAAGCCAGGAAGGGTTCCACAGCGGTATGTGTACAACGCCAGGAAACCGCGATTGGAGTATAAGTGCGCTTTACAAGTACAAATTAATTTAATTTCAATGTGCACTTGCAATCAACAGTATTAGTTTACATTGTGAGTATAAACATCTTTATACATTAAATACAACAAAGCTGCTGATCAAATCCCAACGCATTTCGGGTTATTCACCTTTCTTCAGGGGGGCTGTGAATGTAAACATAACAGTTGTTTAACCATTGTACTGTAACAGCACTGATTTTAGAAACAACAAAAAGAAAATGAGATATGAAAACATATCATTTAAACCTGTTTTGCAAAGATAACAATATCCTTGTGTCGAATCATCAATTTATGTCATCGGTTAAATTCATGCTTGTAACCTGAACCAAAGATTTCAAAGAAAAGATAAAAAAGATAACTTTTCCATAGGATCACTGGCTCTACACATCAGAAAGGTCACACAGTAGCTCTTCTTTTTGGTCTGCGTGACTTGATGGAATGTGAGGATATTCTACTCCCATTTGATCAAAGTTTCCTTTTAACTTTGTTGAAGATCACTAGGCCTCAACTTTTTGACCTAATCAAAAATGGTTATGGCAGCTTCTCCCTAAGGGTGGAGACCGGCTTGGATGACGTTCAACCTCTAAAGAGGGTTAGCCTCAAGAGGGCTAGACCTACAGCCCCCAGTACACAGCTTAATAGAAGCAAAAAAGTGGTTTAAGAAATGGGAACACATGCAGTGAAAGGACTATTCAGAGAAGGTCAAAACTGAACTAAAGTTGGCGCTGAGGAAGCACAAGAGAATGGTAATCTCTGCTAAAGCTGATTATTTCTCTTTAAAATTCTGGCAACTGACAACTCATCCAAGGAAACCTTCCCGAAGTTAGGTCTTTAGTTTCTCCTTATTCTGCCACCTGAGTTATTATTCCTTTAAGACCTTGTTACGAGACGTTCAAACTTCTTTGAAGATAAAATTAATGCCATCTGTAATTTAATTGGCATCTCTCCTGAAGAAGCCAAACCTTCTGTTCAGTTTGATATGATTAATCTCTCAGTCGGCGGCTTGAGATGTCCATAACTTCATACCACATCATGACTTGAAAAGTTCAACTGTTTTATGATGCAACAATTGGTAACTAATGTAAGCTCTATCAAGTTGGGCTCTCCATCAGAACCCATTCCTCCTAAATGCTGGATGCTGACTAAATCAGCTCTGTCACATCCTCCGCTTGAGTTGTGTAACAACTCTCTTACCAATGCATGGATCCCTGTAGATTGGAAAAAGGCCCTAAAAGTCCCTTAGCTGAAACAACTCATCAACTTCTTAGGAGTGAGACTCGTAATCAATCAATCAATCATATAATTTGTAAAGCGCACTACTTACCTGTGAGGGTCTCAAGGCTCTGGGGTGGGGAATGCTGATACTGCTCGAAAAGCCAGGTCTTGAGGAGCCTTCTGAAGGTCGGCAGGTCTTGGGTCTGCCGTAGGTGGGTGGGGAGGGTGTTCCAGGTCTTGGCGGCGAGGTAAGAGAATGATTTGCCGCCGGAGGTCGCTCTTCGGATGCGGGGGACTATGGCGAGGGCGAGGCCGGTGGAGCAGAGAGGAGCTGGTCGGTGGGGGTGTAGAAGCTGAGTCGTTTGCTGAGGTACTCTGGTGCGGTGTTGTGGAGTGCCTTGTGTGCGTGGGTGAGGAGCTTGAAGGTTATCCTCTTGTTGACCGGGGTCAGTGCAGGTCTCTCAGGTGGGGTGTGATGTGGCTGCAGCGAGGGATGTCGAGGATCAGGCATGCAGAGGCGTTCTGGATGTGTTGCAGCTGTCTCAGGAGTTTGGCTGAGGCTCCTGCATAGAGGGCGTTTCCGTAGTCCAACCTGCTGCTGACGAGGGCCTGGGTGACCGTTCATTTCGTTTCAGTGGGGATCCACTTGTAGATCCTGCAGAGCATGCGGAGGATGTTGAAGCAGGAGGAAGAGATGGCGTTGACCTGCTCTCAAAAAGTGGACAAAGGGCCCTGAGAGTGATGATGGGTACTCCTCTCTTGACAAGATGCCCTGGAGGGCTGTGTCCAATTCCTTCCTGATGCCTACCTTGCCACTTGCAGGTGAAGCTGACATGTAGGCCTGCCTCTACTTGGTCTCTTTAGTCAGGCTGGCATGAATACCAGTGTGGATAGAGGAACTACCTGAGCTGGTTTACGGGATGACAAAGTCATGCCCTCCGCCCACAGGCTGGCACTGGGCATAACAATGGACCCCACAGATCTCTCCTCAGAACACACTCCTAGACCTGTGACGATCAAAAGAAGGTCTGCCCTGGTGTCTGAAGCCTGAAGGGAGACTGGACCTGCTTGCCTTGAACGCAGAACCCCAGAAATGACTGCAGGAGCCAGTTAGCTGACTCCTGTTTGAGCTACATGGATAGAACATGCTTCTACTGGCCCTTTCCCTGCAACTGCCCAGCTGACCAGTACACACTGGAACTGGCCTGGGCCCTGTTGGTGTGAGTCCTAATCCTCAAGTGGTGTCCCCCAAGTTCTGGACTCCTGGCTGGTGTTAGAGTGCACTCTTCATATCCACGCTGCCAAATCTGGGAAGTTTTTGCCAACTTTCTGCCTGGAGAACCAATTGAGTCTGGGATCACCATCAAAGCTGCAGCCATTGATGTTTAATTGCTGGTGGGCCTCAGCTTGCTGGTTTGTCTACCGAAGGAAAACTTTCTTCCAGAAATGTTTCTAAATCCAAACATAGAGGGTCTCATAGGGACCAATTTCGAGCAGCAACCTGTTGACGTCCTGGGCACAGATTTTGGACTTTGTTCGCTCTGTGCTTTCCCGCCTTCGTTAGTAACCTCATTGGAACACTGGTCTTCAGTACTGGGCCAATCACTGATCCTTATTTTGGATCCAGCTTGCCTCGCTGACAACTCGACGTTTCTCCATAAAATTTTTTACATCAGAGAGTAAACTTTCCAGCTGGACGACCCTAGTCCCTTGCATCCAAGTCTTCCTCGATCCTGGTTGGCCTCAACTTTTGACGTTGACCTCGTCTAGCACAACCAAATAACCATGTTGGCGCTTTGTGATTTTTAGAGCTATTTCCAATTCAAATTTTGGGAAAATAGCTCTCCAGTTCTACTAATTGGATGGATTTGTGTCATTTTGGTGTCATTTTACTTATAAATGTGCTCTATTTTTTTATTGGTTTGTGATTTTCTTGTCTTTTGACTTTTTTACTGCTTGAGTGCTAAATAATTCACTCATTGCCTCTAAGTTAGACCTGACTGCTTTGTGTCAAACTTCCAAAGGGCATTAGGGTTTTTAGTGGTTCACGTTGACAAGGATTACGATTATTATTTGAGATGGTTTCTCACCCCACTCAACTAATGCTCACATTTATTACACAGACTGTTAGGGATTTGATCAAAATCCTAAGGGCTAGGATAAATGTTAACAAAGAGCAACTGAACCAGGCCCGAGTGAGTCAGCCTAGGAACCTCTGAGGCTGCAGTGAACTAGCTTTAATGTGGGTGAGCTCTGAGACTGTTCAGGAACTGGAATGTGACCACCGGGTGTGAGTCAGGCTTGAGAGGCCACTGGTTCTGAGGCCTAATTTGCCAACTAGACCTGTGCAGCCATGTTATTTATTGCAGTTATTGCTATAAATAGTATGAGACGTGTTCATGTTGAGTGCACATGCATCGACCTACTACGACCACCCATTTGCACAATAACATGCCTGTTAAGGATGAAGCCCCCCGAGGACCAGCATCTGGCTACTTCTTCTTTTTTAAACCGGTCGCATTTTTGATTGATCTGAAAACAACTCAACATTTTGCGTGGGGATGAGGAACCACTGATGCAAATTAACTTCTATTTTAAGACAGTTTTTTGTTTGAAAAGATGCCCTTTCGGCCGGGGTAGGGTTTTCCTGCTGCCCCGAATGTCACAAGTTCCTTGTTGTGGTGTTAATCCTGGGCCAGTGACTCACTTCCGGTTTCGGCTGTCAAGCAGGGGCACGCGCTGGTTTCCATCGCTCCATCTGGCGGTACAGATTGGGCGGTCTCTTCGCCCACTGCCGGCCGGTGCTGTCTCCCGAGTCTCCCCTTGACAGGTGGGGCTGTCTAACAAGGACAGGGCCGGCTCTAGGGAGGTGCGATCGGTGCCACCGCACCGGGCGCTGACTTGGGGTTCATCGTTTGAAAAGCACCTAATGCCGCGTACATTGTCCCAGCAATTTTCCAGCATCAATAAAAATGACATCTCCGATGATTAATGTTCTTCCTGGAGAGAGACCGGAGCTTTGTCTAGTGAAAGTTTTGACTCATCATAGCGCAGGGGGTTAATATGCCTGCTGCAAAGAACGTGTCCCATTCACATCACAGAGTGCATACAATATAAATAGATCAATGGGTTACAACTTTTGCCAGAGATCCTTTTGTTATTTGCAGTTTATACCTTACAATCCTAATAGTGAGCTATATAAAACTTTATAAATAAATAAATAAATAAATAAATACATTAACTGCCATCAAAGGGCTGCACGCAAATATTAGACATATATTTTTTGCCCAGACTTTCATTGTTCTGATATTGCAAAAGGGGTTAATTTGGGTAGAAATCAATTCTTATTATTTAAGAAAACCTCTAATAATGGTGTTACATTTAAATTCTGAATTTGTGCTTTTCCAGTCCAATCACTCATAAACTATACTGGCTGAATATGGATGAAATGTGACTCTTACTCCTTGTAGGCCTCTGTCTCATGCAACATTTCCTATATACTGATTTGCACACCGATGACTGAATGTCTCTGTGCAATGCTTGTGTTATGTAAAGTGTTCTGACACCTTATACTGGTTTGTGTAGCACCATAAAACTAAATGAATCTTAGAGACAGTGGTTATGGAGAGTTGAGGGGCACTGTCAAATGGTGGTAGTGGGGGAATCCGTAGCAGAGGTGGTCATTGGGGGGGGCGCCAACAAACATTGTTGCACAGGGTGCAACGTGCTAATGCCGGCCCTGAATAAAGATGCAATGGGCCTGCAAGCAAGGAAAATGGGCTCCCAGCCCCGTGGTTGGGTAGCAAAAAGTAACCGGAATTGGGGTGGGTGGGCCCGGGTGGGTGGGCCTGGGCCCTCCTCACAAACCAGGCACCACTACACCTGTTGCCAGGCGCGCAACACCCATTGGGCTCACGGGGCTTCAGTCATGTGTGTCAGCCCGGGCTGACACCGCTTTGTGGGCTGGCGACCATCTAATTGCAGCCGCACCTTAGTACTTAACAGGTCTTTAAAAGACCATTTACTTGTAAATTAGGCTTTTGTTGTGTTTTTACCCCTTCTTACTTCTCTGTCTATGGTTGGAAGAATTAGCGCCCCCCTGAAATATTTTTCAGCCCCGCCGCCCCCCGAAATTTGGCTCTAGTTGCCCGCCTGCCTGCTGCACATTCCATGCCGAGACTGATGCTCTCCGTGTGTGTGGTCTTAAAGGGCTCTATAGCTAACACCCAATGTACACGGCCCTCTGTGGAGTGGTGAAATGGCCTCCGCCCTCAGGAGCTCAGCGCTCGCCTCTCTCCTCTGAAGAGGGAGGGGGCGTGAGATGGTTGAACCACCCCATCCACAAGAGCTGACCATTTCTAAAGCTACTCCCGACGTGCACACCCTACTCCGCCCGCAGCTTCGTCCTGGTTATCTGTATTTTGTCTTTGCTGCTCACAGGCATTTTAGCAATGTACTGCTTGAAGCTACCACCTTCGAAGCGCGCATTCTTTCTTCTAAGCTCCTAGTTTCCTGTACGTCACTATTCAGCCCTTCCAGTTACCTGTCACAACCTAAGGGCAGGTGGTCCCTTCCTAGGAACCTTGCTTCCGCCCCCTGCTGTGTTATTTTGCCTGATAAATTCAGTTCTTTCCGTGAATTTGCAAACTTAAAATACTCTCTCCAGGTGCGCTCACCTGAGGTGTGGCTGGGTGAACCGGACCCGCCATGTTGGCTACAGAGACACCCGAGCTGGCTAAACCGTCGCAAGGTAATAAACTTATTAGATCCACAAGGCCCCTCTAGAGTACAGAATACATTTTAGGTACATGTTTTTTCCTTTTTCAAAATCAGTAACTACACTGTACATCATCCCATTGTTATAGGTTGAAATGCTGGCTTCTGGTGTTGATAAAATGAGTACCACTGAGTTGGCCCAGGGTTGTTTTTTCATGTTTACTTAATTTTCATCATATGATACTGTAGTGCTTGGGTGAAGTCAAACTAACATATGAGGGTGTTTGGGAAATAACTGACACTTTCTCTGCCCACCACCCTTTCAGATGCAAGACTGACATGACACAAGACCCCCACGACTGATTGTGCCCCCAGCACATTCACTCGTAGCGGTACAACCTTGTTGGTAACAGGTAATTCTTGCTGTGGCTGATTGAACAAATGCCTTCCAAATTCACCGTGATTTCAGCTAGTTAGTGCTCTTGATTAAAGTATACTTTAGATATATTTTCTGTATTGTACATATTGTTTCTGATCTGATTGGCTTCGGTCAGCTTTCAGTGTGTATGTGATGGTTTGACTGGAGATGAAGTTTGAATGACAGGTCATTGGTGATATTTCTAATGATATCAGTTTTATAGTTGTAATTGCTAATATTATATTTCTAACCTAATATATAAATTAACAAAATAATATATTTGTTGAACATAGCTTCATTCTTTTTTCTTCACATACGTCATGTGCCTTGTTTCTTTTATGTGTTGTCATTACTATATAGATTATACATACTGTGAGAAAATATTTATGACTAGTCTTAAGTCTTTCTATATTGAAATAATGAAGTTATTATCATTTTATTTTTCATAGCTACGAGGCTGGGTAAGGGGGTCGGGGCTGATGGCACAGGGAGGAGGAGTGGTTTGTGCACAATAAGTACGCATGTCAATTTGGCCGGCTGTCTTGGGCCGCCAAAAAGTTATGCGCAATTTGCATGTTCTCCACTGGGCTGTAATACATGGCCTGGGTGGAGAACATGCACAGCCTCATAGTCCCCTTCTGAGCGCCGAATCACGGTGCTCAGACCAATCACAACTCAGCGCTGTGATTGGTTTAAGTGAGCCTGAGTGCTTCCTGCTTAATCCGGACTCAAAGTCAGGAAGAGAAGCAGAGAGACGACGAATAGAGACGGCAGAACAGGCAAGTGTGGGTGGGAGCAGAGGGGGAAGCAAACTGACAACAGAGGTTGGGCGGGAGGGGCTGAGGAAGCAAAGGGAGGGTGGGAGGGGCTAGGGCAGCAAGCTAACAAACAGAGAGTGGGCTGGAAAGAATGGGGCAGAAAGCTGACAAATCAGGCCAGGCAGGAGGGGCTGGGCACAAGCTAACAAACAGAGGGTGGGCTGGAAAGAATGGGGCAGAAAGCTGACAAATCAGGCCTGGCAGGAGGGGCTGGGGCACAAGCTGACAACTGAGGTTGGGTGGTAGAGAATGGGGCAGAAAGCTGACAAATCAGGCCAGGCAGGAGGGGCTGGGGCACAAGCTGACAAACAGAGGGTGGGCTGGAAAGAATGGGACAGAAAGCTGACAGATCAGGCCAGGCAGGAGGGGCTGGGGCACAAGCTGACAACTGAGGTTGGGTGGTAGAGAATGGGGCAGAAAGCTGACAAATCAGGCCAGGCAGGAGGGGCTGGGGCACAAGCTGACAAACAGAGGGTGGGCTGGAAAGAATGGGACAGAAAGCTGACAAATCAGGCCAGGCAGGAGGGGCTAGGGCACAAGCTGACAAACAGAGGGTGGGCTGGAAAGAATGGGACAGAAAGCTGACAAATCAGGCCAGGCAGGAGGGGCTGGGGCACAAGCTGACAACTGAGGTTGGGTGGTAGAGAATGGGGCAGAAAGCTGACAAATCAGGCCAGGCAGGAGGGGCTGGGGCACAAGCTGACAACTGAGGTTGGGTGGTAGAGAATGGGGCAGAAAGCTGACAAATCAGGCCAGGCAGGAGGGGCTGGGGCACAAGCTGACAAACAGAAGGTGGGCTGGAAAGAATGGGACAGAAAGCTGACAAATCAGGCCAGGCAGGAGGGGCTGGGGCACAAGCTGACAACTGAGGTTGGGTGGTAGAGAATGGGGCAGAAAGCTGACAAATCAGGCCAGGCAGGAGGGGCTGGGGCACAAGCTGACAAACAGAAGGTGGGCTGGAAAGAATGGGACAGAAAGCTGACAAATCAGGCCAGGCAGGAGGGGCTGGGGCACAAGCTGACAACTGAGGTTGGGTGGTAGAGAATGGGGCAGAAAGCTGACAAATCAGGCCAGGCAGGAGGGGCTGGGGCACAAGCTGACAACTGAGGTTGGGTGGTAGAGAATGGGGCAGAAAGCTGACAAATCAGGCCAGGCAGGAGGGGCTGGGGCACAAGCTGACAAACAGAGGGTGGGCTGGAAAGAATGGGACAGAAAGCTGACAAATCAGGCCAGGCAGGAGGGGCTGGGGCACAAGCTGACAAACAGAGGGTGGGCTGGAAAGAATGGGACAGAAAGCTGACAAATCAGGCCAGGCAGGAGGGGCTGGGGCACAAGCTGACAACTGAGGTTGGGTGGTAGAGAATGGGGCAGAAAGCTGACAAATCAGGCCAGGCAGGAGGGGCTGGGGCACAAGCTGACAAACAGAGGGTGGGCTGGAAAGAATGGGACAGAAAGCTGACAAATCAGGCCAGGCAGGAGGGGCTGGGGCACAAGCTGACAACTGAGGTTGGGTGGTAGAGAATGGGGCAGAAAGCTGACAAATCAGGCCAGGCAGGAGGGGCTGGGGCACAAGCTGACAAACAGAAGGTGGGCTGGAAAGAATGGGACAGAAAGCTGACAAATCAGGCCAGGCAGGAGGGGCTGGGGCACAAGCTGACAACTGAGGTTGGGTGGTAGAGAATGGGGCAGAAAGCTGACAAATCAGGCCAGGCAGGAGGGGCTGGGGCACAAGCTGACAAACAGAAGGTGGGCTGGAAAGAATGGGACAGAAAGCTGACAAATCAGGCCAGGCAGGAGGGGCTGGGGCACAAGCTGACAACTGAGGTTGGGTGGTAGAGAATGGGGCAGAAAGCTGACAAATCAGGCCAGGCAGGAGGGGTTGGGGCACAAGCTGACAAACAGAGGGTGGGCTGGAAAGAATGGGACAGAAAGCTGACAAACCAGGCCAGGCAGGAGGGGCTGGGGCACAAGCTGACAACTGAGGTTGGGTGGTAGAGAATGGGGCAGAAAGCTGACAAATCAGGCCAGGCAGGAGGGGCTGGGGCATAAGCTGACAACTGAGTGGAGGCAGGAGGGACTGGGGAAGCAAGTTGAAAACTGAGGGTGGTGGTTGGGGCAGCATGATGACATTGGAGGGTGGGGCTGGAGGTGATGAGGTACACACATACATTGGGGCTAGGAAAGCCAGCTGGCAACAGATCTGGGGAGCAAGCTGACAATTGAGAGTGGTAGGCAAGGGCTGAAGAAGCAAGCTGACAATGGACTGGTAAGTAAGCTGGCTATGGAGGGTGGAATGGAGGAGCTGGGGAAGCATGTGGAGAATGCGGGGTGGGTGGATGTGGGGATCACGTTGGTAATGGAGGGATGGTGGAGGAGGTGATGGAGAAGCAAGCTGGCAATGGAGGGTAGATGGTAAGGGCTGGGGAAACAAGCTAAAAACAGAAGGCAGGTGGGGTGTTGGAGCAGCAAGATAACAACAGATAGTGGGTGTCAAGGGATGGGACCGCAAACTGGCAATGGAGGGTGGGTAGAGCACACAGACACCAGAGAGTAGGTGGAGAAGTGTGGCTCACTGGTTAGAGCAGGCAGACCCTGAAGCCGAGGTCAGACCCGGGACCAGGGTTCAATTCCCGACGTGGCAGGGTCTTGAGCTCAAATGTCCATGGACTTGATAATTCTCGCTTTGGTGCCTGACCTAATCATGGGTTCACACTCTGCAACTCTGGGCATTAAGCTTGCCTAATCTCCACAACGGCCCCCCGCGGCGGGATGCCTGGCTTTTACCTTGGGGATGCCCTGTAGGGGCTATCTCACAGGGAAAAACCAGGACGGGTTCCCAAGGCAAGCGCGGAGATACCCCTTCGGGGGTCGATTCTGGCGCTATATAAGAAACATAATAATAATAATAATAATAGGTGGGCAGGGCAGCAAAGAGACATGGGGGTTGTGTGGGAGAAAGAACGGCAGAGGAAGGTGGGCGGGGAGGAAGCAAGAACATCAATAGAGAGAGGGTGAGAAAGAAGAACATGGAGGGAGAAGGATTACATGAGGGAGACAGCTGGAAACACACACACTCTCCAAGAGTGTGTAAACAAAAAGAAAACAGTAGTGCCTGAAAAATGAGCAGTGGAAGGACACCAGTGGCTGCTCCTCCACTAAGGTGGAGCATCGTCACTCCACTTCTCTCCGAGCAGTTGAAAGAGGAAAAATAAAATGCTAATAACGCAGCGTTATTATCACTTTATTTTTCTTACTGCAGTGGCTCAGTTGGGGCAGAGCTGGCTCCACAACGGAAGGGCACTGCAGTGGGAGCAGTGGTGAGTGCACTCTGTAAGTGCGCATGATTCTTTGGCCGAATACATTTTCTCCACCCAGGCTGCATTAAAGCCTGGGTGGGGAAAATGCCCAGGCTCTCACTGCCTGTCTGAGCGCCGAACCATGGTGCTCATACCAATGACAATGCTGCATTGCAGCGTTGAGATTGGCTGTGGGGAGTCTGGGAACCCGGGTGCTTCCTGCTGCTGGATTCGAGGAAGCAGAAGAGGACCAGGTAAAGGCAGCGGCCGGCGCGATTCCAGGTAAGTGTGTATCTTTATTTTAATCCTTTTCATTCACCCCATCCCCTCCCCGCCTCACTACTCCCGTCTGGTAGCAGCTGCTACTAAAGGACACAAGTAATGAGTCCATGCCACAGGGGTAAAAGAAATAAAAAAAGAGGACGCAATGTCTCCAGAACCTAATGCATAGGAAGCCAGCAAATGAGAGTGACAATGAAGCCAATCAATGCTAAGCAACGGGTGGGCTCTAAGCCCACTATAAGATAACAATATGCCTCACAACAGACAGCGCATATGCTGTCTTAGGCCAAACTTAAAAATGTACATTGGAACATTAGCCCTACATAGATCGAGTGGTCTGCTGTACGTTGACAGACGGCCCAATGTTATGTTATGTTATGTTATGTTATTTTATTTTGTATAGCGCGCGGATGCCGCAGCCAAGAGGCGTCCCAGCGCTTTAGGAGATGATGGAACACAACACAGCAGAGGTAACCAGATAGGAATGGGACTAAACTGTGGAAAATAGGAAGGTTTTTAATGCCTTCCTAAAAGGGAGCAGGTCAGGGATGGAACGGAGAGGGGCAGGCAGAGAGTTCCAGAGAGCTGCCGCCAACACTGAGAAAGAACGTCCACCCATTCTAGCTTTTTTAAAACGTGGAACAATAGCTAGATTTAACCCTGAGGATCGAAGAGCTCTGGAGGGGGCATAGTGAAGGATTGTCTGCGAAAGGATGGGGGAGAGGCTGATTTAAGAATTTTAAAAGTTAAGCAGAGAGCTTTAAACTTGATTCTTTGCCCCACAGGTAGCCAGTGAAGATCTTGAATAGTTTGGCGAACAGAGACGAACTTCGGAAGGCCGACCAGCATCCTGGCCGCCGCATTTTGAACCCGCTGAAGGCGAGCTAGTTCTGCCTGATTCACGCCCAAAAACAGGGAGCTGGCATAGTCCAATCTGGTAAGGACCAAAGCTTGGACTATGATCTGTCTGGTGTCCGCATCAAAATATTTGAAAATAGGTCGGAGGCACTGCAGGGCACCAAAACTTGTACCAGCTACATGTTTGGTATGGGGAGTGAAAGAGAGTTTGTCGTCGAGCCACACCCCGAGATTTCTAACTTCAGCCACGGGAGTGGGAACAGGACCCAACTCGGATGGCCACCATAGATCTCCGCATAGCCCACTTTCCCTACCAAAAATGATAACCTCGGTCTTAGAGGCGTTGAGTTGGAGTCGATTATTCGCCATCCAGCCTGCCACAGCTTTAAGGGCTGACTGAAAGGTAGGGGCATCCATGTTGGACTCACCATTAAGTGCCACCGCCAGCTGCGTGTCATCGGCGTATGACACCATGGAGAGACCATAACTGTGAGCTACCTCCGCCAGCGGCTGAACATACAAATTAAATAGGGTAGGGCTAAGGGCCGATCCCTGCGGGACACCCTGAAGGATGGGGCGAGGAGCAGAGACATAGGGAGGTGTGGATACTTTGAAGGTTCGATCCGTGAGAAAGGATCGGAACCACTCAAGTGCTACCTCTCCAACTCCAGCCTTCACAAGACGATGCATAAGGATCTGATGGGAAACTGTGTCGAAGGCGGCACTGAGATCCAATAGGATCAGTGCCGCCGTCTGACCCTGGTCCAGCATCTTCCTGATGTGCTCCACCACAACCAGGAGAGCAGTCTCGGTACTGTGGCCTGCTCGGAACCCATTCTGGGAGTTGTCCAGTATATTAGCTTCCTGCAGATGAGATGATAAAATGTGATTAGCATGAGCTTCTGCTAATTTGGCTAACCAAGGGAGAAGGGAGATAGGCCGATAGTGTTCAGATTTTGTAGGGTCAAGGGAGGGCTTCTTAAGAATGGGGATGATGGTAGCCTGCTTCCATGCAGTGGGAACACTGCCGGTGTTAAAGGAAAGATCAATAAGACTGTGCATGGCAGGGTAGCAACACTCTGCGAGTTCCCGGAATTGAGTGGGTCTCATAGGGTCATCCGGTGAACCGGATTTGACTTTTGTCGTCAAAGCTTTGAACTCCTCTAGAGTAGGACAAGGAATAATTAGCAGTGGTTTAGAGATCATTGGTGCAATAATATTGTCCCTAATGAGGGGTTGAGAGAATGACCTGTAGATGGCCTCCACCTTTTCAACAAAGAACGAGGCCAAATCCTCACAATGTGCCAAAGAGGCTTCAAGAGTAGTGGTGGCAGTCTTTTTACTTGTGAGGTCCTTGCATACCTTAAAGATGACCTTGGTAGGATTCATACTGTTTTTTATCTCCTGAGAATAGAAGGCAGCCCTAGCTGTGCAAATGGCCCGATGGTACATTCTGGTGCAGGCCCTATAGGCCGACTTGAGGTCAGCATCATAAGTTTTGCGCCATGCACCTTCCGCTTTTTTGCAGGAAGATTTAAGCGCCTTAAGAGATTCGTCGTACCAAGGGCTAGAGGGACTTGATCTAGTCTTACTCCACCTAGCCGATATAAGAATATCTAGTGAGTGATCCAATGGCAGATGGTCTATCAGCAAACATACCTTGGAGGCTCGGCCGTCAGAAATCTGGAAATTCACCATCTCTAAATAAAGCGGAGGAGCTGTGAGTTTGATGGGTTGGTCAACTGCAGCTCTTTAGCCAATGTCCCACATCCACCAACCTCGAAACGACCCTCTAAATGTCTAAACATCTATTAATGACACGCCCACATGTGTATACATTTGTAGTGACACGCCTATGCATTTATACATCAGTTAATGATGAATAGATATGTTTTTGTGTCTAATATTAAGTCAATTGTCCTCATTTAAAGTTGGCGGGAAATGAAAATCTTCAAATTTATGAATGAAATTCTAAATCCAGAGTAAAATCCTCCTTCTGAATTTCCTCCAAGATAGTGATTTTACTGCTGAGAAAATTCAGCCGATGGATTTTACTGTGCCGTTAGTTACTTGAAGAAACTGGAGTATTTTATGTTAGAATCCAAACTCTAAACGAGGCCCTATGTATCTGTTAGTAATAGTTTGTTTTTGCACTAGGGTTGCCTCTCTCTTGCACAAACTGCTACTAGACATATTGATCAATAATGATCTTGATTTCTGTATCTATTGTATTTTTATTTATCTAATGTTTTTGTATTGTATCACAAATATTAACCTACATAAAGTACTGTTTGGAGATCTAGTTTGCATGGCATACAATAGCTATTAAATCAAACAAAGATAAATATTGGTGTATTGAGGGAAAAGTTCTGTTAAGGTCATTGTACTTTTCTAGCTACATGGATTTCATGGATTTCATGCCATGCTGTGTACGTGAGGGTCTCAGGTGCTTTGCTTGAGAAAGGAGAATTGAGGATCAGATGGAAAAGGTGCAGTACCAGGCCCTTAACTTTGATTGGAGTGAGCTGAAATATCATTGTAAACTATATGCATGTTCTTATATTTGGTCACCTGATTGAAAAAGGAACAAGGCTGGGCACAACAATTGTGTTTGGGCCTCACTGTGGGGCATATCAGCAACAGCCGGTGATAATTATCGCTAAACGCGCTTAGCCCGAGGCTAATTATTGCCGGCTATCGCTGGATTTCATTGGTAAGATAGCGCGCTATCAGCGACGCATATCTCCAAAGCGATAAAAATGCAAGCGATAGCTACTGAATGTGTGAGTATCGCTGGAAATCCAGCGATAGCTTGATGATAGGGCAGGGCAGACTTATCCATAACATCCACCTTCCATTGGACATAATGGCTAAGTCAGAATGAAAGCAGGTGTAAGGAAAGTAGCGATAAGCACTGTGAGCGCTACTTTTCAAATCGCTGTGCAGGTTAGCGTGCACATTAGCAACATTTTCCTGGTAATTTCGGTGTGTTACGCCCCCTTTGCATCTCATTAGCGATGCAAAGCTGGGCGTTGAGGAAACGGGCGAAGAAGCATGAAAACAAGTGATGGCGTGTCTTTGCTGATAGGGCGATAAAATTATCGTCTCTTTTCACCCGAAAACGGATGCTAAAGCAGCGATAATTTTATCACGGGGCCTTGTTGATATGCCCCTGTGTTTTTTGTAATTTATAATTTATCAAGCATACTGTATTCTTTTAGCTTATTTTATTTTTAATTAGGAGGTTTTATATAGCGCTAGCCTGACCGGAAGGTATCGGAGCGCTTCACATAATTACAGAGCAGTGCAAAAGAAAGCAGAAACAATACAGTAAAGCAAGACAATCAGGATACGAATCGTAGTAAGGAGAAAGAAGAATGGATCTATTACAGGGTTTTGGCATTCCGCATCCGGGAGGGGAGCAATGTCGTTTTATACACTCCAAACTGTTCCTATCTGTTAGATAAGGAGCTGTCGAGGAACAGGATTTTGAGCTGACTTTTGAATTTAGGGAAGGAAGGAATAGTTCTGATGTGAGGGGGGATAGAGTTCCATATTTTGGGTGCATTTCCGGCAAAGGATCTGTCCGCGTTTTTTTTGTTTCCGAGCTTTAAGCGGGATCAGAAGTAGGGTGTTAGAGCTTCTGAGGTTCCTGTTCTGACCTGCTTTTTTAAGTTTAGATGCCAGATATTCGGGTTTGCCTGTGTGAAGGGCTTTTTTGGGTGAGGGAGGCAGGCTGTTCTAAAGTTTGCCGGCATTTCTATTGGTAACCCCTTGAGATCTTTTAGTGCTGGAGAAACGTCGTAAAATTTCTTTGTTCCAGTGACCATTCTGGCATCCGCGTTGAGGGTTGTTTTCAGAGGAGCAAGATGTGTTTTGGCTATTCCAGAGAGGACTGCATTTCCTTAGTCAAGTCTTGACAGCACCAATGCTTGTGTGGCTTGTTTGAGATCATTGGATGTAATGAAAGGTTTTATTTTGCTTAGTAGCTTCAAGTTAAGGAAGGCGCTCTTTGCTGAGATCTTGATGTGTTTGGTCAGGTCAAGTTTGGAGTCGAGCGTGATGCCTAATGATTTGACGGAGTCAGCTAGGGCGAGGTTCCCTTTGAGCGCGTCAATGTCTTTTAGCCACTTGATCATTTGTGGGTTCTCTTCTTTGTTCGAGATGAGGAGTAGTTCAGTTTTGTCAGGGTTCAAGTCTAGGTGGTTGCTTGACAGCCAGCGTTGCACTTCCTTTAGTGTTTCATTGAGTCTGTGAATGTCATTGGCAGAGGAGATTTCCAGGTAGATTTGGGTATCATCCGCGTAGAGGTGGAAGGGGATGTTAGCTTTCCTGAGTAGAGTGGAGAGGGGTTCCATGTAAATGTTGAAGAGTTGAGGGGAGAGCACTGATTCTTGGGGCACTCCCCTCTTGACTGGGTAAAGGTCGGACTCAAAGCTTCTGATTTTGATTCTTTGGGAGCGGTTGTGGAGGAATGAGGAGAACTAGTTGAGGACCACATCATCTAGACCAGCCCATTCCGCGAGGGCTTTGAGGAGAAGATTTTGTGATGTAGGAGAAAGAGGCTCATTACCATCTTGCACGTTCATCATTTTTGTCTTGTGAACAGTTGGGTACCATCTAGACTGGGGTTTGCTCTAACTGGCTAATTTAACTTAGACATTGAGCTGAGTGCCGCATGCTCACTGGCTGTGGCGAAGACCACCCTTTTCATAATCTCAAAGTGGCGCTAGTCCAGCTTTGAATGCCTTAGTATGTGGCCTAGCCAAACATATTATTGTTGTTATTTCCCAATCGTCTTACTGGCCTTTACACAAATTACTCAACTTGTTGTTCAAGTACTAGCCAGGTGGCAACCTTATGTGTGACCGTCAACCAAACAACAATGGTGTTTACAAAAGGTCTTGAGCGAGCCGCACACTAAGACCAAAGGATACTGATGTACATCTCAGCGACCCCTAAACTGAAAAGGTGATTCATGTTGCCTGCAAAGCCTGTGATGTTGCTGTACTTTGGGCCCTGGGTATAACTACCCCTGTGTGCACAACCCTCAGTGCAAGAGAGTCTCTACTCAAGTCTATACTGGTCATCTCTTTCTGTCCGGGGGATTCCTTCCAATGTCTTCCTGCTTGTGACACCAAGAGGTTTGCAGTAGATTCACTCTGTTCATTGCTGCTCGTCTTCCAAAAGATGTCCCTCTTATTGCAGTAATTGTGGTGCATTTTCCTGTCCTGTTGTACTTTTCATGCTAGACAAGATTATTGCCGCTATAAACAATGATAGTTGATACTGATTCTCTGGTGAAAAGGGCAGCAGCACAGACCACTGACACCATCTTTGTGTGAAAAAGGCCATTTTATTAAAAAAGAGGCGCATTACAACAGTGCAGGGGCTTTTGCCTTACAAAACTATACCACCCATTACTTCTTTAATCAATGAATCACCTATTATAATCTACCCTACACCTAAAAAATCCCTCTTCCCCCAATAACCACTTTAAACATCGATAACATACCTGCAACAGAGCTAATCAGCTGTAACTGGGATCTCTAAAATCCCTTCCTCTGTCCTGCCTCTAATAACCTTTGAACCCATTTACCTTCCTACCTAACCTTGAACATCCTATGTCAACCAGGCGTGAACTTGCCTACTCGCTCCCTTTCAGCCTGAACTGCTGCTGACAAACAATAAACTTCTGTAAATCATGACAACTTTCAGCCAACTGCCTACTCACCTGAATCAAGTGACAACCTACAAACATAACTTCCCTTGCTCACCTGTATGGAATACAACTAACTGAACCACAAAGGGAGAAAACACTGAGAAAGAGGGGGAAAAAACCTTAGAAAAGGGACGGGAGGGCCATCGAGTCACCAAGATAAAATGGTGGCTACACCTTAAAATGGCAGCATATTTATAATTTGGGCTACAAAAGTAGCCCAACCGAACCCCAAAACTCACATGCAGTCACTGGACTGCACCACTTCCCCAGAAACCCCGGGGGAAGACCTTTTTGTGGTTGGCTGTCCCCCAAGTCCCCATTCTCTAACTCATTCAAAGGAGACCATCAACCCATGAAATGAAAGTCAATATAGACTCCAAGGTGCCTGATGTGTTGAGCCTCTCAACCATATCCGCACTCCCAGTGCTCGTATCACTGCCATGAGTAAACTGCATAGCATAGGTTACAATGTGTTAATGATTTTGGAACAGTGCTTCATTGGGCATAGATGTAGAGCATATAATTTTATAGTTAGTTATAATACTTTATTCGATGGAAATTCATCATAAAAGTACAAACATACAAATATATAAAAAAAGACAATCAATCCAAAGTACTACAATTACATCCCATAAAAAACAGCAAGATAAAAACAATGTTTAAAACAATGTTATGGTTATTAAAAAGTTTTTTAGGGTTTATGCATTACCCAACAGTCTAGAGCGTATTGTCCAAGCGCCCCCCAGGTACTTTGCCACCCCACAAATAATGTACATAGAAACAGTATTAGTTGTAATAATACGTAGGGCTGACCTATGATCTTTTACACCCAACTCCCTACATACAGGTTTCAGCCATTTAGCCCTAACAGATTTGTATGCTGAGCAGGCAAATAAGAAGTGGCCAAGGGTTTCCTCAGGACATTGGCAACCTGGGCATTTTAATTCAATTCCCCCCTTAGACTTCCACCTTTCCAAATTTTTTTTAAGGGGCAGGGTGCCATACCTTAATTTCAGGAACAGAGTTCTGTCACTGTCTACTTGGATAAAATCCAAGAATGGTTCCAACTTCATAGACGGTTTGTGAATAAGAAAGTTCATCGTTAAAGTCCCCAAATTTGAGCTGTTGTTAATCTTGGCCTCAACCCAGTCCCAATATGTTTTCTTTACAATTTGCTTTGGAGGAGGGACTTGTGACGCCCAGGACTCCCCCAGGCCTATTGATACTACTAATTTCTTGAGGTTGTTAAGCCATTTTATTTGATTAGAAACATTTAGGGTTATTAACTCATCCAGCACTCGGGCATACCCAGCTAGTTCCTCGGTTCTTCTAAGGCGCACCCAAAATAGCAACGGCCTTAGTTGAACTTTATCCGAGATAGATTTTTTGCCCATATCAAAAAATAGGGGTAACAAAGGGGTAGAAGCTGGAAGTGAGACCAAATCTCTGATAAACTTGTTTTCCGCAGTTACCAGTGACTAGGTATTTTCTGCACCCCATAACTCGGTGCCATAGACTGCCGAGGACAATGCCTTCCCTTCATAAACTATCAAGGCAGGGGCTACCGGTCTACTAGAAGAGAGACGCTGGTTCTTTATTATTGCACCAGACACCCTTTTTAGATTTAGTACCATTTTGTAAATGTGGGAGTCCCAGGTCATACGGTTGGACAATCTCACCCCGAGATAATCAAATTCATTCACAACCTCTAAGGAGGATCCACACAAAGTAAGATGAACCTTCCTGGCCTTTCTGTTGGGAGTTAGGACCATTAGCTTTGTCTTCAAGGTGTTGACCGTTAACCCACGATCATCACAGAATAGGGAAAAACGGTCAAGCAACTTTTGAAGACCCTTAGGGGTCTTGGACATCAAGAGGGTATCGTCAGCAAAGAGGAGTGTCGGGGTTTTCTCCCCGGCAAGGACGGGGGCATCTGCCGGGTCCTCCCTCAAATGGTCCACCACCCCATTAATGAAGAGGGAGAACAATGTTGGCGCCATCACTCATCCTTGCCGTACCCTCTCTGTCATTTGACCCTGGCGCCCCCATCTTATCCTTGCGAAGTTTCCCTCGTGCAATTTGATAACTAATTGAAGTAAAAGACTAGGAAACCCCATGGCTTGTAAAATCTCCCATAGCTTGGCACGTGGGATGACATCAAACGCCGTTTTCAGATCAATGAAAGCCATATACAAACAGCCCTTAATGATCGATACTGACTTCCAATAAACCGCGCAAAACCGGAAGACTTGGTCCATAGCACCGACATTCCGCCTAAAACCAGCCTGAAAATGGGTGAGAATATCATTATCCATTAACCATGTCTCCACTCGATTTATAATGACCCTGCCAACTAACTTTTGGATGGTATCGATCAAACTAATTGGTCTTTAGTTGGCAGGGTCCTCTCTGTTGCCTTTCTTAAAAATTGTAATCACCTCCGCCCCTTTCCATGATTCCGGGACGGGGTGGCCTAGCTGGATAAGAGTCATTAAACTGGCTATGTACTCTGGCCAGATTAAAGGATCATGTAATAAAAGGTCGCCAGGCAGGCCATCTGGACCGGCCGCTTTACCTGGAAGTAACTTTAGGATTGCGGCCTTAACTTCTTGCTGGGAAAATATTATTTCATTACCCATCAATTCCAGGCCGGGAATAATGTTGCTACTCTCTATTGGTGGAAGGAGGGGAGTTTGAACGGCAACGTCACAATACAATTTTAAAAAATGAGCATGCCATTGCTGGTCAGTAATATGGTTTAAAATAGGATCAACACCCCTCCGGTCTAGCGTGTTAATCAGTTTCCAAAAGATAGTAGAGTTCTTTCCACTGGCAGCAATTTTAAGCTGCTGCCAATGCTCTTCCTCCCAATTTTTCTTTGCTAGGGCATTGGAACCACGATACTCTTTTCTAGCTATTTTTACTGCCGTCGAATCCTTTAGTTTTATCGCTAATCCAATGGCTTTTCTCTTGGCTCTACACTCAGCTGTATACAACGGATTCGCCTTTGGCGGTCTATTTGCCACCGCAGAGTTCCTTTGGGTATTTTTATGGAAGTTTTCTCCTATTTTGTCTGTAAAAGTTTTATACTGACCCAATAGTTTATGCCCCATAGAGGAAACCTCTCCCCAATCCACCGCTGCAAGGCCAGAGGTTTCTGCTTTAACTAGTTCCCTAATATTGTTAATTTTTTCCTCTTCGAATTTTACCATGTCCCACCTCAATTTCCGATTACAATTAGAAGGGAGAACATCCTTCGTGACCATCTCAGGACCCCCTTTATTGCTAAACCTGTGTCCCCAATTAATTTTCATACATAGTGGGTTATGATCACTGTCTGAGGACTGCTTGACTTCCATACCTTTTAAACTAGCCCAAGAGTAAACATCTAAAAAGATATAATCAATTCGCGATGGGCAGCTTATCCTATTGTAGGTCATTGCCCCTTCACGATCAGAAGTGGTTCGGCCATTTAGTGCCCGTAAATTATGGTCCAGAGCTAATGCATTCAACTGTATTGCTCTGGCGGTCCACTTCTTAATAGGGGGCAGCATTAGAGGTGGTATGGCCTGTCTCCAGTCATCAGAATTTAAACCCAAAACATCCTCATCATCTAAAGGTTCGAATGTGCAATTAAAATCGCCCCCCAACAGGATTTTAGACCTAGGTGGAAGCTCAGACAATTTAGCGTCTAGTAACTCAATCGTTTGAGAAATTGAACCGCCCTGAGTCCCTCTTGCATAAACACAAAACAGATGAACGGTGCCCCCATGTGGGCTTTTCAAGGAAATATGCAAAATGTCGCTTGACTGTGTATTGTGTGTGGTAACAGTACAATTCAAGTTCACCTTTACCCAGATAAGCAGGCCACCAGAGGGGCGGCCTTTTCCTATAGAAACTGCTGGGGCAAAATATGAAGAGTACCCATTTTTATATTGTGGGGACAAGCACCAGGTTTCCTGAAACATACAAATATGAAAGGGATCAATAAAATCATTCCAGTCTGGGTTTTCAAGGTTTTTCCTTAATCCTGCTATATTCCAAGAAATGATGTTAATGGAAGAAAAAGCTGAGGTTGTTACAATGGTTGTGGGCGATGGGGTGCAGACCAGTTCAATCGTTCTAAAGGCCACATTGTCCACAGACTCCTCAGTATTTTCTCCAAGTGTGGAAATAGCCTGCGATAACCCTACCTCCTCCTTTGAGCCTTTTGTCCGGAAACATAGATTGAATGTCAATCAACTGCTTCCAAGGTGCTGAAACGATTAAAGCAGGGTAAAGGAGGGGGTAATGTTGATGGCCAATCCAGTCCCCCTGAAACTGATTAAACCCAAAAGGGTGCCTACCTACTCTCCTTCGTACTGTGCTCCACCCTCTGTCTTCGCCCCCATCCCAATGGTTAGCATTGTAGTCCTGGAAAGGCTCTTCTCTCATCCCCCTTCTTGTATTGTTTGGTGCCCTTAACCAACTCCACCTATTACTGCGGTGGTCTGAAAGCATATAGAAATAGGAGAGGGGTTTGGCTAGAATAGAGGAGTTGATGTCACGTGGGGATCCGGCACATATATACTCCACTGTGCACGGATCCTCAAATGTCACAACAATACAGTCACCCTGGAGGTTTTTTGGCTTCTCACCCACCCAAGGTGCTCTCTCTAACATAAGTAGATTACTGCGAATGTTGGGCGGAAGTGGGTAGTTTCTATCTAACCAGTGGCAGACTTTGTTTTTTTGAGCCCAAAACGATTCTGATGATGAAGGGGGGAGCTCAGGAACTCCTGTTAGAACAATTACATAGGGATGGGCATCAGGGGGCAAGTTAATATTCCGACGTGTTTTAATATTTGCTGAATAGGATAAAGACGGTTTAGGAACAACAGTGATTGGAGGATTAGAGGCAACAATGATGGGTCCATTTACTTTCTGGAGTGTACAAGGCACAGTAGAGGGCTGTTTATTACAGCTATTTGTACTAGCCTTGGTTGGAGGTATTTTAGATGAACGCACTTTTGGGGTAAGGTTTTTCCCTACTATTTGTGTGTTGGACAATGGTGGTATGTCACCAACCGGTGCTAATCCCCCGTTTGCCTTTTTGGTGGGAGCTTTTGGTCTGGCTTTTAATTCTAGATTTAGGGCCTGTAATTGATCTTCAATACCTTTTAGTCTAGATTCCAAGGGGGACAGTAAGGATTTAATCAGTTCGGCTATAGAGCTCATAAAAATACCTTTCCTGTCTTCCGCCCGTCAAAGGATTCATCCAGGCTACTATCTTCAAGAAAGTTTTCCAGACTTGGGGTTGAGGCTGTATCATCGGGGATACCCAGTGGTAAGGAGTGTGAAACGCGACGCTCCTCAGCTTTATCTTCACTATTTGCTAAAGTAACCACTATGTCCCTCTCCGCCTCTAACCCACAAGACATGCCACTTGGATCACTAGAGGTTCCTGCCCCATCCAGTATAAGAATTGAATCAGTACTATCCTTGTTAGACGTTTGGGTGCATTTAGGAATAGCGCCCTCCCTCAAGCCTCTATGTACAAGTGATGTATCATGATCGTTTATAGCAATCGGGAGAGCCGCTAAGGAGATTGAAGGGGCTACTTGAAGGGGCAGCAAAGAAGTAGAATCCTTGGGTACAGATTGACTAGTAGGGATGGAGTGACTTACAGGTATATGTTGAATAGGATCCAATTGGGGAGTGCATTGGGCTCTACTTGGTGTGCGCGCAGAGGCTATAGGGCCTAGAGATGATCTCCTCGCTGCTGCGAGATCCTGCGACACTCTTCTTTCCATGAGGGCAATCCCCTCATCGATTAGAGTGTTTGTGCGCACAATGAAATTATCCAATGTGCCCGTCAGTTTGGAAGCACTAGCCGCAGCCTTACTTCGGGTTTCTCGAGTACACATCCCTGTGCCCAAGGGTCAAAGACTAACTAATACAATATATACTGTAAAACAGCAATGGCCAAATTGTAGCAACCAACAATATTATAACACAGTAGACAAGAATACACACACTGGATAGACCCAAGGTAAAAGTAAGTCAATAGAAGAACCAAGAGCTATGGCCCAGACCAGACTCTACAGGCCTCGGAGGGCCACAGAGGGCCCGCCCTTTGCCCGGGCTTCGCCCCGGGCTGGGTCCCGCGCACGTCCCGCGTGCGCGTTGCTGGTGGACCTAATATACAAGGGGTCTTTGAAGGGGGCGGGAAGAGGACCAGCTGCGGGCGATCAGCGGCGCTGGGCAGTCTGGTCCTCGCAGTCCCGCCTCTTGTCCATCGATGGTTCAGGCAATGAAAGTAAAGTCTCCCGGTTTCACGAGGTTTAGGGCCAGCAGAGTTTTAATCCAGCGAGCGGCTCCCGCGAAGCGGAGGCCGCGAGAGGTAGCGCTATGGCCAAAGGGAGAACGCCATGGAAAGTTCAGCAACAGGCAGTTGAAGAGCATATAAGAACTGTTACAGCTACACAGGGCAGTCGTCATGCGTTGGTGTGAGGTTTTCCTGCTTCTGTGTATGGCCCCAGTGAGAAAATGATTGGGTTCCTGACTTCCCATCTCTGAATTATTGGTGACTCCTAGTCTGTATATTCCCCGCTGTGTTTTCAGTCTCAAAGTGTGGCTTCTGTGATCCAGTGAGCACCCTGAGTTACATATGGTCACTGCAGCTCTTAATTTGTCCCAGGGCCATTGTTTTAAATGGGCCGGTACTGTCTGGTACTGAGTACTGGCACTTTTTTATTTTGAGAGGGAGAGTACCTGCACTTCTCAAGAGTGACAATATGTTTAATTGGAGAGTACCGGCACTTCCCAGAAACAAGCAGGTACTCTTGTACAAGGTATCGGCACTTCTATTTTTCCATTTCAAGCCAGTCCCAGGTGGCAGGTCCGACTCAGAGAGCAGATTGTTGTGCACCGAGGCCAAATCTACTCTGCAGCAAAACCAGCAGGACAGCTACTGTGACTGGCAAGACGAGAAGTTAAAGTTCTAAACGAGGGCTGAAGAATAACTAACACCCTGAAGGCAATCCATGACACAGCGGCTGTTTACATTTCACGTTTTACTCCATAGTGCATTCCTGAAGACTATTTGCTTTTACCAGCTGTTATGCTTCTGTAGAATTTAACAACACTGCATTCTGTGACTAAGCCGTCTCGGGTTTTTCAGTGAGATCAGGCTGTGGGTGAGTGTTGACAATTGTGAGCTCCAGGCACTGGGAGTTTCTCACTTTGCCGACCAGTGGTTCACAATAGTGTTCAGAATACCTGCACAATCAGGGGCATATTACCAACAATTAGCGATATTTATCGGTAAATGGGCTTAGCGAGTATTTTTTTAACGCCAAGCATCGCCGGTTATTATCGCAGAGATAACGTGCTATTAGCAACGTCTATCTCTAAAGCGATAAAATATCCAGCAACAGCGGCGAAATGCGTGAATATCGCTGGTAATCCAGCGATATTCACGCATTATCTCTAATGAGGACTTAACCATAATATCCAACTCCTATTGGATATAATGGCTAAGAACTGGTCTGAACAGGCGTTAGTTTTTGGAGATATTCGCGCCTATCGCGAATATTTCCATTGCTACGCCTGCCTTGCTAATAGGTAATAGCGACGTTAGCGACTGCTTTCAGTCGCTATCAGGTTGGGTACGCCCACTTTGCATGTCATTAGCGATAAATATCGCTGACATGCAAAGCGGGCCCCAAACCGCTCACTATCGCCTACAAGCTGTCGCTAACTGCTGTAAGCGGCAGCTTGCTAATAGGGCAATAGAATTATCGCTGCTTAGCAGACGAAAACGGCCGCTAAAGCAGTGATAATCACATATCGCCCGCCTTGATAATATGCTCCCTAGTCATTCGTCTCTACACGGTGCACCAAGCGATTATCTCACATGTGCTAATTGTAATGCCATTTTATCTAAAGCGTGTGACTGAGGTATACAGTGGTTCCAATATTGACAACTCTAAAGGATATCAAAATATATTTACAGGTGAGTAGAGAGTATGTGTATGTTAGTTGAGAACATAGAGAAGGGATGCGACACAGGAAGTACATGCAGAAGGACAAAGTATAAAGACAGCGATAAAGAGGAAGAAGATGACGTGACCGGCTTATGGACAATTTCAGAGAGATGTAGAAAGAGGAAGAATGAAAGTGCATAACGAGTGAGAAACTGCAGAAGTCAGTACGAACGGGAAAACGCGATCGATTCAAACACTCGTAAGACCGCTTCCCTTCCACACACCTTAGTAATGTTTAGATCATTGTCTAATATTTTCAGAATTGCATCATTTTAAACTCTAATTCACAACAAAACATTTATTAATTACTCATTCATCTGATACTGCTAACAAGAATTAGTTACACCAACAGATCTGGCTTGTTTTAGGGTATGTTGGTTATAGTGTTGTGTATCTGACTACAGTAATAGAAAACTCACAGACACACAAATAATATTCATTGCCTTGATTTACTCATGAGGATTTGTCACACATTCAGTAGCAAAATGTCACTCATTCACACAATGAAAACATATAAATGTCACACATAAGCAATAAAAAAAATTGGCAGGTATTTAAAGGTATATTTAAGAATTATGTCTGGGCCTTTGCAAAATGTTAGACTGAGAACAGAAGGCTGGTATTTTTCTCAGGGAAAAGTAGCAACCCTAAATGGAAGAGGTCAGAAGGGTGAGGGTTGTGAGGGTAGTTTCAATAACGAGCTGACCCGTGCTATAAAATTCGCTTTTTAGGCTAGTGCCTGGTCATTAATGATCAGATCCTCTTCTGAGCAGCGGCAGTGCCCGCCTGCCCACTGGTACTGTGGTATCACGCAGTCTGTCTCTTGTTAGTGCCCTTCCATTTCTGGTGCTGTGTGTAGTGGTCTAGTTTATGTCCACAGGCATCTGCATGGACGAGGCCTCCCCGAACTGAGAACAGGAGCGCAGCGCCAGCACCCTCACAGACAATGGCTGAGCCAAGCAAAGGGGCAACAAACCTTGGCAAAAACAAATTCACCACGCCAGAACTAAAAGAAAGTAGACCAGCACTGGCAAGTTATAAGCCAAAGCCAGGTAAACAAGGTCAAACAAAACAAACACTGGCAAAACCAAAAATCACAAGCAACAACAAGCAGTGACACAACCACACGCCATCCCAGCAAAACAGGGACAAAACCAACAAGCACGAGCAACGCTCGTGTCAAGTGTGCAGAATCACCTTGAGAACAGCCATAATCAAAAGAAGCCACGGAGTGGAGGTTCACGATGGTAGATCAAACCCGTAGCCCCAGCCACTCCACCACCTTACGTGCACTACCAAGTCAGTGCGCTCCATCCCTTTAGTGAACTACGACGCCGCAGTTAGAGCCATGAACGCCCATTTTGACCCCCAACTCAACCCTGATTATGAACGATTCAAGCTCACACAAGTCCGTCAGAGAGAAGGGGAGTCCATGGACACATTTAATGCGCGCCTCAGAGAGCTGGCCAGCACGAGTACCGAAGACGATCAGGCCAAAGAGGTAAGAGCACAAGCCATCCAAGGGTGCCACAATAAGACCTTGCGGACCATCATCCTTTGACAGCCTCGCATCTCTTCAGAAGACATATTGATCCTGGCCGTTCGCATGAGCTGTCAGACGTCAGAGCAACTGCTATGGAAGCCGCGCTCAACCAACCGGCGGAACAGGCAGCCACAGTCAAGACGGAGCGAGCAGATGCCATTCGCACGTCGACCCGTGGTGGGCGAGGGAGACGGCCCACTAGAAACACGCGGATGCCGCTGTGCGGGTACCTGGGAAGGATGAGCACCCCCAAGAAGACTGCCCAATAAGGGGCAAAACCTGCACAACAACAACAACAACAACAAAGGAGTTTATAAAGCGCCTGGTGACGCCATCACGGCGTGTCCCCGCGCTGTGGAAAGGAGTCAAGTGTAGCATTCCCAATCACTTTGGGAGCGTATGCAGAGGGGGCATGCAGAGCAAAGGGAACCCAGGGGGGAGACCACCATCAAGGGCAGTGAGACACCTCACGCTGGAAGAACCCGTCACCTCAAGGTCAGCAGGGGCCGCAGCACACCGCAACCAGTGTCTGGAGGACTCATCCACAGATGAGGAGGAAGAGTGCTACCTCATATCTTTCGTGAGCGACCTCAAGCGAAGACGTCGTCCACAACCTAAATGTGCCATCGAGATTGCAGACTCACCAGTAACAGCTCTTATTGATACAGGAGCAACTGTGAATGTCATGGGTGTCAACATTACAAAAAGTTAAATCCAAGACCAACACTCACCCCATCAAAAATTCAAATTCTCACGAACGGAAGCCAGACACTGCTTCCCTTGAAGGGAAAAATGTCCGTCCAGGTCAAGTCAGAAGGCCAAGAAGTCACGACTACATTTCATGTGGTCGACAGAGAAGCAGACATACTAGTCAGGTGTCACACCGCGCAAGACCTGAGCCTGGTCACATTTGCAAACGCAGTAAAATTGCTCCAAATAGACAACATCCTAGAACTGTTCCCACAGCTGTTTAAGGGACTAGAAGCATGAAAAGGCCACCAGTGAAGCTGAATATAGATACAGCAGTACAGCCCGTCGCCCTCTGACATTGACATATACTGTTTCACCTAAGAACGCTGGTGGAACAGAAACTCCTGAAACTAGAACAACAGGGAGTGATAGAGAAAGTGACAGGGCTGACTCCTTGGGCGACTCCCATGGTCATTGTCAAAAAATCAAAGCAACCAGGAAAGATCCAGATCTGCATTGATATGAGGATTCCCTACTAGGCCATAAAGAGGGAGAAACATCTAACACCGACAGTTGACGGCATTCTAGCTGACCTTAACGGCTCCCAATGGTTTTCAAAACTAGATTTAAACGCTGGTTATCACCAGCTGAAACTTGCAGAAGAAAACAGGTACATCACTACGCTTTCGACACACCTAGGGCTTCAGCTGTACAAGTGGCTAAACTTTGGAATATCCTCCGTAGCCGAAATATTCCAGAATGCGGTAAGAGAGATTCTGTCGGGGCTTCAAGGTGTTATCAACGTCAGTGATGACATCCTCATACACTCAGCAACCATCGAAGATCATCACCGTCGGCTTACAGCTACCCTCCAATGCCTCGAAGAGCATGGGGTGACCCTTCACAAGGGAAAATGCCAATTCTTCAAGAAAACAATTGATTTCTTTGGCTATGTGTTCAGTCAGGATGGAGTCAAGGTGGTGGACTGAGGAATTCCCAAGCGATCCAACTCACTCCCGCACCCACCAATGCCTCAGAAGTGAGGAGCTTTCTGGGCATGGCAACATATTGCAGAAGATTTATTCCGAACCTTGCCACCATCGCAGAGCCACTGCGAAACCTGACCAAGAAGGAGACCACCTGGCGGTAGACACACGAGGAAGAAAGAGCATTTGGTAAAGTGAAGTCAGCCCTACTGGAGAGTACGACCATGGCTTACTTCAATACGACTCGACCAACAGAACTGATAATAGATGCCAGCCCGGTGGGTTTAGAGGCCCTGCTCACCCAAGAAACCAAACCGGGGACATGGGTTCCGCTGGCTTTTGCGAGCAAAGCACTGATGGCAACCGAAACTCGCTACTCACAGATAGAACGAGAGGCTCTAGCCATCAAGTGGGCATGTAACCATTTCCAACTGTTGGTCAGTGGACATCCGTTCAAAGTAGTAACAGATCATCAGCCCCTCCTCCCTCTATTCAAAGGGACCCCACCTCACCCGCCACCCAGGATCGAGTGGTGGGCAAATCTAACTTCAGCATTATCAGATGGAACTGGTGTACAGGCCGGGTGGGAAGAACCCTGCCAACTTCCTGTCGCTTCATCCTGCACATCCTGCAGAGATAGACTCTGACCAAGAGATGAAGACAGAAGACTTTGTCAATTTGGTCTCCCAGTGGTCATGCCCATGATCACTCTCCATAGAAGAAATCAAGACCCACATGGACACCGATGTGATTCTCAAGCGAGTGTCTGATGCTCTACGGAAAAGATCCTGGGAAGGGTTTCTCAGAGACATCCAAGAATGAGGTGAACCCGACAGGCCCCAACTGGGAAAATTCTGGAAGGTCCGAGACGAACTCAGCGCTGCTGAGAATGGCGTCATACTGAGAGGGTCATGCATCATCATTACACAAAGTCTCCAGGAGCGGGCAACCGTTCTCCGCACATGAAGGCCATTAAGGCACAGAAAGAATGGAGTCGAGAATGAGGGAAAAGGTGTGGTGCCCTAGCTTAGAAGAAACCGTGGATGCTGTTGTGCGCAACTGTAGAGCCTGTCAGCTCACCGGCAACCCAGAAGCTCCAGCTCCCAGTGATAACTGAGGACCCTGCTCCGATACCTTGGTCATGGGTGAGCCTTGACTTCGGGCGTTTCCCAGATGGGAGAGTGATGGTTGTTCTGATTGACAGCTACACAAATTATCCGATGGTAGAGGTCCTACCATCCACTGCGTTAATCCATTTACAGCCTGTCCTGGAAAAGTCATTTGCGCTATTTGGCTTACCACACGTCGTCAAAATAGACAACGGTCCCCCGTTCCAGAGCAGTGAGTTCAAGGACTTCCTGACACAGCTAGGGGTCAAGCATCACCACATCCCTCCCCAGTGGCCACAGGCCAATGGTGAAGCAGAACGATTCATGCGGACTGTGAACAAAGTTCTACGTATAGCGGTGGCTGAACAGACCCGGAGGTCGCTCTACAGCAATTCTTGAGAGAATACCGCAGTACCCCTCACTGCTCAATGCAGAGGTCAACCATGGTCACTAATGCTGACAGGACCCCTGCGTGACATGCTTCCCATGGCCGACAACTGGAGGCAGGAACCATATGACCCAACAAACACCCAGGCGAGGAAGCTGATGACCAATGAAAAAGCGAGTCAATGACGGAGGGCACAAGCCCGAGTGCTGACGCCAGGATGCTCTGTCTTAATACGAAATCGTCGAAGCGGAGGGAAGTTCCGAACATCCTACAAACCAGGGCTGTGAACTGTGAGATCAGCCCAAGGAACAGCTGTCACTGCTGAGAGAGGAGGAGAAGTAATCACACAAAACAGTTCATGGTTCAAGAGGGTCCCTGCTGCGGATGGTGGGGTGCAGGAATCAGAGCAATCAAGGAGTGGAGAGACTGTGACCGCATCGATGGAACCCAACTCTGTTGATGACTTAGCTCAGAGTCCTGCAGCATCAACATCATCCACGGGTCTCAATCCACGAACCCCGGCTGGCAACAGGGAACCAGTCAGTCCTGAAAGGGACAAAGATGGTAGTCAACATCGATACAATCTTAGACCGAATCCTAGACCCAATCGAAGACTTGGTGATTTTGCATGTTAACTGTTGTTAGAACTCTCTGTTTGAAGAACTAACTTGGGATGGGATGTAGTGGTCTAGTTTATGTCCACAGGCATCTGCGTGCACGAGTTCCCGGAAGCACCCACACACTTTCTATCACTCTCTGACCAGGCATGGCCAGAGAGCTTAAATAAAGGGGCCGGAGTCACTTAGGACTTCTGGCTGACACCGTCCACCACAGTGTCTGTGTGTCCTTATTGTAGTGCGGCATCCCTAAGTGGTCCAAGGCCCAAGCGGGGGTCCTGCTGACCCCACGGCACTGTGCAGCAGTTTTAAGATCTTCTTAGAGTTTGACGTTGCTCAAATGGGTGTAATTTTTAATACTTATATGTTTCTCTCATCTTCATTGCTTAATTTGCTTCTGAGAAAGTGTCACTCATAGTCGTTGAATTTCCACTCATAATTACACTGAAATTATGAAAATGTTACTTATAGCAATCTGAACCCGTGGCAGCTATGAAGCACTGTCCAGGACTTGCTGGTGCCTTAGCTCCAGAACTTTGTTTGGAGCAGAGGCCATTTCTATGATGGAGATCACTTCCGGTTTGCGTCCTTCTTTCATTTCCACTGCGGTCCCTAGGGACAGAATATGTACTGCGTGAACCAAAGGACTGTGCTCCTTTCTGATTAGGATGTACAGGTGGATCAGCCAAGGCTGGAGGGGTCCAGAGTCCGCTGACAGAGGCGGGCCCTATTTTTTCTCAATTTAAGCACTACGAGTGTGTCTTTCCGCAACTCGACCTGACTGACTTGGTTGGGCGGATAAAGAGGGTGGCGCAGGCCACCACAAGGTCGATAACCTCTTTTCGTACAGTATTCTGCGCAAATAACAGCCAGCCCGTGCCACACGTGCCATTCTCAAATACACAAGTCTGCAAGCTCATAAACGAACGGAATTCCCCAAGAGCGAGATCAAAGGGCCGAGGTTTAGTCGTGTTCAAAGGAGAGGTTTCAGTTGGGTGTGTGATGTGGTGCAGAGAAGGCACCAGCGTGTCTCAGGCTGGAGATCAGGGCTTCTAGTCGCAGACCCGGGCTAGTGCTGGGAGCCGCCAAGACAGCTTCAGTGTAGTCACAACAGTACTAGGATAGGCACAAAAGAAAAATCCGTTTTTTGGATCTGAACTGTTGCCATTAAATGGTATTATTTTCTTTTTGGCATTATATCCTTTAATTGCTTTGTACATGTGTTATGCATTAGTGAGAAAGCATTGTCAAGAGAAAAACCTCATGGCTTAGTACTATCTCCTGACAGTGCAAATACTAACTCAGAGTGAGTATATAGGCCTTCTGCAGAGAGGCCTGTACTATGCAGATCAGAGATCTGGGCAGGGACAACATGGCCTTTCAACATTCAAAGGTCAATAACATCTGCTCCTTTCAAAGTGGGCATTTGACGATCAAAAGACGCTGGTGCTGGCAGGGTCGGGGAGGAAAATAGAAGAATATTTTTCGACAGAGGCGAGCACTGAATGTTTTTACCTGGCCAAAGAAAACGCTTGGCAGGGGCCAGGAATTAAGCTCGACTGCTGTCGCAGCCAAAGCCTCGTGCCACTTTACCAGCTGTAATTTCCAGCTGGTAAGATCAGATCCTGTGTGGGAACACAGGGCAATTCAAGACCAGGAAGAGCACTGTCCCACCCACTCTGCCTGTCTTGAAATCAGGCCTTGAGTGGCATAACCCGTTGACGTAAGGGTGTACCAAAGTGAACCAGATATAAAATGCATAGGATTACCAACTGAAAAGATAAATGCCATCTGCTGCGAAGCACAGAATCTAGAACTCCATACTGACACCGGCTGACAAGATCCAGATATTCAGTGGACCATTCAATACGTGCAGCGATGGCATCCCTGGAGGCAAGACCAGGCCAGACACGTAATCTGCTGCTAGGCAACAGGATCTGGAACTCCAAACTGACACAGGCTGACAAGATCCAGATATTTAGTGGACCGTTCAATACGTGCAGCGATGGCATCCCTAGAGGCAAGACCAGGCCAGACACGTAATCTGCTGCTAGGCAACAGGATCTGGAACTCCATACTGATACAGGCTGACAAGTCCCAGATATTCAGTGGACCATTCAATACGTGCAGCAACGGCATCACTAGATTCAAGACCAGGCAGACACATCATCGGCTGCTAGGCAACAGGATCTGGAACTCCATACTGATACAGGCTGACAAGTCCCAGATATTCAGTGGACCATTCAATACGTGCAGCAACGGCATCACTAGATTCAAGACCAGGCAGACACATCATCTGCTTTGAGGCAACAGGATCTAGAACTCCATACTGACACAGGCTGACAAGATCCAGATATTTAGTGGACCGTTCAATTCATGCAACAGCATCACTAGAGTCAAGACCAGGCAGACACGTCATCAGCTGCGAAGCACCAGGGTCTAGAACTCCATACTGACACATCCTGACAAGATCCACACATTCAGTGGACCATTCAATACATGCAGCGACATCTGCTGCGAGGCCCCAGGGTCTAGAACTCCGTACTGACACAAGCTGACAAGCTCCTGATATTCGGTGGACCGTTCAATACGTGCAGAAACGGCAGCACTAGAGTCAAGCCTATGAAGACACATCATCTGCTGCGAGGCACCAGGATCTAAAAATCCATACTGACACAGGCTGACAAGATCTAGAGATTTAGTGGACCGTTCATTACATGCAGCGATGGCATCACTAGAGTCAAGACCAGGCAGACACATCATCTTCTGCCAGGCAACAGGATCTAGAACTCCATACTGACACAGGTGTATAAGATGCAGAGATTCAGTGGACCATTCAATACATGCAGCAACAGCATCACTAGAGTCAAGACTAATAAGACACACCATCTGCTGCGAGGCATTAGTATCTAGAACTTCATACTGACCCAGGCTGACAAGATCCAAAGATTCAGTGGACCATGCAATACAAGCAGCGACGGTATCTCTAGAGTCAAGACTAGGAAGACACGTCATCTGGTGGGTGGCAACAGGATCTAGAACTCCATAGTAACTGAGGCTGACAAAATCTAGATGTTCAGTGGACCGTTCAGTACATGTAACAGTATTACTGGAGTCAAGACCAGGCAGACACATCATCCGCTGCGAGGCACCAGGGTCTAGAACGCCATACTAACACAGGCTGACAAGATCCAGATATTCAGTGGACTATTCAATACATGCATCGACAGCATCACTAAAGTCAAGGCTAGGAAGATACGTAATCTGCTGCCAGGCAACAAGATCTAGAACTCCATGCGGACACAGGCTGACAAGATCCAGAGATTCAGTAGACCACTCAACACAAGCAGCAACAGCATCACTAGAGTCAAGAGTAGGAAGACACGTCATCTGCTGCCAGGCACGAGGGTCTAGAACTCTAAAGGCGCACAGGCTGATAAGATCTAGATATTCGGTGGACAATGCAATAAATGCAGCAACAGCATCACTAGAGCCAAGACCAGGAAGACACATTATCTGGTGCTAGGCAAGAGGATCTGGAACTTCATAGTGACACAGACTGACAAGATCCAGATATTCATTGGACCATTCAATACATGCAGTGATGGCATCACTAGAGCCAAGACCAGGGAGACACGTCATCTGCTTCTAGACAACAGGATCTACAACTCCATACTGACACAGTCTGAGAAGATCCAGAGATTCAGTCGACCATGCAATACATGCAGGGACTTCTTATGGATTTCGGGGGCCCATGGCCAAACCCTTTTTGGGGGCTCCTTGTTCAGAACAGATTTCTCACTCACTCACTCTTTTTAGAAACCTGATGCCCGACAATGAGTGGCCTAGTAAGGTTTAGGGGGTTACCATACTGGTTATGTACCAAGAGTGCAGGATATTGTTGTGGCACTTGGTAATTATTCCTATGGAAAAACTCTGTAGAGGTTGGAATTCCAATTACCAGCCATGGGGTCTGGGAGTGGGAACAGCAGGGGGTCTCATGGTTGGCTATCTTACTTGTCGGGCGGATGAGGCCGTGGGAGGGAAGGGGAGTCAGGGGTGCTGGGGGAGTAGTGAAATGGTTACGGTCAGTTTAAAAGCTGCTGTCCCTGCGGGCAAAAGTCAGAAAAGGTGTTTAAACATGAGCAGAGATAAAAACATTTTTTTACAAATAGCTATCAGAGAGCTTTAGGAGTGCGTGTGTGTGTGAGGGGCAGGGAGGGGAGGGGGGTTGTGTTATATATACACATTGACGGATGGCGACCCCATGCGTTTATCCTAAAACTCAGTTTCCAGGGTTTGTGATATGTTTTGTGACACGCACCTGTCTCATTAATGCGCCATTCTCCACATTACTCTGGTCTGATTCATGCATATGCGCCGTCTCACCCGGTAAATAAAATATACCCCTACCTTGGGATCAGGGCCTGGGTGAGCAGTGTCATTGCTGTATGTGAGAAATAATGCATTGTTTTCTCAAAACAGCACATGTATACCTCCCCCTGCCTTCTCCCTTTGCTCTGCTGCTACCACTGCCCTCCCACTCCCATCCGGACCTTGGAAAGGACGCCACACCCATGCTACAGAATTACCTTCTAAGGCCTCCGCCATTTCCTGTTGTCATAAATTAAGATAAAAGGAAAATAGCTTCCTCTGCATTACCTAATCAGAGTGATATTTGGATGCATGTGTGAAAGTAACCACAGTAATATACAAGGTTTCTACAGCAGGGTGTGGGGGAAAGGGTTCACATGCTAAACCCAAGCTACTCTCACCTCTTGTTGTTTATCAAACAACATTGAGGTGTCCCCAAGGCTCAGATCTCTCCGTGACTTCAATTTACATGTATGTCCTCTAGTCCTGAAGTTCTTAACCTAGAGTCCCCACATAAAATGTAAAATTGAAAATGAGAAAATATTTAAATGAGAAGCAATTTAAAATTAGAGGCTAAGCATGAAGTTAGTATTCTAAGCCTGATTCTCAGGAGTAGCACAAGGCACAACAGTATGTAGCATGGACGATTGGAGAAATCTACTAAAGCACTGGTGTGCACCGAGAAAAAGACAACACGCATTATGAGCAAAAAAGAAAAGCTGATATGCTAGAGACTTGAAATAAATCTAAAGTTTTAGCCATGCTATTAACATTTTTATTTTTGTATGTGAAACACATAAAATATGACATTTTTTATTTGTTTGATTTATACTCGTTTTGTGTGTTTGTATATTATTTAGCAGCTCTAATCATAGAAACTGCTTATATACTATTATCTATAGTATAGTATCTATACACTATAGCGTTAAATTGGCGCCCAACGGTTTGGTAAGGCACTAATTTTACGCTAGATACTGAAGTAACTCAGTTGTGCTTTTCTCAGAGACCCTCTACTCATAATACTCCATAAGACGTCTGGAGTGGGTAGGGATAATATCCGCCATAGCTGAGTAGGACAAAAATCCTATGTATTAGCTGTTTGGTTTGTTCAACGTTGAAGGATACAGTGTTCCAAAATATTGTGCACCTTATCTTTGTTCCCTTGAAATTTGCTCTGCAATTTTCATTAAACGAAATGTCCCTAAACGGGCATAATAACACCGTATCCGGTGGAGCTACAGGCGACAACGCCGTACCAGCTTTAAACTATACAGGTTTTCATGAAACCGATGAGCATGCTATAAACATTCCTCCAAATTAAAGGAGAGCCATAACTCTAAAACCTATAAACCACGGCCTAACATCAAGAGGTGGTAAAGCAGTTTTTGTGATAGAGGCACATGAATATCACCAGACAGAGGTATTCTATTCATGGATAGTATTCCCAGAATCAGATCCAGTAACACATGTGTTTCACTTCTACAAAGAAGATGAACCACCTGAGGAATATATTCCCTTCGAGGACATTGAAATTCCACTCACATACCAGGAGCATGAGCTCTGGTGTAAAGGCGCCCTAAAACACTCAAATCACATTACCAGGCTCGGTCCACTAAGTAGACCAGGAGCAACATGGCCGGTTTTAGCCGGCTACACACCTCATCCGGACATTGAAGAAATGTCAGACATAGAATTACTTACTCAACTCAAAGAGTTAATCAATATCTACAGACAATTGGTCCAATATGTCAAGCAGACTCTCACTGTCCAGCCTCCAATAGTTATTCCACAACAGACCTCTCACCAGGGGAATACACTAAAAATCACACCACAGACTTTACACGCAGTCAGGGGTAAATTACCTGCAAAACGTGAACAAATTCCATTCTGGATAGCTCAAAAAATTACTCGAAACGAAGCAGTATTTCCCAATTCCAGTCCCTATGACTGTTGGGAAATGAATCCATTATGTTGGTTAATAAATTCTCCAACCCTCCTTAGAGCGACGCAAAGCAAACAGACCCCAGCTGCCAGAAAACACAGTAAATGTTCTTACACCTTTGTCCGTTTATTGGCATGCCAAGGCAGAAGGCAGACGCAGTGTCACGTCTTGGAACAAGCTTCTTCTACCCCTCACAGATATTCAGAGGAGAATATACAGGGCAGAAAGTGCAGTCATCAGTAAAATCATAAGATGTGGACAAGGCCAGATATGGCTGTACATATACAAATAGAAGTGTCATGCAAGCCCAGCAATGGGACCAGAAAGCAAGTTTAAGCAAACCTGCAAGATTCAGAGGCTTTTCACAGCTGTTAACCTAGGACGTGTCAAAGAGGGCAATACAGGTCCTGGGGTCAGGCTTGAATAGATTTGTAAAGGGAGGGGTGTTTTTAGGAGCACAGACCAAGCAGTTTGGTCAGAGCAGACCTAGTTAGCTCAGTGGGTCTGAGATAGTTTGGAAGAGAATTTGGGATTGATTTACTTATATGGCTGATGCAAACATATAGATATATATTTTTCCTCACAATATCAAACAGAGAATTGTAACAATCTGTTTACCAATGGGGATAACACCACATCTGGAAGACTGCACCACTTAGGGCACAGTCTTTGCTGCTATCTACACTAAAACACATGGTGTTCCGTCTATGGCGGTAATACCTGACATCCTGAAACAGATTTAAAATGAATATGGAGCAGAGCCTGCTCTGAATTTAGGTAGGAAATTACTGAAATTTTTTAACCAGGTCTCAACAACAATATTATCTAATATTAAAGGAGAAGCAGCATGAGTGGCAATCCGCCAGAAATTAAGGGAATTTCATGTAACAGAACAACCACAAGAACTATCCAGAATAAGTGAAAAATCTTATGAATAATTAGGCAGAGACAGTTTGGGTGGGAAACCAGTTAAACCACAACTGTCTGAAAGTCCTGGGAAGGCCTTTACTAAAAACACTCCTACCTCTTCTAAAAAGAAACAACATTCAAAATAGGAAGATCCTCAATCCCGAGGTAGATCTCCTCAAAAGGAGCACTCTGAAAGGAGGTATTACCTCAGGAATAAGGGATAATTTGAGAAAACCTGACATGTATCAAGATACAGATACACGCTCCTCTCTTTCCTCTCAGATATTGTCACAGACATCCGAA
The DNA here is from genome assembly GCF_964263255.1 of Lissotriton vulgaris. Lineage (NCBI taxonomy): Eukaryota > Metazoa > Chordata > Amphibia > Caudata > Salamandridae > Lissotriton > Lissotriton vulgaris. The sequence goes on from NC_141693.1 coordinate 1,942,604,433, forward strand.
AGAAGAGGACGGTCAGAACACAAGGAAGAACGCGTGAAGTCCAAAGACGATCCACACGTTCAGAAAAACAAAACAAAATTTCAATTCTCCAAAAAGAAAGTAGCAGGTCTGAAGATCAGACATGCAGAGGATTCTGAGAACACAGCTCAATAATGGAGAATGGGCTCAGACAATGTTGGACAGTGCAGCAGAAGTATCAATAGCTCGCCAGAACCTGAAGGGACTTCTGCAGACAGTAGACTTGAATGAAGACATTGAAGTTGAAACTGCAGATACTAGGGTTAGTTCTCCACATAGGTTATATGAAATAACACTCCGGATGGAGGGAGACATCCCAAGAAAAGTGAAAGCACTCTTTTGGGAGCGACTTTCAAAGGGATATGATATACTTCTAGCAGAACGGGACTGGCCACCACAATTTGTCAGGGAGTATCCACATTGTGAAGACATCATTATGCCAGCCTTCTCCAATCATATTCTAATACATTTAAAATATACTTATGCCAGGAAATGGGCAGATGCCCAAGCCCCAGCTTTATATAAAAATCATGTAGGATGGGATGAGGATTCACCACACCCCAAAATCCAGTAAAAAAACTTAATCAACTGCACAAAGGCAGTATCCCATTAAGCAAGAAGCTAACAAACAGGTCAGGGAGATCTTAGATCAACTTGAATACCAAGGGGTGATTGAAACATGCACCTCATCAATGGACAATCCTTTGTTTCTAAACCAAACAATACATATCGTCTAGTTGTGGATTACAGACATCTAAATACTTGTTGTAAAACATTTGCAGTGCAAAATGCACACAGTACAGCATTAATGAATAACATTGTGTGTAAAAAATATAAAACCCCATTAGATATTTCTAATGGTTTCTTTTGCAAAACATTGCACCTGAAAGTAGGTATTTGACCGCTTTCTCAGTAATGGGGACCCAGGGTCAATTCTGTCGTCCCCCTCAAGGATTCAAGAATAGTCCGGGGTTAATCTCAGCAAGGGTAACAGAGTTCCTCCAAACTTATGATGACGAGGCATTGTCATATGTCGATGATATCTATCTGACAGACGATGACCTGAACATGCACTTGAACAGGATGAACACCATTATATTGGGCTTCGTCTCTAAAGGGTATAAATTCAATTTAAAAAATCAAAAATTGCCCATCTCAACATCCTTTTCCTAGGATATGAACTATCAAGTGAATGCAAAAGCCTGATAGCCAACTTTTTAGAAAGAGTTGCGCTGCTCCAACCTCTAAAAACGCTGAAAAACTTAGTCAATTCTAGGTTTCCTGAATTTTGGAAGAACTTACATTCTAAACTACGCAGAAAGGGTTAAACCTCTCTACAAATTAATACAATTCAAACCTGATTTCAAAACAAAAAATTGGACAAAAGGTCACACAGAAATTTTGCGTTCACTACAAACAGACATGTTAGCAACAAAACATTTACAAACACGCGGAAACGTACACAACTTAGTGATCCAAATCATTCCGGGTCAATGCGGATTTACCTACTTAACTTTTAACGATGGTGAAAGAGTACCAATTGCATACAAATCACATTTGTACACACAAGCAGAAATGAAATTCAGTTCTACAGAAAAAAATTCTGATAACAGATCAAACTGCTGTAGCAAAAGAGAAAGGCCTAGCACAGGGGAAACACATTATGGTCGTAACTCTTGTACCAGCCTTACAGGCAGTGATGAAAGCAAGCAGTCCAAATGCAAAAGGTTTACATCCAAGATGGATACAATGCATTAATTCTCTTGCTGTAACCGATGTTGAATACGTTTTTGATCCTTATTTAAAAACACAAGCATTCCTGCAATACGAACGCAAATGTCCTCTGCCTGATGAAATTCTGGCTCGAGAACAGTATGAGTGTATAATTTATACTGACGGATCTGCACAACCCGCTACGTGGGTAAACACGCTTATAGTGCAGCATGCACAATCGTTAAGGGTCATATGCGCAATGGCAAATTCAGACCTATGGTCACGAAAATGCAATCTCTAGGAGATTGTACAGCTCAGCGAGCTGAACTACAAGCATTCATAATGGCACTTGAAAATACGGATCGCAAATTCCCCACACTCATAGTGTACGATTCTTTCCATTGTGTACAATCTTACAATGAATATTTACAGAATTGGCTTCAAAATTGTTTCAAAGATGCAAAAGGTGGCACAATTAAGCATAAAACGCTTTGGGAACAAGTAATTCAGTTGCGAAACGGACTACAAAACACTCACGTGATACACACGCTGAGTCATCAACGTGATGGCGTTCACGTTGGCCAATTGGTAGTGAAACCCTGCGTTTTGTTCAGGAATCGATCTTGACAGTTGTTTGTGTCTGTGGGCCAGAGCAACCATTTTTTCCATTCTGGATCTGATCTGTTGTAATGTAAAATATTATGTACGTCGACTTCCCCCCGTGTAGTGCTATTACTTGCAGGTATGGGTATGGTCGGTGTATTCATGTCGTTGAGCTTGGCTAACCCAAGGCAAGACATTTTTTGGACAGTGTCATTAGAAAACATAATTTGCTCAGGGATGATACAGACTCTAAAGAAAGCTTCCACCCCCTGCACTTGCCAATCTTTTGTACCCCAGACAGTTTTTGTCTCAATGTTGTCTTTCCAAAAGTCGAAACCCTGTCTTGACAGTTGGGCAATAAAGGCTGCAGAATAAATCTGTTTCGTATTTGTTAAATATTTTTACTTCCTGTCTTGTTCACATTTTTATAATAAAATGATTCTGGATTGGAAAAGTTGAACCCTGAAAAATATGGAAATTTCATTGCAAAAGTTTTTGAGCCACCCTTTGGAGGTGTGAGACAATGTTCCCATTGGTTATACATATATACATTTCTAGGTATTGCAGATTTGTGCAAGAAATGATGACAATAATAGTTATAAGAATACATTTGTTCATAGTCTGATGAACCCTCTAAATAATCATGATTTGTGAATACTGCAGACATTTCTAGATCAGACATCATATTATTAACAGTCTCGAAGTCCCAAGCATCATAAAAGGTACTAGAGGTAATAAAGTCACTTAATTAAATATTGAATAAGCATGGAATCTTCAAAAGCTCAGACGGGTCAAAAATGTCATATTCAGTTCTGTCCCAAACTATACCATCTGGTATAGGAACGGCTGTGATGTTCACTGCTGACAAGTCTATTTGTTCACGATGGGATGATTTGTGTTTCTGGAGAGGTAAGTTCACCTTTTTACTTGCTTTGTCCATTTTAATATATTTTCCAATAATCAGCATACCCAGAGTCAATACCAGTGCTAAACAAAGTAGAAAGAAAAATATCGCCAAAATAATCCATAGTTCAGTCCAAGGTGAAACCAGATAAGTCTTTTCCAGATGATGAAAAAGGTCTTTAGCTTGTTCTTTGAAAGTTCTTTTTGCTGGCATCGTTTCAGGTTCCCTGGGATCCTCAGAAAACGTATCAAAGTTAATGAAATAGCCAGAGGCAGTTTTGTCAAATGGTTGGGATTGCATCCGGATTTGTTGAAATCATTGGAACCACTTGATCACTTGTTACAACATTGTAGAGAGGCGATTCAGGACGCACTGTTATTTGGGTCTCATGAGGAACGAGTCCCATAGCTTTATTGCTTAGTCCTTCTTTTCTTACTGCAGAATCTTCAAAGGTGATGAGTCTCTCAGTTTGAACCTCTTGGATTGTAGCTAGAGGAGTGTGTCTGCTACATTGTCGGAGTCCACTTGGCTTTCTGCTTAGTATCGGCCACATAGTGTGGTTTGATCAAGTCGAAGGACACAAATCTTCTCTCCTTTTTACCAGGAAGAGGCAGCAGTAGTACTGTTCTTGATCTGTGAATTGCTAGGACAGGTACTGTTAGTCTGTAAGAAGGCCCACATTCCTTCTTGTCTGTGATCTTTTCTCTGACTAGATCACCAAGCTTTGGGATCCAGACAGGCCTTGCTGGGATGGTTGGTTTTTCCCCAGTCGTTGTTGGCTTCAGGAAAACGCTGCTTCGTTTCGATCTTAGTTCATTTAAGTCCTGCAAAACAGCCAAACAATCTTTGATATCAAATTACTTAGTTTCCACCACCGCTCCATGGCAATCAAGATCCAGAACCAACATTCTTTTCCCCTAAAGAACTTCTTGGCAAATTGTTTAGACTACGTTGTATCCCATAAAGATGTTTGACCCACCCTTCACCCAAACCTAATACCTGAGCTGTTATATGCTGCTTTATGTCCCGGTTTTTTCTTTCCACTACAGAATTTCCCTCAGGATGGAATGGAGAAGAGTACTGCAACTCAACCCCAAACTGGCCATGGCTTCTTTGTAAGCTCGAGAGCTAAACGCAGGACCCTGGTCAGAGTTTAGCGTGCCTATTGCGTATGTGCTGATAAAGACTTGCAAATCTTTTATAACAGTTTGAGCGTCAGCCCAGCGCTGAGGCCACATCCAAAGGAACCTTGAACACGAGTCCACTGCGACCATGATATATTTAAAGTTACTATCCCTTTGTATGGGACCCCAGTGGTCCAGGTAAACACAAGCTAATTGTTTATCTGAAATTACTAGGGGCCTCTGCGCAGGGCGTTTCAGAGTAGAGCCTTTCATCTTTTGACATATTTCACAGTCCAGTACATAGTTTCTGGTCTGTTTCCTAATGCCGGGCCACCAGTATTGTTGTTTTAATAACGACACTGTGACGGAAACACCTGCATGAGCAGAGGCGAGCCCTTCATGTGCTGCTGGGATTAGTCCTAATCTATGTTCTATGTTTGGAATTACCCTATCCCCCACTCCAGGGATTCGAGCAAACGAAACATTGTTCGCATCAGGTATATATGAGTATTTGAGAGGAAACGCTTTAGGTAATGCTGCACCGCTCCCTTAGCTTGAAATATTGACAGGCAGTATTATTTCACTGTAAGTGATTGCAGCTGCAGAAGCCGTTTGCACAGCCCCTTTCGCGGCTTCATCAGCCAATGAATTCCCTTGAACGTGAACGTCATCACGTTGATGACTCAGTGTGTGTATCACATGAGTGTTTTGTAGTCCATTTCGCAACTGAACTACTTGTTCCCAAAGCGTTTTCTACTTAATTGTGCCACCTTTTGCATCTTTGAAACCATTTTGAAGCCAATTCTGTAAATATTCATTGTAAGATTTACACAATAGAAAGAATCGTACATTATGAGTGTGAGGAATTTGCGATCCGTATTTTCAAGTGCCATTATGAATGCTTGCAGTTCAGCTTGCTGAGCTGTACAATCTCCTAGAGATTGCGTTTTCGTGACCATAGGTCTGAATTTGCCATTGCGCATACAACCTTTAACGATCGTGCATGCTGCACTATAAGCTTGTTTAACCCCGTAGTGGATTGTGCAGGTCCGTCAGTACAAATTATACATTCATACTCTTCTAGAGGCAGAATTTCATGAGACAGACGACATTTGTGTTCGTATTGCAGGAATGCTTGTGTTTTTAAATAAGGTTAAAAAATGTTTTCAACATTGTTTGCAGCAAAAGAATGAACCCATTGTATCCATCTCGGATGTAGAGCTTTTGCATTTGGAATGCTTGCTTTCGTCACTGCCTCTAAGGGTGTTACAAGAGTTACGACCATAATGCGTTTCCACTGTGCTAGGGCGCTCACTTTTGCTACAGCAGTTTGAACTGTTGTCAGAATTTTTTCTGTAGAAGTTAACTTCATTTCTGCTTGTATGTACAAATATGATTTGTATGCAATTGGTACTTTTTCACCTTAGTTAAAATTTAAGTAGGTGAATCCGCATTGATCCGGAATGATTCGGATCACTAAGTTGCGTACTTTTCTGCGTGTTTGTAAATGTTTTGTTGCTAACATCTCTGTTTGTAGTGAACGCAAAATTTCTGTGTGATCTTTTGTCCAATTTATTGTTTTAAAATCAGGTTTGATTAATTCGTAGAGAGATTTAACCCTTTCTGCGTAGTTTAGAATGTAAGTTCTTCCAAAATTTAGGAAACCTAGAATTGACTACATTTTTCAGCGTTTTGAGAGGTTGGAGCAGCGCACACTTTTCTAAAAAGTAGGCTGCCAGGCTTTTGCCTTCACTTAATAGTTCATATCCTAGGAAAAGGACATTGAGATTGGCAATTCTTGATTTTTTAAAATTGAATTTATACCCTTCAGAGGCGATGCCCAATATAATGGTGTTCACCCTTTTCAAGTGCCTTTTCAGGTCATCGTCTGACAGATAGATATCATCGACATATGACAATGCCTCGTCATCATAAGTTTGTTGGAACTTTGTTACCCTTGCTGAGAATAACCCCGGACTATTCTTGAATCCTTGAGGGAGACAACAGAATTGACGCTGGGTCCCCATTATTGAGAAAGCGGTCAAATTCCTACTTTCAGGTGCAATGTTTTGCAAAAGAAACCATTAGAAATATCTAATGTGGTTTTATATTTTTTACACAAAATGTTATTCATTAATGCTACACTGTGTGCATTTTGCACTGCAAATGTTTTACAACAAGTATTTAGGTGTCTGTAATCTAAAACTTGACGATATGTATTGTCTGGTTTGGAAACAAAGGATTGTTTATTCATGAGGTTCATGTTTCAATCACCCCTTGGTATTCAAGTTGGTCTAAAATCTCCCTGACCTGTTTTTTAGCTTCTTGCTTAATGGGATACTGACTTTGTGCAGTTGGTTGATTTTTTAACTGGATTTTGTGGTGAGGTGAATCCGCATCCCATCCTACATGATTTTTATATAAAGCTGGGGCTTGGGCAACTGTCCATTTCCTGGCATAAGTATATTTTAAATGTATTGGAATATGATTGGAGAAGGCTGGCATAATGATGTCTTCACCATGTGGGTACTCCCTGACAAATTCTTGTGGCCAGTCCCGTTCTGCTAAAAGTATATCATAACCCTTTGAAAGTCGCTCTCAAAAGAGTGCTTTCACTTTTCTTGGTATGTCTCCCTCCATCCCGGGTGTTATTTCATATAACCTATGTGGAGAACTAACCCTGGTATCTGCAGTTTCAACTTCAATGTCTTCATTCAAGTCCACTGTCTCCAGAAGTCCCTTCAGGTTCTGGTGAGCTATTGATACTTCTGCTGCACTGTCCAACATTGTCTGAGCCCATTCTCAATTTTTGAGCTGTGTTCTCAGAATCCTCAGCATGTCTGATCTTCATACCTGCTACCTGCTTTTTGGTGAATTGAGGTTTTGGTTTGTTTTACTGAACGTGTTGATCGTCTTTGGATTTCACGCGTTTTTCCTTGTGTTCTCACCGTCCTCTTCTTTCGGATGTCTGTGACAATATCTGAAGGTACGAGAGGAACATGTATTAGTATCTTGATACCTGTCAGGTTTTCTCAAATTATCCCTTATTCCTGAGGTTATACCTCCTTTCAGAGGGCTCCTTTTAAGTAGACCTCCCTCATGATTGAGAATCTTTCTCTTTTAAATGTTGTTTGCTATTTTCCTACTTCTTTTCAGAAGAGGTAGGAGTGTTTTTAGTAGAGTCCTTTTCAGGACTTTCAGACAGTTGTGCTTTAACTGGTTTCCCAGCTAAACTGTCTCTGCCTAATTCTTCATAGGATTTTTCAATTATTCTGGCTAGTTATTGTGGTTGTTCTGTTACATCAAATTCCCTTAATTTCTGGTGGATTGCCACTGATGCTGCTTCGCCTTTAGTATTAGATAATATTATTGCTGAGACCTGGTTAAAATGTTTCAGTCATTTCATACCTAAATTAAGAGCAGGCTCTGCCCCATATTCGTTTTGGATCTGTTTCAGGACGTCAGGTATTACCACCATAGAAGGAACACCATGTGTTTTAGTGCAGATAGCAGCGAAGACTATGCCCCAAGTGATGCAGTCTTCCAGATGTGGTGTTATTCCCATTGGTAAACAGATAGAATTCTGTTTGTCATAGGGACTGGTATTGGGAAATACCCCTTCGATTTGAGTAATTTTTTGAGCTATCCAGAATTGAATTTGTCACGTTTTGCTGGTAATTTACCCATGACTGCATGTAAAGTCTGTTGTGTGATTTTTAGTGTATTCCCCTGGTGAGAGGTTTGTTGTGGAATAACTATGGTGGTTGGACTGTGAGAGTCTGCATGACATATTGGACTAATTGTCTGTAGAATTTGATTAGCTCTTTGAGTTGAGTAAGTAATTCTATATTTGACTTTTCTTCAATGTGCGGATGAGGTGTGTAGCCGGCTAAAACCGGCCATGTTGCTCCTGGTCTACCTAGGGGACCGAACCAGGTAAATTGATTTAAGGGTTTAAGGGCGCCTGTAAACCAGAGCTCATGCTCCTGGTATGTGAATGGAATTTCAATATCCTCAAAGGTAATATATTCCTCAGGTGTTTCATCTTCTTTGTTGAAGTGAAACACGTATGTTACTGGGTTTGATCCTGGGAATACTATCCATTAATAGAATACCTCTGTCTGGTGATATTCATGTGACTCTATCACAAAAACTGCTCTACCACCTCTTGTTGTTAGGCCATGTTTTATAAGTTTTAGAGTGATGGCCTGCTTGAATGTGGAGGAATGAATATAGCATTCTCATCGGTTTCATGAAAACCTGTAAAGTTTAATGCTGGGACGGCCTTGTCGCCTGTAGCTCCACCGGTTTCGGTGTTATTATCCCTGTTTAGGGACATTTTGTTTAATGAAAATTGTAGAGCACGTTTCAAGGGAACAAAGATAAGGTGCACAATATTTTGGAACACTGTATCCTTCAACGTTGAACAAACCCAACAGCTAATACATAGGATTTTCATCCTACTCATCTATGGCGGATATTATCCCTACCCGCTCCAGACGTCTTATGGAGTATTATGAGTAGAGGGTCTCTGAGAAAAGCACGACTGAGTCTCTTCAGTATCTAGCGTTAAACTAGTGCCTTACCAAACGCGCTGGGCGCCATGTAGTGTAGTTCCTATATCCCTGATAGGCTCTGCGCATTGGAATAATATACACTATAGCTGTGGTTCCCAAACTGTGCGCCGCTGCACCCCGGTGCACCGTAATGAGGAGCCAGGGGCGCCGCGACCACAATTTGGAAAAGTGAAGTCTCTGGCTGCCGCAGACAAAATATTTTCCACTTGTAAAAAACCTGGGACATGGTTTGTCCCAAGAGCGCACTACCGCCATACGTGCGCAGGTATACTCATCGTACGTGCGTTCTGAGATAGTTTCCATTACTGGCATACGCATGCCATACGTAGCTCTGGCCGTCTGAGGGGAGTTACTGCTGCCATCTTCTGCTGCACGCTGTCTTCTGCCGTACGCTGTCTTCTGCCGTAGGACCCTCTTCTCACATAAGGTAAGTTTAGTTATTAGAAGGGCCGTTGGTGTTGGGACTGGGATGGGAGGGATTCCTGTGGCGTCCATTCTTTAACTGTGTTGCATGCCAGCCAAGAAGCCTGAGAGAAGGGCTCGGCGTGGCTTATATTTTATGTCCTATTTCTAACATGCTACGCTTTTACAGTAAACATAATGCTGGTGATACAGGTGTAAAACGAAGGTTGGGCATTTGCACCTGTATCACCAGCATTATTTTTACTGTAAAAACGGAGCACGTTAGAAATCAGACATAAAATATAAGCCACGCCGAGGCCTTCTCTCAGCGAGAAGAAGGCCTTGACTTGGTTTATAATTTATGTCTGATTTCTAACGTGCTCCGTTTTTACAGTAAACATAATGCTGGTGATATGGGTGTAAAACGAAGGTTGGGCAGAAGATCGGCATGGCCATGTTGATCTTCTGTCCAACCTTCATTTTACACCCTTATCACCAGCGTTATGTTTACTGTAAAAACGGAGCACGTTAGAGTGGGGAAGGCAATTTACACTTTTTTAAACTTCGAAAAATTTGTGATGTTCAAAAAGGTATCATGAACATCTCACAACGTTCCAGAGAAGAATACACTGCCTCTTAGTAATTCTCTTCGTGAAAACCATTGACAATGAACATCTGCTTTTCAGGACTGGCAATTCACAGTGAGTGTTCAATAAATAGTTAAGCATGTGCTAGCTCGGTTTATAAGCTCACAGTTAAAGTTTTTGTTTTTAACGTAGGAAGGCCATTACCCATTTGTGCTCTGTTTTGTTCTCTTAAATTTAATGGAGCAAGCCATGTTCCTTAATCCCACCTTTTGCAGAGAGCAGGGACCCAGTAACGGCATGTGTAGTGTTTCATGCATGCAGGGATTAACAATTCTTACGCTCGTGGCGACACGTGCAGCAGTACCTAAGTGCATTCTTCTGTTTGTGAGCAGCCGTGCACACGTTACTTCCGCCTATTAATTAATCAGTAGACTAAGTTTAGCTAGGATTGCATGTCCCTGGGGCGCTCTATGTTTCCACCCTCCCTTGTGCCCTCGGGTGGATGGCAGCCAGATTGCAAAGGAACTGTAGAACTCCTGCTGCCCCTATATAGGTAATTTAGAGCCTTGCACTTATTGGAACTGTAACTTGAGACTATGTATATATAGCAAAGTAAAAAAACTGTCTTATTTAAATGTGCAGTGCTATCTGGAGTATATCCTTCACACACTTCAATTAACGGTATATGATTATAATACCTTCATTGCATCCCAATTAATTTAAGGAAGACAATAGGAAGTACTCCTGAGGTCGGGCTTGCATCCCCCCGCCCACCCACCGGTAAAAAAATGGTGGGGAGCCACGGCCAGCTGCCAATTAGGTCAAGGGAGCCATGGGTCAAAAAAGTTTGGGAACCACTGCACTATAGTTTTGACATAGGACTGAGGTCAGTATGTCTCTATCGAGTACATTAAACTTAATTACTTGTGTGTGCCAGCTAACTCAGAATTCCCTAGAAACTTTCTTGAATGAACAAGAAGGGATTAGTTTCAGACAACCGCATAAACATGACAACTTTGTTTCCCTTAGAGTCGTAACAATATCTTCAGAGTCGTGGAAACAATAGATTACAGTTTCACTCAGTCAATCCTGCATGCTTCGTTTCTACTTGCATAGAAATAGAGAGACAGGTGTTTCAATAAAAAAGGGTTTATTGAACAGTCTTATTTGTCATGCAAGAGATATGAACTGCTACAATTGTAAGACAGAATGCAAAGTATAATACGTACAGCGTTAGCAGTAAGATAAAATAATACTGCAATAGCATGGCTTGTAGCTATGACATATATTCATAAAAATACATACATAAATAAAACAGGCTAAAATACTCATCTGGTGCTTCTAAAATAATCCTACCCCAGTGTACCTTACATAAGTGTAGAACGAGGGAAGAAGTAAGTGCTGTTTTAGCTATAGTCTAGTTTAGTTTAGTTTTGCCAAGAATTGCCAAAAGTTTCTCTAGGTTCTAATCAGCTCCATACCGTAGAATGAGAGAGGTTGGTATCTTTTTCCCGGACTCGATCTCTAACACCCCGCAAGGGGAGTCAGAAACACTGGAGCTGGATTCTCGGCAAGGAGGATGACAGCGTCTGGTCAGTGCGCCAGTTGGGGACTTGACTTGCTTCCGAACTTGCTGTGGCGAGCCGTGTCATGCAAGTAGGCAGTCAAACCGAATCCTGAATGCAACGTCAATTGCTTCTTCTCTTTTCCTTTTATTCTTCCACATGAGCACCAACATTTCACATACCTCTTTCTCCCTGATGATAACCGTGTGAAAAACATTGTACACTTAAATAACTAATTGTGTTTCTTTGAAATATTTTTTGGTGTGACTGAATAAATTCAAGTTATTAGTCTTTTGGAAGTGGCCTTTCTAATTTTCTATGTATGCCTATGATCTTATGTGCCTAAATGACTATATACATTTAATGATAGTGCTTTGAATCTTAAAATACAACAGTCTAGGACCATTGTTTTTCTAGTTAGCTAAGCCTGCTGATAAAAGTCCATATTTCACACAAAATTAATGACTGTTCTATTCTATTTAGGTAGATGTTCATTTATTGTTTGGTGGAGTGGGAGGAGCTGTATCAACAGTTGATCCTTCTACCCCACCAAACCCGCCATTCACCAGCTCTATTTGGAGCCCACAGGATTGAGCATCATCCACTTCTACAACATCTGGTGTCAATCTGTTTCCAACCATTTTGTTCTGTAGACAGACAAATAGGGATGCTAGATAAAGTTTCCCACAAGAATAAGTACCACTCTCAACTCATTTACCAAGGGAAAAAAGGAACTGGGTAATTATGAAGAAACAGAACTAGGATCTTGCAGACAAATGCTAGGTGTCTAGTCCTTCGTTCGAGGAGAAGAAGAGCTAAGTGTTTTCTCAATAGTGAAATTAGAGGGGAATCCTTCCGTCCAAAATGCTGGAAACTATGAAAGAGCTAAAATGGTGGCCAATCTCCATCTCCATCATATGCAGTCACAACAGATTCTAGCCATCATGGGTGGGATGCAGCCTTCTGATCTCTTACTACCCATAGACTATGGGCATGGGGAAAGTCTAAACTCTCATCAGTACTTCAGGTACTGCAATAACTCTGGTGCCCAGTCAGAAGCACATCACTGCCATCGAAGTGTACAATAACCATTTGAGCAGGACCAGATCTGGAGTAGGAGACATCAGTCATTGGGCAGAAGTGCCTGTTGAATGTATCTCTTTAGTTCATATTTGATGACAGGAGAACTTTCAAGTCGATGCATTCAGAGGCAACTTCCCTCATCTCAGGACATTTGTTTTCCCTCCTCAACCCCTGGTTTATTCCCACACTCTTCAGGGAAAGCAGATTAACTATTTCCTCTCCAATCTAAGTCACATTGGGGAATATGTTGGACTTTGAGGGTGTAGATTTACTAATCCCACCCCAATTTAAGCCATATTTGTGAAATAGTTAAACTTTAGAAAATGTAAGCAAAATGTTTCCCATCCAATGCAAAACTATTGATAAAAATACTATACTTTAAAAAATCAGAGACTATCCCCAAAACAATAAACACTTGTAATAGTAAAAATGTATAATAATATAAATGTAACTGCAAAACACGCATGAACACAAAAGGAGTATATAAAATGAATGTAGAAACAAAATTGTAATTACTTCCAAAAACTTAATAAATGAAAACATTAAATCTGTATAACTACCAACTTACAAAACACATTAAAAAATATAAGCAGAAATTAAAATATGTACTTAAAAATGTAAATAAAAATACAAATAGAAAGTACAATCAATATTTTAAAGAATGAAAAAGAAAAATTAATACATTATAATAAATTAAACAGTCATATTACTATGATCTATATAGAATAATTTTATTTAAATAACAATTTCTACCTGAGGAAAAATATATACATTCAAGCAATAAAACATACAAATACTTTACAGAACTTTAAATATGAATTTAATAATATAAAACACAAAATAAATAATACAATTATTTAGATGGAATAAAATGCATTACATGAAAACATTATAAATCGAAGATTTTAAAAATATTTGAATAGTGTAAAAATATATTTTAAAATAAAATACAAAATATTTAAAAAACATATTTTAAAATCTCCCCACCCAATCACCCCAAAAACTCTACATCCTACTGCTAAAACACTTAAACCAATTACAATAATTTACTAAAAAACGAATCTATGCTCATTTTAATATTACACTAAATAAAGAAAATACAAAAATAACAATTACAAAATATATCACAAACCACACACATTTAAAAAAAGCGTTACAAACAATTTATAACTCTCCACCCTTTTCCCTATAAAGCAGAACATCCTGCTACTTAAAATGTAAACTAATTAAAAAAACATAACAATGGAATACAAAATTCAATTAATCTTTATTTGGTTCACTTATACAAACCATAAAAGCACAAGCACGTTAAAAAACATTAAAAGCAAAATCTAAAAAAGCATAAAACCTAAAACAAATACCAACGTCAAACACAAGAAAAATACACAAATCAGACAGACTCGACATCTGGCTCAATCATCAAGTGCAAAGTGCAAGCTGAAGAATAAAAGTCATACAGCAAATGAGCGAAAACATTCAACATCAGCGTCATAGATCCTTGAGGCACCCCAGAAAGGGCACAACAGCAGAATACTCAAAAACCATAGTGTAAAACACCAATATAAATTACAATATGTTAAATAATGATATTATTAACAACAATATAAATAAAATGCTTAATGAACAATATCCTTACCTATAATATTAATTTAAACGATATTTTGACATCACAATTTTATTGCAATGATATTCATGTGCAAAAATATTTTAATTCAATATTTTGGAGGAATACCACACAGATCACCACTGTGAAGATACATTAACAGGCACCTTGCTTGATTTTTCAGTAGTGCGTTTAATTTTCGCCCATCCCATCTTCAGTCCAGGTTCAAGGCAGTGTCTTGGTCATTGCCAGCCATCATTGTGCCAGACAGTATCTTCTTGAAGTGAAGGGGGAGAATATGGGGCCTCATTAATGAGGCTGTGCGTCACTTTTACGCCGCCGGTGCGTCACTTTTTGTGACGCACCAGTGGCGTAAAAAATGTGCCTTGTTGCGCCATATTTATAAAGTGACGCATCTAGGTAGATGCGTCACTTTGTAAACCCCTGCGCCACATTATGCCTGCGCCACGTATAATGCATGCAAGGGGGGAGTAATGACGCAAGGAAGGGTCGTAGAAGTGACGCAGTGAAATCTATGTGATTTCACTGCGTCACTTTTAGGACGCCGTTGCGTCAAAATCTTGCGCCGGCCTCACAGTAGGCATAAGTCTGACGCAGGCCCTTTCACATGGGGCTTGTCCCATGTGAAAGGACGCATTGCTGGAGTTGCATCACTTTTGTGACACCCTCCATCAATGGGTCACTTTTTCGCTTACAGATACGTCAGAAATACTGACGTATCTGTAACTCCTTGCGACATGATGCGTCATGCATTAAATATGACGCATCAGGAATGTCGCAAGGAGTGTGCACTGAGAAGTGAAGCATCACTGCTTTCACGCAGCGATGCGTCATTTCTCATAAATGAGGCCCATGAGGTTTTGGCTCAAATGTCTCTCATTAGTTTTCCATCAATAAATGGCATGTCAAACTGCAGAGTCCTTAAATCATTCAAGTTTGTTTGCAGCATAATACACCACGTGATATCATTTATTAGACCTTTTGCCATCAAAGTTTGATGGCTTGGTGCATCCTGATAGCATAAAGAAGGGATGGGGAAGTGGGTCCAGGAAGTAATATTTTGATAAGGTACCTTTAAACGACATTACTTTTGGGTCATCTTCCTTGTTCCATTCATTACACCCTTCCCTTCCAGCCTCCCAGAGACAAAAACCCTAATAGAAGACAGTTTGGAACTGACTTAGGGTAGAAAGGAGAATTGGCCCTTTAACAGCTCCCTATATATAGGTGCATGCGAGGACAGAGGAGTAGGGGGTGAAAGAAGTTGAATCTGGTTTTCAGCAAGACAGATCCCAGTGTAGGGTGTGGAAGAGGAAGTGTGCTCAGGAAGGATAGAATATTACCAGCAAGTGAGGAAGCCATTGCATAAATTCACTTATGCAGCCCAGAGTGCAGTAAATGTATTGGCCTTTCAAGTAAAATATACTATGCGGTCCTCAAGCACCATTGTTGGGTCATACATGTGTGAACCCAAGAACCACAGGGAATACACCCATATGTGCTCCCCAGGCACCATAGCAGGGTTATCCATGTTAGCCCTCAGAGGATGACGGCTTTCGGTATTTGCAGACCTCCTTGGCTTCCAGAGCAACACAGGGATATATCTATAAACTGATAATGGTGAGGAAACCATGGTTGTGTTTAAGATAAACACACATGTTCCTCAGGCAGCCCTCAGGGCTTCAGTCATGTCCACTGTCTGAAGAGACAGGCTGCCTTCTGTCAGGAATACTTAGGAAGGAGATAAACTATGAAGATGGGGGTTGCTCTCTTTGGAAGAAACATCCCAACATTTATTTCATTTCTTTTTTCAGATACAAAAAGGAACCGATAATGAGTAAAGTAAGGCATAGTCAGGTTCTAGGCACTATTTACATTTATTCTGAATGCTTCATCTTTGTGTTTTGTGCTTTGAAACTGTGTTAATGCCCTTATGAATGCTATCAATACACAATTTGAGTAATTATTCATTCAGGACTTGCAGTACATTTTAAATGAAGACACAATCGTTTAATTATGTTAAGAGTGACCTCTTTTTAACAAATCTAGTTAATGCTTGTGCTGACTGTTTCACAAGATGCACCAGACAGGAAGCCGGCAGCCACAGAGAGCTTCCATCACGAGTTCCTGTTTCCGGGGTTGCGTGCAGCACTAAGCAATGATTTCTCTACTGTGGTCTATGTGCAATCTTAGCTTTCTGGCTCATGGAGCCATATGTGGAATAGAAGCCACCTCATGGAATGTGTGCGGTTCACCATCCAAGCCTGAGGTAGAAGACTGAGTCAGCCTTCCGAGGATGGAACATATTTCTGGGCTCAGGCTCTTCTTTCATGGGAGAGGTCCCACGCGAGATTTCACCCACTGTGTTGAGGGTCCCATGTGAGAGGCTGACAGATGCATGTCTGAACACACATATAGAGTGTGGGTCCTCCAGAGTCAAGAGCTGAAAAGGTTCTGGACTGGTAGAGGCTTTTTTTGTTCTGTGGTCAATGGAAGAGGTCACAAGCTGGACACTTGTTTCAATAGAGGAAACATAAATATTGACTACCAAAATCATCCCTTATACTAAAGGACACACCTGTCAGCTTATGCTTAACTTATCCTTAACCTTGACTTATTGTTTAAAATCCAAAATTTTCCCTAGAGAGTTTTCAAACACTTTAGAAAACCTGTCAAATCATTTTACAACCATTCTGCTTTCTTGGACAACCAGAATGTGAATCTTATCCCTGGCCTTAACACCATGCCAACCAAACCTTGGTGAAACCATCCACAAATATTTAGACCTTTCACCACTACATATATTTCCCCGTGTATCTGCCTTCCCCAGAACTCAAGAACATCCTCCAACTATTTCCATATCTTAATGCTTCTCCATACATAAGAGACTGGAGCTCTATCAGGTGGTTCTATTCTCCAATCACCACAGGTCTCTTCAAAAAATTATTTGGTAATCATGGCTATTCTGGCTCATGAACCAACCAAAAGATTAAAAGCTTTATTCCCACCACAATATCCACATACAGATCCACACATTCTTTCACACCAACCTTTGCTTGAGCCACTAGTATCATATTCTGAAGTTCACTTTGAATTGAGTCAACCATGCATTTGACATCAACAACATTGTCTTTTTCCACAGACTCCTTATTGCTTTGACATAGTTTAGCATAACAACCTACTTTATACTGCATACTCTAACACCTTTCACATGTGTCGAACATCCACAATGAAATAAATATTCTTTTATGTAAAAAATGAATTACATTTGTTGCTTTTCTTTAACGTCTTTTCATTTTTAACCTGTACAGCACCAACAGAACAGGCTCAACATTATTTTCCTCATCCAGCTCATTCACAGCTACCTAGAATGTTTCTGTTCTCTTCGCTGTAAGAAATGTTACTTCCTGAGACAGGTCTGCCATAGCCAACAGTTTTTGCTGGAGACCTTTATCCCAACAATGACATACAAATTGGTCTCTCACCAATTGATCACTGTGTTTTGCAAATTGGCATTCCGAGATAAGTCTTCTGAGTGATGACATATATGAAACCACAATTTCATGTTAGTTCTGAAATCACTTGAAAAATTAGGAGCATATTTGCAGGGAGCTAGCGCTGCCACAGGTAAAACAAATTTTACGTACCGAGCGGCGGCGCAATTAGTGCTCACAATGCTCCATATTTAAAAACGGGCGCATTGGGCTCAATGTGTCAGTTTGTAGAGGCCTGCGTCACATTATACCTGCGCCAGGCATGATGTATGCAGCGTAGGCATTCCCACGTTTAAAGCCATGTAGAACTTATGCTGTGAAATGTACAACCCTTGGTGCAGGGGGTGGCAAATGGCCAAATTTCATCGGATTTCCCCCTCTGGAAAGGAACGAAACAGGGATGTCCACTTTCCCCACTTTTATTTGCAATATCTTTAGAGCCATTGGCGGCCTAGATACGTCAGGACCCAGTAGTCCGGGAACTGAGGTGGGCAATGGGTTGGGAGGATCGCATATCATTATATGCTGGCGATGTGTTGCTTTACTTGACGTCTCCATCACGGTCCATAAACTGCTTACTAGACATCTGTGCATCGTATGGCAGGGCTTCAGGGTATACTATCAGCTGGTCGAAATCAATTTTATATCTGCTACACGCCCCCCCCCCCCCACCTAGACTGCCCCGCAATTGTGAAATTAAAATTGCGGAACGGGGAGTCAGGTACTTGGGAATATACATTACCCCTCAAACTATACTCTTCACAGAAGAAAATCTTATAAAGCCCCTGACGCGATTCCGCAAGAATGTCAAACATTGGCGTTCACTGCCACTTGCGTTACTAGGAAGAGCAGCCCTCTTCAAAATGATGGCACTGCCTAGATTATCATATATTTTACAAAATACTCCTTTTCCGGTCCCTCCCTCCTATTTCAAGATGATAAGCTCAGAGGTAACTAAATTGTTATGGGACGGAAGAACAGCCCGTATTGCCATGAAGAAACTAGTACGAAGCTGGTATGATGGAAATATAGCTCTCCCACATTTACAAATGTATTACTGGGCGTCCCAGCTCGTTGTGATAAACCAGTGGCTACATGCGCCACAGTAGGACCTGGCCTATCGCATGGACAGGCATCTACTCAAAAAAGAAGGGATCATGGGGGCACTGTAGAATAGATCTAGAAAGACGACCCACACTGGCCCCACGGCCTACATGCTACAAGTTTGGCATGCGGCGCAGGGAGCATTGGGCTGGAAGGGAACCATCATGCAGGCAACGCCACTATGGGACACCTGAGAGCTATGGAAACTGAGCAACTGTAACGGGTTCCAAAAATGGTACTTAATAGGCATCTCCAGAGTAGGAGATGTATGGAAAAAAGGTGAAGTTATCCCATTCGTACAACTGCAAGCCACCTACAAGCTAGCACAGACGGAGGCCTATAGGTATGCACAGGTTAGACGCGCACTCATGGCAGCTATTCCTCCAAACACGCAACTCTCGGAGGCATAAACCACTAGAAGACAGACGTCTCACAGACCACTTAAGCAAGAAAGCTATCTCCCTGACAAACATAAAAATAATTAATAATCAGTCTGATCCCCTGATAGCTCTAAAGGAGTGGTGGGAAATAGACATGGGCGGCCTAGATGAGGAGGACTGGCAGACAGCCCTAGCATCCCCAAGGAAAGTGACAATACCTTCCACATCCACAAAGATCTGTGGAATATAAATGTTTAGCAACAACATGAATTTTGAGGTCAGCTTGTGAGCTAGCTCCTCTTAAAATGGCTTCCTGGCATGACTTCAAAGATTGTGGACTGGTTGGTGGCCTGGGGCAAACCAAAAATACTTCATCCTTTGTGGGCTCTAGTATTGAGCAAAGGAGCACAGCATATATGACCCACAACTGACCTCTGCAGTACCGGTACTTGCACTTTGGACCAGCTGTTTCTTGGACCTCCTGGGCATGAAAAGCTGCTGGTAGGAGGAAAAGAGGATCCACTCCGGCAAGCCAGAATTCAATGAGGACCATGGCTGATGGCCTTCTCCTGAACTTTGCACCTGGGAAGAATGCATGAAGGACACCCTGATATACTGGAATGACCCTGTCAGAGCAGCGCTGACCTGCTCTAGAAGGGGCTCTTGGACACTTTTTCGTGACACAATGAATTCCACTGGTATTAGCCCTCTTTGGAATGTGCCATAAGGTGATGTCTGTAGCACCCATGTCACAAAGACAGTTTGGGACTAGGGGTGGATGAAAACTTCTGCTCCGCCGGTGGAGTTCGTAGAGTTTTGCCCACTCTGCCCAGATTTCCGGCAAAACTCCGTCAATCGCCGCATGGCTACTACTAGTACCTTTACTACTAGTAAACTTAATACTAGTAAAATTACTGCAGTAACTCTTTTAGTAGTAACTTGTCTTTGTGAATACCGAACAGTAGTAAAGTTAGACTGTTGGTCTAAGTTAGAATTTTGGTCTAACTACCTTTGTGAATCAGGCCCCTAGTGTACAACTACAATCAACGTAACAATAAATATTTTAATATGAAATGATCTCTGCACTGTAGAGCGAAAATACACAAGCAGCATAGCTAAATAGAACATTGCCATCCCTATGTGTGTCTTCATTCTGCAATTAAAATTAACCAGGAGAGAGCAAGCAATATGTGGAAACATGGCATGGGGAGTTCTATGTACAGTCATAGGCATCAGATGCCTGTGACTATAGATGCACCAGTATTGAGCCCCTCTACGCTGTTTGAGAATTCCACTCCACTTACCATTACAGATGTAGAGGCCCTAATGCACCAAGTGAAGTCCGGCTCTCCCTGCAACTTGATCCCTGTAAGAATAGTTAGCGCCCTTACTCCTCAACTTGCCCCATTGTTTGAACATCTTTTAAATCAATCATTAAAAGAAGGTTATGTCCGATCGGAATGGAAAGCAGCACAGATAATGCCTATCCGAAAGAACAGGAAGGCCCCTCTGACTGATCTGCCCAATCTCCGTCCCATCTCACTCTTGCCATTTATGAGCAAAGTACTAGAGAGATATGTCAACAAACACCTCTCTAGCTATGTCGAATGCTCAGGCAGCCAAGACCCTTCTCAGTCAGGTATCAGGCCCAAATATAGCACAGAATCAGCCTTGCTGATGGTCACTGACAACATCAGAATGACCCTAGATAAAGGACACTCCATGATTCTGGTGCTATTGGACCTATCCGCTGCATTCAACACTGTTTCCCATCAAATACTACTCAGAAGGCTGAAGGAAATGGGACTAAGAGACTCCGCCTTTCTTTGGATGGCAAATTTTCTATCTGGTCGCACTCAGACGGTCAATCTAGGCATTTATCATTCGACACCCATGGAACTTATCAAGGGAGTCCCACAGGGCTCCTGTCTGAGCCCTACTCTATTTATTATCTATGGGGCTCCCTTGGCTAATATTCTAAGGCAACATGGGTTCATTCCGATATCATATGCCGACGATACGCAGCTGCTTTTTCCCTCCGATGAACCTACTCCCACTGTTCAGGAGACCTTCTCCCTGGGCATGAATGCCCTCTCACAATAAACGAGGAGTCATTTTCTTCAATTTAATGTCGGGAAAACCTAGCGCCTACTTTTTGGGGAGGCTCCCATATTATGGTCCCCTAATTGGTGGCCTATCAATCTTGGAACACCTCCTGTCCCAAAAACCTCTGTTAAAAACCTGGGAGTTCGGTTAGACCATGCTCTCACTTTCAAAGAGCATGTTGGTCAGACAGTCGGTACATGTTTCCATACTCTAGGCCTACTTCCACGAGTCTTTCCTTTACTCCCAGACTCTGTCCGAAAGACTTTGACTCAGGCACTCATACTGAGTCACCTAGATTATTGCAATGGTTTGTTGCTTTCTGCCAATCAAATGTCAATCAACAAACTACAAGAGGGCCAGAATACGGCGGCACAACTGGTCTTGAACATGCCACCTAGATCAGCTTCCCGCCCTCTTCTTTTAAAACTCCATTGGCTACCAATACGCCAACGGATAAAATTTAAAATCTGTTATACCATCTATAAAGCATTGCTCAATCTTGGCCCCGGCTATCTGTCAGAAAAGTTCACTCACTATCACGCCCTGAGATCCTTACGTTCCAGTACTAAACACCTGTTGACAGTTCCTAGAATTAGGAGAGCTAGATTAGGGGGTAAATCTCTCTCATACCTCGCCCCGAAATACTGGAACGGGCTCCCCCTCCAGGTGAGAGAATGTCCGAGTCATCTTGTTTCTCGGAAATTACTTAACACCTCTCTGTTCTGTTTTTAAAAATGTATAGTCTCCACACTCACATCTGATACCCCTCCAAAAAAGCGCAGAAATACTCCCCGGAGTCGATTCTAGCGCTATACAAACTTTTAAATAAATAAATAAAATATGTGCACCACGAAGAAGAAAGAATTTTCTAGTGCAAGGTAAAGTTCCATATTTTTTTCTTCCATTTTACTTGCTAAAAATTATCAGTCTTTTGAACATCCTTGCCTCGTGTGCAATGCTCTGGCCCTGAAGAGAGAACAGTAGAAACTAGCAGGGGACAGACAAGACCATCACTGCATGGCTTCATATTCAAGCCATACAGTGATTGGCCATGTTCTGTGAACTCAAACTTCCCAGCCACACATGTCTCACTGCTAGACTAGGCCTACTTTCACCTCTAGAGCTAAACAAGATGCTGCTCCTTTGCTGATTATCTTAACAAACACCATGAGAGGAGCACCAGGATTGGCTGGAGCAGGCAAAACCATCACTCCTTTTGAATACTAGACCAGTGGGGTAATAAATATTGCAGGTCAACCCCCCTATAAAGAAACTTCCTCTGATTTCAACAGAACTGTTCTGCCCTAAAATCAGGAGAGGAGACACAGGGTGCTTCCCCTATCAATGGAAAACATAGAACATAAGGACAGTAAAAGGTTTTGAGGGCTATGAGCATCAGCTTCTGCTATTCTAAAGCTCTGCATCTTCAGAACAGCACAAAACACTACACCAGCACATCCGCAAAGAGAGAGAACCAAAACTTGTGTGCACAGGGAGACTGAAAAGAGTAGACCTGTCAGCAGCTTCTAAGCTGGGCTGCAGGAGGAGGCCTCAATAGAGCCAAGGCCTGAAGGGGCAGCAAACCACCAGGCACAGAGCTCACGGATTGGCAGCAGGGTAGCACGGGCGCAGCCAGGCCCAGAGATATGCATGGCACACTGGCCACAACTAAGGCAGGTATTATAACAGATTAACATGTCTACTTCTCAAATTTCATATTTCACTATACTAATTCTTTATGGGTTCCAGAGTAGCGTGCTACTCGCCGAAAAAGCGCTTCAACACCTCATCAGGGTTAGCAAGCACTATATAAATGCAAACTTTTTTCCCTCTTCTATCCCTCCGCTACCCTTCTCTATCAAAATAACTGAATAACATATCCACAACTCAAATTGCTTTTCATATGTTACTGTGCTAATATTCAACACTAATCCTTTATTGGTTCAGGAGTAACGTACTACTCGCCAAAAAAGCGCTTCAACAACCCATCAAGGTTAAGTAGTGCTATATAATACAAACCTTTTTTCCCTCTTCTATCCTTCCGCTATCCTTCTGAATACAAATAACTGAATAACCTATCCACCACTCAAATTACTTTCATATTTCACTATACTAGTTCAACACTAATCCTTTATGGGTTCCGGAGTTGCGTGCTACTCGCCCAAGCTTCGATGCCTCGTCAGGGGTAATAAGTGCTATATAAATGCAATTACAATACAACACAATACAATATGGTGAACAACGTACTTTACCTGGCGTCTTCACTACAGATGGTGAAAAGAAGACAGCGCAATAAAGGGTCAACAAGAATTGCAAAAGAAAAGGCTGCCACCACCTACCTTTTAAATGACAAAAAGAAATGCCAGTACTGATACTCAATTTGAGAAAAATATTTGAAACCAGAGTACAGACGACAGTTCAATACTCAGGACTGCTATTAAATAGCTGTTTATTCAAAAATATTTCAACGATGCACGAATTTGAATTAGTGCTCAAGTTCAAACACATTTATTAAACAATACAGGACATCAGGACACGAAAAAAGTGGAAATAAAACCTCATCCATACTCTCATTCGTTAGTCATCAAGCATATCACAACCAAACTGCTCACATTCAAAAATTCAAGCTGAGTACCTCACACAATCTGGGGGGGAAACAATGAACCAGTCGGTGCAGTAATAGGTCTGCTACAGAATCTAAAGCATTCCATAATGTTCTAAATCATACACTATTGATAATTCGGTTAAATCAGAAGGATTTTCATCATAATTTACAACATTAAGTACAAACACAAATCACAGTGCAAAACTAATTAGCAAAGATGCAAATAGCAGATCCAAAGGCCTTCGCGTTTCGAATCCCTTAGAATGTCAGGATTCTCTTCAGGGCGAAACGTCTCTGTAAAAAAGGGAATCAGAAGAAACCATGAGTCTAATATCTAAAACCAAGGTTACTTCAGAGCACTACTACACCTAAGCAACACTCCAGCTTACCAGTCTTTCTTTCACCAGTAGAAAGTGTTCCAAAGAGTGTCCTCCTATAAAAGTGAGGAAAAAGAACAAAAAGAGAAGAGAAAAGGAGGTTTGTTTTGTGTAAACAGTTTGTCCATAATGCGAGCAGCGTTAAAGAAGTAAAAACCTCTAGGCAAGATTACCTGTGCAAAAAAACGCCGTGTCCTCAGCTTCCTTGTACCATTACTTCAGCTCGCTGGTAGTTAAATAGAAGGATCTAATGCAAAAAACAGGGGAGGCGAACTGTAATAGACCGCAAGTGAGGATGGAATATAGAAAGCCAGTACACCTAGCGAGTTCTTACAGTGCAAGTCCTTGTATCACAACACTAATGGAAGTTGGAGATTATTAGTCGGGTGGGGCGTGGACGGGTGAGTCAATCCGGGGCACCAGACTAAGGGGAAAAAACAACGTGGAATTTAGCCCTGTATCTGGTCTAGATTTAAATCGGAGACGAATGCATGGAAGTCGGGTCCAGGACCCAATAGGAAGGTTGGGAAAAATTACCTAGAACGCCGGAATCATTGCCGCGTTTTTCAATTTCCAAACAACATCGGGAGCACTCGACGCTTTGCGCATGCACGGGCTCTACCGGTGCTGGGTAATGTAGTCCGATGTGCGTCATGAGAAATGTACGGTGAATCAAATGGCCAGGGGAATGCTGGGACTGGTGGTTTCGTTCCACGGACTCAAACTGCAGGGATTTCTACCTCACATAACCTTAACAAAAAAGTTGAGAATAAAATAAAAATTGCTTTTAAGTGAGCTAAGTTAACGAAGGGAGTGCACTTTAAGGTGAAAAGAATATTACAATCGGACAATTCGGTTGACAGCAACAGTAGAAAAGCAGATAAAAGCGGGTCCAGACTGAAATACAAAGGGATGTTTTAGAATATGAGAGTATCTACAATTTATAAATCTCTGAAAGTTCATTGAGGCCTGACACCGCCATGTCAAACTTTACAATCAAGAGTGCCTCTCTTTTAGACAATTTTAAGTCCAAGCCGCCTCCACGTAGGTCTCTTTCGACTTTGGAGATGACAGTCCATTTGAGGTCACTGATTTGGTGTTTTCAGTCTAGTCCAGTGGTTAACCAATGGCGCCGTTTCCACTTTGTTCTTGATTCTGGATTTATATTTTGAAATTTGTTTGCGGATTTCCTGGTTAGTTTTACCGATGTACAGGAGTCCACATGGGCATAAAACTCCATAGATGACGTATTTAGACACCTACCTTTTAGCGCCACCCGCTCATCAGGCACAGGCACCACAGCTGACTCTACCTGTGTGCTGACTCTAAAGTGGCCTCTCTGTGAAACTGCAGATGGTGCTGTTGCTGTTCCCACTGGTGAATAGTAGTACTGCACCTATTGCAATTCAAAAATACAGCTGCTGCACAGCAAAAGTGAGACTGCAGATGCCAGAGGCGAAGCTCCATGCCTTTCAAATATAGGCACAACAAAACCCCACAGAGCCGCTCACTCCTGCCATGACTGAAATACAGTGGCAGGCCAGACACAAAGAACAGATAATGTGCCTGCACTGTGCAGGACCTGGGAAGTGTTTTCAGATGATAAAATCCTTAAACAAGTTTTTTGATCTTCTTCTAGTCACAGCAAGAAAAACTGTTACAGCAGCCCTTATCGCCTCTAGATTAGACTATTGCAATAGCCTATATGCGGGTGCTAACACGGCTTTCCTCAAGGAGCTCCAGACTGTTCCACATGCAGCAGCCCACCTGGTGCTCAAATTGCCGGGGTGCTCTTCAGCTTCTGAAGCCTTAAAATCACTGCATTGGCTTCCTATCCATAAAAGAGTACTATTAAAGATACTCCTCATCACTTTTAGAGCTTTTAGGGCATCAAGACCTAAATATCTATCAGCTAGATTCACCCCCTATGTCACCTCACATCCTCTTAAATCATCATCAGCAGATCCACTAAAGCCCAATCTGTTCAGGTGTGAATCGAAGGGTGGGCGATCAATAACAGTTCCTGTGGTAAAAGCATGGAATACACCCCCCAATCATCTCCGTTTCACTCAATCAGAATCCTGATTCAGAAAGTTATTCAAAACTTGGATCTTCGGAGCTATGGATGCTCTCTGCCTCTCTCTTATCTAACGCTTCTATAATTGTGGGGCCGTAGCTCCATCCTGAGCTTTCTTGTCTGTCGCTGCTTAGAGCCAAGATACTACCGCGGAGGGATAGTCACGCTTTATAAATTTCACCTACTACCACTACTACAGCGGAGGCTCCTCCTCAAACGCCACTGCCAGGAGCGGCAAAGAAAGGAAAAAAGAAAATTATAATAACGGAATGTTATCATTTTATTTTTTCCTCCTACTGCGGCATTGCATGAGGGGACAGGGCGGAACTGCAGGGGAGGAGTGGGAGACACTCCTGTGCGCAATGACTGTTTGGTTGACCCTCTTGGGCCACCCAAAACAGTCATGTGCACTCTCCTGTTATCGATGCAGGCTGCAGTACAGCATGCATGGAGAACATGCTCCTGGCTGAGCCCCATGTTATGGCGCTCAGACCAATCATAACTCTCCATTGGAGTGTTGTCATTGGCCTGGGGGTGGGAGCATGGCTGCCTACTTCCTGTTCTGACCTGGAGTTCGACACAGGCGAGCAGGAGAGAATATGCGGGACCCGACGGCGGCAAGGTAAGTTTGTTTTACTTATTTCTTTAAAGAAGCCCACGGGCCCCCAAACCCGTTCCCACGCCTGCTCCCCTACCTGTGAGCCATGCCAGCCGCTCCTGCTTATGTAAGGCAGGGGGTATTTTGGGCCATATGTACAAATATAAGGAATTGCAATTTCCTAATTACGAAATCACAATTCCTAATTTATGAAACCCATTGAGTTTCCTTTAGCGATTCCTAAGGGGGTCGTAATCGACGTACCTCATAAATATTAATGAGGTAGCTCACAATTTGCAGCCCATAAGGAATCGCTGCCATCATAGTGATGGTGGCCTGCTGAAGTCAGCAGACCAACATGTCTATGATTGCTTTTTAATAAACAATCTTTTTTTTTTTAATGCTGATCGTTTTCCTTTAAAGAAACAAAATCAAACTTTAAAATGTAATTTTTTTTAAGAGTAGGCACTACTTCCTGGGATGACTGCCTGCTCCTAAAAATATTTGTTTCAACATTCACAAAGGGAAGGGGTCTCATAGGGACCCCTTCCCATTTGCAAATGGTTACCACCACCCTTGAGTTCTCTCTAAAAAATGTGTTGTGCGACCGCTATACAGTCACGAAACATTCCTTCATACCACTGTGATAAGGTATTAGGAAGGGCCGCCCTAAACACACCCCTTCCAAAACAGAATTGCACATCCAAATTACGATTCACAATTTAACCTTTGTACATTTTAAAGGCCTTTTTTTGCGATCGCAAATGGCCTGATTCTGCAAAACGGGTCGTTTGTGACCACAAAATAGGTTTTGCACACATGAACCCTCATTCCTTATATCACAACGTCACACCATCACCTTTCCCACAAGCCACTTAACACCTCGATGCGTACTTCTGTCAAAGAGAGGACATGTTTGCAAATATGAAGAATAAAAACAGACACTCTGGTGCAAAATTAAATTCCTAAAAAATATTTTTGTTGTAAAACGGTATTAGAAGCTGTTTAATACATGGCACTGTAGAAACATGAAGAAAGATTCTAACGTTTCTATAATTACCTAAGAAGGGCAAAAAATAAACATATTGCTATAAATATCTCTTTTCTGCTTGTCAATGTACAGCTAAAAAACTCAACTGTAATAAAGTTATGAGATGCGATCTGACGTCATTTCTTTATAATCGGTGCATCACAAGTCTTCGATTATGCCGAATCTCGTGTATTAAAATGCAATTGTAATACAGAGTGGAATATTCCCCACATCTGTGACAGAGTGACCTGTCTGCCAAAATCCTACAAAGTCTCACGAGTGTGACACCTCTACTCACCCTCATCTGAAGGGCATGGCTGCAACATGGACCCCATTGACACTCAATGAAATGTTTTGATAGTCATAGGTAAAATGCCAAGCCCCTCGGAAGTAAGTGAGAAGTCCTGAAAAACAAGTTCATCAAGGCACAGAGGTAGAGACGCGCAGGGTGACAGCCTCAGAAGAGAGGCCAAGGAGAGAATGGGCACAGTGAATGCCCTGATCCTTCCCTGCTTAGAAGGTGTAATCACAGAGATTTGGGAGAGGTGATGCTCCCACTAAAAGGATAATGGTTGTATGAAATTGGCCGCTGAGTACAGTTGAGGTCCAGTAATCGAGGTGGTTGCGGAAGCCGGTGGATTCGAAGCTTGCACTGGTGGGACAGAGATGCAATATGCAAGACAAGGAGAGGTGACGAAAGAAAGGATTGTGGGGCGAGAGAGACAAACAACGCTCTTGGACAGGGAATTTCCAGTGCAGGGGTTGATGCAAGGTGACTCGAAACCTAAAGCTCTGGGAGTGAGCACAGGGCTGAGGCCTGCCTGCTTTTCAGGTACAGAGGCGGGAAACTCCCAGCTCTTGAGGAACCGAGAGAAAGAGAGGTGGAGGCGGTGAAAGACGCTCATCAGTTAGAGTACGTGTGTCAGGCTGCTGTACCAATCATTCCCTAAGGAGGGCAGGGATACTTCATTTAGAAAGGAGAGCAGACGGCAGAAGTGCAAGCTTCACCCACGCAGACAAGGACAGCAAACCAGAAGGGTGAGTAAAATCCACACCCAGCAGCAGTGCAAGCTTCAACCACGCAAACAAGTACAGCAAACCAGAAGTGTGAGTACAATCCACACCCAGCAGAAGTACAAGCTTCACCCACACAAACAAGTACAGAAAACCAGAAGTGTGAGTACAATCCACACCCAGCTGAAGTGCAAGCTTCACCCACGCAAACAAGAACAGCAAACCAGAAGTGTGAGTACAATCCATCCCAGCAGAAGTGAAAGCTTCACCCACGCAGACAAGTACAGCAAACCAGAAGGGTGAGTACAATCCACAACCAGCAGCAGCGCATGCTTCACCCACGCAAACAAGTACAGCAAATCAGAAGGGTAAGTACAATCCACACCCAGCTGAAGTGCAAGCTTCACCCACGCAAACAAGAACAGCAAACCAGAAGTGTGAGTACAATCCATCCCAGCAGAAGTGAAAGCTTCACCCACGCAGACAAGTACAGCAAACCAGAAGGGTGAGTACAATCCATCCCAGCAGAAGTGAAAGCTTCACCCACGCAGACAAGTACAGCAAACCAGAAGGGTGAGTACAATCCACAACCAGCAGCAGCGCATGCTTCACCCACGCAAACAAGTACAGCAAATCAGAAGGGTAAGTACAATCCACACCCAGCTGAAGTGAAAGCTTCACCCACGCAAACAAGTAGAGCAAACCAGAAGGGTGAGTACAATCCACAACCAGCAGCAGCGCATACTTCACCCACGCAAACAAGTGCAGCAAACCAGAAGTGTGAGTACAATCCACACCCAGCTGAAGTGCAAGCTTCACCCACGCAAACAAGTACAGCAAACCAGAAGTATGAGCACAATCCACACCCAGCTGAAGTGCAAGCTTCACCCACGCAAACAAGTACAGCAAACCAGAAGGGTGAGTACAATCCACACCCAGCAGCAGCGCAAGCTTCACACACGTAAACAAGTACAGCAAATCAGAAGGGTGTGCACAATCCACACCCAGCAGCTGCGCAAGCTTCACCCAAGTAAACAAGTACAGCAAACCAGAAGGATGAGTACAATCCACACCCAGCAGAAGTGCAAGCTTCACCCACGCAAACAAGTACAGAAAACCAGAAGTGTGAGTACAATCCACACCCAGCTGAAGTGCAAGCTTCACCCACGCAAACAAGAACAGCAAACCAGAAGTGTGAGTACAATCCATCCCAGCAGAAGTGAAAGCTTCACCCACGCAGACAAGTAGAGCAAACCAGAAGGGTGAGTACAATCCACAACCAGCAGCAGCGCATGCTTCACCCACGCAAACAAGTAGAGCAAATCAGAAGGGTAAGTACAATCCACCCCAGCAGAAGTGCAAGCTTCACCCACGCAAACAAGTAGAGCAAACCAGAAGGGTGAGTACAATCCACAACCAGCAGCAGCGCATACTTCACCCACGCAAACAAGTACAGCAAACCAGAAGTGTGAGTACAATCCACACCCAGCTGAAGTGCAAGCTTCACCCACGCAAACAAGTACAGCAAACCAGAAGTATGAGCACAATCCACACCCAGCTGAAGTGCAAGCTTCACCCACGCAAACAAGTACAGCAAACCAGAAGGGTGAGTACAATCCACACCCAGCAGCAGCGCAAGCTTCACACACGTAAACAAGTACAGCAAATCAGAAGGGTGTGCACAATCCACACCCAGCAGCTGCGCAAGCTTCACCCACGTAAACAAGTACAGCAAACCAGAAGGATGAGTACAATCCACACCCAGCAGAAGTGCAAGCTTCACCCACGCAAACAAGTACAGCAAACCAAAAGTATGAGCACAATCCACACCCAGAAGCAGCGCATGCTTCACCCACGTAAACAAGTACAGCAAATCAGAAGGGTGAGTACAATCCACACCCAGCAGCAGCGCATGCTTCTCCCGCGCAAACAAGAACAGCAAACCAGAAGGGTGAGTACACTCCACACCCCGCTGAAGTGCAAGCTTCACCCACGCAAACAAGTACAGCAAACCAGAAGTATGAGCACAATCCACACCCAGCAGCAGTGCAAGCTTCACCCACAAAAGCAGGTTCAGTATGACAGCAATATGAATACAACACACACCCAGCAGTGCAAGCTTCACCCACACTAACAGAACCAGCGGAGCAATTTAATAATATGAGTACTACACACACCAGCAGTGTGAGTACATCACAAACCCAGCAGCAGTGCAAACTTCACCCACAGAAACAAGTGCAACAGAGGAATGTGAATACAACACACACCCAGCAGTGCAATCTTCACCCACACTAACAGAACCAGTGGAGCAATTTAATAATATGAGTACTACACACACCAGCAGTGTGAGTACATCACAAACCCAGCAGCAGTGCAAACTTCACCCACAGAAACAAGTGCAGCAGAGGAATGTGAATACAACACACACAGCTGTGCAAGTTTCACCCACACTACTCGAACCAGTAAAGCACGTCAGTGGCATGTGCACAACAACACAAACCAGCAGTATGAGTACAACACAAACCCAGCAGCAGTGCAAGCTTCACCCACAGAAACAAGTACAGCAGAGGAATGTGAATGCAACACACACAGCTGTGCTAAATTCACCCACACTAACAGAACCAGTAAAGCACTTAAGTGACATGTACACAAAAACACAAACCAGCAGTGTGAGTACAACACACACCCAGCAGGAGTGCAAGCTTTACCCACAGAAACAAGTACAGCACTTCAGCAGTGTGAATACAACGCACACAGCAGTGCAAGCTTCACCCACACTAACAGAACCAGTACAACACCTAAGTGGTATGAGCCCAACACACACACACACACAAGCAGTGTGAGTACAACGCAAACACAGCAGCAGTGCAAGCCTAGCCCACATAAATAAGTACAGCATATTAGACAGGTGAGTACAACAAATACCCAGCATCATTGCAGGCTTCACCTACAGAATCAAGTACAGCATAACATCATTGTAAATACAACACACCCAGCAGTGCAAGCTTCACTCACACTAACAGAAACAGGTCAGCAATCCAGTGGTAGGAGTACAAAACACACACCAGCAGTATAAATACAACACACAACCAGCAGCAGCGCAAGCTTAACCACACAAACAAGCACAGCATAACTGCAGTGTGAATACAACCCACACTCAACAGCAGCATTGCAAGCTTAACCCACACTAACAGACCCACCACAGAAATTCAGTGATATGAGCATGCACAACAACGCACACACCAACAGCGTGAGTACAACACACACTCAGCAGCAGCACAAGCGTCACCTACACAAATAAGCATGGCATATCAGAAGTGTGAGTACAACCCACATCAGCAGCAATGCAGGCTTCCCCCACATAATCAAGTACAGCACAGCACCTGAATACAACATGCAAAGCAGTGCAAGGCAAGCCTAACCCATACTAACAAAAGCAGTACATCACTTCAGTGGAATGAACACAGCACGCACACCAGCAGTGTGAATACAACACACATCCAGCATCAGCGCAAGCATTAACCACACAAACAAGCGCAGCATAACATCAGAATGAATACAACCCACACTCATCAGTAGAATTGCAAGCTTCACCCACACTAACGGAAGCACTGCAGCAATTCAGTGGTATGAGCATGCACAGCAATGCACACACCAACACCTTGAGTACAACACACATCCAGCAGCAGTGCAAGCATAAACCACAGAATTAAGTACAGCACAGCAATGTGAATACAACACACTCAGCAGTGCAAGTCAAGCTTAACCCACACTAACATGTGCAATACATCACTTCAGTGGTATGAGCATAACAAACACACCAGTAATGTGAGTACAGCACACACCCAGCAGCTGTGCATGCTTCATCCACAGAAACAAGTACAGCACTGCAGCAGTGTAAATACAACACAGACAGCAGTGCAAGGCAAGCTTAACCCACACTAACAGAAGCAGTACAGCACTTCAGTGGTATGAGCACAACAAACACACACACACACACACACCAGTAATGTGAGAACAGCACACACCCAGCAGCAGTGCAAGCTTCACCCACAGAAACAAGTACAGCACTTCAGCAGTGTAAATACAACACACCCAGAAGTGCAAGCTTCACCCACACTAACAGAAGCAGTACAGCACTTCTGAGGTATGAGCACAAAAAACACACACACACACACACACACACACCAGTAATGTGAGTACAGCACACACCCAGCATCTGTGCATGCTTCATCCACAGAAACAAGTACAGCACTTCAGCAGTGTAAATACAACACACCCAGCAGTGCAAGCTTCACCCACACTAACAGAAGCAGTACAGCACTTCTGAGGTATGAGCACAAAACACACACACACACACACACACACCAGTAATGTGAGTACATCACACACCCAGCAGCAGTGCAAGCTTCACCCACAGAAACAAGTACAGCACTTCAGCAGTTCAAATACAACACACCCAGCAGTGCAAGCTTCACCCACACTAACAGAAGCAGTACAGCACTTCTGAGGTATGAGCACAAAAAACACACACACACACACACCAGTAATGTGAGTACAGCACACACCCATCATCTGTGCATGCTTCATCCACAGAAACAAGTACAGCACTTCAGCAGTGTAAATTCAACACACCCAGCAGTGCAAGCTTCACCCACACTAACAGAAGCAGTACAGCACTTCTGAGGTATGAGCACAACAACACACACACCAGCAGTGTGAGTACAACACACACCCAGCAGCCATGCAAGTTTCACCCTCTGGATCAAGTACAGCATAACATCAATGTGAATACAACTCACACAGCAGTACAAGCTTTACCCACACTAACAGAACCAGTACAGTATCAGAACAACAACACACACCAGCAGTGTGAGTACAACACACATCCAGTAGCAGTGCAGGCTCCTACCACAGAAACAAGTACAGCACTTCAACAGTGTGAGTAGAGCACGCAGCAGCAGTTCAAGCTTCACTCACTGCAGCAGAACAAGTACAGAACAACAGCTTTTTTAGAGAACACACAACAGCATTGCAAGCTTCACCTACAACAGCTCAACAAGTACAACACTCCAAAGTGTAATTACAACACACAGAAGCAGTGAGAGCTTCACCCACAGCAGCCGAACAAGTACAACACACAGCAGTGTGAGTACAACACACAGCAGCAGTGTAAACTTCATCCACACCAGCAGAACAAGTACAGCACTCCGTCAGTGGGCGTACAACACACAGTAGCAGTACAAGCAGTACAGCCTCTTTCCAGCAGTTGGGTACCACGCCAGTCCCAAAAGAGATCTCCAAAAGGTGTCTAATATATGGTTCCAGGGTGGAGATACTCTCCTTGAGAACTTTAGGGGCTGCAGGATCCCTAGGAGAGCCTGAATTCACATTTGAACATATTTGAATAAGTGTCTCAGGAGGTGGGGCCAGGAGGTTGCTCAAACCTTCCCCCTCCCACGGACCTCTCTCACACAGCCCGATGCCTTCCCTAGCTTCATCAGGGAAGGAGGAGTAGATTTTGTCTACCTTATTAGGTTGTTGCAGGCGCTTTCGATGTCCATACCTCCCGGGGAGCCTCCCTCAATGAGGGCGCTGTTGAATTGCGCCCGGGAGAAGCCCACCCAGTTCCGGGTTCTTAATGCCGACGATAGTTTCGTCTGGGCAGTCGGCTCAGGTATATGTATGTCAAAGTGGATCAAGAAGTGGTCAGACCACGGGACAGGAAGAGGGACCTTTGCTGCAATTTCCTGCCAGTTGGCAAAAATTGGGTCAAAAGTATGACCCCACCTGGTGGGTAGGGAGGTCCGAGACGATCCTTAATTGAAGCGTCAGTAATTCTTGACATAAGGCGTCAACCGCACCACTCCTGGGCTCCTCAAAATGAAGGTTGAGGTCGCCCAGGACTAGAAATCTGTTGTGGCATAGTGTTCTCTGGGTGAGGTTTTCGATCAGACTAGGTAAAAACCGTGTAGAAAAACCAGGGGGTCTGTAGGCCAGGAAGCCCATCACTGTGAGGTTAGCGTTCACTGGGATCGCGAAAGCCCCCGTCTCAATATCAGTAATGTCAATTGACTCTAGTGTGCATTGGAGGGTACGTTTGAAAATGAGCGATATTCCCCGCCAGTTGTCCTATCCATCCTAGTAATAGCATACTGGCTTGGAAGCGCCTCCACGATCTCTGCCTCAGAGCCTGTGTCTAGCCAGGTCTCGGTGAGGAAAAGTACATCCGGCTGGCAGTCTGTCAAAAGATCAAAAACTTCTAAACTGTGCTTCCTTAAGAAGCGGCACTTTAGCAGGCAACAGTTCAGGTAGTTGTGACCAACTTTCGCGGGAGACGCGTCCCATAGGCAGTGCCTGCATCTCCAGCCGTATTTCCCCCCACTGTACTATGCCTACATACCTCCGGTATTGGCCCACAAAGGTCGAGAAGTTCCTACGCACCATACCGTATAGATGGTCTGACAAGGCCAGGGTTTTTTGCCCCTGCCCCCGTGCAGCCGCGGACGGGCGCAGACGGGCTTGCCTTTGGCGCACAGGCGCGCCCGCTGCACGCGTCCGCTTCATCTAAAGGTTATATCCCCCTCCCTACATGAGCACTAGACCGCTAACCGGTCTCCGCGCAACGGTGGAACACCGCGTCGGACCGGGGCGGGAAGGCGAAGGAGCTGAGCTGCAGGCGATTACCAGGTAGGGACTAACAGCCCCTGAGAAGGGGTATGCTGACAGTAAAGTAGCCCAATTTAAAAATTAAAACAGCAGTTCCAAGTAAAATGCGGCAGCAGCACTAAGTCTTCCCAGCATCTACAATAGCCCTTGAGTAGTTTTGGGACCCGTCAGCAGTGCAGGGGCACTGCCACTGCCACTCACCACCACAGAGTCATTACAGTGCAAATCTTCTCCCTCTGGGATTTGTAAGAGGTGGGAACCAACACCACAATTCTTCCCTACAAAGTAATCTGTGACTTTACAATACCTGTCTGTATGCTCCGATACAGAGAGGTCACAATCCACCCTTAGATGCCTATTGACTTTAAAATATGCTTTTCACAATCAATAGGTCAGACCTAATGCATTCATCGTAACTTTTCATAATAATCAGATCAAAACTATGGCTTTGTAAATATATTTTCCTTGTAAACCATTCAGGCCTCTGGCTGTTATCACTGGCCTGTCACCATAACCAACTGAGGTCTGCTGTACTGAGCGTAGGCTTCCCACAAGGCAACCACCAGGCATGCAATCATCAAATTACACAGTAATCAAAATTTAGTTGTTAAAACAAAATACAATTACCCTGAAGAAGGAGGGTTTGTCAGAGGGGGTAACAAGCGCCAAAACCCTGCCTACTACGGTAATCTATGAAATTCTATGTAACAAAATGCCTATCTGAAATACTTTAATGCAGAGTAATAACAATCCACCCCTAAATGCCAATTGACTTTAACATATGCTTTCCACAATCATTATATGTTGTGCCTTTTCATTATAACCAATTGGACCTGTAACTTTTATCATTGGCTTGTCACCAAAACAAACCCAGGCCTGCTGTGTTGGTCAGAAGCTCTGGCGACCGTTGGGAATGCTGTAATAAAACTGTTCAAAATACAATTACCAAATCAAAATAAAATCCCTGCAAATTGAGCCAAATACAGATTATCTGAATGCAAGTCGCCCATCCCATGGCTTGTTCTGAAGGGTCTAACAAGGATTCTGATAGTGCAAACGTTCTATAATCACTGTTTGCCAGAGTGAGTAACTAAACACTCCCTTACCTACTGTTTGATACTAAAGTAATCTATGAGATGACACGTAACTAAATACCCATGTGTGGCCTGCAAAATAATGTGATAACAGTCCACTGCAGGAGGCTTACTAACTTTACCATATGCTTTTTATAATAAACAAGCCAAGCCTACTGTCTCTGCAAAAACTTTTCATAATAAACAGACTAAATCTCTGGCATGCTACATAGCATTTCCCTGCACACCAATCAAGTTGATAGGTGTTACCATTGGATTGTCACCACACCCAACCAAGGAGTACCGCACTAAGCGTAAACACTAGAGTCATAAATTTGGAAATCGATGTAAAATTATAGTTGGCAAACAGAAAATACTATCTCTCCCAGCAAGGATTCCGCCATTGCAAATCAGCTATACCCAGGGTTTGTCAGAGGGAGTTCCCAGCACCAAAACCCTTGCCTACTTATGCAATCTGTGAGATTCTATGTAACAAAATACATGGCTGCAGGCTTTAGCACAGTGTAAAACACTAATAAGCAGGTCAGGCCTCCTGACTGTCAAAACGTTTTATAATAAATAAATCAAACCTATAAAATCTGCCGTGACTTTTCCAGTTGAAGCATTTACCTTTTACCAAAGGGCTTTGCACTTTACCGAACACAGGCCTACTCAAGTGCACATAAAGTAGTAAACATCATGCACATAGTTATACAATTACAAACATGCAGAAAAATACAGCCAGTAAAACAGTACAGAACCCCTCTCAGCAGGGTCTAACAAAGAATCAACAGATGAAACCCCCAGGACAGTGCACTGTTAAGCCAGCCTGAAAAATCTATGAAAATGAATGTAGGACTGGGCATTAATGTTAATGGTGTAAAGGAAGGGGAGCTGTGCTGCTGCTGAGAAAAACAAGCATTGTAAATTATCTAGCTATCTAAGACACTTAAAATGGATTACACTGTCTTGCATGTGCCCATGAAAGTTCAGGCTCAGGCAGCCATTCTGCTGCTGGCTCAGGCGGCTGGATAAAGAAACAAAATCATCACAGCCGCATGAAGGGGCACTTTTTTCTGTGGAAGCAGACAATGTCTGCCCTATAAAAACATGTGCTCCTGACTACCAACAAGTCGCCTCTCTAAACAACCCCTGAAAGCTCTTTTGTAGGTGTATCACATTACATTTAGCAACAGTTGCCCTGTCAAGTCAGGACCTAAAATGTTCATTAGGGGCAGCAGTGCAGTCCTCCCAAATCATACAGAACAGGCTCAGGACAGACAGACAGGAGTAGTGCAGGCATCATCACATTCAGGAAACAGGACCAGCTGCATTCAACAGCAGTATCATCTTTCCTTAGTCACTGAGCAGGTACCGCTTATGCAACAACAATGGAAGTTTCCACTGGGAACAGAAAAGCATAGCACAAACTCATTTTCCAATGAATGGCTAACCAGACTGACAGCTAGATAGACTGACACTATTGACCGCAACTAGGGTTGTGTTCAATAGTGGCCTGCAGTAGGCCTTATCGAATGGCATAGAGGTTGGTTTAAGGCTGAAGCCAACATGAGTGTAAATATAAGGCACACAATGTCCACTGCTGGGCTTTTGGGCCTCAGATTGGGGTGCTGCTAATTGCTAACTTCAATGGTATTGCACAGTTCCCTAGATCTGTGCCAGGCTGCACAAGCTGTGAATAACAACCAAGAATGTGGGACATGTACTACTGGTTTCTTCACTTCACTAGAGGTCTGGGCGAGAAGCACTTGTTCCTCCACCCTTGTGCCTGCAGGATGAGGAAGCAGTGCTGGGGCCTGAAGTGAAACTCCTGTTGTGTAAGAGTCTGGCTGGGCCAGGAGTCGTCCACGGAGAGTTAGGCCTTGGACCGCAGGCTGCAGCGGGTGAAGAGACAGTCACACGCCAAGACGCGGAAGTGGGAGTGGTGAGCAGGCGATGAAGTCTGAGAACTGGGAACAGAAGGACAACAATGACAGCATCACAAAAAACACAGAAATAGAAGGACTCTGGTGATTATCCCACGGAAAGTGACGCGTCACGACTGCGGTGAAGCCACAGAAATGGAAAGAGTGGATCCTGGGAACCTCAAAGGGTGATATCAATGTCAGGTGGATACTTCCAGGCCCTTCTTGGGGTGGGTCTGCTCCAGTTTGATCCTGGGCTCCAGGATCTATTCTCCTCAAAGATCGCTTCGTTCAGCTTGCACCCACCTCCTTCCCGTCCCACGTACCAGAACCACCGGCTGGGGTGACAGACGCTTCTTAGTGGCAACCCCCAGGTTGTGGAATACTCTTCCTTTGTACATCAAAACTAGCCCTACCCTTAACATTTTTCGTAAACTCCTGAAAACTTGGTTATTTAACCAATGATACTTCGGTTAGCTCTCCGCCTCAGCAGTCCGATATGCGCCGAGACACCCTCCGGTATTTGTGTGCAATAAAAATCTCAAAAACATAAACAAACATAAACCAGGAGCTCCCAGCTGCCCCAGCTGTAGGCTTGTCATGGTGATCATTTAGAAATGGTCATCGCCTCGACCCCCCCACCAATGGCCTCTAGAAAGAGACTTTTATGACTGATTTAGAACTGACAGAGAACTAGTCAGAGATACACATTATATTAAATGGTCCAAGGAGGAACAAGAACAAGTCTTTTCTGGTAAACAGGTCTAAAGTGTGGGTCTGTTTCAATGTTCCCGTATTTGGGCGTCTTGCGCGATGACGCTGGCATATGAAAGCCACGAGGACACATCACAGTAGCCAACTTTGCCAGAAGCGTGGAGACACTTTTTAAATTATTAAGGAATTTATGCTATAAACCCTCAGTGAACAGGTGCATGTTTACAAAGCAATATGTTTATCCTTTGCAACCTACGGTTCTGGGGAGTTAAGGATCACCCTGTCATTCAGCTAGTTGAAGATGGATGCCTGAGAAGCTTCTTGGGTGTGCCTTGAAGCACTGCGACCCATATTTATCACGCAGAAATAGCTCTAGACTATGTCAGTGACTATATTAAACTTTTCCTGCTCCTGGTGTAGGTATACTTGTGGTCCAAGCCCCAAGTTAGCTTCAATCAAAGGGTACTTTTGGATTCTTTGAATTTGGACAAGGTGATGACAATTCTCTGGCTGGCCTAGATTAAATCTGTCAGAGATACTTTAGAAACACCTGAACTTTAACCCAGAGGCCTTTTCACCCTCATCTAAACACACATTGAAGGAGGGTTGCTGGGTGTGAAGTAGGCACAAAAGGGATTGCATTGAGAGTACCAAAAGTGCAGTGTTACAACATAGCTCCTTGAAATGCACCCCAGGCACGGAATTGTACCTCCTCTGGGTTGCCAATAACTGTCATAGGATCTCATTTGCCAGACTGAGACTAAGCACCAGGGGGCAGATTTACAATAACTGCATATCAGCAGGGATGCACCAGTTAATGTGCGCCGCAGCTCCGCCACCATGAATGCGCCGCATTTACATTGCGGCGCACCATGAGCAAAAACGGCACAGATGCATCACGCATCTGCTGCCATAAAGGCGGCGCATTGCTGGAGTTGCGTCGCAAGCGCAGCGCAGCTCCAGCAATGCTCTGGGGGGCCCTATCTGTTCAATGTATTCGTCAATCCTTATGCCTGCTTCAAACAGGCGCAGGGTTTTGATGCAGCATTGGCCTAAAAGTGACTGAGTGAAATCTTGTAGATTTCACTCAGCCACTTTTAGGAGGCGTTCCTGCGCCGGAATGCCCCCCCTCCCCCCGCGCAGGAACGCCTACTTCTGGTGCAGGGCTTTACAACGTGACGCATCTCCCATATGCGTCACGTTGTAAATACCCCTCACCATGGCGCATCTTTTGCGCCGCCGCTGCATCACAAAAATGACGCAACTGCGGCGTAAAAGAGGCGCAAGGGGCTTGTAAATCTGCCCCCAGGGCTTTATGGTGCTTTCCCAGAGCCAGCTTTATATGCTACTAGTGTGGCCAAAGGTCCATATTACGGCCGCTCCCTGCAGTCTGTCTTATTATTATTA
Organism: Lissotriton vulgaris; assembly: GCF_964263255.1. Classification (NCBI taxonomy): domain Eukaryota; kingdom Metazoa; phylum Chordata; class Amphibia; order Caudata; family Salamandridae; genus Lissotriton; species Lissotriton vulgaris. The sequence continues at coordinate 1,942,645,206 of NC_141693.1, forward strand.
TTATTTCGCATTTGTAGAGCGCAGAGCTACCCAAGGGCATCCCAGCGCTAGCGGCTAAACAAAGAGTGGATCATTAGTATAAAGACAAGGTTAGGTTCTAGGAAAGAGTGTTGCAAAGCCAGGTCTTGAGAAGTTTTCAGAAGGGGAGATGTGGGGATTTTGAACGGAGGTCTAAGGGCATTGTGTTCCAGAGCCTGGCAACCTTGTAGGAAAAGAACCTTCCTCCACTTCCTGACGTTTTCATTTTGGGGATGACTGAGAGGTGAGCGAAGGCCTTTCCTAGGGCAGCGGGGAGTGATGAGATCGCTGTTAATAGCTGGACCCTTTCCCCACGTAACGTAAAGTCTTCCACTTTTTGTAAGTATTACACCAATTTAAAGAAACATTATGTACTACCCCTTTTGTGGGAGGCTAGTTTTAGACAATGTAGACAGGGCTATACTCTATTCAGAGTCACTGTTTTCAATCAACATCTGATCGATGGTGACAAACTATATTTAGTGCACAATTAACTGGAGGAAATCACTAGGCACCATTGATTATGAACTGGATAGCTGGATTGAATGTATTGTATTTCTTTTTTTAAAAGACGTTTTTATAATGTTTGAAAGAGAAATTGTAATTGTCCCTAATTTCTTTTTTATTGATGAATTCGCTGGGTCTGGTGGCTTAGAGGACTAATGTGTTCACTGCAGGGGCCTGTGGTCGACGTCATGGTCTCAGGTTCAAATCCTGGTGGGTGCACTCAGCCTTTCATCCATCTGAGATTGATAAAATGAGTACCATTGAGTTGGGTAACAACATGATGTATTGCACAGCTGGGTCAGAGAAACAGGAAAGACTCCCTGTACCTCAGCAAGCTTTAAACCAGCCCTCTCAGGCCAATCCCCTTACTGCTCTCATGCTTGGTAATAGCATAAGAGCATTGTGGGGACTGCACAGGGAGTTTCTGATGCTGTCCCAGTGTCTGCCGGCACAAAGAAACAGAGGTGCGAGGCGGCCGGCAGCTTCAGGCAAGTCTCATTTTTTATATTATTAACCCCCCCACACTGCCCCTCGTGCCCCCTCAATCCATCCCACCATTTTTTGTTTGTGTTTGCCACCACTGGAGTGTGACCACAGGTGATACAGAATAAATATTTTAATATTCCCAAATACTCCAATAAAAGAGGTTGGCAAGAAATCATGTAAATCATTGTTATTTATTGCATTTGTGTTGGACTGCCCACCCCTTCAGCTCAGATCAACCACGACGCATGCATTGCAGCGTTGTGATTGGCTTGGGGAGGGTAGAACTTGGCCCTTTTGGGCTAAAGTCCCTAAACTTTTTGCTTTCCCCCAGACCTTTTTCTGACATAGTGTTGCCAACTTTGATGCTTTGGACACTTTGCCATTGCTAAACAGTGTCAAAGTGTAAGTGTTCCCTGTATAAAGTAATGGTAATTGGTTATTCATGATTAGTATGTTTGCCTTACTAAGTGAAGTCCCTAGTAAAGTGCACTATGTGTGCCAGGGCTGGTAATGCAACTGCTACTAGTGGGCCTGCACCACCATTTGTGCCACACACACAAGTAGCCTTAAAAAGGGAACTCAGGCCTGCCATTGCAGGGCCTGCGCACAGTTTTTTAAACTGTCATGTTGTTCTGTCAAGTGCATTCACTTGCCAGACCTTACCCTTCCCTTTCTGTGTACATAAGACACCCCTATGGTAGGACTAGGGTAGCCCTTGGACAGGGTGCAGTGCAGGTGAAAGGTAGGACATGTACTAAGATGTGTGTCATGACCTGACAGTGAAACAATCTCCATTTTCGTTTTTCACTGTTGAAAGACCATCTTGCCCATAGGTTAGAATGGGAAGGCTGTTTAATATACTTTCCAGCCTATCTTCCCAAGGGCTTAAAATGGAAAGGTGGAGTTTAGTATGCCTACACTCACAATGTAATAACACATCTTTTAATGAAGGTAGTTTTTGCATTATGAGTTCAGAAGCCACTCTTTTAGAAGTGGCTGAGTTTTGTGCTCTAGTGTGTCTCTGCCTGGCTGTGGATTGACTGTCTGGATTTGAAAGCAATAGGATCTGGGGAATGTCTTGACCCAGGGGAGGAGGTGAGAGAGCAACAGGCTGACCTGCATCTGGAGCGTAGGGGGAGGAGAAGCCCTTAGAGATGAGGTTGCTGCTATAAAACATTGGCCCATCTCCTGCTGGGTGATTGAGAATCCAGACCACCACTAATCAAAGGAAGAGAGGTGTCACTGGCAGAGAGGCACCCAGAACTGGTTTGAACAGGGGTCAGTGCCCCCTGAAGCACAAAGACTTCAAAGCCATTGAGGGGTATAACTATGAGAGCTGAAGCCCCTGTACTTTGGAGAATGGCTTGATCAAGTGTGAACAAGACTGGAGCTACTTCGTGGTCAAGAGGACCTTTGCCAAGGAAGAAACAACTGAAGAGACTGAAGGATAGGACTGACCTCTGCTGTGCGATCTGGGGTTGGCCTGCAGTTTGCTTTTTCAACCAAGGAAAGGCTAAAGGGACTTTGCTCTGTGCTGTGTCCCCATTCTTGAAGGAATTTGCGTGTGCTGTGTCCTGAAGTAACTCAAGGGCCTGAGGTGAGCTGACTCCCTGTTTGGAAACACAGGAACATAAAATTATCCAGGAGAGTCTCAGCGGCACTGTGGGAGCGTGCCTGTTGCAGTTTGTGACCCTCGTAAGAATTGCCTGTGATCATGGGCACCTGGTGTCCAAGTGAGTCTCAGTGACACTGTATGCGTGTGCTTTGTGCAGCACGCAGACTTTCAGGAGGATCGGCCTGCGATCGGGGGCACCTGGAATCCAAGCAAGGATCAGCGACGTGGTGTGCATGTGCTTTGTGCAATCTGAACTCGGTTGTGAGGATTGTCCAGTGATCGTGTGCACCAGAATCCAAGTGAGTCTCATCGACACTGTGAGCGTGTGCGTTGCGCACTGTGAGACCTTCCTGAGGATTTGCCTTGTTATCATGTGCACTGGAATCCACATGAGTCTCATCGCCGCTGTGTGAGGGTGCGTTGTGCACCAGGAGACGTTCGTGAGGAGTTGCCATGTTATCATGTGCACCAGAGTAAAGGGAGTCTCAGTGATGCTGTACATGTGATCTTCGTGCAGCCTGAGACCTGTGTGTGGAGTGCCCAGTGATCGTGCACCCGGAGTGAAGGAAGACTCAGCAACACTGTGTGCGTGTGCTTTGTGGCAGCCTGAGATCTTCGTAAGTGAAGCGGTCCGGACCTGCAGTCCCGGAGGAGCTGTGTTGCCGGCCCGAGCCGCTGTTGCCATTCACAAAGCCCAGCCACTGCTCGGACTCAAGCAGCTGGTGTCCACCCCCACCCACCTCGCCGGACACACTCTTGACGCCGTCTTCTCATCCAGCAAAGACATCGCCTTCAGCCACGCCACAGGACTCCACTGGACGGACCACAGCTGCGTCCACTTCACCTTCAGAAGAACCACGATCCACCACCACCAGCAACAGGTTGCTCGAAGAAGCTGGAACAAGATCACAGCCGACCAGCTCGCCGCTTCCCTGAGCCAGCACCCTCCCGCCAGCTCAGCGAACCCCAGCCAGGCCGCCGACAACCTCACGAAGTGGATCAGCAACTGCGCGGACGAACTCGCCCCACTGAGGACCCCGTCCAGCAGACCCGGCAGTAAGAAAGCCCCATGGTTCACCAACGAACTCAAGAGCTCCAAGAAGAACTGCCGAGCCCTCGAGAAAGTCTGGAGAAGGGAACCAACACCGGACAACATGACCACCTTCAAGCTTGCCACCCGGAAGCACCACCAACTGATCCGCGCCACCAAGAAAACTGCATTCAAGGACCGGCTGGACAACAACGCACACAACTGCAAGGAACTCTTCCACATCGTGAAAGAGCTCTCCAACCCCAACGCCGGAAACAACAACATCACCCCATCGCAAGACCTCTGCAACTCCCTCGCCTCCTACTTCCACAACAAGATCGCGGACATACACAACAGCTTCAGCACTCAACCGACGCACGCCACGACCGCACCAACGCCCCCCACCACCACCCTCCGCGCCTGGACTCCGATCAGCACCGAAGACACCGTCCGCATGATGAACTCCATCCACTCCGGATCTCCGACCGACCCCTGCCCTCACCACGTCTTCAACAAGGCCGACGCTGTCATCGCACCCCACCTGCGGGACATCAGCAACACCTCCTTCGACACCGCCACCTTCCCGGAGAGCTGGAAGCACACCAAACTCAGCGCTCTACTAAAGAAACCAACTGCGGACCCCACCGAACTCAAGAATTACCACCCCATCTCGCTCCTCCCGTTTCCAGCCAAAGTCATCGAGAAGACCGTCAACAAGCAGCTGGCCGCCTTCCTCGAGACGAATGGATCCCTCGACCCCTCACAGTCTGGCTTCCGAGCCAACCACAGCACCGAAACCGCCCTCATCGACGCCACCGATGACATCCGAGCCCTGCTGGACAACGGAGAAACAGCGGCCCTCATCCTCCTGGACCTCTCCGCGGCATTCGACACTGTCTGCCACCGCACCCTAGTGCAGCGCCTCAGCAACGTCGGAATCCAGGAGAGGGCACTGGAATGGATCATCTCCTTCCTCGATGGAAGAACACAGAGAGTCCGTCTACCACCGTACAAGGAGTGTTTCAAAGCCAGGTCTTGAGAAGTCATCTGCGGCATCCCTCAAGGATCCTCGCTAAGCCCCACCCTCTTCAACGTCTACATGAGCCCCCTCGCGGCCATCGCACGCCAACACAACCTCAACATCATCTCCTACGCAGACGACACCCAACTGATCCTCTCCCTGACCAACGACCCCGCCGCCGCCAGAGCCAACCTTCACGAAGGGATGAAAGACGTAGCCGAATGGATGACGACCAGCCGCCTGAAACTGAACTCAGACAAGACGGAAGTCCTCATCCTGGGCTCCTCGCCCTCCGCCTGGGACGACTCCTGGTGGCCCCCTGCCCTGGGCACCGCACCCAAACCGACGGACCACGCACGCAACCTGGGCTTCATCCTGGACTCCTCCCTCTCCATGACCAGACAAGTCAACGCCGTCTCCTCGTCGTGCTTCAACATCCTGCGCATGCTACGGAAGATCTTCCAGTGGATCCCCACCGAGACCAGGAAGACGGTCACCCAGGCCCTCGTCACCAGCCGACTGGACTACGGCAACGCCCTCTACGCCGGAACCACCGCCAAGCTCCAGAAGAGATCCAGCGGATCCAGAACACCTCAGCCAGACTCATCCTCGACATCCCACGACACAGCCACATCTCCGGACATCTGAGAGACCTGCATTGGCTCCCCGTCAACAAAAGAATCACCTTCCGTCTCCTCACCCACGCACACAAAGGCCTACATGATCAAGGCCCGAGCTACCTCAACAACCGCATCAACTTCTACGCACCCAAACGCCACCTCCGATCAGCCAGCTACCCCCTCGCCGCCGTCCCCCGCATCCGAAGAACGACTACAGGAGGAAGGTCCTTCTCCTACCTGGCCGCCAAGACCTGGAACTCCCTCCCGACCGACCTGCGCCTGACCCAAGACCACCTCTCCTTCAGAAAGAAGCTCAAGACCTGGCTGTTCGAGCAGTAGCAGCACCCCCCCTCCCCCAAGCGCCTTGAGACACTCCGGGTAAGTAGTGCGCTCTATAAATGTCTTGATTGATTGATTGATTGAGAGTGGGTTTGTGCCCCCCGGGTAATGTGTGTCAACTCCTGGGGTGGGGCACGAGCTCAGAGGAAGACGCTCTCGGCCTCTCTCTCGTGTTGGCAGCTCGAGCCTCTGCTTTGGTTCGTGTTGCGACCTTTATTGCCAAAGGAAGTGGCGGTACAGGGGCCGGAGTGCGAAGCTGCACTTTGGAATTACATTGTACTGTGTTGGGGGCAACTGTGAGAGGCTGACTGAAGGTCAGAAGAGGAGGCGGAGAGACAGCCTAAGGGCCGGTGATCGGCCTGAGTGTACTACGTACTATTCCATTTCTGAGAGCGGAGTACCTGACTGACGTATTACACATTGCTAAGTAAGAAACAGATTGATTCCCTTGGGTAGTGTACAGGAAAAGCTAGAAAATTGGCTATAACAAAGTGAAATTTTGCTCCTCAAGTTAAAAATATAAACAACATTCAAAGTACATAACAATTTATTGAAATATTAAAAAAGCATACAATACATTTGTAAAATAGTATAAACACACAATTAAAAACAGATATATATTTTTGTGACCTGCACTCATTCGAAGAACAGACACCCGTAGTGAAGCAAGGCTACAGCAGAAATAGGGGATACGACTATCTGAAATACCCCGATTTCAACTAAAACAAGGCAGCACACCGCGCCTTCTTAAACGTTTTTTGACAACAAGTTGTCCACATATATTGAATGGTTTACTTAGCCCATTCCCAGAATTGGCCCAGCAGTACTACCTGACGCTTGCCAGATAGAACGGTCGGCTAATTATACAAAAACGTCCACAGATCGACGGACCTGAACTAAATTCCATAATCGTTATTGGATAGGAAAGACCATAATAGTCCGCAGATGGTTAAAACATCTTTTGATTACCTGAGAATCACAGCCACCACAACTTATAGGAAACGATACGTTAAAGAAACATACAGGAGACCTATGAGGATCCAACTGTATGACAGACAACGAAAATTACAGTCTTGATAAAGGTGGCACCGAATCAAACGCAAAACCACCGAAACGCGTCGACGCAAGCTTAAGTACAATTCATGTTGTTCCTCCCTGATGCATATAAGATTGTGAGGTTATAACACCAGGGCTGTTTGAAACTTTTTCTGTGAATGTACGCCTTGTAAACTTTCAAGTCTTATGATTTACAATTTAGTTTTGTCTGTCCTATACTTTTGTGCAGGTCACAAAAATATATATCTGTTTTTAATTGTGTGTTTATACTATTTTACAAATGTATTGTATGCTTTTTTAATATTTCAATAAATTGTTATGTACTTTGAATGTTGTTTATATTTTTAACTTGAGGAGCAAAATTTCACTTTGTTATAGCCAATTTTCTAGCTTTTCCTGTACACTACCCAAGGGAATCAATCTGTTTCTTACTTAGGTCTAACACCCCAATTCCCTTGCTTGTTTCAAGGGGTTCCTCTCTATCTTTGTATTACACATTGCAACATTTCTGTATAACGTACTACTTGATTGTCGTATGACGCATTGCCTTGTTCCTGCATAACGAACTACCTGATTAGCGTATTGCGCATTGCATTATTCCTGTACATCGAATTACCTGATTAGTGTATACAAACTGCCTTATTATTGCAGAACGACATATCTGATGGTTGGATTGCGTATTGCATTGTTTTACCTTGCAAAGTGCCTGATTGTTGCGTTACCCATTGCATTCTTTTCATTGCAGAGTGTCTGATTGCTATATTACGCATTACAGTATTTACATCGCAAAAGTACCTGATTCTAGCATTACGAACTGTATGACTTGTTTTGGAGTACAGGAGAATGTTTAGAAGTGCTCATTGGCATCGCCAGAACTTACAAGGGCTGGCTGGCCTAACAACCCGCCAGGAGAATTACACAACCTCATATGTTGGTTTCATATTGTGTGGTTTTATCGTATATCTTTTTACATAAAGTTTATACCTGTTTCATAAAACTTGTGTGGAGTCTATTTGTGGTGTCATCATTGGGTTATTGTGAGCGTGGTTGTGAATAATTTACAAATTTGCCTTGAAGATAAGCCTGACTGCTCGTGCCAAGCTACCGAGGGGGTGAGCGGAGCTATATAAGAAGGTGACCTTCCTTTCCCTGACGTTGGAACCCGGGTCCCTACTAGGCCTAAGGTACCTACCTCAGCCAACCAGGGATCCTGAGTCTAACAAGAAGCCAGGAAGAGGATGCAGGCAGTCGCGGCTGCTACATGAAAGCAGCAGTGGGGTTGGTAGGAGATAAGGGACAGGACATCGGTTTTAAAAAAATCCCTTCGCTCGTGGATGGCCGGCTGCTGCCGCCTCTCCTGCATCCTCTTCTTTGCTTCTTGGGGGAAACAGGAAGCACCAGGGCTCCCACGAGCCGTACAGCCAATCACAAGGCTGCAATGCAGCATTGTTATTGGTCTGAGCACCATGACACGGCGCTCAGCCAGGGGCAGGACGGGTGGGCATGTTCTCCACACAAGCTGTAATGCTGCCTGCATGGAGAACATGCTATATGTGCATGTCTGTTTGGACGGCCCGAGAGTGCCGGCCAATCAGTCATGCTCACATAGGGAGTGCAATACACATCCCCCCCCCTGCTCTGAGAGCAGCCCCGCCCCACAGAGACACCACAACTGGAAAAAATAAAATGTTATTATTAATCATTTTATTTTTCCTTTTTTACACTGCGTAAAGCAGTGGGCCGATGCTCCTCCACCTTAGCGGAGGTGCCGGCACTTGCCCTGCCTGGCACAGGATTGACGAGCCCCTTTATTCCCCTGAAGGTGTGATCTGTGGAGTGGATCAGCCCTACAGAGGTACTCCTCTGCTTACTTACTAGTCTCTGTTTTAACCTACAAGTGCACAACCAGGATGGATCCGTTCGTCCAGGATGGTGGTCAAACTATCTCTGAGCTCGGTCTCAGTGAGTCGGAAGTAGCGGGATCCCTTCTCAGCTATGAGATCTTATGTGTTAATCCAAACAAGTTTTTTTGGAATGTTTCTATTCCGAAAAGGTGTAAGCTTGGCTTACACTGATCCTGGGAGTAATATGGGGTCAGCGGTAGGAGAAGACCAGGCATCTGCCTTGAAAATCTTGCCGATTACGCAGAAGGAGTGTTGGTAGGTACAAACTCCGATATTCCCAGCAGGACAAAGTTTTTCTTGGACTCTGGTTGGTGCCCTGCCTCAGGTAGAGGTTGCTGCAGTGGGATTGAAGCTGAATGAATCAATGCTCAACCTTCAGATGGAAGGACCTCTTTTTAGCTTTACTCTTGGAGATGGGTTCTGTGCTAAAAAAAAATCAATTGTCTTAAGTCTTTTTGTTATGTTATGTTAGATGCCATTTGTAGAGCGCGCTAACACCGAAGCTTCATGGCGCTTTAAGACAGAGTGAGTGAGTGAGGGGGAAGCATGAGTGACGCTGTTATTAACCAAGGCGTGGGAAGAGGTGAGTTTTGAGAGATTTTCTGAATTTCAGGAGGGAGGGGCTGGATTTGATGGAGAGAGGGAGGAGATTCCAGAAACCTCATTAAGATTGAACCGAGCTCTTGAGGCGTGAGCCGAGAGCGTTTTTAAACCTGCTTTTAAATTTACAATTTACTTGTTTGTCTATTGCTGCACGAGTCACTTACTCTGCTTCTGGTTCTGCGCCGTGCAGTGGACCTAGGGCTGCCGAGGCCCCCAGAGCCAACAATGTCTTTCTGTCGCCATCTCGGCGAGGCAGCAGGCCACGCCCCCTTCAGAGGCCACGCCCCCCGCCGCCCTATATAGAGACGCTGATTACAAGCACCGAGCATTAAGATTGAACCGAGCTCTTGAGGCGTGAGCCGAGAGCGTTTTTAAACCTGCTTTTAAATTTACGATTTACTTGTTTGTCACTATCTGCAGGTGTCACTTACTCTGCTTCTGGTTCTGCGCCGCGCAGTGCACCTAGCGCTGCCGAGGCCCCCAGAGCCAACAATTTCTTTCTGTCGCCATCTCGGCGAGGTCGCAGGCCACGCCCCCTTCAGAGGCCACGCCCCCCGCCGCCGCCCTTCCAGACCTATAAATCATGAGCACCTTTCGGACGCGCAGCGGTCGAGCGAGCGGGCGCAACGATTGCGCGCCGAAGGCGCGGCAAAGGAAAGCCCGTCTGCGCCAGGCCGCGCCTTAGGGCAAACCATGCCGGCCGTCCCATCTCATACTCCGCACAAGCTCTCAAAGACCTACAGCACTTAGCCCCCCCCGGTGTCTCCTACAGCCGGCCTACTCTCTACTGCTCTACCCTCTCCTCCCGGATGCACTCCTATAGTTAAACCGACCACGAGCTCCACTTCCATCAGAGTGTCATACCTGAACACCCGCTCTTTAGTAAAACACCGCGAGGACATTTACATCCTGTTGTCTAATAATAACCCTGACATACTCCTGCTAACGGAAACTTGGTTAACGTCAGAATCTCTGCCAGATATTCTGGCGGCCCTCTCCCCTGACTACTACATCCTCCACGCCGATCGCCCCGGCGACCGGCCCGGGGGTGGGGTGGCAGCCATCATATCTAAGCGCCTGAACTCTACTTCCTCTTACTCCCTCCGCCTCCCAGAGGTGGACAACTTGCTTGTTAGCCTGGAAACCGACACCAGTGCTTTTACCTTCCTCCTCTTATACCGGCCACCACATCCTATGCCATCTTTCTCTACCACCATAAGCGAACAGTAGTCCAACCTACTAACGCAACACTCCAGCTTCGCCCTCTTCGGCGACCTGAACTACTGGTTCAAAGACACCAACGCCGGCCCCCATGCTACTGAGCTCTTTGAGTCTCTCAACAGCTTAAATCTTACTCAACAGGTCACCATACCCACTCACACCAAGGGCCATATTCTGGACCAGATCTGGACCTGCAATCTGGCTCTGTCCCAGCCAGCAATATCCCCTTGCGTCTGGTCAGATCATCACTTTGTCGACACCTCCATCACGGTCGCTGGCCGGATTCCTGCTCCTCTGATGGCTGGTGGCTCCTCTCGGAAATGGAGCGCTTACGATTCCCAGGGCTTTCTCACAACCCTGGCGGACACCTGTCCAGTCGTCAATCCCACTGACAACATCGACGCTATAGAAAACGACATCACTTCCTGGCTGAGGTCAGCCAGTGACCAGTTTGCCCCCCTTACCAAATTCCCCCGCACTAGGCATCCTAACTCCCATAGGTGGTTCTCTGATGACCTCAAGCATCATAAATTAAAAACGCGCCAGCTAGAACGTACCTGGAGACGCAATTATTCTAATTCAGCCAGGCTGTCTTACTTGGCTGCATGTAAAGAATACAAAACCGTCATTACCCTAGCAAATTCAAATTTAAATACTTTATTCGACAACATTGTCATAAAAGCTTTCATCCCTATCTAAACATAATAAATACTAATCTATTAGTAAAAAAACATATTAAATAACGTGCAATAATGCATTGTTGGCGAATAAGAATCTTTAAAATTTACACATTAAAAGTATCATCACAGACCAAAGGAAGTTCATGTAGTTCATGGGGGTTTTAAAGTGCGCGTGCGTATTATCCAAGCCCATCCCAGGAACTTGGCCACTGCAATTGCAAGTTGAGGGGCACAATTTGATTTCAGGACCCTGAAAGCCTCGAGACATCTCCTTGTGCCCAGGTTTTTGCATGCCGGTTTCAGCCACCTGCTCCTTGGGGCAGCGTATAATGGACATACGAATAAAAAGTGCAAAATATCTTCTACATGGGATTTACAATAAAAGCATGTGCTAACGTTATCAGGGGACCATTTAACAGTAAAAGCATTTAGGGGTAGGGTGCCGACTCTGAACTGGAAAAACAATTTCCTATCTAGAGGCTTGGAGATCAAATCCCAGTACAATTCAAACATAGGGAGAGTTTTTATCTCTAGAAACTGGGATGTCAAGGCGGGGGATTGGCTGGAGACCAATGCGGCATTATTTATCATTTCTCAATATAGCTTTTTTAATGTATTCTTGGAAGGAAAGTCATCTGGGTCAGTTACGGACCACAGGTGTTCAAGGTGCAATTTTTGAAGTAGTTTCCTCACCTCTTTTAACCAAACTACTTTGTGAAAGGTATCAGAATTGTCAACATCCAATAAGGCAGCAGCATAGTGGCTCAGTTCCGGGGTGGTTTTTATACGCCTCCAGTATAGGCGGGGGCGAAGTCTAATCATGTCCTCAATCCTTTTCCTCCCCAGATCATAAAGGAGAGGAGTGGAGGGGGTACTCTGTGGGACCCCGATTAAGCCTCGCAGGAATTTATTTTCTGCCACTGATAAAGCATTCAAATTGGTGAAGCCCCAAAGTTCTGACCCGTACAGACATGCACCCAGCACTTTCATGCCGTAGATCTCCAATGTTGGCTGTATTGGTTTTGTAAATGAAGTTTTATGCTTCTTGGCTATTGCCCCTGCCAACTGATTATATTTTAACATTACAAAGTCCATGTGAGATCTCCAATTCATGCTAGCATTCATAGAGATGCCTAGATAGGTAAAGGCGTCAACTTCTTCTAAGAAAGCCCCATTGTGAACCATTTTCCCCTTGTATTTCTTGGAGGGATTCAGATTCATAAATTTTGTCTTTGATGTATTTATTTCTAGGCCTCGGATCCGGCAGAATTCTCCAAAAGCGTTTAGTGTCTTTTGTAGACCGCTAGGGGTCCGCGAGACCAGCAGGGTATCGTCCGCGAACATAAGTACTGGAACTCGCTTCCCATCCAGTAATGGAGCATCCGTCGGAGTTTGCTTCAGGAAATCCACAATGCCGTTTATGTAGAGGGAGAATAGCGTGGGGGCCAGGACACAGCCCTGTCTTACTCCTCTCTCCACAGGAAAGGTTTCCGTGACCTCCCCCTGGATTCCCCACCTAATCCGGGCGTAGTTGTTCTCGTGGAGTCTTACAAGCAAAGTTAGTAGTTCCGGGCTTATTCCTAAATCCCTTAAAACATCCCAAAGTTTTTGACGGGGAACTAAATCAAATGCGGCCTTCAGGTCAACAAAAACAGCGAACAGGGGACCATTTAGCAGGGTGACGTTCTTCCAATATAAAGTTAAAAAGTGAAACACTTGGTCAACAGAGCTGGTTGAAGGGCGAAATCCAGCTTGATAAGGCGAAAGAATGTCCTTGTCAACTATCCAGGCTTGCAACTTGTTTTGAACCAGCCTACCCATCAATTTTTGGGCACAGTCGATAAGGCTGATTGGCCTGTAGTTGCTTGCTAGAGCCTTATCTCCTTTTTTGTAAACTGGAATAATTTCTGCTCCTTTCCACGTTGTGGGAATCTTCGCCCCCTGTGCGATAGCATTCCCGAGCCATACGAAATATTTACACCAGCTATCTCTGTCTAATAAGAAAACGTCAGCCGGTATACCATCAATGCCTGGTGCCCTGCCTCTGGTCACTCCATCCATTGCCTCATGTGCATCTTTTAGTGTAAATGGTCCATTGGCAAAGAAGACCCTTTCTGGAGGAGGAACTACCTGTTGTCCTATATTGTCAGCGTATTGGGGTTTGAAGAAGTCAACCCAAGACTCTTTCGGGACATGATTTTTTGGGCATTCCGCTACACCCCCTGAACCCCATTTTAGTATGGCCCAAAACTCTTTCTGATGTTTGTCAGCACATGCCTTCTTCAGTTCTAACCAGAGATTCTCATCCCATTGCTTTTTTGCCTTTGCCTGGGTTTTTCTATATTCATCTCTGGCTTTCAAAACTCCCGTTTTAGATCTAAGAGCATTACTAAGGTTATGCCTTGCTACTCTACATGATTGGTCGTACCAACCCTTTTTTATAGATTGTCCGTTACCCTTCTTCTTCTTGCCAGCTTTCAAGAATAACTTCTGGAGGTTGGCAAAGAACTTTGGCTGTGACTCTTCAATTATCATTTTAAAATTTCCATCATTCATTAAAACCTGGAGTCTGGCAACTTCATCAATAACTAGCCCCTCAAGGACCTGCCTATCCTCTGCATTGGCCACTAAAGTTGCCCATCTAACATGACGAACGTCGTTTGATAAAACAACGTCTGAGGTCATAAAGTTCCTAGCTAAATTTTCTGTCATGATTTTTTGTTCAAGGTTAAATATTAAAGACAGAGGGTTGTGATCACTCTCCAACCTGGATATGACCTGCATATCGATCACTTTGTTCCAGACTCTAATATCTATCAGAATATAATCAATTCTACTACTTGATCTTAGGTTATCAAAGGTATGCCTACCCTGAGCATCAGAAGGAGTACGGCCATTTACTGCCCTCAATCCTCTGGATAGGCATAAACTTTTCACCTGAATAGCTACTTGTGACCATTTTTTAACCACTGGAATGTCTAACTGAGGAATTCCCCATTTGGTGTCTTCTTCGTAAGTCAGATCATTGTCCTCACAGCCTAGAGGTTCAAATGTTGTATTTAGGTCTCCTCCTACTAATATGTTATACTGGGTAGATAACTTCTCTAGGTCCGCATCTAGATCTACTACTATATCTGAGGGTATACCCCCTAGAGTCCCCCTAGCATAGATGTTGTATATTGCCAGCTTGCAACCATCGTTGCAAGTGAGCAGGATAGAAAGTAGGTCACTATTGGGAATAAGATTCTGCTTAGTAGTACATTGCAGAGTTTGCCGTAACCAAATGATTAAACCCCCTGAAGGGCGACCCTTTAGATTCTTCTTCGCGGGCACATAAAAGTTCAAAAATCCCAGGCGAAATACTGGTGACACTGACCATGTCTCTTGTAACAGTACAATGTCATAAGAATCTATAAAGTCACACCATTCCGGGGTCTCAGTTTTATGTTGGATACCTGCAATATTCCAAGAGATAATCTTGATGGGACTTCCTCTTTCCATACTCCTCTTATTTAAGGGAGTAGTCAGGTTAGGGGAAGGTTCATCAGATAGGGACCTTACTTCAATCAATGTAATACCTGGTTGGGCAGCTGATGAGCTGTTCTCCACTAGTTGAGTGGTACAACCTCTAGGGTCGGGTGTCCTACGGTCTGTTTCTTCTAACATAGTAAGACTAGGATTCCCATGATGAACCTCTATAATCTTTAGATGCCCTGCACTCCTCTGGCTATCCAGTCAATCACATTGGCTTAATCCTGATATGGCAGAGAACCTATTTTCTAACGTAATTCCCCAGTTACTTTTGTTTGGCGGGTATTTGGCTTTTCTGATAACGGGGTTCCATTTAGTTTTTAACAACGTTGGATTTATGGCATTTCCCCTTTTTGTATAAAAGAAATCCAGCGTTAATGGCACAATTTCTGTTGATCTTCGCTGAGGGGGGTATATATTAGCTAGAATGTTTGGTAGGACTTCGGGATCTAAGAGGTGCAACACCACGCAATCCCCCCTAAACTTTTTAAAGCCACCTCCGATCCATTCGACCCTTCTAGCTTTTACTATTTCCTGTGCCAGTTGATCCCTGCCTCCTGGTTTAAAAGCCATATTCTTGGATAACCAATGGAGTGATTTGTTTATCAATGAAGGGATATTCTCCTCTTGTCCTGGTTCTAATTGAGGGACGTTTGCTAGAACCAGAATTAGTGGGGAAGCTTCTACTATTAGTTCTACAGGACCCCTGTCCAAGTTCTCTAACTCGTTGGTATTTCTGGTAGCAGGCCCTGCTGAGTCCTCAACCCTCGGGGCTGGATTTATAGTTCCTATCCCTTCTCCCCCTTGGCCAGATTGGTGCGTGATGTTTTGGGAAGTGCTTGCGGCGCTATCTGGGCAGATTATGGCTTTAGTATTTTTAGGGACTGCCATTGTCAAATTTGTTTGGGCAGGCCTAGGTGTTTCTGTTATAGTT
This sequence comes from Lissotriton vulgaris, assembly GCF_964263255.1. Lineage (NCBI taxonomy): Eukaryota > Metazoa > Chordata > Amphibia > Caudata > Salamandridae > Lissotriton > Lissotriton vulgaris. The sequence goes on from NC_141693.1 coordinate 1,942,660,771, forward strand.
TTTTGCAGAAGCGATCCCAATCTAGTGACCTCTGCTGTGAGCGAATCAATTTTGCTTAGAAGTGGTTTGGTAATCGTTTTAATTTTGTTATCTATGGCATTCAGTAGCTTTTTGAATTGATCTTCGTCTAGATGGATTCCACCTCCCCCATTATTCTCAATGTCGTCACCATGTTTATCCTCTGATGAGGCCTCAAGACATTTTTTACCTGATCTAAGTCCGCCCCTTTTTGGTATGTTTTTACCCCTGTTCTTCGTTACTCTAGGGGCTGGCACCGGTGTAGGGGCTTCCTCCTCTAGGGTATTACTTTCGACGTCAATAGTACACTCGGGGGCTGTTTCATTAATTTCAACTAGTAGTTGGGTCAATGAGTTAGTATCGGGTATTTGAAAGACCTCATTACTGATGTCAAGAATTGAGACTGGTGGAGGTGTGTTGCCAATAAGCATGTCCGGAGAATAGCTAAGACCCAAAGAAGACCTCCTATCCTGATTGATTTTGGCAACTTTCTGTACCATGTAGTTTTCAATTGTATTAATTGGAGCGGAGGATGCTTTAGGTTTAGGCATATTAGTGTCAGCAAAAGTAGTCCTTGGGATGACAGGCAATATGATGATCCAGACGAATACAGGAGTAAAAGGGTGACAGCACCTACTTAGATAAGATTGGACAGCGTTCTTGGCCCTGCTCCTGCCTCTTCGTGCCGATGAGGGCCGTAGAGGGCCCGCCCTTTGCCCGGGCTTAGCCCCGGGCGTCCCGCTCGCGTCCCGCGACGCGGGGGCTCTCCTCCCTTTCTAGGGCTCTGGCGCCCTCTGCTGCGCGACGCCCCGCGTCACTGCACACGCGCTGCCGCGAGGCCTGCCGGGATTTGTGGTCTCCCGGAGCGGCGGCGCGGAGTCCGGTGTCCTGGGACTCTTGGCAGTGGCGGCGTCGGTGTCTGCGCTCCTTGGCGCCTGCTGCTCTCTGCCCAGGTGACTCTCGTGGCGGTGGCGGCAAGGTTCAGGTCAGTTTCTGGTTCCCCCCGCTTGCCGGGGCTCTCCTCCCTTTCTAGGGCTCTGGCGCCCTCTGCTGCGCGACGCCCCGCGTCACTGCACACGCGCCGCCGCGAGGCCTGCCGGGATTTGTGGTCTCCCGGAGCGGCGGCGCGGAGTCCGGTGTCCTGGGACTCTTGGCGGTGGCGGCGTCGGTGTCTGCGCTCCTTCGCGCCTGCTGCTCTCTGCCCAGGTGACTCTCGTGGCGGTGGCGGCAAGGTTCAGGTCAGTTTCTGGTTCCCCCCGCTTGCCGGGGCTCTCCTCCCTTTCTAGGGCTCTGGCGCCCTCTGCTGCGCGACGCCCCGCGTCACTGCACACGCGCCGCCGCGAGGCCTGCCGGGATTTGTGGTCTCCCGGAGCGGCGGCGCGGAATCCGGTGTCCTGGGACTCTTGGCGGTGGCGGCGTCGGTGTCTGCGCTCCTTCGCGCCTGCTGCTCTCTGCCCAGGTGACTCTCGTGGCGGTGGCGGCAAGGTTCAGGTCAGTTTCTGGTTCCCCCCGCTTGCCGGGGCTCTCCTCCCTTTCTAGGGCTCTGGCGCCCTCTGCTGCGCGACGCCCCGCGTCACTGCACACGCGCCGCCGCGAGGCCTGCCGGGATTTGTGGTCTCCCGGAGCGGCGGCGCGGAGTCCGGTGTCCTGGGACTCTTGGCGGCGTCGGTGTCTGCGCTCCTTCGCGCCTGCTGCTCTCTGCCCAGGTGACTCTCGTGGCGGTGGCGGCAAGGTTCAGGTCAGTTTCTGGTTCCCCCCGCTTGCCGGGGCTCTCCTCCCTTTCTAGGGCTCTGGCGCCCTCTGCTGCGCGACGCCCCGCGTCACTGCACACGCGCCGCCGCGAGGCCTGCCGGGATTTGTGGTCTCCCGGAGCGGCGGCGCGGAGTCCGGTGTCCTGGGACTCTTGGCGGTGGCGGCGTCGGTGTCTGCGCTCCTTCGCGCCTGCTGCTCTCTGCCCAGGTGACTCTCGTGGCGGTGGCGGCAAGGTTCAGGTCAGTTTCTGGTTCCCCCCGCTTGCCGGGGCTCTGTCCCTTTCTAGGGCTCTGGCGCCCTCTGCTGCGCGACGCCCCGCGTTACTGCACACGCGCCGCCGCGAGGCCTGCCGGGATTTGTGGTCTCCCGGAGCGGCGGCGCGGAGTCCGGTGTCCTGGGACTCTTGGCGGTGGCGGCGTCGGTGTCTGCGCTCCTTCGCGCCTGCTGCTCTCTGCCCAGGTGACTCTCGTGGCGGTGGCGGCAAGGTTCAGGTCAGTTTCTGGTTCCCCTAGCAAAATCGGAACATTTCTCCAATAGGATCTCGTCTGCGGTTAATAAATCTAAGGAGGTGTTCAAAGTTATGAACGAACTCACCACACACGACAGAACCCTCCCAGCCCAGACCCCCACTCAAGAGGCATGCGACTCTCTCAACCTCTTCTTTGTGGGAAAAATCATAAAAATTAAAAACTCTATCCCTCCCCCTCCCCAGCCACACTCTTTGGACACCTCTTCTAATAACCCCTGGACTCTCACCACCTTCACGGCTCTGAACCCTACTTCACTAGCGGAACTCACTACGCGTGTCAAATCTGGATCCCCTAACGACTGCTGTCCGCCATCTGTCTTACAGAATATCTACCTGATTGTATCCTTACCCTGCTGAATGGTTCACTCAGCAGTGGCATCGTTCCTAGCTCTCTCAAGGAGGCAATCCTAGTGCCCCTCCTCAAAAAACCTGGCGCCGACCCCGCGGAACCATCCAATTATCGCCCCATCTCCCTTCTTCCCTACTTTTTCAAACTAATGGAGGCCCACGTCACCCGATGCCTGTCTAACTTCATTGAATCTTCTTGCCACCTTGAGCCCAACCAAGCTGGCTTCAGACCTGCCCACTCTACTGAGGCCGTCATTCTGGCAGTCCTGGACACGCTTAGGAGTAATGCGGACGCAGGGACCCCCCAAGCCCTCGTGCTCCTGGACCTGTCGGCCGTATTCGACACGGTGGACCACAACATCCTTCTCCACCATGTCGGACAGGCAGGCATCCAGGGCACAGCCCTTAAATGGGGAGAGTCCTTCCTGACCGGAAGAACACAGGCCGTCCGCCTGGGCCCCTACACCGCAACAAAAACTCCCACGACCTGCGGAGTCCCCCAGGGTTCCTTCCTCTCACCACTCCTGTTCAACCTATACCTCCGGCCCTTGATCCACTCACTTCAGAAATGGGACATTACCGTCTACAACTATGCCGACGATTTACAGATTGTCCTTCCTCTTAACTCACCCCATGCTATCAATACGTTTCACACTGTCATGATCCATATCCAACAATGGATGAACTTGAACCAACTAAAACTAAATCCCGGGAAAACTGAGCTCCTTCTCCCCGGACTCAGCCATGCTCACTGGGGTTCACAGTTCTGGCCCCCTGAGCTAGCCCCCCCTAATCCCGGTTAAATCAGTGAAGAGCTTGGGTGTGATTATCGACACCGAACTATCCCTCAAAGCTCAAGTGGGCGCGGTCATTTCATCCTGCATGTACCAGCTCCGGAAGATCCGCAAAGTTCGCCATATACTTCCGCCCGCCGCACTCACCCAGGTTGTCATCTCACTTGTACTCTCCCGTCTGGACTTCTCCAACTCCCTTTACCACGGTCTCCCACAATCTTTGCTGCACCGCCCTCAGGTTGTTCAGAACCAAGCGGCCCGTCTCATTCATAAAATGCCCAGATGGCAATCGGCAAAACCTCTACTTCACAGCCTGCACTGGCTACCAATAGGCCAAAGGGCAGCTTTTAAGGTGGCCTGTCTCACTTTCAAGGCCCTTCACTGCACCGGCCCTGCATTCCTCAAATCCCTAATCACTCCTCACCGACCTACGCGCAACCTCCGATCAGCCCACCTTCAGCTGCTAGTCACCCCCAAAGCTAAAACTAAGAAATTCGGTGGTCGTCGTTTCTCCCACCAAACTTTTTATTAAGTTTTAACAAAAGAAAACCCAAAATGAGCATTAATTCCTACACTGATCAAACAGATGAAACATTGATGTAGGCTGGACACTGGCACATAAAAGGTGTCTATAGACCCTTGTTGGCACTGATAGCGCCTACTGCAAGAGCGGGATAACCTTCTGATCTAATATGTGCTCTTCTAAACTGTGCCGCTTTCCTGTAAACAAACGGTGCTCCTCCTACTGGAATAACCCTATTGGTCTCCATCTCAGAGGGTACAGGACGCTCAAGATCCTGTTCACAACCTGTCATCTTTTCAGGCCGCATTTTTGCAGCATTAAGGTGGCCGCGTGACCTCTCCTGTGCCAGAATAGACCAGCGTCCATGACCCCACTGGGATGTTTGAGGGGCACCTCGTGTTTTCCAGCTCAATGCTGCTATGGCTGTCTTGGCAGCCTCCACACACTGTAAGGCCGTGTACCCATCTGAAACAGTGAGATCCCTACACCCGACTTGCGTAATGCCACCTACCACCACCAAGTGCCTAAAGCCTGGCACCGCCCTTCCCTCCAGAAAGGTTTCACCCTGGGACAATGCCATTCCCACCTAATGTGTATGACGTCACCCCCACCCCCACAGCCCCTCCCATCTTTGGCTGACTCTTGGATAGGTGCAGTGTAGACACAGACGCGTTAGAGTGACTAGAATTTTAAAGCCAAAAATCGAGACATATCACAAAAATAGAAGAAGGACTACAAACAATTTTACTTCAACCAAGCGCAGAGAATGACAGCACAGCGCTATTCAGCATAGAATTACAGAAGAAGCAGTAAGAATAGAAATAAAATGCAATTTTAAAGTCATGCTAATTAAACTGATTTCTTATATCAGCTGCTAACTATCCCCGCTTTGGGAAACACCAAAAGGACCTTCCAACGCTTTCAGTCGACGCTCTCTAAACACCGGGACATGAGCAAAATTGCCCGAAAACGACGGGACAGCAGGTGAACCCCCGAGACTGTCCCGACAACCCCGGGACTCCTGGTCACCCGGCCTAAGACGTGTATACTATCACCCACGGAGAATCTTATAGTGTATTTCTGTTGTGACCTAAGTGGCGCGCGCTCTTACATGTTCCTGCCCGGAAGGTCCCACTGTCCCGGGAGATTTGTTTGCCCAATCTATTTTCCCGTCCAAACACAGAGAGGTGTCTTTTAAGGGTTGACATTTTAAATGTTTTCTTTGCGTTTTTAGTGGAGGTTGAAACAGCTCTTTGTGCCAGCACTATGAAGCGGTGGTACAAGGTCTCTTCTAGCTGCATTTGGACTGTCTGCTGTGGGTATAATTCCTGCAGCTGCACACGAGTGGTGTAGAAACCATTTTAGCTTTTGGTGTGTTCCGACATTAGACAAAGATGTACTATATTTTGAGAGAAAATACTTTTTCTTTTGTGGAAAAATCTGTGATCATTTTAAGACGTGACTTATTTCTTCATGTTGTGCAAGTGTTTGCCACGCTGCCCACGGCGTGCATATAACACGAGGGCGGAGGACACGCCTAGTTCCTGGACTGTAAGTGGGTCACAAGTGAAGCGATCCGTAAACAACAAATTCATTCAAAGAGTTATCTCACCAGCATCTTACGTCACCGAGTCTCTCCTCAGCCCAGACTTACGCAATGTTGTCTTACCGCCCACTCAGGAGTGCTGTCCTTCGGGGCACTCACCTGTGGAGTACACCGGAAGGAAGCGCTGCCCTGTTGGCTTCGTGGCGCTATAATTGTCACAGAGACAGGCGAGAATCACAGTCTGTGTTCTTCACACCCAGAGAGTGGTAGCAGAAGGCTAGAAGGGTGCAGAAATAATATTCTTTAAGCACTTTCTGTTGCTGTATTTTTTTAAACACCTTGTATTGCGTAGCACTTTTCTCTTTTTAGTGTCGAGTGTGCAAGGTTTTGGTATGAAATACAACTGCAAACCGATTTCCAAGAGGTTATAACTTATTTTTACATTTTCTATACATTATGTAGTCCAGTCGATTAATGTATTCTCTATTATGAAGATGATTAGCTTGCTTGTGAGGTGGTGCGGCCCAGCGGCTTGAGCCCCCAAATATGGAAGCTATTGCACCTGGGTTCGAATTCCGGGCTCGGCACTTGATTCAACATTGTGTGATTCTGGGCAAATCAGTTAATCTCCCTGTGCCTGAGATAAACATGTTAAATGCAATGTAATTCTGAAATTCCCACTTGACATGCAAGAACATAATCTTCACACAAAATACCCCCTATGAGGTATAGCACTCCGCTAATCTCTAGCTATGTTTGCGCTATAGGAACGCTAATATATACATTGGGAATGAGTCTGCTGTCTCCCCATAGCGCACCCTTTTGAATCGGGCCCCTCAGCCCTGAGTCGCATTTTCAAACAAATATACATGGGAACCACTTGTCTGTGTTAATTCTACCATTTTAGAATCACAGTAACAAACTCTATGCTACTTTAATCTACTATCCATGATGACAACTGCCAGCAACATCCGGCAACAGATTCTTGCCTACTCTACACGTCCAGGAGCATCCGACCCTAGATCCATGGCTACCTTACACGTCCAGGAATATCCGCCCAGAGATCCATGCCTACCGTACACGTCCAGGAATATCCGCCCCTAGATATATGCCTACTGTACACGTCCAAAAACCTTCGCCCACAAATACATGACCCCGGTACACATCCAGGAAAATCCGCTCACAGATCCATGCCTACCGTACACATCCAGAAGCATCTGCCCCTAGATCCATGCCTACCGTACCGTACATGCCTACCTGGATGTGTACGGTAGGCATGGATCTAGGGATCCATGCCTCCCATACATGTCCAGGAGCATCCGCTCACAGAACCATGCCTTCCGTCCACATCCAGGAAAATCCGCCCACAGACCAATGCCTACCATACACGTCCAGGAATATCCACCCCTAGATCCATGCCTACCAAACATGTCTAGGAACATTCACCCACAGATCCATGCCTACCGTACACGTCCAGGAATATCCGCCCCTAAATCCATGCCTACCAAACATGTCCAGGAACATTCACCCACAGATCCATGCCTTCTGTACACGTCCTGAAATATCCGCCCCTAGATCCGTGCCTTCCGTCCACATCCAGGAAAATCCGCCCACAGACCAATGCCTACCATACACGTCCAGGAATATCCACCCCTAGATCCATGCCTACCAAACATGTCTAGGAACATTCACCCACAGATCCATGCCTACCGTACACGTCCAGGAATATCCGCCCCTAAATCCATGCCTACCAAACATGTCCAGGAACATTCACCCACAGATCCATGCCTTCTGTACACGTCCTGAAATATCCGCCCCTAGATCCATGCCTTCCGTCCACATCCAGGAAAATCCGCCCACAGATCCATGCATTCTCTACACGTCCTGGAATATCCGCCCCTAGATCCATGCCTTCCGTCCACATCCAGGAAAATCCGCCCACAGATCCATGCCTTCTGTACACGTCCTGGAACATCTGCCCACAGATCCATGCCTCTCGTACACGTCCAGGAACATTGGCTCATAGAACTATGCCTCCCGTCCACATCCAGGAACATCCTCTCCCAGACCCATACCTACCTTACACATCCAGGAATATCTGCTCACAGATCCATGCCTCCTATACACATCCAGGAACATCTCCCCCCAGATCCATGCCTACCGTACACGTCCAGGAACATTCATTCACAGACCCATGCCTACCGTACACGATCAGGAGCATCCACCCACAAAAACATGCCTACCGTACACATCCAAGAAGATCTGGTCACAGATCCATGCCTCCCATACACGGCCCGCGCCCGGATCCATGCCTACCGCACATGTCAAGGAACATCCACCCATAGATCCATGCCAACTGTACCTGTCCAGGAACATCTGCTCACAGATCCATGCCTCCCATTAACATCCACAAACATCGGCCCACAGATCCATGCCTACCGTACACGTCATGGAGCATCCGCCCACAGATCTATGCCTACTGTACAAGTCCAGGAAAATATGCCCCTGATCCATGCCTATTGTACATGACCAGGAGCATCTGCCCACAGATCCATGGCTACTATACATGTCCAGGAACATCCGCTCACCAATTCATGCCTACCGTACCCATCCAGGAACATCTGCTCACAGATCCATGCCTACCGTACATGTCCAAGAACATCCACCCACAGATCCATGCCTACCGTACCCATCCAGGAACATCTGCTCACAGATCCATGCCTACCGTACACATCCAGGAACATCTGCTCACAGATCCATGCCTACCGTAAACGTCCAGGAGCATCCGCCCACAGATCCATGCCTACAAATACACATCTAGAAACATCCACCCCTAGATCGAAGCTTACCTTAGATGTCCTGGAACATCTGCTCACAGATCCAATCCTACTGTACACATCCAGGAACATCTGTCCACAGATCCATGCCGACCGTACACGTGCACGATTATCCGCCCACAGATCCAAGCCTACCGTACAGGTCCAGGAACATCCACGCACAGATCCATGCCTACACATTCTTCCAGGACCTACTGGGCTCACTGTGCCACTGGAATGAATACTGATTTGCATATCACCAGGTCTAAACTGGGGTGGCATAGTGAGCAAAAGAATGACTGATTTAACCCAGATCTCTTGACTGGGGGTCAATGTTTTGATTTGTTCTGCATTCCATCCATCAATTGTGTCTTTTGCTTTCTCGCTCTAAGTGCGCCAGGTATGCCCAGATGTGGGTCCTGGGCTCACTGTGCCACTGGAATCAAGCTATCCTCGCTGAAGAGGGTTGAGACCCCGAAACCGGTCCTTGGATGCTTGTTTCCGGTCCATGGAGGACCTGGCTTGGCAGTTCGGGCTGGGCTGTTCCCATGAGGCACAGGGTCAAGACTGATTTGCATGTGGCCAGGTCCAAACTGGGGTGGCATGGTGAGCAAAATAATGATGTATTTAAACAAAGATCTCTTGTCTGGGGGTGAATGTTTTGATTTGTTCTGCATTCCGTCCATCAATTGTGTGTGTTTTGATAACTATGCAGATGACACACAAATATTCCTTCAATTGGAATGCCCAAAAGACATGGGAAATTCAGCAATTTTCAGTTGTCTCAGAGCTGTGGCTCAATGGATGATGTGGAGCCTTCTCAAATTGAATGCTTTCAAAATGGAAATACTCACGTGTGGCAATTGGAAAAATTATGACCTACATGCCGCATGGTCTGATGATCTAGGAACACCACCCAAAGTATTGAATCAAGTAAGAAACCTCTGAATGAATATGGACTCCAAGCTATCAATGAATGCAGAAGTGGGCATACTAGCAAGATCAAGCTTTGGTACTATAAAAACTCTGCAACACAACTTCCCCTACCTGGGATTTCCACACACGGCAAGGCTACCATCTCTCTTGTTCTGCTCAAACTCGATTACGCTAATAGCCTCATCCACGGTTCACCTTTAATAACTATGAAAAGACTACAATGGATTCAGAATTCAGCTGCCAGATTAGTCTCACATATAAAACCGCAAGCCCAGATCTCCCCTGCGTTGAGAGTAGGGGTGGGCGGACAACTCCGTTCTGCCCACAAAATAAGCGGAGATTTGCCCCTTCTGCCTTTTGCAATGTAGGCGGAGAAACAAGGCAAATCTCCGCACACTCGGGGCGTAACGGAAGTTGGCCGCGCGGCTCCAGCCCGCCTCCCGCCCGCATCTCTAAATAACCTTAGAAAGCCTTAAATAACATTTAAAATAACATTACCTTATCATCAGTGCATCCGTCTCCATTGCGCCTTCTTCTGGGAACTGCGCATGCGCGGGAGCCTGCGCATTCCTGGCGAGGAATGCGCATGCGCGGGCTCCCGTGCATGCGCAGTTCCCAGAAGAAGGCGCTATGGTGACGGATGCAACGCCAATAAGGTAAGGTTATTTATTTTAAATGTTATTTAAGGATTTTTAAGGTTATTTAATACTGCGGGTGGGAGGAGGGCGTTGCGTAACGGAACTATGCGGAGAGTGCAGAGATTGGTTTAATCTCCGTGCCTCTCTGCGTAAGTCCCTTACACAATTTACGCCCACCCCTACTTGAGAGCCCTACATTGGTTACAGGTTGCCAGAAGATCCAAATTCAAGCTGCTTTGTATCACCGCCAACGCAATGCATGGAACAGGACTGCTCTTCATCGTGAGGAATAAAATCACAAAATACATTCAACACAGGAATCTCCATTCCAGAGAGGCACCTTGCCTCAAAATCCCCCTATACAAGAAAAATACATGGGTGGCACACCCTTCTCTGTTCAAGCAGTCAAACTATGGAACTGCATACCACCAAAACATAAGATCCACAGATAATCACCTTATCTTCAGAAGACTAGTCAAGAATTGGCTCTACCCCACATAACCACCATACTTAAACATAAAAATACAGCATATCCCTCTGTATATAAGAATTTATGTGGACTATAGAAGTGTTCCTACATATGTGCATAGCTTTTTATAAACATGTATATTCATTATGTTTTTAAAGCTACAGATATTCGTTAGTTCTGCTTAACAAATGTACATCCTACTTATAGTTACATTTTTCTATGTTTAACATCTATAAAACGTGATTGCATAAATAAGTAAATCTTTTATCATAACTATTTATCTACAATTGAAATGTCTCAACATCATGAACAAAGAACTCTCCCATAAATTTATATGGAGATAGCCTCACCTCACCTGGCACTCGCTCAGGTCAAAAAAGAGGCCCCGCTCTGTCCGTCGGTACCTCCTGCTACCTTCTTAGCCTCGGCTCAGAAGGAAGCAGGGAGCTTGGGAGAGTTTTTTGTTCATGATGTTGAGACCACCATATAAATAATTTATCTCTGATAGGTCATTTATTATTCCTTTTTCACTTTTTACAGTTGCAGTAGTGTAAATCCAACAGGTCCTGATGAAAGCCTTGTATGATTGAAACATGTTGAGCATTCTACTTCCACAACTGATAGTGATATTTGTTTAACACACTATCTTCACTCTGCTTTTAATCTTGCCAGTATGATGACCTCCCCTTAATAAAGTTGTTCCTTGGCATCACACTAGGCAATTTTAACACACACACACCTTTTCACCACTCCACAAAATTCTTTTTAGCACTGCAACAAAACTCCATCTTCAACCCACCTATACTTTTTGCTGGCTCTCTATCACTGGTGGATCTGTCGCTAGTATTCCTCTACATACAATCAAGGAGGTACTTAGCAGATACCAGTTCTTAACAAAACCCAGATGACGAGACTCCACCATTGGGTGGGCTGATGGGTATTATTTCACACTTTTCTTGCTCTCCTTACACAAACTACTTATGAATGTACTGGTTCTTTGTAGCTCTCTTTTTAGACCCTTAGCATCCCTGTTGTGTTTTTTTATAGCTAGATTGGGGAATAGGATGCAAGTTGGTCTTTAAATACTCCCCTCAGACCCCTCTCACGTTGTGTTTTTTGATATTAGAACATTCTGCCACTAGCGGGCAGAATGTTCTAACAAATAAAACTAAGGCCTCTTGGAGCTCGAGGGGATTTAAAGCCCCTCGAGCTCCAAGAGGCCTTTGTAAAACATTGGAATGTTGCTCTGTTGGCCTATACCGGCCCATAGAAGCATGGTGCATGACATTGTCTACAATGGAGCTCCCAACATTTCAATGTTCTAATAATATGCATGGTAGGAACCTCGGGAAAAATGGTTGCCTTCTTAGGTGGAGGAAGACGGATCAATGGAGAAGCGAGCAGGTATGCAATGTAGTTGCTGAAAGATGTAACACACCAAAGATGAGGCTACCAGGGTGGTGGGCAGGAGCACTTGTCGCACAAGAAAAGAAGAAGAATATAACAAGAAAACAAAGTATTCAGATTCTGAGTGGGAGATATGACTTTCATGGTAGCGAAGAAGCCGAAGGAGACAAAACAACTGGGTGATGTTGCAAGGCACTTACAGTATGTGTGCACTGATATTATATATTCAGTGTTCTACCATGAGCCCCGGCACCCACCCAGGAGTGTCCATGAAGCTAATCTCCAGTATTCCGTTCTCCACATTTGCCAATCCTGACCTCTTCTAAGCTTGAACAAGGGCCTGAAGTCTGCATCTTTGAGCATCAGCCCTTTCTTCCCATTAATCCTGGCAGTGGCAGATATGCCGATGACACACAGCATATGCATAAACTAAAAACCCATCATTCTTTGATACTTCAGGACATTGAAAAAGAGAAAAGTAGCCAAATAGTGCTTGTTTCAAAATTACTTGAGATGTAATCTCTCCATAACTGAGATGTTAGCATGTGGAATGTGGAAACATTTTGACCCAACCGCAGCCTCACCAATAGAGACTGGATATCCTTTTCCCACATCAACAGAAGCAGATTAGAAGGAATCATGGACTCTAAACTCTCCCTCAAATGGCAGGTCAACAGCATTTTAACATCCTAGGAACATTACTACAAAGTTTGTCCTATCTAGGCTGCCTTCAGAGGGTCCAAGCCTCAAGATCCGTAATACCTTTACTTGCAGACTATCTCAGCAAACAATACATTGGGATCACAAAACTGTAATTAGTAAACTTCAATAAATCCAAAGGTATCGCTGCAGGACACTTTCTTAGCTTGAACAAATGTCACCATGCCACCCCTGCCCTCAAAGCACTGCCCAGGTTACTTCTCTCAGGAGGAACGCACTTCAAATCTTTCTGCACAGCATCAGGCTGATCTTCTAACATCCAGATTCAAATTCTACACTCAAAAAGGAATCCTCAGGTCAAGAATATCCCCAGTCCTAGTCATGACTCATTTCAAATGAGACAGGATGTGTGGAAGATCTTTCTCAATGCAAACCTGCACACTCTGCAACACCCAACCCAAGACAATGTAGATGATCAACAATGACTTAGAATTCAGAAAGTCCCTAAAATCTCTTTTTTTCCATAAAACTTGATTCTGTATTAAGAAGACCCTATTGCATATCAAATTAACCAAAACACTGCAAGGTCAGTCTGTTAATCGACCCAATAAGTTATGTGTATTTCACCAATAGATGATCCAGAGAAATTCAGTGAATTGAGAATATCACCGCCAGAACAGTTCTTAGTCTGAGCAAACGTGACCATATCAACCCACCTCACAAGTGCTGCACTGGCTAGCCATCACAAAAAGAATATCCTTCAGAAATCTTCTACATCCCCACTAGACTATTCCAGGTGCCTCTGCTAATTGACTCTAAAACTACTCTTGAATCAATATGATACCCTAACCGCAGAATATACAGGCACCATCATTGGTACGCCTTGATGTAGGAAGAAGATGGCCACTTAGCAGGAACAACTCAAACTAGCCCCTCCTGGCACTTAACTTTTACACCCCCCCCCCTCCATGGCCATTCTGCAAAATGTATTTTTAGACATCAATATACATTTGACCTTTTTTAACTAAAAAGACTGCAACTGTCCTGTCTACACTGGTTGGTGCCTCAAAGCAGATGCCTTTGGCACAAGCCATCTGGGTGACTCCGATAAGCCACAACTGCCATATATCCTATGAATCATTATTGCCCCTTCCATCGTCTGAAGATGCTAAAGAGCAGTGTAGCCCAAGCTTCTTACTTGCAAGGTTCCCACTGGGCTCCTCCTAACACCCCTGCTACACATGAAACTGTAGTCTGTGATTTCTCCATTGCTTTATTGCTGTCTGGTCTGATCTACCTGTCTCCTGCTTCTGATATTCCCACAGCCCGAATTAACTTGGATCAGGAATGAGTGTGGACTCACAACCAATCATATTCTTCCTTATGTCAACCATGGTGTCATACTAGTACACTATCGGCATGGAGTAGCCCTGGTGGATGGTCTTAATGGAGTACATCATTGTTTGTTCTTGTCTCCTTCCTGTTGCAGACCTGCCTACTCAGCCGTCCACTCATATGAGTAATAGTTTGGATCAGTTCCCCTTTGAGATCTGACAATCATGTTTCTATGGAATGTAAACAAGCAGGTGCAACTGAAGCAATTTCCAAAACTTGAATTGACCATCTCCTTCCCCAACCCCCAAGCCCTCACCGGATCTGGTCCATACTTTCCAGATTCTATCATCTGAGTCACACTCTAGCCCGCTAACACTTGCCAAGTTCACATCTGGGATATACTTTGGTGTGTGGTCAGTAGTACTATGGAGGGTCATAAAGGGCAGTAACATTGGAATGCCATCCACGTCTCATGCTGTACTTAGATTTCTCTGGAAGTACAGCAGGGACTCGGCAGCTGTATGGCTCCACAGTGCTGGAAACTGCAGTGAAATTCAGTCGCACCACAACTCCCTATCTCACATTTCACAGGAGTTGCCGCATTGGTTTCAGACTCTGAGCTCTTGGTCGCTTTGGAAGTCAGAGATTGATAAGCATTACTCAATATGTTATTGGAGCAAGACAGCTCTCCTCTTCATCAAGATGGCTGTAAAGGTAGTCCAGAAGTCTACAGGTTTCTCCACGACAGTTCCAGCATTCTTCAGAGGGCCCGGCGATACTCACAAAAACTGACTGCTTCTACCCAGTCACCCAACTCTTTATTTCATCACACTACACTGCACAACCCCCCTCCTCCCACTCATTAATATCACATTCAGTGGCACAGTACCTCAAGTCTCAAGATTGGTAATAATAAATATTCTCTCCAATCTTCTTATACCTCCCCACTCCTTAATAACACTGTTTCTGGCACAGTATTAGATCTCTCTGGCTTAGTAAAAGTCAAACACAAGCTGCCTTTGAGCTACTATCTGTCCTCTACTATCCACTCTCATTACTGCTTCACCTTTCTTCATTCCTCTGCAATCTTACTGTACCACCCCCCCTTGATCCCGTCCCTCTCCATTCATTCTCTACACCTCCTCCTTATTTAACTAACCAACTCACTCCTCTACTGCATCAAGCTCAGGTCTACAGTCCAGACAACTTGTTTCTCCTGTCTCATTCTATTTGTGAGTTGCTTCACCTCACAGTATCTTCTTCCTCCTATTTTATGCCCCTATTCTCTGTGTAGTAAGCCACTGTTTCAACTTCTAGTACCAGGATTCACAATCCTTTGTCTACTCAGACGGCAGCGCATGATATGGCGGTCATCTTTGACTAGTTTTAGTGGATGGCAGCCATCCTTAACTCGTTTGTGCAAACAGCGTCCATCTTTGACTAGTATTTACAAACAGCGTCCATCATTTACTAGTTTGTGCACACAGCGGCCATCTTTAAGAAATGGTGGCCACCTTTGACTAGTGTCTGATGATGACAGTCAATGTTGTCAAGGGTCTGCCAACAAATCCACCAGCAACAACCACCTCAAAGAGTTGAAAACTCAGACATTTTAACCCAGTCAGGGGATGCACACATTTTGAAAATTTGTTTCCGATGACTGTTGCAAGAGCGAGTTGGGCCTGAGTATATTTCGTGACACTGCTATGATCCATTGCAGTGATATGATAAAGATCAACTGATGGGAACATTACTGCATACCTTCCCTTCTCATCGTTCCTCATCCATTCATTACCTACTGCTGAATATTAACTGCACAAAAGAAGCATGGAGAATATCTTTAGTAACTTCTTAACAAATGCTCTTGTCAACCACAAAATGCACATTCACCTCCAAAATGACAATATTAATTGTATGCTTGATTCATACAACAAACTCATCTCCCAAGCAGTTGGCACGGTTTCTCCACTGAAACTGATAAACTCTCTCTCAGCCATTTGTCTAACTCTCTCAGCCATGGTTTTTGTCCAAACTAAACAAAAAAAAAGGAGAAACTCATAAGCAGAAAAAAACATAGAGACTCTTAAAATCCCATAACCTTCACACAAAATTCCAAATATTGAGGAGAAGCTACAAGCATAGCATTCCATTGGCAAAAACACACTTTTCACAGCTGTTATTACTGCAGTCACCAAACCTGGCCACAACACTATTTCAATTCCTCCACACCAACATCTCCAGAGCTGCCAAAGCTACCTGTAAACATACATCAGACAAATGTTGTTGTGTAGTCCCCCCTCTTCCTAGTAGGAACTGCACGTTTGTTGCCCACCATAAACATAGAGATGGTGCCAGACTGATTTTGTACACCCCCGCAAGATATGCCATCCTAGAGACCAGCTATACTACAGTGCCACCAGATGCCGTCTTAAATCTAGACAGGTAGCAAATGGATTTGGCAACCACATAACATGACATCAGGGCTTGTGGTAACAGAGCTAGAACCTTTTTGCTCAGTCACTCATGTTCTCTTACTCTCAGAGAAATATGCAAGGAATACACAATATTTATTGAACCAGCGGGATTCTTGTATGGAATATATGTGCTGCGATGATCAATAGACAGAAGCAGATAAAAGTGATTAGCAACATAAGGATGGTGAACAGAATGAAAAGCTCCACCATCTTGCTAAGATAATATATATATGCAGGTATATAAAAATATATATAAATATATATAAATAGCGTTTTCCTACTAAGCATTCCCTAACTTAGGTGCCTTGGGTGTATGTATGCATTCTGCCAAAAAAAACAATCTTGATGATCCAACCCCATTACCTGAAGGGAAAGAATGTAAGTTTCTGTTTGGCCACGAGTTGGACATAACTCGCAGATGTATCCATGGACAAGTGGGCTTAGGGTTCAGCACGTAGTGACCTCGCCGTGACAGAAAAGTGCTCCTCTGCCTACACTCAGAAATGCTTGTTTATTTATACAGAATAAGAATAAATCTGAGAGCCCTTAGGCAGGCTGACATTGTTATGATCTATTCATACCTGTATCGCCTTGTTTGTGAAAATAAACGACATTTGCACAATGTCGGTAATGTGATAATGTAGTCACTAAGTGGAATCTGTAAGCAGAATAGTTTCAGAGAAACTAACCCGGCATTGTCAAGGACACAAATGTATATTTAAAATCATTGTGTGAAAAGACTTAGGAAATGTGTACATGGTGAAAAAAGGTCAGCGTTTATTACCGGGCCCAACTAAGATACATGACAGTTTAAAGAATTTCTAGAATACTTTAACAAAAAAATTCTTTCTATTATGTCCCCAGCCGCAGATGTCAAATACAACTTGTCAACCTCAAACCCTACCATCAATAATAAAAGTCTAAACTTCAGTGTTTACTACCATACCATAGCAGCTAACATCATCAAACTAATTTCATCAACACATCTCTCTGCCAAGGTGCTTTTCCTCACCCTCTAAATTGTTTTCAAACCATCCCCTTCTGAATGAAAACTAATTGACTGGCAGTTGTCATTTACCTACCGCCCTATCTCTAACCTTCCCTGGATAGGTATAACTGTGAAAAAAAATTGTCTGTACAGTTATCAGACTACCTCTGTGCTGGAAACCTCTTTATGGCTAACTAATACGGATTCAGAATGCACTAGAAACTTCCTCATCAAGGGCCATATGTAGGTGGCAAAATACTGGTCGGTAACGGCCGATTTCGGCCGTTACCGACTGGTATTCGTAATTCCAGATGTAGGGGGCCTGAAAATTACCGATTCTGTATATTTACCGAATCGGTAATTTTACCGAATCGGTAAAGTACCGAATCGGTAAATGTACAGAATCGGAAATTTGGGATGTAGGTGGCACTGGAAACAGTGCCACAGGCCCTTAGAAATTAGTTATTTACCATGAAATACAATGGCATGGTAAATAACGAATTTCTGTGTACATGCACATCTGTGCATGTACACCTGTGCCATGTGACACACATACATGCCCTAAGGGCATGTATGTGTGTCACATTGCACAGAAGCCAAAATCAGGGGTGCAACAGGGTGTCAAAGTGACACCCTGTCCCCCTTGACAAATTGGTAAAATTACCGAATCGGTATTTACCGATTCGGTAATTGCCATTGATTCCTATGGGCCTCAAGAGCCATAGGAATCAATGGCAATTACCGTATCGGTAAATACCGATTCGGTAATTACCGCATATTACCGTTTCGGTATTATTTTTACAGAATAATTACCTACATGGCATTTACCGAATTGTAAATACCGAATCGGTAAAATTCGGTATTTACGATTCGGTAAATGCCATTTACCTACATATGGCCCCAAATGTTCTGGATAACATTAATTGGATTCTGAACTGCACCGACTCCTAAATCCCGGTCTACTGAATCTCATAGCATCATTCATTATAACTGACTATAAGAGACTGCAATCCCTACTTCAACAATGCCCCAGGACGTAAGGTACAGTACTAAAGTGGTTTGCCTCATTCTCATCCAACAAGGCCCAAAGTGCTAAGATTGAAATCAATATCTTAGAGCTGGCTCCTATTACATGTGGGTTCCCCCAAGTCTCTATTTCAGTACTTCCCCATTTCGGTTTTTACATGAAACAATTAGCGGAAATTGTGCAGGAGTGGGTGCCTCAATCTATCAATACACGGATGACATTCAAATCTACCTCAAAATGTCATCACTGCTCGACAACCAAACTCTCTGTATTTGTGAAAATCCAAACTTGGATGACCAAGAACCTCCTTACCCTCAGTGCCCAAAAAACGGAATTCAATTTGCTCTCTCTAAACACAAAAAACCTTCAACACATAGCTGTTAAAACAACTAAATCTTGCATACTTCCCCAAATCACTTTCAATCACTGAGACATTGTTCAGGATCACGCTTGATTTCTCCTCATATATTTCACATTTAACAACAATCCCCAAAATAACCGGCTTTGACCTCAAAGCCTTGATGAAATTCACGCATTTTAACCCCCTGCCTTATAAAAGCAGCAGCTCATGCATGAATCCTGTCCCATCTGTATTTTGGGATCGGTCTCCTGACAGGCATCTACCAATTTTCTATCCTCCACTCAAAACTATTCTCCACCACGTCACAGCTAGACGTATCCTCAAGGAAATGTGATCATATAATTCCAAACCTCATGGAGTGACACTGGCTCACCACTGAGGCAAGAATAAAATTTAAATTGAAATTTTAATTAAAATGTCTTGCCTACAAAGCAGTCCACAAATTAGGTGGCATGAAGGGGTTTAGAAGCAATAAACACTCTTTCACTGGAAATTCAAAGTTTCACAGCCACCCATACATAGCACCAAATGTTTTAACAAGTTGCTCCTCTTCTGTGGATCTCTCTGACCTCTAACCTCAGGACTAAACCAATCCTGCTGTCATTCCAACGCCATCTCTAGATGCCGATTTTCAGACTGGATCTGACACAGAAGGGCTTAATGATTTTTGATCACAAACTGCTAAACTGCTACCATGCCGCGGTCACTACAACAATGTTTCTCTAACATAGACCAAACACCCTTTCAATCATGCGTCCCAAGAGCGTCAAATAAACCAATCGATATTGCAGAACTTCCGTGCCCGGGGCAGGACTTTGAATTGCTATATAAATTAACCATACGGAATAGCCACTTACTCAAAAATCCAGATAGTACTTTAGGCCTCACATCGGGTGGGAAAGCACTATTTAAATAACAGTACAATAGCATAACCTAAAGCATTTAAAAATATAAAGAACCTGATCATGAGTTGGTCGGTATATACCCCTGTTTATGCACCTGTCGGAATTACGTGTTAGTAGGTATTTTACACGTCCAATAATTAACAGATGCGTTAAATACATCAACCTCCGTTACATTTCGGCAGGTCAAACCTGTCCAATTTTAATGAGGGAAAAGCGTACAATATTTACCGTATCATGCCGATTTGGGTGCGTTAAATACCAAAGTCTGTATGTTATTCCACACAAATTTGTAATAGGTGTTATTTATCTCATCTGATAAATAACGTACCCTCTGGTATCGTTATTTACCAGGTGTGAAAACAATACCTAAACTCGTAATTGTAATGATGGGTGCACACGCACGGGGCACTAGGACCTGCCCGAGGGAGAACTAGGGCAGGCGCTTAGGGAGGAGCCAGGGACTGGGGACGGCAGTTAGCCGATGAACCAAGATGAAGATGGACGTGCAATAAACAAGCTCCCACATAATACCCTGTGTTCGTGTATCTGTGCAAGCAAGGACACTACATCTGGCGACGAAGGTGGCCATTGAACCTGTGGCGTGAGGGCGACGGCTAACTCTGTCAGTGCACGTCCCTGGAAGCTCAGCTGTTGTGTAAGCATTCAGCATTGTGGGCCGGTGACCGCGTGGTAGCTGAGTCACGGCGTGAGCGTCCTCGCGCGCTGGGAGCCCACCCCAGCTTTCTGGAGGTGTGTCCACTTGCCTGGAGCTCACCCCGCTGCACCGCGCGTGTGTGTGGCACGTCCTGGGGTTAGAGCGCAAAATCTGCCCACTCGCCGGGAGCCCACCCCGGCGGTGTAATAACTAATGAAGGCTGCCTCACCTGGTGCTCCCGCGACTCCGCCCGTCTGAGAGGGTGAGTGTTGGCTGGCACTGACGATCAGTGAGAGGGAGCTGCAGTGAAAGCATCCTGTCTACGGCTAAAGAAGGCCAAATCTCGCTGTACACGAGATTCTGGCGGCAGCCATCTTGGAGTCAGGCGATTCGTCAGGGATCTTCGGCGGCCATCTTGGAGTCAGGCAGTGAGCCCGAAAGCCATCAAGCACTGGTAAATGCAACATGCCCAAAAGAAACAAGCATTGGCGAGTGTAAGAAACAAGTCAACAAGCATTGGTGAGTGCAAGAAGCAACTCAACAAGCATTGGCGAGTGTAATAAAAATAAGTAACAAGCATCGGCGTGTGCAATGAAAAAGTAAACAAGCACTGGCGAGTGTAAAGAAACAAGTAAACAAGCATTGGTGAGTGCAAGAAGCAAGTCAACAAGCATTGGCGAGTGTAATGAAAATAAGTAACAAGCATTGGCGTGTGTAATGAAAAGTAAACAAGCACTGGCGAGTGTAAGGAAACAAGTAAACAAGCACTGGTGAGTGCAAGGAGTAAAAAAAACAAGCAGTGGCAAATACAATCAAAGAACCGACAGAAAAGACTTTGTCAGTACGTGTCGGAGTAACGGGATCGCGCGATGCCTGACCCCGGTCCCATGGGTGTGTTGGGAGTATCATTCCTGCGCCCTCTGGAGCCCCTCGCTCTTGAATCTGGTGGGGTATGGGCTTGCGGTGGCAAGAATGGCTAGAAGATTTCACGGACTTTATGAAAGGGTCCCATGTAACTGATGCTAGACAGAATTGATAGCTCTCAGGAATCTTGTAGGCAAAGAAGTTGGACAGATCATAAAAGAGTTGCCTGCTGAGTCCGCTGCTTCATACGCTAAGGTCTGTGAAGCACTCAACCGCAAGTTCTTGCACAAAAAGAATGTCGATTATGAGCGATATACATTTAACCTGGCATCACAAGAGAAAGGTCAGCAAATGAGTGTATTCATCCCATGTCTGAGACGCTTAGCAAGATATTGTGATTTTGACAATTTTTCCATGGAGGATGCCCTCCGATTGAGAATTATGGAAGGCTGTCTGTCAGAGCCCTTGAGACGCAAACTGCTCTAGAAAAGCTACCCGCTAGATGAAATTGAGGAAATGACAAGAGTCGATGATCAAGCCGTCGAGCATGCGAAGAAGATGGAGGCTGGGAGAAGCGAGAAACGTGAGCAGGCATTCAGGATGCAGTCTTGACAAGTGCATGGACGGTCCCCACCACAAGCACGCTCCTCCAGATCCAAAAAGCAGTACCACCATTCAAGTCATCGGCGCAGAAGCACGAGTCGCACCAAGAAAAGATCAGAACGACAACTAAAGTACTACAGATGCGGCTAAGATTTCCCACATGCAGACACATGCCCAGCACTAGGTCAACGATGCCGGAAGTGTGGTAGAGACAACCATTTCGAAAGCATATGTGGGACTTCCCACAAGGATGATCAACGAGAACTTACCAGGTAATATCGTCCCTCAAGCAGCCGTCACCATGTCAGAGCAGTACAGGATAGACAAGACTCATCCACTGGGTCGTCACAATCCAGCTGTCACTTCTGCCAAACACATCGATCTCGACGGCCGTCATCAAGAGGGTCAAGGTCCCTATCACCCATCTCACAGGACCACGACAAATACATATGTTTTGGAGCGGATCCTGATCGTCTAAAGGAATATCCACGGCTAGACATCAAAATTGGTTCCCACCACGCCAAGTTTGTGCTGGACAGTGGGGCGTCACAAAATGATTTACCTGTAGCAGAATATCAAAGAATGAGAACACCTCCCAAATTGATCAATGCCCACGTGCGAGTATATAAGTGGATGTCAAAGAAACCACTCCACTGTCTTGGGAAGTTCGCAACCGATCTATCATATCAAGATTGCACTATCCAAGCCTACATCCATGTCATTCATGGGCCTGAGGCGTACTGCTTACTGAGCCTGCCCACTGCAGAACGACTGAGGCTGGTGGACATACTATATAAAGTGGATGACAAACTAGATGTTACTCAGAAGTTCCCTAAGCTTTTCCACGGTTTCGGGAAGATGGGAAACTGCCAAATTAGACTCCACATCAACGAGCAAATCACACCAGTGGCAAAACACCACCGGAAAATCCCATTTCATCTACAGGAAGCCGTGGAGAAGGAGCGTCAAGACATACTTGAGGCTGACATCATAGAGAGAACTGATGGACCAACACCCTGGGTCTCCCCGGTTGTAGAGGTTCCAAAGAAAGGAGAGACGGACGGAGTCCGTGTATGTGTGGACATGGTAGCGCCTAACACCGCGATAGAGAGGGAGAGACACCCAGGCCCCCACATCAGTGACATGATCAAGTCACTCAATGGAGCCAAAATATTTTCAAAATTGGACCTTAACAAAGGATACCACCAACTGGAGTTGCATGAGCGGTCCCGATACATCACGACATTCTCAACACATCTAGGGATGTTCAGGTACAAAGACTCAGTTTTGGGGTGTCCTCAGCTGCGGAAATTTTTCAGGATGCAATCAGGAGAACAATCCATCATGTTCCCAATGTACTGAACTATAGTGATGACATCCTAGTATATGGAGCCACAGCTCAAGACACCGCGCTAGATCGGGTCTGCCATGCCCTGACAGAAGCCAACCTCACGCTCAATTAGGACAAGTGTGAATTTTACAAGCCAACACTGAAATTCTTCGGCCACATTTTCTCTGGAAATGACATGAAACCGGACCCCGAAAAGGTAGCGGCGCTAAATGATACACCGAGCCCACGTGACGTTGGAGATGTGCGCTCGTTCCTGGGCATGGCCAGCTACTGCTCCAGGTACATACAAGACTACGCCACAATAAGTCACCCCCTGAGAACTCTCACCAAACAGGGGCAGCCATTTCAGTGGTCCACTCAATGTGAACGTGCTTTCAGAGATATCAAGGAAGCTGTGGAGTCTGCTGAAAACATGGCCTACTTCAACCCAAAAAAGAAGACAGAAATAACCGTGGATGCCAGCCCTGTGGGGCTAGGGGCCATTTTAGCACAGTATGACAGTGATGAAGATCAACGTCACATCGTAGCATATGCCAGTAGGAGTCTCACAGACACGGAGAGGGCATACTCCCAGCCAGAAAAGGAAAGTTTAGCTGTTGTCTGGGCCTGTGAACATTTCCACATTTTTATCTTCGGGAAGCATTTCACCTTGGTCACTGACCATCAAGCTCTGATCACAATTTTCAGAAACCCTCGAGCCAAAATGCCGCCAAGAATAGAGAAATGGGGCCTCAGGTTACAAGAATACACGTACACCATTGTACACAAGCCCACCCAGACCAGCAAATCCAAACGGTTGATTGTGGACAAATACATCCATTTCGTGGTAGACCAGGCCAGACCCCCTGCTGTTCCGCTGGAAGCAATCTGTGAGGCAACACAGTCAGACGTCACCCTGTAGGAAGTAAAATGCCGCATACAGACTAATTGCTGGCGACATTCTGAAACTAAGGGACAAGGTGACCAAGAGATGTCCGCGTTCAAACACGTCCATGATGAACTGTCAATAGCGACAAATGGTCTCATCCTAAGAGACACTCAAATTGTGATTCCAAGACAGCTAAGACAAGGGGTCATCAATCTAGCACATGAAGGATACAGGGGCATAGTAGCCACGAAAAGAGCACTCCGAGAGCGGGTCCGGTTTCCAACACTGGATCTAATGGTGGAAACAACGTTGAAGGACTGCCCACAGTGTCATCTAGTGAGCCGTCCAGATCCCCCTGCACCCCTGCAAATGTCTCCACTGCCGGATGGCGTCTGGCAACACATTGCCATTGATTTCTCTGGGCCGTTTAAGTCGGGACAATATGTCCTGGTCATCATGGACGAATATTCCAGATTCCCCATTGCACAACTCTGCACATCCACCAAAGCCTCCAGCGCCATACCAATTCTAGATGAAGTCTTCGGTGCGTGGGGCATTCCTCAAGTGGTAAAATCTGATAATGGGCCCCCATTCAACAGCCATGACTTTGCCGAGTTTGCTCAACACCTAAACCAGAAAATCACACCACTCTGGCCGCAGGCGAATGGAATGGTTGAACGCTTCATGGCCACGGTCAAGAAAGCCATTCAGCAGGCGGAGCTCACTCAAAAGAGCTTCCAGACAGCGCTAAATGAAGTACTACGTGCCTACCGAAACACACCCCACTCCACCACGGGCAAATGTCCGGCCACCCTCATGCTAGGCCGGTCAGTGCGGACCAGACTGCCCATGATGAATGTCAGTGAGCGAACCATATCCGGATTCTGACCATGAGGAAATTGCAGCCATGGACAAGCTGAAAAAGGAAAAAATGAAGGGATATGTGGATGAACGTATACATGCATCTCACGCTGAAATTCGGGAAGGAGACTGGGTGTTGGCGCGGCAAGAGCAGCACAGAAAGACCGACTGCAAATACCATGAGACTCCGTTGAAAGTTGTGAAACAGAAAGGGACTATGATCACAGCGGAAACAGACGGAAGACGAGTCACCAGGAATGTGACACACTTTAAGAAGTGCAGCCCTAGCGTAAAAGAACTATTGACTGAATCACTAGTCGAGAACAATGAACATGAGACACTGTTCAGCAGCAGTCGGGTATTGATGGGGACTCCTGAGGACCACGAGCTAGATATCGCTGATCCTCAGTCGCGCCCCAGATGGACCATTAGAAAACCGTCTCGCCTCATTGAAGAACTTTAAGTGGCGATCTTCAGCGACGTGAAAGCAAACGGTGTTGATACATTGCTGTGTTTTGTTTTATTTACAGAGGGAGGAGATGTAATGATGGGTGCTCACGCACGGGGCACTAGAACCTGCCCGAGGGAGAATGAGGGCGGGCGGATAGGGAGGAGCCAGGGACTGGGGACTGCAGTTAGCTGATGAACCAAGATGAAGATGGACGTGCAATAAACAAGCTCCCACTTAATACCCTGTGTCCCTGTATCTATGCAAGCAAGGACACTACAGTAATCAGGGCCTAACATGTTAGCTATGCTTTTCCCCATTGCGTGGCTCTGATTAAACAGCACCCAAATGGTACATTGACAGCACAAGACTGATCTGTGATACTGCAATTAATTCCAGTGTAGGAATACTAGAAGTGCGGTGCATGAAAGTCACAAGACAATTCTTTAAAATCTACTACCACTGCTACTACTACTACTACTACTGTAGTATTAAGTTATGTACTACAAACTACAGGTTGTAAATTGGCTATCCCTGGGCAGAGCATGCGGAGCGACTCTACGCAGAGTTCCATCAAGTTGGAAAAACACTTTGTATAAATGTATAAAAAAGGCACTTACCAGCCG
This sequence comes from Lissotriton vulgaris, assembly GCF_964263255.1. Lineage (NCBI taxonomy): Eukaryota > Metazoa > Chordata > Amphibia > Caudata > Salamandridae > Lissotriton > Lissotriton vulgaris. The sequence goes on from NC_141693.1 coordinate 1,942,686,573, forward strand.
TGGCTGCCTCATCCCGCCATGGCCACTCTCCTTCCTTGTCCTTGCCGTCCTTCTTTGACAACCCCAACGTTGTATGTCTTGACTTCGGCAGGGTGTAGGTGCCGGCTAACTTCACTCCGCCACGGAGTCAGAGTTTTGCCTAAACTCCACATTCGCAATGGAACGTGGAGTAGGCAAAACTCTGCTGGTGGTGCAGAGTTACCTGACTGGGCTTAAAATCGTCTCCAAACATTTATTGAATTGCGTCTTGTCAGGCAGCCAAGTGTTAATGGATCTTAAATATTTTAGAGCTTGTGTGAGTCAAGCCTGGGAGGAGGAAACTGAAGAAGAGGTTCAGGGATCCATCTTATTCTCGAAAGATCTTGGGGTCAATGTGTTGAAACACTTTCTGGGACTCCAAATACCATTATTATAGAGGACTGTTTGACCTTTTTTAGAGAACTCAATATCATACAAAAGGGGTCAACTGACATCCTGGACATTTGAGTTTGGGGATTGTTTTAACCTGATTGATTTACACAAATTTCGATAACATTCAAAAGAATGGAAACAGTTAACGAAACTCATGGAGCCCAATTCCAAAACTAAATTTTGTAGAATGTAAAGTAATACCACAGAAGTTCTACATTCTACAAAATGCAAGTCACAAAACTATGGTCGGCCACCTCCACCTGGCCAATATTTTGTATGGGGACATCTCCACACCTGTAGGTTTACTACTTAGCAGCAAATATGGAAGGGACCAAGGAGAGTTGTGGGAAAATGGGAAATATTTACTACTAAATAGGAGGCATTTAAAAATAGTATGGAGGGGGTTTAGGGACAAGTAAGGAGGGATTTAGGGAGTATTGAGGGTGACACATGAAAATGCAAACTCTGGCTTTTCACAAACTACAATTCTAAAGTTACTAAAGGCCAATAAGCCATAAATCAGTTGTGAATGCACTTCAACCCGGCCTTGGAGTATGGTACTGCTGCACACTTCCATATAAAATATTGGTAGCAGGGACTTAAAATTACACCCTATAAGAAATAATGTTGAAGTAATTACATTATTTTTACTTTTAAGATATACATGTACATAAATATATATTTGTGTGTGTATATATACATATATGTATATGAGTGTGTATGTTGGATTATTTTAGTGTCAAAACATTATTTTACATTTAAATATAATTCATGTATTGTTTGACAAAATAAAAAAGTTACTTGAAACAAAAAATCTTTTGACCTTTTAATAAATGTTTATGTTTTAAAAAACATTTTAAAGCGCTACTTTTACTCATATTTGATAAATATTATAATAAATAGAAAAATGCTACTTATGGTAGGATTTTTTTAAGTATTCAAAAATCAATCAATACATATTAATTATGACATGATTTAGGAACATTTGATTTTATGAGTTAATGTGCAGTAACATTTTATAAAATAGCTCCAGATTAATGTTAATTATTTAACTGTAATTTATATTTTTATTTTACATTAAAATAGTTTGCATTTAATAAAGAATAAAGTTTATTATTTCCCCTACACTTTGTCATATGGAAATCTCTGCCACGGGGAAGGGGTCTACGCCCACATGTGAAAAGTTAGTTGTAGGCACTTAGCTGTAGGAACATATCTCCACCCCTTGGTTTCAGCCGATGCAGACATGTAAGCTTACACTTTGGTGTAAATGTACACTCAGAAATGTAGATTAGCAAAAAAATGTAAATAACCAAAAGTGTAGATTTACACCTTTGTGCAAGAGTACATGTGCACTTAAGTAATTCGGCACTTGTAAATTTACCTTTGTGTGTCGGGCCCATGGTGTGAGTGGCAAGATGTGCATTCGTCACCTTTCAAAAACCATAAATTTGAACAGAAGGGTGTGTGCCACACCTTCTTCCTGTATTGTATGTGGGTCAGAAATTAAGTGAACAGACAGCAAAGTATTAATTGAATGAATTATGTCATCAACATTGGGATGTCACATGACAGTTCTTTTCTCAGGTCAGGCATTACTCAACCATTATTTAATGTTGTCCTGCAACCTAAAGAGGAGTGGTGTTTAAACAGAGCACTCACCTGCTCCTCTCTCACCTTTATTTTTTTCTTTATCTTTATTTATTTAGATATAACTTACAAATATAAAAACTGTCGGTCAACAGCTCCCCTGACAATCTAGTTTTTGTACAAATTATTAGGATAGTGAACTGCACGAGCCCCTAAAATCTAACATCAGACTAGTCACAAATAAGTATTAGTCGTTAGTGGCTCATCAAATAATAAACCCATTTCCATAGCCAGTGGCCCTTCAACAAAGTAAAAAAAAATTCTCAGTCCATCTGCAGTATTCGGCATGCAGCAACGGGCAGTCCAACATTGCATGATTGTTCCAGTGTTAAAACATTATATTACATTTACATGTAGTTATTACATAATTTTACTATATATTAATGAACTCATTTAAAAAAACATTTAACAAACTTAAATAAATGTTTATTAATTAAAAGATCAACTTTTCTTTACATTTACTAAATATAAAAATAAATAATGAAAGTGGTGCCAAGGGTGAATTTTTAAAAAATGTGTTTAAAAATAATATTTAAAAATCATTGATTGTATATTAGGTATTAAATGATTTAGGGAACATTTATTTTATGAGTTAATGTGCTGCAACATTTTATTGCATGAGTACAGTATGACTAATAATTATTTTAACTTAATATCTATTTTTATGTCACATTAAAATGTTCTATCCTTATTAGGAATTAATATGGTTGAAGCCTGAACTAAGGTTAACATAATTTCTTATTTCATCCTCCCACTTGCCCAAAAAGAGATTCGCAAAACTTGGTGCAAAAGATGAACCCGTTGCGGTCCCCCGCACCTGTCTATACAGATCTCCATCGAACATAAAGATGTTATTAGTAAGGCATATTGTGATCATCTCTACGATCATATTGGTATTTTGTAAAAGACACATGTCATGTGATTCTAGATAGTGTAGGCATGCTTGTATACCCTGATTGTGATTTATAATAGTATACAATGAGCTTACATTGAGTATTATCAAAGTACATTCTTGAGACCCTTGGATTCTATCATTCTTGTTTAAAAAATCCTTAGTATCCTTGATGAAGGATGGCAGTCGTGTTACATAATATTTTAAGAAGTGGTCTATATATTTAGACATATTCTCATTGACACTTCCCATTGATGGCACTAAGGGTCTACCTGGTGGTCCACTAAGCACCAAGTAGCTGTGTAGCAGAGTGTTGTAAAAAGGGGTGTGGCCTCTGAACACTTCTCTGCAACGCAGCTCCCTGGCGTATACTGGAGGTACCTGGTGGGCTAGTTGGCCCCCAGGGGACCTCTGGATTGAAGATGAATTAATTCCCCAACTTAAAACGCGCCACAGGGCGTGTTTGCACACATATCACCTCAGGCCCCGCCCCCTACTTTCACCACTGTGCAAACACGCCCCGTGGTGTGTTTTAAGTTGGGGGATTAAGTCCCCTTGAATCCTGAGGTCCCCTGTTGGCCAACTAGCCCACTAGGTACCTCCAGTAAGCGCCACAGAGCTGTGTTGCAGAGATGTGTAAAAAGGGGCGTGGCCTCAGAACACCTCTCTGCAATTCAGGTCCCTGTCGCATAATGGAGGTACCTGGTGGGCTAGTTGGATGCCAGGGGACCTCAGGATTCAATGGGACTTAATCCCCCAACTTAAAATACGCCACGGGGCACGTTTGCACAGTGGTGAAGGTAGGGGGCGGGGCCTAAGGTGATATGTGTGCAAACAATTGTTTTAAGTTGGAAAATGAATTCCTCTTAAATCCAGAGGTCCCCTGGGAGTCAACTAGCCCACCAGGTAGCTCCTGTAAGCGCCACGGAGCTGTGTTGCAGAGTGTTGTAAAAAGGGGCGTGGCCTCTGAATACCTCTCTGCAACGCAGCTTCCTGGCGCATACTGGAGGTACCTCGTGGGCTAGTTGGCCCCCAGGGGACCGCAGCGTTGAAGATGAATTAATTCCCCAACTTAGAACGTGCCACAGGGCGTGTTTGCACATATGTCACAGCAGACCCCGCCCCCTTCTTTCACCATTGTACAAATATTCCTCTAAAATCAGTCGAACTCGAATTCTGATTTACTCACCTGTCATCAGGAGAGAACTCAGTGCTGCATCTTTTAGCCCAGCACTGACCCTGAAAAGTAATTCTAAGCGTACTTACCAGTAACTTGTATTTCCTTCCATAGGAATCCATTGTGTGGTTTTCAGCCGAAAAGTTTCTAAGTGTCGATTTTTGAAACGTACAGGGCGTGTTTGCACATATGTCACCGCAGACCCCGCCCCCTTCTTTCACCATTGTTCAAATATTCCTCTAAAATCAGCCGAACTAGGAATTCCGATTTACTTACCTGTTACCCTGAAAAGTAATTCTAACCATACTTACCAGTAACTTGTATTTCCATCCATAGGAATCCATTGTCTGGTTTTCACCAGTGTCTATTTTCAAAAACTAAAAATATTCTTTAAAAATTGCCAGTATGACTTAAACGCATTATTTCAACTGTTTCCATGAGATGCAGCAGGGCTGGATCCAGGATCCACCACTGAGTAAGAAAAGATAACAATAACACTACTTACTTGCTAAGTAAATTTCCTTCCATAGGGTAACATTGACTGGTTTCACTTGGAAATTCTTCTAAGTGTGGAGTTTTGAAACTTTAAAATATTCACCTAAAATCATCCGAACAACAAATTCCAATTTACTCACCTGTTATCAAGAGAGAACTCAGTGCTGCATCTTTTAGCTCAGCATGGACCCTGAAAAGTAATGCTAACCATTAACTTGTATTTCCTTCCATAGGAATCCATTGTCTGGTTTTCACCAGAAAAGTTTCAGTGTCTATTTTCACAAACTAAAAATATTCCTAAAATATTGCCTGTATGAGTTAAGTGAATTCTTTCAACTGTTTACAGGAGATGCACCAGTGCTGGATCCACCACTGAGTAAGAAAAAGTGACAATAGCACTACTTACCTGCTAAAGGAATTTCCTGCTATAGGATAATATTGGTGATTCTATGTGAAAACATTTCTGTCAACTTTTAAAATACAATAATATTCCTTAAAAATCACTACTGTAACTAAAACGCATTCACTCACCTGTTTACAGGAGATGTCCAAGGACTGAATCTAGGATCCAGTCCTGTGGTTAGAAAATTTATCCAAAAAGTAACTAATTGCATTTAACTAGAAATTCACATTGAGGTCAATGTTGCACTGTGTTTGAAATTGTATTGCCCATTGCAACAACTGTAACTACTGTACTTAAAAGTCTATTGCCTACTTGCAAAGTATTTAAACTAAAGTATTTCATTCTGAGAAAGTATATTTTGTAATGTAATGTACAATGTAATTATAATGTAATTAAAAAAATAAAATATCTAAAATAATTAATTTAGAAAATGTAGTAAATCAGTATCAAAAAATAAATATAACAATTATAACATTTAAAAATTGTCATTTACAAAACCTTCGAAATTCACTGAAAAAACCATAGGTTTCAGGCCTGATTTAGTTAGGAATTAGCATTTAAAAAACCTTTGGAATTCACTGAAAAAACCATAGGTTTCAGGCCTGATATAGTTAGGAATTAGCATTTAAAAAGCCTTACAAATTCACTGAAAAAAACATAGAATTTAGGGGTGTTATAGTTAGATGGACATTTCACTCATACAAAACCATTGAAAACACTCCGATATAGTTACTTGTCACAATCCACTGCTGATGATGTCACAGATTACATCATTCATGACATGGTCAGTGACATCACTGATGAAATCTCATCCAGTTTGCAGTTTTTGGCATGCAATGGATAGTCCAACAGTACCTGATGCACTATAGTCCCAATATATTGACCTAAGTTCCCTTCCTGTTTGTGAATCCACCCCAATTCCCAGCTAAGGCCCTCAAGAGGGCCGGCTTTAGGGCCGTGCGACTGGTGTAGCCGCACTGGGCGCTGACAGGGGTAGGGCTACTGATCCAAGGGAGGAGTGTTACTAAAAAGAGTTACTTTGGGTAGATATACTTTCTTATTAGTAAATCCAGCCTTTACCAATGCTTTAAAACAAATTAAATATATGTGTGAGAGGGGCTATGAAAAGATGAGGGGCAATTTTGTCAAGTAGTAGACATTGGGGGGGGGGGGGCGCCAAAACAGATTGTCGCACCGGCGCTAAAGCCGTGCCGTCCGGGGCCTCAATAATATTTAATCCATGAGCAGGTACTGAAAATACGGGTCTTAAGTGCCTATTTTTTATGCCATCTTATCCCAACTTCTGGTTTTTCGAATATCTTGTTCGAGGGTGTGTAGTCAGGGATGCTAGGACCCTGGGGAGAAACACTGGACAGATGGATACTGGACACCATGACCTACACGTAGGGAAGGTAGGAAAGGGTGGGGATAAAAGGGTCATTATTTGACAGAACAGGAAAGGATACATATTTGTGTAAACATAACCCCTGTGTAGTATTTCTGTCATGTAAACATAACCAAAAGGCAGCAGAGCGCTGTACATGATCAAAGACAATCATAAAGCCAACGAGTGATAGGAGATTCTTCTTTTGCCTGCCTTCATTCCTTGCCTGCTAACTTGCCTCGGTGGGACAGGAGTCCCGAGGCCATCACCCAGTAGGGGCTCACTTCATCCTAGCGCCACCGGGTCGACACTGCTCCCAGGGGGGGACTACAAGCCCCAGAAGCCCCTGCACCATTCCCCCAGCTGCTGCTGTTTGAGAGGGGGAGGCGCCACCACCATCGCGCTATTTAGTGCTGCCTCTCTCCCCGCAACGCGGGACGCGCGCAGGCGGACGCCGGGCTAAGCCCGGGCAAAGGGCGGGCCGTCTGTGGCCGTCAGGAGCCAAAGGAGGCCGGGCCGGGCCACGGACCTAACATCTGATTATCCGGATGAAGTAAGACTTTGGCCCTAAACTGTATCGTAGACTTAATAATACTTTTTGTGTGTGTATTGCTGCATCGGGTGCTGGTAATTGTTTAATTGCCTGTTAAGTGTCCTTGCGCATATTGCTCTATACCTTGGTTTATTACCTTGGCCTTGGCTTGGCCTGTTTGCTGACTGAGCCGTGTAACTTGTGGAAGTAATGTCTGCAATGATGAAATCTAAGGAGGGTAAAGGGAAAGGGGTAGCCAGCTCTCTGGATGCCTTTTTAATACGAGCTGAATCTGCAATTATAAATTAAATTAACAGAACGTAGGCTGTCTTTAGATTCACAATTACTCCAGAGTCGCCTTGCTACTAGTAGTCTAAATCTTAATGAAAGTCAGATGGAAGGAGGGCCACAATCTAACGTGTGCTCCCCACCACTGTTAGATTCTCCCAATACCCAAGAATCCAGAGAAATCCCGGATTCTCCTACCATTAGAGATGAACTCAATGTACTAACTAGGGCACAGAAATCAAAACAGTTAAGTGGAAAATGTGCGGTATTACTAGGTAAAAAACGTAAGGGACAGATAAATAGAAGATCATGTAAACAGCACATATCTAAACCCTCAGTAAAGACGGGCATGCAAGAGATTGAACCAAGCTGTGAATCTCCCCTGATAGATATAACACCTGTACAGATGGCATTAAATTTAAATCAGGGTTTGGAGGAAGTCTTTTGTACCAAGCTGGAAGCAATGATGAATGCCCATTTACAACCTATTGTACTTAAATTGGTTGATATTGAAAATCGGTTAGCACGTATAGAGAGGCATCACCCAAATACCTGTGCGCCACAAGCTGAATTAAGATCTTGCTTGCACAGGCCAATGGGGAAAAAGAGAAGTGGGGAAGTTGCTATGTTAGACTCCCCTGGGCAAAGTTTGATACAGGTTGGGACTTCCAAGGGGCACATAAGTCCTGTGGTTATTATGGATGGACCGTCCCAGGACGGGAATCAAGTAATAAACCCCATGAATAAGGATAAACCCTCGGGGGCAGGTTCTTTTTTTTTTTTTTTTTTTTTTTTTGGTAATCCTCATATATCACAGATGGAACTCTTGATGGGACACTGGCTCCTCCATGCACTGCTGGCCGTTCTGCACTGACCCTCGTTGGTTTTGGCCTGATGCAAGTTGGTTTGCCCGCACCCTCAAGTAGCCACTACCTTCCCCTCCAAACTCCTTTTTTTTTTTTCACCGATCCGTGTGCGCCCTTTGCTACTTAGGAGTACGGGGAACCAGCAGGGCTCCAGACAAATCATTGGAAAACCAATCATCGAGCTTGCCATGCCACCAAGGCTGCCCACACATTCGTCATGCTTCTGGGATCGCATGCCACATCTGATTTACAAGTTAACATAATCTGCCTCAGGCAATTAGCAATGGTTGGGGGAGTTGGATCTTTCCATGCCCTGCAAATCTCGCGCCTTGCTAAGAGGATGATAAAAAATACAAATTTGGTGGAAAAGTCATTAACTTGATAGTTCATCACAAGCCCAAACATGACTGTGAACCTTGGGAGTGCTATAGGCATTAAGAGGACTTCTTCCAGAAATTCCTTTATCTTCCCCCAATATTCCGCTAAATCAGGACAATCCATAAACATATGAACATCGTCAGCCTTCAAGAGGCCACACCTTGGGCAATTGTAGTCCATATTTGAGAATTTTGCCAATTTCTTCGGAGTTATATAGACCCTATACATAGTGTATAGGTGATTCCTTTTCAACGCAGCCGGCTTAATTACGGCATTCAACACCCTGAAGGAGTCGCGCCAAGAATCCAAAAGAGGCCCATTAGTCGGGGTGAGGGCGTTACACCATAATTTACTGATTTCAACCTCCGTCACATCCTCCCCTTCTAACATTGCCGAATACCAAAAAGATATTTGGCTTTTCCACTTACCCCTTCTAGCTACCGCATCAAATTTAGGGTTAGGGGGGTTATTATCATTAGGTATCCCAGATCTCGTTGTCCACCAGCCTGACAATTGGTAGTATTTAAACCGCGTCAGGGCCCCCCTAGTTAGATTGGACAATGCGTCCCAGCTTAAGAGTTGGCCATCTCCCTGCAGATCTCCCCACTTCTGCAGCCCTGCCTGTTTCAAAGGTAGTGACAGTTGATCATTAAGGCAGGCTGGGAGGCCTGGTGAGTCCCATATAGGTGCCTGTGGTGCGTAATAGGTAATGTTTAGTTTAATCCTTACAAATACCCAATTTTTCAAGGCTGACCTTAAGATCTTCAACCTTACTTTTTTGAAGAATTTTGGGTCCCCAAACTTATAAAGAAAAAAACTGGAACCCTGAGGAACCTCCTTTAATAGCACAGAGAACAGCAGCCCCATTGATGATTGGTCCATATGACCCGCCATAATTCTAAAATGCTTAAAATGAAAAGCGTGGCAATACAGCATTAAATCTGGAAAGGCGAGTCCTCCTGTCTTGAGACCCCTTCTTAATTTCTTCCACGCTATGCGAGGGCCTTTGGCATTCCAAATGAATGAGCCCAGTTTTCCTTGTAGTTTTTTAATTAAGGGTGCTGGAAAGGATAATGGGATGGCATTAAATAGGAAAGTGACCTTTGGGAGCACTATCATTTTCAGGAGATTCACTCTCCCGTATATGTTTAGAGGCAGAGAGGACCAACGTTGCAATAAAGCAATTGTATCTTTAATGATCCTTTCTAGATTAGTTTTGGGGATTTCATCTATCTCATTAACCAAGTGAATTCCCAGGTACCTCATTTTATTCTTCTTCCCTAACGAGCTAGACTGCTGGTTCCATTCCATTATTTCCGTCTTTTCAGCATTAATTGCGTACCCCGAAATGTTACCAAACCCCATTGCAAGATCTAATAGTCTAGGGATTGCCACATCCGGATTTATAGTATACATTAACAGGTCATCTGCGTACAAAGCCAACTTAAACTCCATTTCCGCAATCTTAAAGGGTTTAATTATAGGATCGGCTCTTAATAAACAAACGAAGGGCTCTATATACAAGTCAAACAAAAGGGGGGATAGGGGACATCCCTGACGAGTGCCTCGGGAGATATGAAACTGCTCTGTCAGAGAACCATTTACTAGGACCTTTGCTGTTGGGTCTGAGTATAAAAGCTTAATGGCTGTTATATAGTTCGTCGGAAAGCCAAATTTTTCCATCGCCAACCACAAGTAGTTCCAGTCAACTTGGTCGAATGCCTTCGCAGCGTCTACTGCTACTATGGTCAGAGGCAGTTTCTTTTCTTGAGCTACATCAATGGCAGCCACCACTTGAAAGGTCAGCTCATTGAGCTGCCTGTCCGGGATGAAGCCCCTTTGGTCGCAATGTACTACAGATTTTACTACCTTTGCTAATCTCGTAGCCAATACCCCCGCGAATATTTTATAGTCAACATTTAGAAGTGAAATGGACCTGTAGGACTCTATCCTACTCGGGTCCTTATTTGGCTTCAACAATAATGTGACCGTTGCCTCCGCCCATGACCTGGGGACCTGTCCTCCCCTAAGTAAGACTTCGTTAAATAATAGGGTCAGAACCCCTATGATCTGCTCTAAAACAGTCTTAAACAGCTCCACTGGAAGCCCGTCTGGGCCTGTGGCTTTGCCCTTAGCCATTTTCGACACCTGAGCCCTGACTTCCCCTTCTTTGATTTCTGAACTAAGATAAGAACAATCAATCTCAGATAACTTAGGGAGCTGGACATTTGCAAACCAGGATTCTGCTTGTTGCTTATCCCCAGAGGAGTTAGGTCCATAAAGAGACTGCATGTATCTCTTTGCTTCTTCTCTGATACAGTCATCCTTGTTAGTTTTTTCCCCTGTACCTGATAAAACCAAGCTGTCTATCTGGTTTCTTGTTCTGTCGGCTCGGGCCTTCCATGCCAGGAGACGTCCACACTTCTCACCGTAAGCAAACTGCTGTAAATTACTAATGTCCCACTTTTCCTTTAAATCCTTGTCCAACCCTGCTTGAAATTCTGCTCGCAGACAATCGAGCTCTCTCTGAAGTATTTGCCTGTTGTCCGACTCCTCTGCCGATGCCCTCTGTAACTCCAGTTCCTTAAGCTTGATTCTAGAAATCCATGCTTCCCTTCTCTCTTTCCTCAGTCTATTCCTCCTGATCATCAGAGTTGTTAACAAGCCTCAGGAGAAAGCTTTATACGATTCCCAGACAATTTGTTTATTTGCTGACCCTGTATTGACCCTAAAAAATTCTTCAGACTGGGTAACTAAATCCTGTCGCACTCCTTCTTCCAGCAGCAGCGTCCGATCCAGTGTCCATCTCCTATGATGTTTTTTCTGTATCATGTTGACTACCATTTCCACCATTGAGTGGTCTGACAGAATTGCAGGGACATAAGATACAGAGTCGACTGCCGATGAGAGGTTCTTATCTACCAGGAAAAAATCTATCCTCGAATGGTGCCCATATCTTCTACTGTAGAAAGAGTAATCTCTTCCCCCTGGGTTTTTGAATCTCCAAATGTCCATCAAATTAAAATCCCTCATGATGTTCTTAAGTTCTAGACTATTTTTTTTGGGGGGGGGAAACTTCACTCTCGATGTTCTATCAAGATCTCTATCAAAAATAAGATTAAAATCTCCCCCTACAATTATCGGGCCTGTTGTCTCTATTAAGTTAGTTTTAAGTTTTATCAAAGCCCCCGGGGCATCTAGATTCGGGCCGTAGTATACTGCGCAGACCAAAGGGGCGCTTCCCACCATCAGAGAAGCTATCAACCATCTGCCTGAAATGTCCGTGTCGTGTTTTATCAACCTGATCCCTGAGCCTGCTCTAATAATCACGGCCACCCCCCGTGTACTGCCGCTCTGTCCCGAGGAAATGATATCCTGGACCCATCCACATCTCCCGAATATTTGACTACATTCTTCCCTCTCTACATGCGTCTCCTCTAATAAACAAATATGTGCCCCTGATCTGAACAAAAAATCTATGACCCTTCTTGCTTTAGACCTGTCCCTTAACCCGTTAACATTCCAGCTTATAAATTTTATGCTATTTATGGTATCGGTCATAATTCTCTATGATCCCTTTAAGCATTTTGAGCCAGGTCCCTACCTGGACATGAATTATTTTCAAACCAATATGAGGATTTATTTTACTTTTTTCCCCTGCTCCACTCCCTCCTCCCCCCCTCCCCTGAGGAACCTCCCCCCCTTTACTCCTACGGCGATCTTGTCGCCAGTCGGGAGCTCACCAGACTTCCGGGTGGAAACCCTTATGCGATTATTTTTCTATATACATGCGACAAAGGCTAGATAGATTAATCAATTCATCCCCTCTTCCCCACTATTCCCCACTATTTCGGGGGCAGGTTCTTCTCAAAATAAAGGCAGACCGCCAAAAACTATCAACGCAGAACGTCCCTTAGGTGACTTGTTTGTTAGCAGCCCAGACACAATTTTAAACTTGCCACCTCAAACCACGCCTTACATTGTTGTTTTAGCAAATGTGCGCCCACTAAACCCAGGGGAAGGGGAAGACTGTCCTTCTTTGCGGAATAAGTCATTGTATCTTTTAAATGCCAAGACAGGTATAAATTGTAATATATTGTTTTCTGAAATTAAGATGGCAGATGGGTGGGATCAGGTGAGAAATCATTGGTGGCGGATAGCATAGTTTTAACCTTTAGATCCCCAGGGTTTATGAGAGCCATTAACGAATGGATGTTTGATTAAATTATGGATAAAACAAAAGTTTTGATTCTACCACTGGGTTTTTTCTATTGCCCTCCTACCTGGTTATCGAACTTAACAGGAGCAGAGTATCAAAATAAAATAATCCAGCCGCCACAGTTTCCACCATGAAATCATGCAAATCGTTTTGACCCCCTGAGTACATTAATAGAGGTTGACTGACCATTAACAGGGACCCCGTTGGGAAAAGATGTCAAAGATATAACGATATCTCCACCATGCAATGGGAACATTAGCAAATCTTTCATATCGGTTGACCTTTTGAGAGACCTTGGCGACTCTCATGTGTCTCGCGATAACGACAAAATCCGGGCTTCGTCTACAGATTGTGAGGAAAATAATAGTACTACTCATACTGGCAAAATATTAGAAAGCCCTTGCACTAATAAACACCCAGATATAGTAAAAAATCTAAATAACAGGTGTACCTTTCGTTTAATCTCGTGGAATGTGGCAGGCATCTCACGAAGATTATTGGATGAGGCATGGATTGAATATATTAAATCCTTTGATATCATCTGCCTTCAAGAGACTTGGAGTAGAACTGACCCAAGCCTTGAAGGATATTACTCGTCTGTTGTTCATGCTGAACCATCATTGGTTGGGAGGGCAAAAGGTGGGCTAATGACTTCACTCTCAGTAAAATATAAGTCAGTAAAAATAGATAAAATAATGACTTCTCCATGGTACCAATTGATTATGATTAATAATCTGCTCTCTGTCCCCTTGTTGTTAATCAATTGGTACTATAATATTTTTGACATGCAGAATGCATCAATTATTGATGGCCTGGAGGTTGAAATAGCTAGAGTGACAAAGGATATTCTCCCTTGTGTATCATGTGGTTGGGGGATTTTAATTGCACCACATGTTATCAAAGCAGGAGTAAGGCTTGTGGTTTACTTGACATTAATGAACAACCACTGGCACACTTCAATTATACTATACAGGGCGATGCATTGAACAATTTAAGCATGAGCGAATTTTGCGAATCTGGTGTTCACGAATTTTGCGTATTTGCGAACTCGCAATCCGCAAAATCCGCGAATTCTCGCGAATTTGCGGATTTTTTTTGTGTTCGCAAGGATTTCTGCCAGTTCGCGAGGGTTTTGTACAAGTTCGCAATTGCGAACTTACATGTCGGCTCGCAACGGTCGCAATTATGTTGTTTCTACGTCTGGTTCATCATCACAGGTTCCCAGCACCCTCTGTTTCACCCCTGCCACCCTCTGTTTCACCCATGTCACCCTCTGGTACATCAATGCCACCCTCTGGTTCATCATCACTGTAGATTATGGGGGGAAAAAGCAAGCACACCTGCCCTGCTTCAACTGACATGAATTAATTTGGGGTTGATTTATTAATGTGTCACTGTTTTAAAATTCCAGTCTGGCACCTGCTTCCTTATCTGTAATTTGCTTTCTGTTGCAGTGCAATTTTTTTTCCAGGACCTTTGTGGCCTACTTGTAGCTATTCTATGAGCCTGCTGTGAGGGTCAGAGCAGGGTCATACAATTGTTGCAACTAGCAACTGAACTCTGGAGGGGCCCCAGTCAGGAAGCACTACAGGGAATTGTTACTAATGATGAGTTTTAACTTTTGAACCTGCTGAATGTTTTCACTTTTGCAAAACTCGTTTTTCTGCAGAACAGCATTACAGCAACTGTAATGCCCCAAACAAGCTTACTTGTGAAAGTTGATTTCTAATCCAAAAGTGATCCAAAGAAAGTCAAAAGGCCTCAAATCCAAAAAAGTGCAGGTAAATGTCAACCTGAGGAGTTATTCTGATAAAAATCATCATTTTCAGAAGGTCTATGCTGCTTGCTAGTGGATTTCTTGTGCAGAATTGCAATTTTTGTAATTTCGCGAGTGCGAGATTGTTGCTGCCCGCCGCACCTACATGTTCGTAATTGCGAACTTACACCGCACGCCGCAAAATTGCATCACCAAGAAAAAAAATCCGCTGCGTGCGAATTTGCGGATTTTCGGTAAATTCGCGAGCGTTCGCGGATTGCGAATTTACCGAAAATCCGCAAAATTCGCAAGCGGAACGGATTTTCCGCCCATGCTTAAACAATATTATTGTGGTAAATGATCTCTGCATGTTAGAAATGCCCTCTAGCATTTCAACCATACCTATTCCAACCTTTCAAGGGACTGGGGGGCAAATGAGTGTGATTGATTGATTTTGTGTTAGTTTCTAGTAGGTATGTTCATCTTATTGATGATTTTAGAATAGAAGTAAATCCTGCTAGTGATCACAACCCGCTTGTTTTATTGTTGGACACAGTGGTTGATAGGGAACAGTCTATTGATCAACCTATGAAATATAGTCACAATCATGGCTTTAGGATAAAATGGGACAGGGTAAATCCTAAAAAGTTGGAAGAAACAATCTTTAAAGCCAATCTTTCACAAGTAACCATCTGCCTAACGAATACCTGTGAGCCCGAATTAATAGTACAGAATTTTGAGGCTCTTTGTGAAACTGTGTCCGCATATTTGTTTAAACCTGCCGGGAAGGGTAGTACCCAGGGGAACAAATGATTTGATGCTGAATGCTGCGTGGCCCAAACTTTATTGAAAAAGGCCTTACACGCAGTCCCCCGGGACAAGGCAATGGTTAAGAAAGCTAGAAGAAATTATAAAGAGACCATTAAAAAAAGGAAACTGAAATTGAAAAAACAGGCTTGGGATGACCTTGAGAAAGCCTCTGACCTAAGAGATTCTGGGAGGTTATTAATCACCCCTTTCTCAGTAACGAAAATAGGACAATGATTATGCACATAACCGGGAAGGTCTGGGAATCCCATTATTCCAAGATTTTTAACCCTAAGGGTACTAGTTTGATAAACGAAAGTGAGGATGAAATCCACCTAAATACTGAGACTGCACAAAAACTTAGTGCCTTGCTCTCTCTGGTAGAAGTGGAGGAGGCCCTGAGAAGAGGTATTTCACTCAAGGCACCGGGCCCTGATGCTGTACCCTTGGATTTGTTTAAAAACAATCTTGAAGTGTGGGCACCCCTGTTGCTTAATGTATTTAAGGCGGTTATTGTGGGGCGCATTCCGTCATCCTGGAAAGAGGCAGTATTTGTGCCTAATTTTAAAAAAGGTAATAAAAGTGATCCCTGCTGCTACAGGCCAATTTCCTTAATAGACGCCTCATGTAAGTTATTGGGGAGAGTAATATTGGCCCGCCTAGAGACATGGGCAAATTCCTCTGAACTTATTGTGGATACACAATATGGTTTTAGAAAAGGTAGGGGGACAACGGAGCAGTGTCTCAATCTGGCTGTGATAATGGTTAAGTACATGAAGGCCAGGGGCGTTTCTATGCTCCTGGCCTTTATGGACTTATCCAGGGCCTTGGTCACTGTGTGCAGGGGGAAGTTGTGGACAATAATTGAGTCTATGGGGTTCGAGGAACCTTTGGTCACTCTGCTCCGTAGACTACATGCTGCTACTTCTGTGACCATTCGATACGGCCCTGGGGGCGGAAAAATAGGGCCTATTACATCAACTGAAGGAGTCCGCCAGGGCTGTATTTTGGCCCCATTTTTGTTTTTAATTTACACAAATGGTTTGGAAATTTTTTTGTTAGAAAAAGGTTGGGACTTCCCTTAAAATTTATGGTAAATACATACCTTTATTGTCCTATGCAGACGTTACTGTGCTAATGACCTTGACTGCAAATAGCATGCAGATATGCTTGAATGCTTTTAATGAATTTATGCAGGGATTGGATCTAAAGGTCAACTTTATAAAATCATTCACAATGGTTTGTGCCCCAAAAAGGACTAAAATGCATAATTTTGTTGTGGATAATATTCATATTGAGAAAGGTCCGAACTTCAACTATCTGGAAAATCTTTTTAATAAAACCTTGAGTTGGGACCCACTAATTACCACTCGGGTACAAAAGACAACTAGTTCGATAGAGGCCCTTTTCGTTTTGCAAGCAAGTTAGGACAAAAACCAATTGCTGAATTAATGACATTATATAAATCTAAATGCTTGCCAGTTGTGACGTATGGGGCAGGGGTAAGGGGATATCATAAAAGTGCACAAATACAAGTCACTGAGAACAAGTTTTTAAAACGTCTTTTATCAGTTCCAAATAGCTCTCCGAACACTTTTTGTCACTCCAAGGTGGGATTAGAGTTTGTGAGTGACACCATTCATGTGTCCCCCCTGCTCTTATGGGGGAAAATATGGTCCTCAGAAGACCTGCTGTTCTCAAAAGAAATCTTAAAAGATTGTGTAAATTTGGACAACGCCATGCAGATTCCATGGCTGCATTATGTAAAGGAAACCTTTTTTAAAATTGGTCTTGGAAATTTTTATGACGATCCAGATTCTATTATACCAGATAATAAGATGGTGATTAAGCATGCATATCACACTGTATTAGGCTTGGCAAACCATAATATTCAATTGACACATCAAGTGGGTATATTACAGCAACAGTATTATCTGTCCTTTTCTGTACACACGCAATGGCGTTTTTATTTGACAAGATTCCGGTTAAATGCACTACATTTTTTAGTTGCTTTTCCAAAGCAAGGGGGTTGGTGTGAGAGGCTACCCCCTTGCCCATGTGACAATGAAGCTCAACAGTGTACAATTCATTTTGTGCTCTTTTGTACACTCTATAAAGCCCCAAGAGACCGTTTTATTAAACCCCTTTTAAGGGAAATTCGGCCTTGTAATTTTATGGAAGGTTATGAGCACCTAAGATCACTTCAAACTGCTGCTATATGCAGCTCTATGCTCAGCTTCATTAGATTGGCTCTTTTAACCAGGAATCGCTAGTGTTAGCACGTCTTTTGTTTTCGAACGAGATATATTGTGTTTGCCACCGAAAGCTAATAAAATTAATAGAAATTAAATTTTACTGATGACTTGTGCGATTGTACTTGTTTGAAGTTAGTAAGTTTCTTTTTTGCAGTTGCTTTGCACAGTCAAGTGGGTTGGTGTGAGAGGCTAACCGACTTGTATATGTACCTTGATAAAGCACAGTGCACTTTAAATTGGGTCACATGTTTTCATATAGAGATTCATAAAATATTCCTTGATGGAAATCCGACCTTGTCTACATAAGGGTGACAGTGATGGAGATTATCTTCAATGGTTTCTTAATGTAATTTTTATGACTTTTTAAGAGGAGTAGAATGTTAAATGATGTTGTGTCTTTGATATATCATGTTCTGTGCCTTTTAAGTGGGTTGGTGTGAGAGGCTAACTGACTTGTATATGTACTTTGATAAAGCACAGTGCACTTTAAATCAGTTTACATGTTTTTAATAGAGTTTTTTTTTTAAATAATTCTTGATGGATATCCGATTGCGATTATATAAGGAAGCCTAGAGTGACAGTGTCGGAGATTATCATTTACTGTTTTTAATGTAATTCGTATGAATTTTTAGATGAGTGGAATGTTAAATGATGTTGTGCTTTTTGAAATACCATGTTCTGTGCCTTGGGACCCTCCGGGTAAGTAGTGCGCTGTATAAATGCCTATACATTTACATTTACATACATTTTTCTTTGATCATGTTGGATATGAAATACCATTTGTGGATTTTTTTCTGTTGTTAAACTGAATACTTTTATTATTCTTCTGAATCGAATGAAGTTATTTATGATTTAAGATATGAGTGATAGGAGACACAGATACGATGTGGACAATTAATACATTTTGAAGTAGTGCTCTTTAAAGAGGTCCATCTTCAACTCTTTCCTATATTGGAGAAGTGTTGTGGTTGATATACCTCTCTCAGCTATAGAAGAGTAATATATTAGTCAGAAAGTTTGCTGAAACTTGAAAAAAGTGTTTTAGTGAACCAGAATGCTACTTGATGCACATTTCTGTTTTCAGAAAATCTAGATTACAGTCAACTTACAACAGGCAGCCGATGCTGAAGTAAAGATGGCTCTGATTAGAAAATTGATGGACCCATTAGTAATCTCAATAAGTAAAAAATATTGATAATTCAAGAAATTCTCTCAATTCAGAACTTATCCTCTTAGGGGGGGGGGGACAAACCACTCCTCGGCTCCTCTGTCAGCAAAGCTGTCATACACAAAAAAGGAAAAAAGAAAATGATAATAACTGAGTAATCACTTTATTTTTTTCTGATACTGCTGAAAAAAACCTGTGGGCAACGTTCCTCTGCCTTACCGGAGAAGCCGCTATTGTAGTACACTGCTTAACAATCTTGAATATATCTATTGGTACCCAGTGATACATGTTCTGGATTTTCTGGCTCGTATACTTCTGCAGAGGGCTTAAACTGAAGGAGCACCTTTTTCCAATGTTAGGTTGCATGCCTCCCCTTTCCTGTTCTTTCCATCAGAGTTTGACATGGATCCCTTTCTCCAGGTCCACCCTTCACAGCAGCATCTTCCCCCTACAGAATGCAACCCTGTTTGCGGTGATATACAGGCAAGTGCTTTTTTACCATATATACATTGCCTGGCCTGCCCATATATGGGTCGGACTGTGGCAATGGGTAGGTGGTATTTTTCCACATGTATTATGCATTTGTGTGCATTTGACACATATTTAGTCGAAATGCTTACACAGGCAACAATTTGTATGGAAAACCATTCAAGACCGCCACAAGACCTCCGCAATTACACTGCCGGCACAACAGTCAACTTGTAATACTGCGGTTGGATGGTCAGACCGCAGAACTCGTAATCAGGCTTTAAGTCTGAATGGCACTCAATTGAACCTCTTCACTGGCACCCCAGCCCTTTTTTTCCATTTTTAAGTCTTGACAATCCTGGCAGGCAAAAAAACAAATCTTTTTACTGGCACCGTGGCATTTTGGCACCTCACTGGACTATGACACCTTTATTGAACTATGCACTTTACCTACTGTTTTGTTTGCTTGTTTCTAAAATACATATTTTAAACTTGCACAAAATGTTCCTTGCGTTGGAATCCAGGCACGGTATATGAAATAAGTTGGTTTTAATTAAATAATGTATTTTGTCTATTGTATGTTGCAGACCTCTTTCATATTCATATTCTAATTTTGTGTGATTTGTTTTGCAAAGGTTTTAATTAACTATGCAATAAAAACACTTTTGACATTCGGTATAAATGTTTTGCTGATTAACAAGCATTTCTAAAATCGCCTTGAATGCAGACTGCAGGCATAGGAGGCACGTTTTTGGAGCTGGTGAATCTGTTAATGAATGGGATAAAATTAGAAGTCAAGTATAGACCCATCTCTCACTCTGGTGCTGTATCTCGGGGAACATCCACAACCGTGAGATCAGAGGAGGCCCAGATTATTGAAATCTTGCATCTCCTTCGGTCTACTCTCCTTTACAAATCAGATGCAGCTGAGCAGATTGCTTCTGAATGTCATGACCACAATGTTGTTGAGGTTACTTAGGTCAATGGACCAGGCACAGTGGGATGAAACACCAACAGGTATTTGACGCCCTTTCGCCTGGAATCACAGGATGTTGAGCTGATGCCGAGATTCGAACATAGCTCCCCAGCTCTAAAGTTCGCAATTCTAGAACTTGTGGTGGGAGGTGTGTCTAAAAGTGTATGTCGGTGCTGGCCATCAAAGAGAGAGACCTGTGCATTTTTCAAATGGGTGGTGAAAAAATATGAGTATGTTGCTGGAGATGTGGGCCGCCGTGCCACCAATGTCCTTACCGGGGGAGGGTGAACACCCATTATTCCGCAACTTTCTTTCCGCATACCATCACTCCGCATACTTTCATTACGAAAGTACCATGACTCCACAATGCCATTATAACGCATGCATTACATTTTATATGCTATTACCACGCATACATTTATAATGAAATTCGTTGTAAATGCATGAATGTTAAAAGCATGTTTTTTTTGTTAATGTTTGGATAAGGTAAGTATGGGTATAGGGATAAATGTTTTGGGGTACTGCGGTATATGTTTTTGGGTGTTTGGGTATTTTAAGGGTTCAGATATAGTTATGGGGTACAGGGGTAGTTTTAGGGTTTAGGGATAGGTATGGGCTTTGGGGTACAGGGGTATTTTTAGGGTTCAGGGCTAGGTTTGGGTTTTGGGGTATAGGGGTATTTTTAGAGTTCAGGGGTAGGTTTGGGTTTTGGGGTACAGGGGTATTTTAAGGGTTCAGGGCTAGGTTTGGGTTTTGGGGTACAGGGGTATTTTTAGGGCTCAGGGCTAGGTTTGAGTTTTGGGGTACAGGGGTATTTTAGGGTTCAGGGGTAGGTTTGGGTTTTGGTGTACAGTGGTATTTTTAGGGTTCAGGGCCAGGTTTTGAGGTACAGGGGTATTTTTAGGGTTCAGGGGTAGGTTTGGCTTTTGAGGTACAGGGGTATTTATAGGGTTCAGGGCTAGGTTTGGGTTTTGGGTTACAGGAGTATTTTTAGGGTTTAGGGATAGGTTTGGGTTTTGGGGTACAGGGTATATTTATAGGGTTAAGATGGGTTAGCGTTTAAGGGTGTTGGGGTATTTTAATGAGTAAGGGTGGGTTATGATTATGGGGTGCAGAGGTATTTAAAGGGAGCAGGGTGGGATTAACACACAATATGAGACATGGCATTAAGGGGCGGAACGTACCACACGCCCCCAGCGTTTGTCACGCCCCCAGCACATGCCCGCAGCACAACTCAGACACGCCCACAAGGGACTACTTTGCTGGCACGGTTCTTTTACCTTTTAAATGTATATGGTGGGTGTCTGCATAGCCTATGTCCTTCTGCTGCAAATGCCCTTTCCAACGCTGTATTGGGTGTTGTGATTGGTGCTGTGGTTCCTGAGATTACCCGCCTCAAAGGTTTGGGCTCTCTCTTTATTAGGTCGAGCCTGGGAACACGCATCCGAAGGATGCGGTCCAGGTGGAGAACTATAGCTAGCTGACTCGGGGGAATAACGGACAAGAAACTGCCACGCGCTTCTCCCCGGCTGGATTCAGCTGCGTGCACGCGCACCCACACTCACGCATGCGCACATCACAGCCACACGCATACACAGCCACACGCATACACAGGCACACCCCATCCCCGCCCCCGCACCTACACACACACACTAGCGCACCTACACGCACACACAGAGACCCCCCCACACACACACCAGCGCACCTACACACACGCACGCACACATACAAAGACCTCCCTCCCCCCGCCGCCGCCGCAATCGCACACATACACATACACACACACACACACACCAGCACCAGACCCCACTCACCGGCTACGCAGGATTTCTCTTCTCTGGGGCGGCCCCAGGGTTCTCCGTAGCTCACGGGAGCCCCCGGCCGCGGGAGGACTCGGCTTCTTTGCTCCATCCCGGCGGGCAGCCAATCATAGCCCAGCAGCAGGCGGGACTTCCTTCTTTCTTCTGGCCCGGCCTACGTCTTCTCTCCCGTTGCCTGGCTTCCTGCCTCAGGGGTCCGCCAATGGCAGTGCGGCCCCGAGCAGGGAGGCGGGCACAGCGTTTCCTCTGTTTTTTTTGGAAACTTAAGTTGTCTCTTTTTTCAGTTAAAAGCGGCAGACTTGAGAGCCACAGTAAACATTTTAATGGCATTTTTATCAAAGTACACTGAATGAATGAAAAACACCTTAACACGCTGCATGGACATCACTGTTACTAATGATTTTCAAAGAGAGCACAGTGCCAATACCGTGGAAACGGAATGATGACAGGGTTACTACTATAAGAACTAACTGTATATAAACCCAAAAGCATTACAGCACGGGTGATGCGAGTTAATGGATGAAGCTGTTCGTCTGATACAAAGTAATTCAAAAGGGCTGATTTTAAAAGGCTACGTTGTGCCTTCTGGACTTGTTTTTAATTTGGCACAAGGTTGCTTGTTGTAGGACCTGACGGGGAAAACATAACAATTAAGTACCGTGCTAAGCACTGGAGTTCTGTTGACTGGCAGCGGATGGAAAACCATAGTGTTTCGTTTATTTTTGTAAATAGCGTGTTTTTGACCGAGTCCAGTTTTGTTAATGTCCCCAGAATACATGTCGGTGTTGCATGCTAATACTTTCAGGTTTGCTCTTGAAAAGTGCGTGTGGGGCGAATACGTAGAAAGGGGCAGGTGTGAAAAGGTGCACACCACGACCAGAGGAAGCATTTGTAGTTTCATTGGTATTTTTTAAGAAGTTTCCTCCCCATCAACATCCCGAATCCCCGTATGGCAGCGGAGCTTTAACAGGGTGGGGGAGTAAATGAAAAAGCCACTGGATCCGTAATAGCTCTTCACTTGACTGCACCCGGCAATAACAGCGGGAGCAGCCGCATATAAGAGCGCCTCTGGTGTGTGCTTGAGAGGAGCAGAGAGCGCCCCCCCCCCCCCCCCCCCCGACAGAGATCTGACACTTTTTTCTTCTCTCCAGGCTCCTTTACCCCCCACTGGTTTACCTCACTATCCTCTCACCACTATATCTCCCCCCTCTCCATCATTCATTGCACATATCTCCCCACTACTCCCCACCTCTGTTAAATTACCTCCAATAACCCCCAATGAGTAACCCCTTTCTTCTGCTGCCCATTACACTTAACGGGGAGTAGAGGTGGGTCACCGTTCTCTCCCAGGAGCCCTCCCCCTAGGCACCCCACGACCCCCCCCCCTCACTGTCTTGGAGGTGACCATTTTGAAAAGCGGAGCTCCAGCGCCTGAGGCCTGGGGTTGGGGGAGGGGAGAAGAGAAGAGGAGGCCTGCAACACAATACAGCAATGCTTTACTAGAAGAACTCGCGCGGATGCATTATCAAAGCCCGAGTTATGTATGTATTCCAGAGACATGAGAAGGAGCGGCACGTGGCTTCCTCGCATGAGACCCAGGCATGTATCATCAGCACATGTCACAGCACAGGTCCAAGAGCAACTGTTACACTGGCTCGGGCCACAGGCAGCTGGGCTTTCCTGCTTTCTCTACAGTTACACATTCTCACACACTCAGGCCTCAGACAGCAGAGCTGTCCCTGATGTTACACAGATCTCATTTTCTCTCGTCTCATAGAGCGGAGCTATCTCTCTGGTTACACGGATCTCACGATCTGTGGCTCTGGAGTAGAGCCATCCCTCAGGTAACACAGAGCTGTGTGGCCGAAGGCAGCAGAGCTGTCCCTCACAGTAGCAGGCATCAAGAGAGCAGAGGTTACACAGATTTTGTAAACTCCGGTTTTAAAGAGCATTGCTATCCCTCAGATTACAATCTACACAGTAGCGGTATCGGACGTCAAAGCTACCCCTTAGATAATGCATATTTAATAGACGCAGGCTTCTGACAGCAGAGCTATCCTGCTCAGAAACATTCCCAGGGCTCAGACAGCAGGGGTATCCCCTAGGTTGCAAAGACCTTGGAGTTTCATGACTCAAAGTGGAGCTCTCTTGCCCCCCATGCAGCTCTGCCCCCTCCCCCCCACCCCCGCACTGCGGGGGCCTAGATTACGCCCCGGCGGCCACTTCAAACGGAGAGCTGAGCGAGCCCCTGCCCGAGTCCACCATCCCGGATGACAGCCAGGAGGCTCCTATGATTCTGCTTAAGTCTTTAAATGTTTTGCATCACAGGGCTGTGGTGTCCCGGATTGCGGCCCCTCCTTTTACTCCTGCCAGGGTCATTTATTGTGTCCTGACAGCACGCTAGTTTACAGCACAATATAACCATTCAATGCCATGCTACAAAGGTAAATATGGAAACATAAAATGGGACGGAAATACACTTTTCAGCTCCTCCTTTCAACATGGGTTTAGCGTTTGGATTCTGTTAGTGTGAAAAAAATGCCCATAATATATTTCAGCCAGACACGGGCACATTAAATTAAAAAAAACAACTACGTTTTATTGACAGTTCTAATGTTTTATGTTTGGACGTGCACTAGCAGTGATGTCGAACAACGCGCGTTTCTGATCTTTGTAATCAGAAGGTGTCGATTAAAAAATTCTAAGAAAACAAATTTACCATTCCGCATCAGTATGTAACTAACCGTGACAGGTGCAGGCAAAGCCCTCAGTTTAAATGGTGGAAGGACAAAGATGACCGATGTTTACACGCACAAAGTTTGTATCGAAAGAAAAGAGCAAACTTTTAATGTTGTGTTGGGCCTCTAGAACATAGATTAATACACAATGAGGATATTTCATTGAACAAACACAACAAAAATACCTTGTTAGAACATTTCAACATCCCACCCAACTGAGGTAACTTTTCAACATCCCACCCAACTGAGGTAACTGTATATCTGCCTTTTACTGTCCTCTCCATCCTAGTTCGCTCAGCTGCTATTGTGCTGACTCCACATATCCTCCAAATATCCTTGAAAATAAAAAAAACTAAATAGAACTTTATTTAAAAGTGAAGTTATTCGAGTGCCATTCTTACATTAAAATTAATTTACGAAAGAAGACAATGCAGTCTTTACTGTGCATGAACTCGCACATTGTGACCACAGAAACATCAGCGCTGACACAATGGGGTGAAGGATGTTAAATTAGAAGCAACACATAACAGGTCGGGCTGGGGCATTTATATAGATATAGTTCAAATTATTTTATTCGGTTAGACAATTAGTTAACCATAAAAAGTACATCATAATTTTAAAAATACATATTCACATAAATAAGAAACAAATAATGTTATTACAATATTATAATACGATTTAAAAAAGCCTATAACGTTACAGAAAGAATAGCAGAAGGGAAAAATACACTTTCAGTCAACTACCTAGCACAATGTTTCAATGTGTTAGATCCTCGTTCCTTATTGTTTTACGTATTATTATACATGATTTCAAATACATTGCCAGGCTTTTAGCCTCGTGTTGTGAATTTGGCTGTTGCAATGCAAGAAGCGCTGGTCGACAGGTCCTCAACGCCATCTGACGCAACACGGGCAAAACCCAGCGTTTGCGGGGTATGACGTAATAATAACAGAAAAAGGCTACATGCATGGTGGTTTGGGATGAGACCTTATCGCATGGGCATTTCTCTAGATTGTGGGACCAATTTAATGGGTTTGGGAAGGTTATCAATCGGAAAAACAAATTAAAACGAAACCTGGTTAGAAGGTATTTTTCGTAGTTAGTCAAATAATAAGTGAGATAAGGCTGTAAGCCTGGAGATACTTGTACCATCATAACGTGGGCATTTGATTGTTTGGGTAATTCGCCGCTCAAACGAAGTTCCCTAAGATGGTTAAGACAATGGCACTTAAAGGTTTTTCTACTTAGCTCACTGATTAATGACGGCTCTGTTACGTATTGGTTAAGATCCAAGTCTTCCAGGAAGTTAACAACGTATGCCAACCATGGGATCTTTTTCCATGAGGTCAGCCCCAGGCAGTCCGAGATCAGGGCACGAGTAAGGTGACATTCAGGCTTAGACCAGATACGATGCCATAGGAGCATTGGTTGACATTTGATGTAATCAGCTAGGTAGTCAATCCCAAGCTCGGTATGGCATCCGTATGTGGGGGCACTCTGGGGGAGGGCCAACAAATATTTTACAAAGCCATTTTGAATTTTTTGGAGTTCAGCCGTATTTACATAACCCCATACACCAGCCCCATATGTGGCAATGCTCTGGCACTTAGCTTGGTGGATTTTAAGTAGTGCGGGGGGAGATGGCTTACCCAGTTTTCTAGAAAATGAAATTAGGGCGGATGTAGCACGTTGGTACAGCAATTTTCTAGTTACCAGTGCCCTTTTCCACATTAGCTGATCATCTATTAGTATACCCAAATAAGGGTATTCCCTGACTCGTTCTAATTTTGATTGCTCGATAGAAAGATGCTTCGAGCTTGTCACCTTGGGCCCCGTAGCTTGGCATGAATTACACAGTCAAACGCCGCACTAAGGTCGACGTAGACCATGTATAGGTTTCCCCGTTTGGCTCCCACATACTTCCCTATTAGAAGTGTAAGATTTAAAGCCTGTTCAACAGTGCCCAGTCCCTCCCGGAATCCATACTGGAGGTCGGTAAAGATGTTATTCTCTGCCGCCCAATCCTGCAAACGGTCAAGGATTAGGCGACCCGCGACTTTTCCCAATGAATCCAGGAGGGAGATGGGCCTGTAGCAGGCAGGGTTATTTCTATCCCCTTTTTTAAAAATAGGAAGAAGTATAGAGGAGGACCAAGAATCCAGAAGGCCGTCGCTAAGAACTGCTGTCATTAGCTGGGTGATAATTGGAGACCATAGGTCGATATTGGAGACAAATATATCTAATGGGACGCCGTCCGGGCCGGGAGCCTTTCCAGTTTTTGAGGAGGATAGTGCGCTTATAACCTCCCCCAGGGTAAAGGATAGATCAATTGGATATACTCCTTTTCTTGAGGATCCAGGTTCTTGATTGCGTTGTGCCGCACTGTCCGAGGGGAGATCACTAAAGATCTTAGAAAAGTGAGTCACCCACTCATCCGCGGACACTGCTACATCTAGGTATTGATGGGAATTGGCCTCAAGCAAGAAAGGAGATTTTACTACCTGCCAGAACTGAGAGCTGTCCTTTGTTTGGCAGCTCTCATGTAGCTGAGCCCATAGTTTTTCCTTGATCTCTTTTTTACATCTAATTTGGGCCTGCTTATATTCAGATCTTAACTTAGCTATTTTGGCGTTGTCTCTAACTGGATTATGGAGTTCTTTCTTTAGGGCGTTTAATGCTTTTCGACATGCCGTGTTGAACCATTTTGGACCTGGATGGGTACCTGACTTGTGGGTTCGGACTAGTTCACTCTGGATAGTTTTGAGGATTTCCCCAAAACTGGAAATGATTTGCTCGGGGGTAGAATCCTCATCAAGGCAGGAATTTATCCAGGGGAGTGCTTTGGTTACAATTTTAGTTGTTGTTATTTGGGGGTCTACCCGGGACCATTTCACCGAATAACCATTGGTTCTGTCCATAATTAGTGCATTTTGGGTCAATAAACTCTTCAGTGTAGGGTGGGGAATATTAGTAAATAACTTCAGTACAATGCTGTTGGAAAAATGATCACCAGATACTTCTGTTCCTGTAGTAAACTGAAAAAGCGTACCCTTTAAAGAATATGAACACAAAATAAAATCTATAGTACTAAAACAGCCCCTACCGTGGAAAGTAGGTTTGAATTCCACTGGGGGGTCAACAAGTTCATTGGCATACAACAGTTCTAAAAACATTAAACTTTCGTTAATGGAGTCTCCTACCGCGGAGTGAATAAAATGTGTCAGTGGGCAGTCGTTTTCATCTGAAAGGCCACAATCAGTTGTCCTATATTTTGGGCACAGTTGTACATTGAAATCGCCACCCCATATTACATTACACAATGTAGGTAAATGTTTAGCGCGTTGTTCGCTTATAGACATGGTAATTTCAGACACAGTTTTCGTACAGTCTATCGGACATAGATTATTATAAAAATTAATTATGCTGTATGATGTACCGTTTTTAAAAATGATCAAAAGAATTTGGTAATTCGGGGTAGTACATTTTATAAGAATTTTTCTTACTTCAAGTTTGTTTGAAATATATATAACAAGGCCCCCCATCGGTCTACCATGAGTTGATGGGCAGGCCGGTGAATGAAACGTTAGGTAACCCTGTATGTGCAGTGGGTCAATTGTCCAAGTCTCTTGCAAACAGATTATCTGGTGTGTGGTAACAAAGTCCAGCCAAGGAGTAGATAATATCTTAGTTCGGAGACCTGCCACGTTCCAGAACAATATTGATACTAGCTGGAACGACTCTGTTTCATTAATAGGTACAGTGCTTCTTATCTGTGCAGAAGGATCCAGGGATGCACGATTGACGTTGTTAAGGGGGGAAAGCAAAGAAACACCATTGTTGGCGTTAGTAGCGTTAATTGCATTAGTAGAACACCGGGACGGGACTGGTTGGTGAGGACCTTCCGCCTCAGTATTATTTATATCTGTTGCAATTGTGTCTACTGTGGGAAGTAAGAGCATCATTTTAGCCTGCGGACTTCGGGATTGAGGGAGATTTGCTAGGGTTGAGGATATATAGATATATATCTAAATGTATAAAAAATATACTAAATTATATGCATCTACATATATATCAAACCATTTGTATATAAATGCATTAGCACAACCATATATACATACACACACACACATATATATACATATATATATATATATGTGTGTGTGTATATATATGTTCAAAAATGTTGCACATAGCAACAAAAAAAAATATAACAATATATAAAAACACCAATCACAAACCAAATTGCTTTAACTTAAAAAAAGGCGAGAAAAGAGTTGGACTAACTCGATTGTCTTTAGTTTTTGGGAAAAAAGAAAAAATGAGCTGTACATTTGGAATTTACCTATTCTTCTTGACTTCTTGAGCCATCAGGTCGGTGGTGTCCTAATTTTTAAGCCTTTAGTTCGAGACCGGCTTTTTCAAAGTTATAATTTGCCAGTAGACTAGAAAAGCCACTGGTGAAATCCAGGGGGGGGTGTGGGGGTTGGACTAGATCCAGCCAGGCAGAGGCATGGCATAAGCGAAGTATCGCCATGCCAATAAACACAAATTCTTCTCCTGGCTTCCCTTGCAGTTCCTGGTCCACCCCAAGTCCAATCAAGGACTGGGAAAGAAGACAGTCAACCTCTAGCACCTCCTCCCAAAAAGTTGGAGATCTCTTGTTTTAATTTACTTGAAGCATCACATCCCTGCCAAGTGGAAGCAAGCGGTGGTTTCCCCGATCCTAAAAAAACCATCTCTGGATCCGCTGAGACCAGAAAACTACCGCCCTATATCTTTGCTCCCGTGGCCAGCCAAGGTCATGGAGGCCCATGTAAATCTGGCCCTCACGGAGCATATGACCCAAGTTAATGTCCTGGATCCCACGCACAATGGGTTTCGTGCTGGCCACAGCACTGAGACGGCCCTTCTGGCAATGGTTGAGCATTTGCGGAGTGTGCTCGGTGCAGGTCAAACGGCAGCGCTTATTTTATTAGACCTGAGCGCTGCCTTTGACACTGTTTCCCATCGCATCCTGCTACACCGCCTGCAGGACATTGGCATTTGTGGTTCAGCTCTGCAGTGGTTCCGCTCCTTCCTCAGTGATCGCTCCTTCTGCGTTGCCACCCCTCCATTTCAGTCCAAGTACTATCCTTTGGACCTGGGGGTCCCTCAGGGCTCCTCGCTGAGTCCTACGCTCTTTAACCTGTACGTGCAGCCGCTGGCTGAGGTCGCCAAGCAATGGGGCCTAACCATGGTCTCCTATGCTGACGACACTCAGTTGGTGGTTACGATCAGCGGGGATGCCAAGCAGGATGCCCTCAGGTTCCGAAGTGGACTGAGAGAGGTGGCCAGCTGGATGAATAACAACTGTCTCCAGCTGAACGCGACAAAAACGGAGGTGATGATCGTTGGAAGGGAAGCGGATCACTGGGGGGACGGATGGTGGCCTCCGGAGCTGGGATCAGCGCCGGCCCCGGTCCTGGAACTCAGGAATCTGGGAGTATGGCTTGACCACACGCTAAGCTTTGTGACTCACACGAAGAGAGTGGCGGCCTGCTGTTTTGGAGTATTACGCGGGCTAAGACCCCTGCTCAGATTTTTTGATGCTCCTACAAGACAGCTGGTCATTCAAGCAATGATTATCTCTCGGCTGGACTACGCCAGTTCACTCCTTTTAGGAGCGAACCAAGAAGAGATTCTTCGTTTACAGCGAGTCCAGAACGCTGCGGCTAGGGCGGTGGTAGGTTTGCCCCGAACCTGCCCCACCTCTAACACTCTGCGGTCCCTGCACTGGCTCCCGATAAGCAAGCGAATCCAATTCAAGGCTCTTTGCCTGGTTTTTAAAACTCTTAGAGAGTTGGCACCCGTGATACTCAATAAACTGCTCTCTCCCTACGTTCCCACCCGCTCACTCCGATCCCTTGGACAGGCCTTGGTGGTTGTCCCCCGTTTTAGACTTAGTCGGATGGGGGGTCGCTCCTTCCGCGTGAAAGCTGCAACCCTCTGGAATGCGCTCCCCTTGGAAATCCGCCTCCTGGATGATTTAATATCCTTTCGTAGGGCTTTGAAAACCTTCCTGTTTTAAATGTTCCCTGTTTTTAATGCTTCTGCTTTTTTGTTACTGGATTTAGTGTTGTGTTTGTGTTTACCTTTCCCTGCGCCAGGGCGCTCCTTCGCTGGAGCAGCTGTGCGCATTAAAATGCAAATAACATAACATAACAACATGCAAAGATGTGATTTAGATCTGCCAGAAATAATGCACACCGGGGACATAGAGTTCCTCTCCCAGTCCCCATTTGCTGATCTTTTTTGGGGTGTAGTAAAGCGAAAAACAAGATTTATAATAATGAGCCTGGAGCCGGGATTAACATTTTCTGTCTCTGCTTTCCATTCCACCACAGCATCACTCAGCACCACCACAGCACCACTCAGCACCACCACAGCACCACTCAGCGCCACCACAGCATCACTCAGCACCACCACAGCATCACTCAGCACCACCACGTTATCACTCAGCACCACCACATTATCACTCAGCACCACCACAGCATCACACAGCACCACTCAGCACCACCCCAGCATCACTCAGCACCATCCCATTATCACTCAGCACCACCACAGCACCACACAGCATCACCACAGCACCACTCAGCATCACCACAGCACCACTCATCACCTATTGCATTGCAAATGCTTGTTATATTAGTATGGATTACTTACTATATTAAATGTATGGTTGGCAGTTCCCCTGACAATCTAGCTGTCACAGGAATTATCAGGATACGGCCCTTCGAAGCCCCTAAAAGCCTGGGTACCTAGATCCTGGGTGCTGAAGAGGGTCTGTTGGAACCCCCCTCACTAGAATCATGCCACTGCCCTTGCAGCCTGCATGTCCCTGTGAGGGAGAAAACAACAAAGTCAACATGACACCCTGCCTGGCTGCCATGACAGCTAGCACTGCCTGACAGCATAGGTAAGTCACCCCTCTAGCAGGCCTCACCGCCCTAAGGCAGCGTGCACTATCCTACAGGTAAGGGAATATCTGCATGAGCAAATATGCCACGACAATATTGGGCACCATTTCCTAATATTGTAAGTGCCAGTGAAGCTATAGAGAGTACATAGGCTGGAAACTCGACAACTCGAGTTCCACAGTACCATGAAGGCTACACTGGCTATAGAAGTTTTGTAACAAAACAGGGTAGTAGTGGAACAAGATATTGCACCTCGTAAAACAAACAACTTATTGAGGATGTAATATTAATGTGCTAAGTAAACATTGATTATCTGAGTAATGGTGCCACTCAGGGTAATACCACACCCTACTACCTTAGGTGCGATTACACAACTGACAAAACCCTTGTGTTAAAACATTTATAAGAAGTATACCCCGGCACTCCACATTCACATATAATATCTATTAAGATATGAGTTTGCCCAACAGAGAATATCATAAAAAAAAGTTTGTTGTATCTAGTAACATGTATTTTAATGTTTCCTGAAGGAACTTTGTTCGAAAATACTGAGAAAAAAGTAATTTCTCAATGGTTTAACAGTCCAATCGTAGACACATATATTCATATCAATTTTACAAGAAAAGAAAAAAGTGCAAGGACTATACAATGTAATGGTGACATTTCTGACTCCAATTTGAAGCGGCAGTGTACGATGGCAGACAACAGCCGGTGTTTCGTGACAGACGTCAGGTGTTTCGTCACTGAAGTGACTTTTTCAAGGCTTCAAAGTACAATCTCAAAGTTGTACCGAGTAACACACGAAGTGTATGGTATGGAGAAAGAGAGCCAACCCACAGCAGCCGGCTGTCAGAGACCGCAATGGTAACTGTGCTGGCAGACTGCTGAATATCACCCCGATTCTTTGCCCTCCATGGACCACGAGGGTAAATACCATTGCCTGTATCGACTGACTTGTTGTAGATATGGAACCTGGCACCTTTTGGGTGAGCGACATTGCTCACAGTGTTGGCCTGAGACATCTGAAGACTGGACCTGGAACAGTAAGTGGTATACGTACCTGTCACACCGCACAATTGTTTTCCTCCACAGCTTAATATTGAACTGCTATGAAATTTGCACTGTCAAACTTCGGAAACTTTAAAAGTATTTTTTTTTCTAATGAGAACCGTACTTACTGTAACTCAAAGACCTTGGTCTTAAAAAAAATATAAACAAAGTATAATTTTCTTAAATTGGTCTGGATCTCCTTCCTGAGTCGTGTCTCCATTATTGATCACTGTTGCGCAATAAATGTCTTACACTCCTCAGTGTTAGGCCTAAGGCTGCTTGACCACACTACCACAAATAGAGCACATTAAGCCCTGTACACTTTTGGGGAACCCCTAGACTCTGTGCATGATATTACCACTTAGTCGCAATATCAAATACAGAGTCAGCTTCCTCACCTTGGATATTGGATAGGTATTTATAGAGCGCGAACGTTCGCTCCGAAGGGAGCATCTTGGCGCTGTAAAAACCTGGGACCAGATCACTGGAAGGGAGGTGGAGGGTTAGATGGCTGCTTTAGTCCAGTCGTCAGAGAGATTAAAAATCCACGTTTTGAGGTGCTTCCTAAATGGTTTCTCATGCGTCTGAAGTCTAAGATGCCTTGGCATACTGTTCCAGGCTCTAATAGCCAGGGTGCTGAGAGTTTTTCCGCCTTTGGACTTCAGGTTGAATATAGGGAGGGTCATGAGGTTTTCTTGAGAGGATCTGAGAATGCGACCCGGGATGTAATGAGGGAAGCGTCTCGACAGGTAGACTGGGCCGGATTTGTGGAAGGCTCGGAAGGCTACGACGAGAATTTTAAAGAGTATTCTCTTGTGCAAGGGGAGCCAATGTAGGAATCTGAGGGCAGTGGAAATAGAAGATCTGTGTGGGAGTTTTAAGACAAGACGCGCGGCAGTGTGCAGGACACTTTGCAATTTCAGTCGGGTGGATTTCTTGGTCCCTGCCAAAAGGCCATTACAGTAGTCCACTCGAGAGAGAATGAGGGCTACCGCAATGGTCTTTCTGGAATCGAGTGGGAGAAAGTCAAAGAACTTTCTCATGGATTTTATAATGCCAAAGCATTTACCTGCTACAGTTGTGACATGGGAATCGAACGAGAGATCGGAATCGAAGATGACTCCGAGGTTTCTGGCCGATGAAACTGTCTGGGGTGGGGCAGCAGAGTTATCAGGCCACCACAGAGCGGGACAGAAGGAAGCATTCTTTCCAATGGGCAGGATCTCGGTTTTGCTGGAGTTACAGCGAAGATGGTTGGTGTCCATCCATTGAAAGACCGCTGTGAGGCAGCATTTGAGGTTAAGTTCGGCCGAGTTGGAATTGTCGTCGAGAGGGATGACAAGCTGAGTATCGTCGGCATAAGACGTGACAATTATGCCGAACGATTCTATGAGTGAGAGCAGAGGGATGAGATATAAATTGAATAGGAGGGGACTAAGAATGGAGCCCTGGGGGACTCCACATGAGATCTTTTTTTCTTTGGATTGGAAAGGGCCCAGTGAGATGGATTGAGACCTGTCACTGAGGAAGGAACTGATCCAGGCCAGGGCTGAGTTGGTGATGCCAATGTCCATAAGTCTATTGAGCAGTATGGAGTGGGAAATAGTGTCGAATGCCGCCGTGAGGTCAAGAAGGATCAGGATGGCCTTCTTCCTCTGATCTTGGAGGTTTTTAATGGTGTCGGTCAGCTCGATCAGGGCGGTCTCGGTAGAATGTCTAGACCGGAAACCGGACTGCTGGGGGTGAAGTAGGTTGTGGGCATCAAGGAAGGACTTGAGCTCTTTGTGGACCAATTGTTCCGTAATTTTGCCCAGTGCAGGTAGCAGAGTGATGGGACGAAGGTTAGTTAAATCAGAGGGGGATTTGTTTGCCTTTTTCATCAGAGGTTTAACCACACCTTTTTTCCAAGCGAGCGGGACAGAGCCAGATTTGAGGGAGAGGTTAACTATTTCGTTAATGATGGGGTTTATTTCATCAATGATATTGTGGAGGATCTTGGGGGGACAAGGGTCAGAGGGAGAGCCCGATTTGCATGACAGGATCGCTTCTCTGGTCTGAGTTAGGGTTACCGGAGAGAAATGATTGAGGCAGTTTGCAGTCGGGCGAGATTTGTCTAGCTCCGAAAATGAGACCACCGAAGGGGAAGGGGGGAAGTTGGTGTGGATAGAACTAATTTTTTCCTCAAAGTAGTCGGAGATCTTATCACACAGCTCTTGGGACGGGGGGATCTCTGGTTGAAGGGCTTTTGGTTTAGTAAAAGATTTTACTATGGAGAAGAGGATTTGTTGTTTTTGACTGGCCTCATTAATGGCGTTTACATATTAGAGTCACCTACTCAGCATCCCATCAAACACTGCCGCAGACCACCCTCTCGCCGCTTGGGACCAGCTCAGTACACAAAACACAAATACCCTAATGAGCTCCATCCACTCTGGAGCACCCACCAACCTCTGTCCCCAACGACTTTTCAATCACAGAAGAGAGGAGATCAGTGTTGGACTTGGCCCTTTTGGCCAGCAAGTAGTGGGCAGCTGCACCGTTAGGTCTGTCTTTCTTTTAGGGGACATGGTTAAGCTAGGAGTGAGACGCACTCCTTTGCCCCCATCTTTGCCTGCACCGCTGCGCAGCACTTAGTGCCAGCTGCTACGTTTAGGCCCTTCATTTGAGATTCTCAGCTGACCAGCAGGTAGTGGGCAGCTGCAATGTTTAGGTTGCGCAGTGGCACACCCTTGACTTTCGCTGCTTTGGCAGCGCGGCCTGACTTTTGGGACACAGGGCATTTGAGCCCTTTTTTGAGATGGCCAGTTGGCCAGGGGCCCTAATGTGATTTATGCGCTAATAAGATTTATGTGCTAAATGTGATGTGGTGCTAGGAAATGTAATGCATTTCGTATGTTTTATACACTGTGTTTGACGCACTCTGTTTGATACCTCTAAATATGGTTTATGATTATGAGGTTGTTTTGCATATCATGGCTCATGCTAGTGCAATTATGTTTCACTGTGTGATGTACACCCCCAATGTGAGTTATACTTAGGAGGTTAGGGTCTAATGTATTTAGACTTGTGTGATACTGTGCATAATGTAGTCTATGGCACAGGCTGATGCTAAGTACAGTGATTACCAGTGTTTACTGGTTGTACGTTTATGATCTAGTTTACTTTTACTAAGTTCACTTTGTGATGGTTCTGACAGTGGTCCATTTGGCCCGGTCAGGTGTATATAATCCCTTGTAAATATTGCCCGGTGCCAGTTGGCACAATGTACATTATGTGTTTACTATTCTAATGTGTTTTGAGAATACAAAGGCTATTTTTGATATAACCTTGTGTGGAGTTCCTTTTGTAGTGTGCCTGGGATGTTGTTGCTGTTGTGTGCGTGCCCAAAGGCTTTACAGACGGCCTCCGGGATAAGCCTGACTGCTCGTGCCATGCTACCAAGGGGGTGAGCAGGGGTTATCTTTGGCGTGTAACTCCCCAGCCCTGACTAGAGTGGTTGTCTCTGCCTAGCTTTGGTGCAAGCCTTAGCCAGCCAGAGATGCCATTTCTCACATTGGTGGCAGTGGTGGGATTAGGACTTGTGTTTGCGCAGTACCACAGCGAGAACTGGCTGCACTACAAAACTCTGCATTTTAGATAGTCTTTGGAAAGGGATTATTATTTCTAAGTTGGTTCTAAATGTCATTTCTTTGGAAATGTGTTTTTTGTGCACTATGAGTTGAATGTCCTGCCAAGGACAGAAACTAGAGAATCTGGAGGAGAGACTGCCCTTGAGTCATTGCGCTGGTTCTTGGGTTGGCCTACAGTGGGGACTTAATTGGTATGGAGTCACTAGCTCGGGAGGGTAGATCCTCCCGTAAGTGAAGTTTGAGTTTTCTGGATTAACCAGTAAGGGATGGATCCAGTGGTGGCAGCTTAAGTGTGTCCAGTGCATGTATTCCCCGTCCCGTTCCCAGAGAACGGTACCTGGTGCTCCGTAAGAGGGGTGCAGGTTGAGATTCAGGGGCAGTAGATACTGTCTCTACGGTCTGGGGTATGTGTGTGGATGAATAGTGTGTTGCACTGGACGAGTGAGTGTGAGTTCTCTAAAATAAGGAGCGTGTTAAATACTTGGGTGTGAGTTCTCTGAAATAAGGAGCTTGCATTGGGGAGTGATTTCAAAAGGAGTGGCTGAGGTGTCTTCCAGCCCAGAGTGGTGGAAGAGGTTCAGAGTAGCCCAGCTAGGTCCCTGTATAGGGGCTCACGTCTTGTCTCAGAGGAGAAGGAGTTGGTGGGACTGAGTGTCTCCATGTGCCCGAAACCCTGTCTCAGGGCCTGGATGGTTTCTTTAGGGAACACCAGTTTGGGAGCCTAGGCTGTACTGATAGGCCATTTGAGGAGGATCTCTCAGTGTCTAGAGAACGTGGAGCCTCTGTAAGCAGAGCTTCAGTAGTTCTGGTGTCTGGCGTTGCCCCTCCAGTTGGGAGGGTGCAGAAGTCCAGATGGAGGGATGAGAGGAAGAAAGAGTCCCCAGTGGGAACCAGTGGGTAAAGGGCCAGCCAGAAGGGCTGAGTCGCCAATGATTGACCATGGTGATGCCACTTCTGTGCTGGGGATCTGCATGCACTGTCAGGTAGACAGGAGGTCGTGAGATCTGCACCAGGCAGACTGTCACACGACACAGTAGTTATGTGTCACCCTCGTGAAGTCCTGATTCGCCAGGCATCTGACCAAAGGGTAGCGTCCCTGGGTTCGGGAGCCAGGTTCAGGTGTTTGCCTGTCCTGGGCGACTGTAATCAGTGTCCTGGCCGGTTTGCCTTCTAGGGGTACCCCTGTGAACACAGGTGGGGCTCATCTTAAGTAAAGAGACCCTGTGTTTCCCAGAAGGGGTGGTGCAGGCCTAGCAGGGATCTTTAGGGTCCTTGGCTGAGTCTTGTAGTACTACCCTGAGAGCAGATGGGTCCTACCTTAAGTGGAGGGACCCTGTTCTACAGTGGGATGGTGCAGAACTCTGGAAGAGGGTGCAAAGGGAGGGAGTACCTTGCCTCTGACCCCTGTGCATCCGGTGAATGTGGATCCCAGGTGGTAGACCAGTTGATGGAGAGAGGTCCTGAACTGGTGAGAGAGTTGTGTTCTGGTCGGTGCTTCCCCTGGGCGGGTGCAGAACCCCAGAAGTAGAGGTAGGGTGGGCACTCTTGCTTGTGACCTCTGGTCAGCCTGAGGGTACAGACCCTAGTTGAAAGATTAGTGGTAGTTTGGAATTACACTGAGAAGGAGAGTGGAGAATGGCTATTGTATGCCAGGGGTTACTACCCCCCACTCTGTGGATTGGCAAGGACCAGTGGTATCTGGGTGGCCTAGGGCATGGTCCTAGCCGTGGACAACTAGAGAGTACCAGTGGGGTAGCCTAGTTCGGCCTGAGTTTTTTTTCAGATGGAACTACGTGACGTAGAACCAGAGGGTGTCCCTGCAGTGAGGACCCGCATCCGTGTTCTTTCACCCCAAGCAGGGAAGCCCATCACAGTGGTGATTGGTCTGCCCTGCGTTTTAGCTGGAAGGGGGTTGTGTTGGACTTGGCCCTTTTGGCAGGTTCACCCCTGAACTTTTTGCCTTGAGTTATGACCTGATGTTAGGTGTTTTTGGCCTCTGCGCACTTTAGCACTGTGGCACAGTGTAAAGTGCGTGCGCTATCTTAGTGTGTGTGGTGAGATTGACCTGCCCTCCCATAGGAATGCAAGGGGGATATGTGTGTCCATGGTATTTCCTGATGTGAGAGGAGTGCAGGGGCGAGTTTGGTATGTGCAACCTCGTGAGATTAAATGCTGTATTCACAGTGTGCGCAGATTTATTGTGACTAGTAGAGAAGTGCCACTTTTAGAAGTTGGCATTTGTATGTGCAGTGTCTGCCTTCCTGATGTGAATTGCATGTCTGGCTTGTGATTGACTGGGGCTAGCTGGTGTGCTTGGCTCCAGGAGCCAGGATGGATCTGCCCGGCGGTGAATAGGGAGATCTGCATGTAGATGGGAGGGAGGAGTTGCACCTGGGACCTGAATAGGGCTGTGCCTTCCCTCCACAATGCTGCCTCCACCTCCTGTGGTGCATCTGATGTCCCTGGCCTGTCCTATGAATAGAGAGGGTAGCTGAGCAAAACAAAGTGCTCCTGAATCAGTTGTATCTGGTTCTCCCCTTGCGCTACAGTTGTAGACAAAGGATTTAGTGGTATAAGAAGTGGCTGTGACCCCATGTAAAATATTCTGCTTTGGGAACCTGATTGCTGCAGGGTGTGCTGCTGCTGGGGCCCAGGAGGACTTGCCAGGAGGGCTGCCTCCCTGGGCCCAGCTATGCCCTGGATCCTTTTGCCTGTGTTTTCTTGTTTGCAGACTTCTGGGACCTTTGGCTTGGTGCTCTTTACTCCTGGACTTTTGCTTCGACTAGCGCTGTGGGAGCTCTACATTTGATTTTCCTGCCAGGAGGAACACGGGGGCTCCGCAGCGCTCAGCTGCTGTCTTTTGCCCTAGAAGGAATCCCCAGCGTAGGGATTCCCCCGTCCTGCCCTAGCGGGTATCCACCCAGCATCATGGCCACATTTGATTTCATGTATTGTTTCTAGCGGGTGCCCACCCTGCGTCAAGGCCGCAGTTCTGATTTCTTTCTAGCAGGTGCCCACCCCGAGTGATTACCGCTTGTTTGTTATTGAAATGAGCGAGTGCTCACCCCGCTTCTTTAGCTCTAATTAAGAGGGAGCCTACCCCTCATTTGCATAAAGGAAAATCACCGTCATGGCCCGGGAGGAGCACCGGAAGCAGACGTCCGGCCAGCCACCTGGTTGTGGGCGGGGACGACAGCGCAAGCCGGTGCCTCGCGCGCTCAACGTCCGCTTCCCCCCCGGCCGGGGAGAAGCCGCGCAGAGCCGCGCTGGCTCTATTTCCAAGTCCCGGTCCCAAGACGGGGGACCGGGTGAAGATAAGCCCCATCCTGGAGCGAGGCATTGTGTGGTGGGGCTCCCGTGAGTGAGGGGAGCCCCGGAGGCCGAGTCTCACCCGCAGTCCCCAGAGAGGAGACAACGCCTGTGGAGAGAGAGCAGCCCGGTGAGTAGGTGCTTCACCAGTATTGTCAGTGCCTTTGAGGCACATTGCCGGTGCTTGGGGGCATCCTGAGCGGACCAGCCTTTGCGGGCCGCTCCAACGCAATTGTCATAATATTGTTTAAGGTGTCAGAGGGGCCTATGTTCTTGAGCTGGCCATTTTTCTGAGCGGGGCTGCCGCCGCAAGCCGCTCCAACAAGGCAGGCATGCTTTCTTTAAAGATGCCCCAGTGAGAGTCCAGAGGGGCCCGTGGTCTTTTCCCCTGTTTGGGAGCATTATTCTTAGCGCCAGTGTGCTCCACAGTGCCCGGGGGCAAGTTCTTCTTCCCTTATTTGGCACATAATTAGTTCAGGAGCCGGTGTGCTCCAGGGCACATGATTTGTAGAGCCTAGGTTGCTCCAACGTTTTGCACATTTATTCTGAGGGCCAATGAGAGCCCATGCCACACTTTTACTTCCCAGCTGCCCAGCAAGTAGTGGGCAGCTGCACTGTTAGGTCTTTCTTTCTTTTAGGGGACATGGTTAAGCTAGGAGTGAGACGCACTCCTTTGCCCCCATCTTTGCCTGCACAGCTGGCCAGCACTTAGTGCCAGCTGCTAAATTTAAACCAACAAAATGAGGGTGCCAGTACTGATATACATAATAAAGTAACAATTAATGACTACCACAAGTCTGAAAGGAAAATCAGAAAAGGGGATTGACTATTTAATAGTGTTTTATTCAAAAATTTTTCAACCAGCGCATTAGCCAACATAAATCAAGGTTGAAAAGGAAGGTTGAAAATGCACCACTAGTAAACCACTGGACTCGAATGCAACATCAGATCAGTGATTTACGGTGGACAGTCATATCTAAAGTTGACAAAAATGTGCGAGGTGGTGACTTGGACTTAATGCTGTCTAGAAGAGAAGCACTGCTTATCATCAAATTTGATACAGCACTGTCTGGGTTAAATGAACTCAGTGAGATCTTTAAACTGTGAAAAGGCTGAACCTCCGGTTCTGCAGCCACACCCCTATAGTCTCCCTTCGACTAGGGATCACTGATTAGTTTAATGTGCCGCAATTGGGCTTCCAAAACCTAGGCACCCAGCGTGTGCCTCGCCCTCTTTGAATTTGTGCTTACTTATGTATTACCTAGCGTCCACCTGTCCTATTATCGCCAGTACACTCTTCACTACCTGCGCAGTGTTCATCTTCCGAGAATAAACTACACTTGGCCGCCGCCCTTCCCACTCCCTCCCGTCCCGCCCCTTGCCGGGCACCAATCAAGCTCCCTCGCTTTACCTTAAAAAGCTCACCTTCGCCAGATGCGCGTTCTGCGCATGCGCGAGTGAGTAGTGCCGCTAGAGACGCCACCGCCGCGGTCGGATAGACAGCTCTATCAAGTAAGTTCCAAGACCCCCTCCCCTTAACCTTAAATACATGCCCGTTGGTCGTGCATTCCCCGTTGGATGTGCATTTCCCTTATTTAATTAATCCTTCTTATTTTTAGATACCCATCCTCCATTGATGAAGACAGGCTAACCATTCTTTATGTGAGTGTCTCCACGTACACTTGGTTGATTACCCGCGCTTCACACATACTGCCCGGGTCCTAATTTTCTTTTCTTGTTCCCTTTTTTTATCAGTAATGCGTTTCACTCGCAGTCCACACAGACCAACTGTCTGAAAGCATATCACCTCGTGGCTGATTGGAGTACCGTTTATATCAACCAGGTAACTAAACACAACTTGCGTCGCATTTGTTCCTTCCGTCTTTTTCTTTAATTTTGTTATGAGCATATCCTCGAGTACCATCTCTGGGGTCATTTGCCATCGAGGCAGAATTGCTAACGTTACCACTTCAGGCATCAACCCTGTGGGCTAAACAGTCAATCTAATATGCTGTACCTAGCCACCCTCAGTGTTCTAAACAGAGATCTCTGATACGCTGTGCTCTCTCTTTTCCACTCCCAGTGCTCTTACCAACTTATAGAGTATCCTCACTGCGAGTCCGTCCCGACCCGTTAAGAAAAAGAAAAAGGACGTAATTTGAATGGGTGAGTCAAATTCTATCCCTCCACCCATGTACACTAAGGGCCGTTTTATATACAGAGAAATAGGCTAATATGCTTATATCTTGTTTTACAGACGTCTGGGCGATTAGGTACAATGTAGTACCTTTACACAAGGATTTTTCACATTAGGACATCCTTACTATTTTCATTAAAAGGTAAATTATTCTCGATATGGCTTCTTACCCTTAGCCAGTATAGGACTTAGCTTAGGTATGCTAGATACAGACTCTAATTTTTTAAGCACTTCGACATGCGGCCCCAACTATGATTGAAATCTCTGGCTGTTTGATCGCTTAGTGGGATGCTTATGTAGGTTCCTTATTATCCTTTGAAATGTGACTGACTCTGCGTAAGGTGGTGATTATTATTATTCTCTTTGCTCCTTTCTACCTTTAGGAATACTCACGGCCCTGAAGAGAATCCCCCACAATCCAAGAGGGATTCGAAACGCGTAGGCCTTTCCCTGCCAATCTACAGTAACTCTTGGGCTTTTGATTAATTGAACCCAGAGTACACCAGTGTACATTACTATCCAAGACATTCTTTTGTAAATCTTGATTGTGTTGTGTAAATATGAGAATGTACATATGAAATAGTCAATTCAAAATGACGTTGTAAATATTTGTAGATTTTGGTATTTGTTTTTCCGTTACTTGTTTTTCACCCACACTTTCCCCCCCGTTCCCTTTGTCTAGGAAATGATGTATGATTGATGTGACTGTAAGTGATATGCCTGATCATTGAGTGAATGCGTGTAAAGTGGTTTTTTCTTATCATCTTATATGTCCTTTTGTATATCCTTTGAAAAACTAAAAAAGTGAAATTTAATGTTGAAAAAATTTTGAATAAAACACTATTAAATAGTCAATCCCCTTTTCTGATTTTCCTTTCAGACTTGTGGTAGTCATTAATTGTTACTTTATTATGTATATCAGTACTGGCACCCTCATTTTGTTGGTTTAACATTAGGCTCAGCCTTACTGATTAGAGCCAACCCCCTGTTGTTTCTTCAGCTGCTAAATTTAGGCCCGCATTTGAGATTCACAGCTGCCCAGCAGGTAGTGGGCAGCTGCAACTTTTGGGTTGCGCAGTGGAACACCCTTGACTTTCGCTGCTTTGACAGCGCGCCCTGACCTTTGGGACACAGGACATTTGAGCCCCTTTTTGAGATGGTCAGTTGGCCAGGGGCCCTAATGTGATTCATGTGCTAATGTGATTTATGTGTTAAATGTGATGTGGTGCTAGGAAATGTAATGCATTTAGTATGTTTTACGCACCCTGTTTGATACCTCTAAATATGGTTTAGTATTATGAGGTTGTTTTGCATATCATGGTTTATGCTAGTGAGATTATGTTTCACTGTGTAATGTACGCCCCTAATGTGAGTTATACTTAGGAGGTTAGGGTCTAATGTATTTAGACTTATGTGATACTGTGCATAATGTAGTTTATGGCACAGGCTCATGCTAAGTACAGTGGTTACCAATGTTTACTGGTTGTACGTTTATGATCTAGTTTACTTTTACTAAGTTCACTTTGTGATGGTTCTGGCAGTGGTCCATGTGGCCCTGTCAGGTGTATATAATCCGTTGTAAATATTGCCCAGTGCCAGTTGGCACAATGT
The DNA here is from genome assembly GCF_964263255.1 of Lissotriton vulgaris. Classification (NCBI taxonomy): domain Eukaryota; kingdom Metazoa; phylum Chordata; class Amphibia; order Caudata; family Salamandridae; genus Lissotriton; species Lissotriton vulgaris. The sequence continues at coordinate 1,942,730,008 of NC_141693.1, forward strand.
ACATTACGTGTTTACTATTCTAATGTGTTTTGAGAATACAAAGGCTATTTTTTATAGAACCTTGTGTGGAGTTCCTTTTGTAGTGTGCCTGGGATGTTGCTGTTCTGTGCATGCGCAAATGTTTTACAATTGGCCTCTGGGATAAGCCTGACTGCTCCTGTCAAGCTACCAAGGGGGTGAGCAGGGGTTATCTTTGGCGTGTAACTCCCCAGCCCTGACTAGAGTGGTGGTCTCTGCCTGGCTTTGGCGCAAGCCTTAGTCAACTAGAGATCCCATTTCTAACAGTCAGACACTAGCTCATCACCATCCTCAACACCTCCATTACTATTGCCACCTTTCCCGACACCTCAAAAGACGCAGAGGTCCGACCCCTCCTCCAGAATCCATTGGCAGACCCCAGCAAACTCCAAGATTACCATCCCATCTCTCTATACTTGTTTACCGCCAAAGTCCTGGAGAAGGCCATCAACCTCCAATTCACTAAACCCCTGGAGAGAAACAATCTTCTGGATCCTTCTCAATCAGGATTCAAAGCCAACCATAGCACTGAGACAGCACTAATCGCCACAAGAGACGCCATTCGCTCCCTACTGGACAAAGGAGAATCAGCTGCGCTGACCCTGCTCGACCTCTCTACAGTTTTTGACACACACACACTCATCACTCGAATCTATGGCCTCCTTTCTCGTGGGGTGCACCCAGAGAATACTTCTCCCTCCTTTCACCTCCCAACTCAAGCTCACCATTTGCGGCGTCCCTCAAGGCTCTTTCCTCAGTTCAGCCCTCTCTAACATCTACATGACACCACTCACCGACATCCTCAGAGCTTACCACATCAACATACTCTCCTACGCCATCAACAACCAGCTCATCCTCTCGCTGTCAGCGGACCCCACCACCACGAAGATCAACTTCCACAACTGTATAAAGAACATCTCAGCCTAGATGAAGAACAATTGCTGAAGCTCAACATGGACAAAACTGAAGTACTGATCTTCGGCAGACATACCTCCCTCTCGAACAACTCCTGATGGCCATCGGAACTCGGTCCCACCCCCATTCTAAAAGCCCGTGCCGGCAACCTCGGCATCATCCCGGACAGCGAACTCTCCATGAAATGCCAGGTCAGTTCTGTCTCCTCAGCCTTCTTCCACAGTCTCTGCATGCTTCGCAAAGTCTTCAAGTGGCTCGCCATCAACACCAGAAAACCGACACTCAGGCACCCATCACCAGCATACTGGCCTACGGCAATGCACTCTATGCAGGCATCACCACCAAAAACTTGAGGAGACTCCTGATGATCCAGAATGCAGCAGTCAGACTCCTCCTCAACCTGCCAAAGAGAACCCACATCACCCACCACCTGAAAGACCTCAACTGGCTCCCCCGCCAGGAAAGATGCCAATTCAAGTTCTCACCCATGCCTACAAAGCTCTCCATGACCAATGACCCACCTCCTCAAACCACCGCCAGAACTTCCACCTACCTCCCACGAACCTCTGATACACATATCTCGCCCTCGCACATATACCACACGTCGGACGCTGCCATACCTGAGGACGCTCCTTCTCCCATCTTGCTGCCAAGAACTGTAACACCCTTCCCCTCTGCCTCCACAGCTCACCCTCGCTGGCCCACTTCAGGAAGGGTCTCAAAACCTGGATTTTGGACTGACACCTCAGCACAACACCAGAATACCCTCGAGAGTGAAATGAAGCGATTTATACGTGATTGATTGATTGACAGGTTTGGGGCCACTGAGTACGCCCATCTCACACCACCAGCCATGCACTGACGGAAAGCAGGTAACTACAATGCCTAGAACTGTGAGTGAAATGAAAGATTTAGGAAGCAGAGACTAGGCACAGAAGCTTGAAGTGGTGAAGGTGAACTGCACTGTTGTGGGTATCTGCATCCTGGGGGGACTGGGAGTGAACCCGACTGTGCCTAATATAAGGCTGCTATGTCTTACTAAGCAGATGCTGGGAAACTCTGTTAGCTTGGGGAGGGTAACAGATGGCAGTAGCGCATCACTGAAGATCACAACCAGGATTACAACTATTCCCTTAATATCAGAGTGTAGTGTTACGTTATGGAGTGTGATTGAAATACTTTTTTGCACTCAAAAGTTAAGCACTGGGCTGGACAATGTGCTATTGTGTCCATAGCAAAATGTGTAGTTTGCACTTATGTTCAAGAGTACATTTACACATGAGTAAATTTACACCTATAAATATACCTTCGTGAATCAGGCCCATGGTTTGAGAGGCAACACCTACTACATTTGACACCCTGCACAAGCCCTAACACTTGAACCGAAGCGCGCGTGACACACCTTCTTCCTGGGTTGTAAGTGGGTCAGAAAATAAGAGAAGAGAGAGGGAAGTATTCATTGAACTGATATGTCATCAGCAACTTATCACATGACGGTTCTCATCTCAGGCCAGATATTACTCAACCATTACGCAATCTTGCCTTACAGCCCAAACACGAGTGCTGTCTCAACAGAGCGCAAGCCAGCTACCCGCCCACTTTTATTTTTCTTGTATGTTTATTTATTTATTACTTACTATATTAAACATATGGTTGGCAGTTCCCCTGACAATCTAGCTGTCGCAGGAATTATCAGGATACTGACCTGCAGAAGCTCCTAAAATCCCAAACATCAGTCTGGTCACAATTGAGCAGTGGTCACAAGTGGCCCATCAGTTAGTAAACCCAGCTCCAATCGTCGGCATGCGTCGGGTAGTCAAACATTACATGATGCACTGTAGTCTCAATGTATTCACAACAGTTCCCTTCCTGTTTGCACATCCCACCCTAAATGCCAGCAAAGGCCCACAACTTTATTTATCCAAGGGCAGGACCCGAAAATACAGGGACAAAGAGCCAATTTTTTCCATCATATTCCTATTTATAGTATATTGAATATCTATTTCCAGGATGAGTAGCACTGAGAAGCAGATACAGGGATACTAGTGTCGTGGGGTGAAGCACTGGACAGATGGACGTTGGACACCATGAACGGTACTTAGGGAAAGTTGGAAATGGAGGGGACAAAGGGCTCATTACACGCCACGACATGCAACGATACAGGTGTGTGAACATAACTTCTCGGCATGTATTTATGTAGTAAAACACAGCCAAAAGGCAGCCGAGGGCTGTACATGGTCAAAGACAAGCATAAAGCCAACGAGTGATAGGACGCGTAGCTGGGTTGAGGATAGTTAATGCAATATGAAGTAGTGTTCTTTGCAGAGGTGTGTCTTCAACTCTTTCCTACACTGCAGAAGCGTTGGGTCGTTCTGATGGATACAGGGATGTTGTTCCAGATCCTAGGTGCATAGCTGTACCTCTCGCAACTGTAAAAAAGCAATGTATTAGACAGGACGTTTGCTGAAAGTTTAATAAATGTGTTAGATGCAAACAAGTGACAGTGACTTTATTGCAACCAGAATTCGACTGGAGTCACATTACTGTTTTCAGAAAATCTAGATAACCGTCAGCATACAACAGGCAGCAGTTGCTCAATTAAAGATAGCTCTGATTAGACCAATGGTGGATCCATTAGTAATGTCAACAGGTTAAAACTTTGGATAATTCAAGAAAGTTGTTGTGTCCTTAGTGGAAAGACACCAGGAGCCAAGATGTATATTCAAGATTTGTTTCATCAGTCTTCAGATCAGGTTGCATCTTAGATGACTCCAGCCAGCCTAGTGTGGTACCAGCCCCACCAGGAGCAGCCTCCCTAGCCGCTCAGCCCATCTCCAACTGCCACATTCACCCCACTCAGTCTCACAGGCATTCCACGCATCACAGGCACCAACATTCTAATACCAAGACACACTCAGCTAGAGGCAGCAGGGCTAAAATACATATTAAACTAATATGTAGAATACAACATTAGTCTCTTACTCCAGAACCTATCCTGCCTCTCCAAGCTTGGTACGCTGCTTGACTGTCTTGACTATATCTAGATCTATTGGTGCCCAGGGTTACACACTCTGGATTTCCTGGCTACGTACACGTCTACAGAAAACATAAACTTTTTGGTGATTAACAAGCCTTTCTACAATCACCTTGTATAGTTGAGATAGACTGCAGGCAAAGAAGGCACGTTTTTGGAGCTAGTGAAAATTCTTCATGCATTCAATAAGATATAAAGTTTGAAAAAGCCCCACCTATCGCTCCTCTGGTGCGGTGTCCAGGGGAGCCTCCACAACCAAGAAATCAGAGGAGGCCCAGATTGTTGAACTCTCTCGTCCCCTCCAGTCTACTCCCCTTTACAAATCAGATGTAGCTGAGCGGATTGCATTTGAATTTCATGACCACAGTGTCTTTGAGGTTACTTATCCCATCGGTTCTCAAGCGTTTGACTTCTGCGGACCCCACTTCATTATTAATGGAATCCGGACACCTCCAATGAATCATTATTGGAATCCAGGGACCCCACCTTAATCAATTTTAATGATTGGAACTGCAAAACAATACACAAAATTACAGAAACAAACACCATCAAACAAAAAGAAGTGATGATATTTACTTAATTCACAAACAAATATTTAAGAAGTCTATATTTTAATTTTAATGGGATGTTTGGAGCTTTTCTAAATTTAATTATCCATTCTATAGTCTGTCTGCTGCACCTGCACTGCTCCCACAAATCAATTTGATGATACAAACATCATTTTTGGTTTCCATTTTCAGATTCCTTCACATTTACAGAACATTTAAAAGAAATTAATTTTACGTTTCGCCTATGTCAACTTTCTTAATCAGTTCAAAACATTTTTTTTCGTCATAAACAGTCAGCGGATCCCCTGAGTATGCATCACGGACCCCCAGGAGTCCCCTGATCACAGGTTGAGAACCACTGACGAAGGGTATTGATGCAGGTGCAGTGGGATGAGGTAGGGCCGGTGGCATCTTCCATCAGTGCATGGCGGTCCATGATGAGGCTCTCATGGGGTCAGGCGTCATTCGCGTACTGAGGCAGATCTTGAGTGGCCCGAGCAAACTTTACAAGAACAATGGCGTTGTCTGGAGACTGCACCTGCGATTCACGCGCCCCATCCGCACTCTGTCTGGAGCAGGGCAGGACTGGGAACCAAAACCGGCCCTGGGAAAGTGCTCGGCCACCCTCCCCAGGGGGGGGGGGTTGCAGTGGGGGTACCACTGTTGTCCACCGATTGTTTACAGGGACGATTTTGCAGCTATGCTGCAAAAACGGGCCTGTAACAAAAACGGCCCAAAACCAGCCGCCACCCGTGCGGCGCATCTGGGGATTACCCGGTGCCCGCTACGGCCAGTCCGGGCCTGGTCTGGAGAGGCGGCAACAGCTGAAGAGGAGCCGCGCACTGATCTTTCCCATCCGTCATGTACCAAGCGAGGCCACAGCCTCATTCAATCATTGTGGGTGCAGGCTGCTCGATCTAGTGCTGGGACAGTCTCTGAGTAGCTGTGTGCTGTATAAATCCCGTTAACATAACATAACAGCTGCTACATGCAAGACCTGTTCCCACAGGCTCGGGTACACGGAATAAGCCTGTCTCACACCACCAGCCCTACACTGACAGGAAGCAGGTAAAGCTGTGAGTGGAACGAAAGACTGAGGAAGCAGAGACCAGCCACAGGAGCTTGGAGTGGCGAAGGTGTACTGCACTGGGGCGACTGTGAGGAAACCCGACTGTGCCTAATGCGTGGCCTGTTCCATGTTACTCAACAGATGCTGGGAAACTCTGTTAGCTTGGGGAGGGTAACAGATAGCTGTAGCACCACACCAAAGATTACAAACAGGATTGCAGCTATGTGTCTGACTCCCTTAATGGCAATGCGCATTACTACATTATGCAATGTGATTGGATTACTTTCTCTTTACTCAAAAGATAACCACTGGGATGGACAATTCCTTACTGTATCTGTTAGCTGACTGTTGAGCTCTCATGCTACCTCCTTGAGAAGCCCCCGACTGCTCGCCCTCGCTACCAGCAGAGAGAAGAGCCGAGTGGTCTGTACTTGGCCCAGCTAACACATCCATAGCAGGACAGACTCCAGGACAACAGTGGCAAATGCGGGGAATGAGATTTTGATACCCTTTTTAATCACTTAGATACTAATCTCATTCATCAATTTGGATCGGTTATTTTCTGTCATTGAGTAAAAGACAAACCCCGCATAGGTTAGATAAACCCCATAAACTGACGCAACTCTGAAGGATCACTTACAACTGATGAAGTTTTAAAAGTTTTATATAAAATCAGAATTAAGTGCATATACAATCCTCTCAGGATAAGTTTCAATAAGTATACAAAAGAATACAATTAAAGTCAATTCAAGAATCAGCAGATTAAAAGCATCGACACAATGTGGTCCTGTTGCGTCATCTACAAAAAGAATAAACAAGTTAATTCTGTCCCCACTCTGTACTATGTGACATCCCTACTTCGCAAGTTCCTTACCTAAAAAAGGTGTCAGCAGTTTGACTTCCAAAGAAGTTCAAACTCTCTTAACCCCTAATGGTAATTTCTATCGAGAAGCAGTACCCTCTCTGCCTACCCATCCGCTCTCTAAGGGTCCTCGGCCTACTGCTCTCTTGCGCTCTGATCTCTCTCAGCGCTCGCTCCTCAGACCATCTGCTCTGAGCTCCTGCTAACTTGCTATCAGGCCATCTGTGCTATCTTCTCCCCGGGTGCTGTCCCTAAATACACAATCACAGTATGGGTGGAACGCCTCTTCGACGCCCACCACGTAATTTCCCCATGATGTCATTCTTTGCTCTTTCCATGGCTTCATCTCTTCGCGTCGTCCGTTAAGTTGACCCTTCTCCTTAGACGCCATCTTCGTCTTCTTACTGGTGACTTCATTTGACATTTCATTTGACACTTTCGGAGCAAAGTCTATCACCTTAACAGACCTTTAGTTCTTTACGGCTGTATTCGTAACCTCGCTTGGTCCTGTGAACGGTCATTTCTAAACAAGACTCAAATTCCAAGCGTCTCCTCTCACGTTTAGGCCATAAACTTCGTCCAGCATTGTCACCTTAAATCTAGCAAGACCTTAGACTCTTGTCTCGCGCATTCAGATCAAGGCTATTCACGACTCCTGTGAGCCCACTAAATTACATACAGCGGACTACACTCCTGCGAACTCTTGGTCAGTTAGGTTAAAACCACATATGACTAAACCTTTTCTAACATTCCTACAAAAGCTTCTACACAGTATAACCTTTAACACACATTTATCTATAATCGAATTTAGCAAAGCCTTTGATTATACGTGAATACATTCTACATATAGTACAACATTTATTCTCGTGCTTACACCGTGTTATACATACTTTACACATTTCTTCGCTTTATGTTTTCGCCGTTTCTTTGTTTCATGATTTCACACGTATATTCAGTTTTGCACATTCTGCTGTTCGTAAGCATTTCTATACATTTCTATATTAGCCCACTATGTATACGGGCCTCTCTAATTCTAATACTTTATAGAATAGATACAGATACATTTCCTATTACATTGTTTACATCGGCTAACTTTACGCTACAAGTGTTAACTTCACGTTATAGATTCCACGTTTATGCGATATGTTTGTGAATATGGTTCGGATATACTTTTTATTCAAATTGCGCTCTCTCAGTTCCCCCCTTTGATGACTTCTAGGAGTCATCACTAAATGCAATTTGAATAACACCTTTACACAGAACTAGTTACAATATTCCCTCTTTTTATCGTTTTGAGAGCTCTTAAGCTTTTGTACTGTTGATCTTGTAAAGCAGCTAATCTCCTTTCTTGCTCTCTCATGGATCTTTGTAACCGGTTCGACCTATACCATTTATACAATTTAACTAACCCTAATAATGTGATTATGCAAATCAATACTATCAATACAGGTTTTAATATGTACCACACAATGCTTTTACCAAGGTTGGCAAACCAACTTCCAACCTTTCCTACTCCATGACCTACTTTTTCCCAAACATTTGTTTTCGATAAATCTTCGATTTCTTTATGTATCTGTGTAATGTTTTGTATGACTTTCTCAAGTGGTTTTGAATTGTCAGGAATGTAAGTACAACATTCTTGGACCTTCAAAGCCTTGCAGACTCCGCCCTCTTTTGCTAGCAGTACATCTAAAGCAAGTCGGTTCTGAAGAACCATTGCCCTAATCGACTGCATCTCTCCTTCTACTAGCATTAATGACCTTGCAGTACTTGCAGACAATCTATCTACAACTGTAGCTAGTCTCCTGATCTTAACATCGTTAAGTATTAAACCTAACATAGGAAACATTGCTCCAAATATGTCTCCAACTACTTCTGCATCTCCTACTTCCCTTCTCGCTCTTGTCGAAGCCTTTCCTTCTATGATCGCTAAATCCTTTGCATGATATATATTGGGGAAGACAATTGCCAAGTAACACGAACCATACCAATTGTCAGGCAGTTTTACATAGGCATTTCTTCCACATACAAAATATACATTAGGAATTGCTTGCATCCCTTTCATGAAATCTTTCGTATAGTACTCTAACCTAAAAGCATGTTCGCAATTTACTTCACCTACAAATACACTCTCATAATACGTCTTGCTTCGAGTTAAACATAACTTTCCTTTCTGCGTTCTATCCAAAGCTATTGGACCATTGCTACCTTTCTTCTTGTGTGCCTTCTCTTCTTCGGTCCAATCTGTTTTCCACTGTCCTGACATTTTTAGAATCTTCTGCCTTCTGTATCTGTCGTCTACTTGTCCTATGAACTTTTTCTCTACTTCTGACACCTTGCAAGTCAGATTATTTCTGCGTGCATATGAAGTATCTAGTGTATCCCAAGGAAGAAAGAACTTGGCTAATCGATCTTCCTTTTTATAATAGTCCCACTTATTCATTTGTTTATAATTCGGGACTTCAGGCAGTACCGAATCATAATTTGAAAAGTAGTACTCAAATCCTTCTCTACCATAAAATATACTGAGCAGTAAACTACATGTAATCCCATAAGTCAGTGGGAGATGATGATATCTGATGCCTTCGTCTACGGAAGCCGGCAATTGCATACAAACATAGCATTCTTTGGCCTCCATGGCATCGATATACTCGTACAATAGCTTGGCATATGCATTTGACCTAAAATTTCCCTGTGACTCGTCTACGTGTAACCTACGAGCTTCATTTGCCAGTAACGCCTTTTCACGGATGACATTGCTCGCCTCCTTTTTCCCAACAAGAGCAGGTTTCAAAGTCGTTACAGGCTTTACATCTGTTGTCTCTGTTTCACTTGCATGTCCTACCATGTACGATGTGGTAACTACTGTAATAATAAGAAATTACTACTGCTATTAGTGTACCTATTATGCATTTGGCTTTTCGGTTTGGGTTGCCGTTCTCCATGTTATCAAACAGCGTAGGTCCTTCCTTTTGCGAAGAAAAGTTTCTTTTCAAGTCTTTGGTTTGCTTTATTTGCTTTCTCAGTCTGTAAAGTGCTCTTTATCAACAAAGTCTCTTTTCACAACAATGTCTTTTTCATTTCAGCAATAGACAACCCTAACCCTTCTCCGTCCTCTAAATGTAATCCCTAATTTTATTCTTCTTTCCACTCGGCGCTAGGTTATCTTCTTCTTTATAGCTTACACACAAAAGTCTTTATGCATCTACAATTATTCTCGTACCTGCAGCTTTAATAACATGTTCCAATAATTCAAAACGAATGACTTTTTCTTCGTGTTCTGGTATTTGATGACCAAAAGTCGGAAACTGTAATCGATTTAGCACTAGATCTTTGATCCGACTTAGGTATGGGGGTATGGGAAGTGTGAAAGTCAGTAACCCCTCAGTCTCGATTCCAGGCGTCAACATCCATATCTCCACTGCCACAAATGGATCGAGATCGATCACTTTCACTTCTTTCACTCTCCCAGATTTCTGTCCCCAAGACATCTGCTAGATAAGTCCACTCTGGGGTGGCGTACCTTCTGCAGGGCACACGTACCCTTCTCGATCTTCTCGGACTCTCAGAACCTGAATCTGTAGTTTCTTCTTCCTGATCCGACTCTTCAGAGATCGGGACAAGGGTTCTTTCTTGATCTGCTTTTAAGCTTGGCCTTCTTCTTCTCTCCGGCCAACTAGCTTCGTCACTCCTTGCCCTCCTGCTCCTTGTTCTTGGACTTGTCTCTTGATCGCTCACAGCTTGTTCGTTATCTGATTCGAACTCCCATGTACTCTCTTCTTCTGAGACGACTTCGGTCCCACTGGTGTCCTGACCATCGTCGGCCTGCTCCGACACCGGCTCAACTTCTTCGATCACCTCTTCAGCTTGGCTTTCCCCCTCTGTGGCTTCTCCGCTTTCCGCTGGATTCTCCTCCGAGAGAGGAGCTGTTTCTTCCAGAGGTGTTGGCACTCTTCGGGTGTGTGAGGCGTGTATCCAGTTGGGCAAACCTCCACACTTTACTGCAGTGTTCGTAACTAGTATGACTTGGAACGGTCCTCGCCAGCGCACGTCTAGACAGTTCTTCCTGACGTGCTTCTTCACCAGGACCCAGTCCCCCGGACACAGGTCATGGCACAAGTCTTGTGCTGATGGAACCTCTGCAGCCTGGACCTGGAGGGACACAGAATTAATGGCATCAGATAGTCCCTTGCAGTAGTCCAAGATCAAATCGTCTGTGATGTTCAATAGCGCTGCAGTCGGAACCGATGGCAATCTCATAGCTCTTCCCATTAGCACCTCGTGTGGAGACAGACCTGTTTTCCTATCTGGTGTGCTACGTATGCTCATAAGAACCAATGGAAGTGCATCAGGCCAATTCAGGGATGTCGATGAACAAACTTTGGCAAGTCTGGACTTGATTGTACTGTTGATTTGTTCTACGATCCCTGAAGCTTCTGGTCGATAACTGCAATGGAGCTTCTGGTCAATACTCAAAGCTGAACATAGCATCTTCACTACTTCGCTATTGAAATGAGTTCCTCTGTCCGATTCCAAAGAGGATGGCACCCCGAACCTCGGTATCAACTCTCTAAGCAACAATTTCGCTACTGTGAGTGTATCGCACCTACGTGTAGGGTAAGCTTCAACCCATCTAGAAAATATACTAACAATCACTAAGACGTATCTGAGTCGATTGCACTTGGGCATTTCAATGAAGTCAAGCTGCATTCTGTTGAAAGGCCCCCCAGACCTCCCAATGTGACTCAGTGTGACTGGTGTTCTCTTTCCTACGTTTAGTTGCTGACAGATCGCACAACGCTGACATACTGCTTCTGCCGCTACTCTAAACTTCGGATTAAACCACGTTTGTCTGAATACTCTCACCATAGCATCTCTACCTATGTGTGCTGATCCATGCAATTTCCTTGCCATTGGACTAACAAGTTCGTTTGGTAAAACTGCTCTCCCATCTGCAGAAATCCAAAAGTTAATTTCACTTTTTGTACATCCAGCTGTCTCCCAGCCCTTTTTCTCATCATCTGGTGCATTTTCCTGAACACATTTTAACTCATCCCATGTATCTACAGTGTCTAACAACATTGTCAATTCAGTTCTTTCCTGTATTCCCCCCACTTCTACATTGGTGTGAGAATAACCTTGTTCTGCACAATAACGTGCTACCTCGTCAGCATAACGGTTTCCTTGCGACACAAAGTCTACGTTCTTCGTGTACGCGGCACATTTGACGACCGCTATGGCTGACGGACCTTGCAATGCCTCTAACAATAATCTCACGAATTCTCCATTCCTAATTGGAGAACCCGAGGAGGTCATGTAACCTCTTTGAGACCATAACTGCCCATAGTTGTGAACTACCCCGAAACCATACTGGCTATCGGTGTATATGGTGACTCGAATTTTGTTACCTGCTAAACAGGCACGCGTCAAAGCAATAATTTCAGCTACCTGAGCGGAATGTACTCCTTCCAGGCAAGCGGCTTCCACAACTCTGGTAATTGTACAAACTGCATAAGCTGCTCTCAGCTGACCAATATCGTCTCTTACGCATGAACCATCCACAAAGAATATTTCATCCAGGTCAGTCAATGGCTCATCTACGATATCTGGTCTCGGTTTGGTGCATAGTTCAGTCACATCTAGGCAGTCATGATCTGTACAAATTTCATCATCAATCTCATTTGGAAGTGGCATCAAAGTTGCATGATTCAAGACGGAGCATCTTTTTAGGGTCACATTCTCGGCAGCCAATATGACTTGCTCGTAGCGTGTGAGCCTGCTATTCGTCAGATGCTGAGTCTTAGTCCTGGTCATTAACAATTCTACAGAATGCGGTACGTACACCACTAACTGATGTCCCATTACCACACTTTCACATCGTTCAATGCTGACACCCGTTGCAGCTACGGATTTGAGATATCCGGGCAACGCTGCGGCTACTGGATCTAATGTAGCCGAAAAATATGCAACTGGCCTACGCGCATCTCCGTGTATCTGGGCCAAAACTGCTAAAGCGCATCCCTCTCTTTCGCAGCAGTAAAGCAAGAATGGTTTTGTGTAATCAGGCATTCCTAAAGCCGGGGCACGACATAAGTCCTCCCTCAGCTGTAAAAACGCCATCAAACAATCTTTGTCCCATGGTACCGGATCACTTACTCCTTTGTGCGTCAGTTGTAATAACGGTTTTGCCTTTAGTGAAAAGTTGGCTATCCACTGCCGACAATAACCGACCATGCCTAGAAACATCCTGACTTCTCGTTGTGTTTTAGGCGCGTTCATTTTCATGATCGCCTCTATTCTGTCTGGAGACACCTTCCATTTTCCCTTTTCAATCCTGTGGCCCAAGTATTGCACTTCGGTCAGACAATACTGTAATTTACTTGGAGACACCTTGTGTCCGTTCTCGGCCAAGTGATTTAACAAGGTGATGGTGTCTACTCTGCAAGCT